>NC_141699.1:878223941-878823941 GCF_964263255.1 Lissotriton vulgaris | reverse complement strand
AACCGCCTCCTCGGATTCTCTTACTACGACCAGGCAAAAGTGCCCCTCATCTCTCCAATCATACCTTATTACTAAATACAGCGCCCCTCCTGAGGTCAGTGCCCCCCTCCACAGGTCAGCGCCCGGTGTGGCTGCACCACTCGCACTGCCCTAAAGCCGGCCCTGGGTGCATTTGTTAACAAGACTTGTCCGCATGCTGCTCTGAAGGATTCTTGCGTCCCTGATTATTGGAAAGAGTGTCTTCTGGTTTGGACTCTATTATTTGGAACCAGAACCTTTCTCCAGGACTAGTAATTCCGATCCCCCAAGACAGTGTGGTCGAGTTCCTGTCAGAAAGCTTGGTTGCCCTGTGAAACATCTTTCCTGTAGAGTACAGAAGGTCTCAAAGACTGAGGATTGTGACTAACATGAAGAAAAAATAATAGTAATTTCGAAGTTGACATCTCTTCAACCTGCATATATGAAATGGCTTTCTTGTTTGTGGGGTAGAAGGAGGTCCCGTTTGCCCAGGGACTTTGAGCTGCTGCAGAAAAAGTCAGTAAGCAATAGAGATCTTGTAATCGGTAAACTGGACACTTTTACATTTCTCTAAGAACTCAGAGTGCATATATACGGTTTTAGTGTTTGACCTTGGAGCCCAGCACTGATGTAGACCTAAATGTGAATTCTATGTCCCGACCGGAGGCGAAGATTATGCTCTACTTTCTTTTTTTTCCTTTCCTGCAGCTTTCAACGAAATAACAAAAAAAAAACGGTCTTTCCCATGGTGCACAGTGAGAAAAGCTCAACAACAATATACCAGGATGTCCACAAAGGCAGAATAGCTTCCCCTGTCTTGTCCAGCTTGCAGCGGTTAAGTACACTTTTTCTTACTGCTCTTCTATCGTGTTTATACTGTTTAAATAGTGTCTTTTACTGCGGTTTGTGGCGTTATTGTGGGCGACGATTGCGCCCCTCCTTAATTATGTGCCCCTGGAGTGTTTTTCATCGCTCAACTCGTGGTGCCCTGTGAAGCCTTGAGCTGCGTCAGTGCGATAGGCACAAAGGTTACTAGAGGGCGTATCACGCAAATGCGTGTCGTGTTGGTCCGCGAAGGCACGCTGCGGTCAGTTCCGTTAGATCTGACAGGTAGGGGTGGGTAGAATTTGCGAAGGCGCGCTACCAAAACCCTGCGAAATGGTAAAAAATCTCCACGAGCACGCAAACTTCAGCGAGCACGCGGAATTGTTTGTTCCGCGTGTTTGCGATGCTTTTATCTTGTTCGCGATCGCTCTTTGCGTGCTCGGGGAGAACTATCTGGCGAATGCGCATTTTGAAAGTGCGAACAAGCAAAAATTTCTGCGACACCGCAGATTGTGGAATTTTCGGCAATTCCGCGGTCTCCGCAGAAAGCAAAATTACCCAATTTCTGCAAATTCCGCGAGCGGAACGGAATTTACAGCCTAGGCCTACTGACAGGTCAGCGCCCCTGCGGAGTCTGAGCCTGCTCAAGCCACCTGGATGCCCATACTCCCTTGCCTCACAGACCTGTGCTTTCACTAACAGCCTGACGCCTGCGTGTGAACAAGTCTGTAATTCCTCCTTTAGCCACTACCGGTCGGTGCCTGTAACGTGCTTTGCCAACATACTCTCAGAACCTCTTCCCCATCCTTCCTGACTGACATGGGTAGGGTCTAGGCATTTTAGGACACCCAGTGAAGGTAGGGTGCGTCAGTCCAGGGCAGAAGCTCGTTTTACCTCACACTCTCAGCGTGGCCCCATCCTAAACTGTTTCAGTTGCCAAAAATTAAAGTCTCAGGCTGCCTAAACCTGCTCCCTGCTGCGGCATTGACAACATATTAAGATCAGGCTTCTCAAAGCTATTTCCAGTTGTGGTGTTTACCCCAGCCTGCCAGGCTGCTAAGCGTGCATTGCAGGTGCATTTGCCCGTTGCATTTACATACAAACTCAGGAGGCTCATGGAGGAAGACTACAAAGAGAAGGAGTCCTTACAATTCCTCCATCTAGATGACGAATTCTGCGAGGCAGTGGATGCCTCCATCCATTAGGCAGTGGCAGCGGCCGCGGCCATGGGACTTTTGAAACACTGCATTACGCAAATGGCCTATGCTTACCAGAACCCCCATTCTAACCTGGTGCCTACCCCTTCAATTAAGCGTGCCTCTGATTGCAGAAATGATTCTGGTATAGATTTAGGGGCGTTTGAACGCTTCAAAAAGGCTTTTCTGGCTTGCTCACACCCTAGCAGACATGACCGACTGTTCCAACCCCCTCCCCCCCACCTCCAAGGCCTGGATGGGGAGGAAGATAACTCCCATGGCGATTTAAGAGACGAGGCCAGCCCTTCCCAGCCATGTTGCCCCTCATTGGTCCCTGAGGATCTCTTGAACACCCACTCAGCAGGGTGGACCCCTTCCAGTAAGGATTCCAAATTTGTCGCAGGTGCCTCAGAAAGCCCCTAGATAAGTAAGTCTGAGCCTGCCTTATGGTGGAATGCCCAGGCCCCTTCCTATCGGGTAAGGTGGCAGCAACCCCAGAAATTGCTTCAAGAGTGGCCACTTTCCTCCAGAAATATATTAGAGACCTAAAGAAGGGCATTGATAGGTCCTGGAAGTCCTGTCAGGACAGGCTATTTAGACATCTGTGGTCCTATTTTAAGATTTTGGAGCTGGCGGAGGAGGCCAAGGCCTCAGGAAACCCTTTTCCCCAAAGAGGATAACAGGTTGGGTGCAGCATGCTGTCGCCTTCTTAGGGAACGTAAATTACAGTCTTTCAACTGATATTCGTCACTCCCTCCTCTTGAAGAATGATCCCAAATTGGGGGTCTGCTTCCTCCGAGGCAGGCACGGTGGCTCAAGGCAAGTCTTCAAGGAGCCATTCATTACAGAGCTGAGCAAGTTCGTAGCCATGTTCACCTCCTTAAATAATTTGTGTTGGGGCTGGACGTGGCACAGGATGCTCGGCCGGCCGTTTTTACACCTGAGGCCCTAAGAGAGGATTCAAGAAGTCCCAAGATCTGTCTAAACAAGGAGAGTTCTTCCAGACACAACAGGGTCACTGCGGGCACGGTTCCCTAGGCGCCATCCAGAGGGTAGTTTCCTTATTTTCCCAAATGAAGGTGGGAGGCCTGTTAGAGCGGTTCAAGCACAATTTGGAGAAAATTTCTTCTGATACGTGGGTTCTTAAGACCATCAAGGGTTTTCATATAGAATTTTACGGAACCGATTCAAGAGTCCCACCCTTGCCTGCTGGTTTTTGCAGTAGATCAGATCAAACTAATAGATCAGGAGGTGGCGGATCTGCTTAAAAAACATGCGATTTCCCCTCATGTGCCTCCATCCATGAGGTTTCCTCAGCAATATTTGATTTGTTTGATGGACAAGGCAGATGGTGGTCAATGCCCGGTGATAAACCTGAGAGAGTGGCTGGGTTCCCATCACTTTTAGGATGGATGGTATCCTGCCAGATATTCGGAAGTATTATTGGGCGTCCCAGCTGGCGGCGATCAATCAAGCAATTTATGGTTCACCACTTGACCCCGGATATGCAATGACCCGTGGTCAGATGCCCGACGGTGAATATACGAGGGTTTTGTTTGCCAGAAAGGGGCGCTTTCCCCTGGTTGGGCCTGCGGCGGTAGCGGTGCAGGTGTGGCATGAGGTCAATCGTTAGCTTAAATGGGACGGGAGGATAACTTTGGCTACGCCATTATGGAACGCTGAATGTCTGGGAGGCCTATGGAAGACAAAAGGTTTTGACAGATTGGATCTCATTGGGATCTCACAGGTCAAAGATATGTGGGGGAAGGATGGGATCCTTACATTTGAGGCTCTGCAGGAACGACATCAATTGCGGGAGAGCGAGCGGCTTCGGTACACACAGATTAGACATGCATTGCTGGCCAAAATCCCCCATGGAGTTACACCCCCGGAGGCCTCCCCGTTGGAAGATCGAGTGTTGGACGTACATCTTCCGACCAAAACAATTTCCCTGATTTATAAAAAACTCATTAACCATACGGAGGACCCGCTTGTAACTCTTAGGGAACAATGGGGAGCAGATGGCCTGGTTTTGGTTGATTAGGACTGGAGGGAGGCCGTGTCTTCCCCAAGGGTGATCGCAATACAGATGAGGCTTCGGTTGGTGCAGGTGAAGGTCCTTCATCGCTCTTATGTTACGGGACCGCGGCTGATGCGAATGGGGCTGGCTGTGACCGGACAGTGTCGAAAGGGTTGTGGTGAGACCGGAACGTTTATGCACATGTTGTGGGATTGTACTGACATACGGAGATATTGGGTCAATGTTCATGACAAGATACGTGAAGTGTGGGGTGTGAGCCTGGGGGTGGAGGCACGCCGCTTTCTCCTGAATGTTTGGAAGCCAACTGATCTCACCACACATGGGAAGATATGGGTTGCGCTGGCGTGTGCAGTGGCCAAGCGAAAAATCACCCAGCTGTGGGGGGCCAGTCAGACCCCCCAGATTGGGAAATGTATGGAGGACGTAGACTAGAGTATGTTTAGAGAACGATCAGTATATGTCGCCAGGGGGAGGCCCGGGAAGTGGGGGAAAATCTGGGGTGCCTGGAACAGTTACAGGGGAGATATTTGTGCTCCCCCAGCAGCAAGGGAGGATGCTGTCGTGTCGGAAATGCCTTGATCCCTAGTTTATTGTTTGCTTATTATTCTGTAATTTGGAAGATGTACCAACGGACACTGAATGCTCGGATGTCACCCAGTGCTTATTTTTCTTTGGTTGTATGTGTCAATAAAAATAATTAAAAAATATATATATATATGGATGGTATCCATCTTCTGCGCGATCTCCTTCGGCCGGACAACTGGTTAGTACGTTTAGATGTGGATGACACATACTTGGTGGACCCCATTGCCCCCCCCCACACTGCAGTTTCCTTCAGTTCACATGGAGAGACCAAACCTACAAGTTTACAACCCTTCCTTTCGGTCTTTCCCTGAAGGTTCACCTAGATTCTCAAGCCAGAGGTGGAAACTCTAAGGGTTCGGGCTTTTGCCTCATAATCTGCTGCAACGGTCTCCTTTTGCCCGTCGCGGCTGATGCAGCAGTTGCAGACAGCGCTCAACCTTCTGCAAAGTGTAAGGTTTGTGATCAACAAACAAAAATCTCTACTAGTTCTGTCCAAACAGACTGCCTTCCTCGGTTTTGTCATAGACTCCTTGGCAAGTCGGGAAAATCCGCAGAGTGGAAGAGAATGTTGGTCAGACCCACTAGATCACTACGGCATGTAGTTAGGGTGTTAGGTCTTCTGTTGTCCTCTATATAGGTAATTGTTCCAGGCCCTCTCCACTACAGAGCCCTCAAGGCTTTCTATCTCAGACGGGGGCCTTCAGTACTCAGAATAGGTACCTCTGACAGAAGAGGTGAAGGTGGAAATGAGATGGTGGTTGCTTCACATGAAGGTGTGGAACGGTCGAGTTATATTTAGCTCTGACCCGGACATTGTGATAGCATCAGAAGTCAGCAAGTCCAGCAGGGGAGCTCTCTGTGGGGGACACCTTTACAAGAGGAAAATGTTCAAGAGACGAGCGGCAGCTCCACATCAGCTGCCTAGAGCTGATTGCTAGATAGTTTGCCATACAATGTTTTACGAAGGACAGGGTCTCCTGCAGCATACTTCTCAAGATGGACAATATATCAGCGGTCCGCTATATTTACCATCTTGGGCGTACCAAGTCCAAGGTGTTGGTGGAACCTGCCAAGGAATTTTGGACCTTATGCCTATCTCACTATATCTCGTGACAGCAGAATACCTCCCAGCAGTGTTCAATGTGATAGCTGATTGGTGCTCCAGGGCATGGTCAGACATGAGTCTGATGCAACTGCACCGCTTGACTTTCCAGAGGTTGAATGCCCTTTGAGGCCCTTTATCAGCAAACCTCTTTGCATCATGTCTGGACCATCAACTTCCCAGGTATTTCAGTTGGAAACCAGACCCTCCGGCAACAGCGACGGATGCCTTCCTCCAAGATTGGTTTCTGGAGACAGGCTATGCTTTATGAGAGTCTCATCCCAGGTTCACGGACAGAAGGCCAAAGTGGTTGTGATTGTGCCCTATTGAAGGTCTCCAGTATGGTTTCCAGTTCTTCTGGAACTTTCCTGGGATTCTCCAATCCTTCTACCCCCCCCAATCTGAATATACTGTAGGATCCCCAGGCAATCGCCACCCATTAATCATTCAAGGGCGCATGCCTCTTATGGCCTGGCGGATTTCCGTCAATGCTGCTGGCCTTTCGCATGAAACTGATGGATTACTTGCAGCAGCATGGACTGATGGCACAAACAAACATTACAGACCGGCATGCGCCAGATGGGTTGGTTGGTGCCTTCGAAACAACCAGGATACCATGGGGTGCCAAGTGGTCTCTATTGTAAAGTTCTTGGCATTCTTAGAGTCACAGTGCTTGGAGTATCGTACTATCAACTCTTATGGGTCAACAATCTCTGCTGGGCATGTCCTGGTTCAAGGAAGCTTGGTGTGTGAATATCCTTTGGTTTGTAAGCTAATGCGAGGGAATCGTATAACACTTCCTCCGGAACCTAGGTACTCCACCTTATGGGACGTTAACATGGTTTTACACCTTTTCCGTTTTTGGCAGTAGTATAAGTATTTGTTGCGCAAGGAGTTATCAGACTCACCATGCTTCTGTGCCTTGTGTCGTGTCCGTGGTGTTTCCGACGTGCAGGCTTTAGATATTTCGGGAAGGGTCTTTACTCTGCAGAGGTTCACCTTCCATATCTTCTTCCGTACAAGTAAAATTCTAAAGTGGTGTCCTTTTCTGTTTTGACAAATTGCCTAAGTTATGTGTGGTCCATTGTCTCAAGGTTAATGAGAACATGACGGAAAAGCTCCGTCCACGAGGCGAAATTCAAATGTATTGATATATCTCAGGAAGCCTTTCAAAGTGGTTACTTCTCCCACCATAGCTCGTTGGATCTGTTGGGTCATGCAAGAAGCGGGCATTGGCATCTCGCAATTTGGTGCCCACTCTGTGCGAGGCATAATAGCTTCTAAAGCTTTCTTCCTTGCGGCTCGTTTTTAAGACAGTATCAATGCAGCAGACTGATCTTCAGACTCCATGTTCAAAAGGTTCCATTTTAAGAAAATTGTTGGTAGGGCGTCATTGGTGATGGATAAGCTTTGAACAAGCATAATCCTTGCCTCCGGCCCTGATATTGAATGAAAAATGTTCTAGTAATCATGAAGGAAAGTTCCAATTATTTTAATGACATGGAGGGGAGGATTATTTCCGCCCAAGGTTCGTGAGATCCTTGTGCCCAGCCTAGAGGACTTAAAAGTCTTGGATTCTTTTTCACTGTACATCCACAGTAGTGTGGCCTAAGTATTGCTTTATTTATTATTTTCCGAAGTAAATGTTTTATTTCAATTGTGCATGTTTCTCACAGGTTTTGCATTGACTCTGTTTATTCTGTTGTGGTAGACTTATCAACGTTGTATTTACTGCATGTTTGGGTCAGTGTGTCTATTGCCTTTAACCTGTTCAAGGCAGGAAGGTTCAGATTCATTCTTTTTGTTCTGGATTATTTCAGATTCTGATGATTCTAAAGCAGAATAACGGAAAATGGTAGAAGAAACCTGTTGCAGTCAAGAAAGAGGAAGCTATCCAGGGGACTCATGCCTATGTGGACATCCTGGACTGCACATTGGTTGGATTATTGTTGACCTTTCCCCTGTACACCATGGGAAAGATAGTTTTTGAGATATTTTGTTGAAAGCTGCTGGAAAGGAAATAAAGAAAGCAGGCATAATCCTCGCCTCTGTGTCCTTAATAAAATTGAAACTTTCCTTCATGATTACGAGGACATTTTTGATTACATGCAACCACCCCCCTCCCCCACCCACTCCCCAAGTAGACATGCTTGATTGTCAGTCTAACTAAGATAAAAGTACACAACTTCAGACTTGTGTAAAGGGCTTTCATCTCAGCAGTAGTTCAATAATAAAAGGCATCTTTCTTGGTGACTTTGACTGGTATACTCAGGCCTCAGGGAATATACATTAACCAGGTAAAAAATGGATGGTAATTTTTCTATTTGGCATTCGGTCACTTCAGGCTAGCTACCTAACTGCACTTGGTCTTCATTATTTTGAATGTTTTGATATTTGCTGTTGTGAGAGGGCCATATGGCCGGCAATGTTGTATCAATCTATCCATGTGATGAAATATTATAGGAAGTGACACTTAATGGAACATACCCTTTTCTCTGTATTTTGTGCTACCCTGTGAGACTTTTCTGTTGACTTCCACACCTATCAGGTGGACATGCATGATTGTCAATCACACTAAAATAAAAAATACACAGCTTCAGACTTATGTGAATGGCTTTCACCCCAGCCGTATTTGAATAATAAAAGACATGTTTCCTGGTGACTTTGACTGGTGTAGGAGTTTAAAGACTTATACAATTATTGTGTATGCCTTTCCTCCTTTTTCACTTCTTTCTACCTCTCCCTTTGAAAAAAGTGTGAACATATGTGACCTCTGTTCACTGAATTTTGTGTCTAGTGACCTTTCCCTGCTGTTTGTTGTCTGTGCTCTCTCTTATTTAGATTTGCTCTTGCTATACCTCTGCTACATTTTATTTGTCCAGCAACATCTGTTATTTTGTACTTATAAACTGATCTAGATATGTCTGCACCACCAGTGCCTTTATATGCTTTTCTGTCATCTACCTGTTATTAAACACTCTCAATGCATCTGTCAGTTTAATTCTGATATCTGGTCACTCGTTTGTCATATGGACTTCCTTAATTTGTTTCTTATCGTGTTGTTAGGTACATCGATCTCTTCTCCTGCTGTTATTCATGATATATTTGATAATCAAGTTGTTCTTGTTTGAATTCTTGTTGTCTGCTTCTCTCTTTTTATACTTTTATTTTAAACATTGTAGTCCTCTTTTTGTGACCTGGAAGGCTGGACGAGACAAGCGACTACGGGGATGCATTGGAACTTTCTCAGCCATGAATCTGCACTCAGGCCTCAGGGAATATACATTAACCAGGTAAAAAGATGGATGCTAATTTTCTTATTCGTCATTCTGCGACTTCAGGCTAGCTACATACTGCACTTGTTTTTCATTATGTTGAATGTTTTTACATGTGCTGTTGTGAGGGCCATAAGGCCTGCAATGTCATATCAATCTAGCCATGTCATGAAATATGATACGAGGAGACATTAATGTAACATACCCTGTTCTCTGCATTTTGTGCTACACTGTGAGACTTTTTCGTAAGCTTCCACCTCTGTCGGAGGTTACGGCCCCTACCATGTGTGGATATAATTGCTTATTTCTGGCGTTCAAAAGTCACAGTTGTTTGCACTCCAAACTGGATAGCCACAGGACACCCTTTAGGTACTTGATTCTTTCAGGGTAGTTAGGATGAGCAGTCCAGGCTTATTCTTGGAGGTTAAGAGTTTTAGAGTTTCAGAATCAGTATAACATAATAGGTAACACTCCATACCTTACTTGTCCACTCAGTGCTTCACTTTTAAATGAAAGCTTTATTTATTTAGAGATTTATATAGCGCAAATATGACCCATGAGTGTATTGGAGCGCTTTAAAACATGAACAGGATGCAAGAGGTAAGAAAAGCAGACCATTGATTTAAAAAAGGATACATAAAGAAAACAAAAGTTCCTAGCTCCTTTTGGGCCCAAGTTACAGCTCCAGACATTTTTATGACTCTCTCGCACCAGGGGCTAGAATTCTGTTTAACATTGAGCTCAATGCCTACTATAGCCAATGGGGGATTCTGGTGGTCGGTTTGACAGTGTTCAAACGTTATTTCGTATTTTAACTAAAAACAAACAGGTTCAAAATCCAAATGTTATTATGTCGCAGATCTTTCTTTGATAATGTAATTTTTCCGTTCTAGCCTACTCGTATTTGGTTAATTTAATGACTTCCTCAGGGCGAGAAATGATGCTAAAAAAGTTTCCATTACTGTATTATTCAGTAAGTGACCTCCACGTCATCACCAAAGTGCAATCACCTATTACTAGTGGAGAGCTTTTGCTCAAAGGGACTTGTTACCATGAAACTAGTATAGGTACGAAAGCCTAATGCCTCATCACGTTGCATTAACTGAGTGACAAAAAGGCAGGGATTAATGAAGCCCTGGTGAGGGTTTTGACTGTTTGGCAATACACAAGGCCAAAACATGTTGGCTTAATTAGCTGGATAGATAATACACTGTCTTCATTAAACATCCACACTTGACGAGATTTGAGCCATATCTATGGTACCCAAGTATTAAAAGGGAAACCTGGTCGGTTTACCCCAAGATATTTTTAGAAAACAATCTGGATCCCTGCTGTTATCCAGCAACATTGATTAGGAACTCCGTACTAGTGATTGAATCCACCAAGGTGGTACCTGCCTACCTTGGTGTGGATAGGTCACCAATGTTGAAGCATGTCACGACAATATGTGGGTGAGGTGACCTATCCAGACACCCTTGGAGACCTCTGCAGTATCTCCGAAGGTAATAGAGTGATTTATCCATCAATTGGAACATTGAGCTTTTGGTATGATATAACATAGAACCTGCTTATACCTCAGTGTTCTGTAGTAAGAATCACATCAAAATCCAAAATAACACTTTTACCAAGTGGAGAATGTGAGGTGGATGCAGGTAACTTGCAGTCAATACAGATAGTGCTGATCATGCCCTTTAGTGTGTTTGAGTGGATCAGGCGTTCTTCGTGATTGTGCATGTGTCAGTAGCATATGTGATAACGGCATGGATGACTTGCAGTCAAAACAATAAATGGGGTCTACGTCGTCAAGTACATCTTAGATAGATCAGACATTATTGTTTGTGCTTTTAATAATGAAATACATGAGAAGGATGTGGATGGAAGCTATTTGTACTCACCATAACTCAAATTATATCCATAGGCAAAGATTCTAAGCAAGCAGGTCAAGTACCCGAGTCTACCGCTTGTCTGCACTGTGTTAAATATTAGCAGTAAGCTTAGAATAGCTATAAAGTCTCCAATCTAAAAGGCATAATAAGGAAATTAGCCAACTCTGTGGCCAAACACAGTTTTAAATCTTAATAATACAAATAGGAGGAGGAGCTTCGCGCGCATCCAAGATGGCCATGTGAGCTTGGGGCTCCCGAGACCCCCGTAGCCCCCCGAATATATCCTGTCGTTAATCCTGTCTGCTGTGGAGTGCTTCTTGCAGTGGAACCAAAGGAGTACTGAATGCTGAAAACTGCATCCCGAAGGCGCCCCGGAAACCGGAGTTGTAGAGTCGGAAAGTTTGCGGCCTGTTTCTTTCGGATGCCCGGAGCTTGGGTTGGCATAGTGCCCATGGCGTAGTTCGACAACAACGGCGCTGGGTACCGGAAGTGGCTGGTCTGGCCTCACGGCCCCATTTGGTTTCACTTTCGATTTCGACGGGAATGCTTGGTGATCTAGCCGAGGTGCACTTCTGATTGTTGGACTCCCCAGCCGGTGTCAGTGGGCCATGCAGTGTGGACATTTCATAAGTGTGGAGGCCTACGGACCCAAAAACTAGGCATTTGACTGCGTGCCGTGTCGCGTGGCTACCGCAACCTGGTCTCTCTGCTGACTGATGGGTGCCGCGGAACCACGGATGGTTGGCGAACTATCCTGAAGGGTCGAAAGCAAGGGACTTGATATTGTCCACCAACAACGATTGCCAAGTGCCGCTTCCCCAAATCGGACGACGAATATAGGATTGTCCCAAAATGGCGACAATGCCAGAGGGGGACAAAAGGCAAGCGAAGAACACTAGAGGGGGAAGGTATACGCAATCGAACAACATGGATCGATATGCACAAACTAAGGGGTCGCCAAGTGGACTGGGAAAGTCACAAGAAGGAGTAAAAGATGCCTCTGCCCTGGAAGTGGAGCCAACATTGCAAGACTTGATGGCCGCCATTGACGGGATCAAGTCCTCGCTTGGACAGAAGATGGAGACCCTTGCTCATAAATTGGACACTGTTTCCATTGAGGTTAACTTGATTCGGACAGACCTCACGAAGACGATTGAGAAAATGAAGTCTTTGGACATTAAGACGACCAGTCTTACCGATGACGTCACTGAATTACAATCTGAAGTACGGACTCTTAGGGCCTCCAATGAACTTGTTGTCCGTCGTCTGGAGGATTTTGAAGGGAGGGCCGGAGGAATAACATTTGTATCATTGGGGTGCCGGAAAAAGCAGAAGGGCAAGCGGCCGATCTCTATGTGGAGGGTCTAATAATCAATCACCTTGGACCCAAAAGACTGAGCAAGTTCTTCACCGTCGAACGGGCACACAGAATTCCTGGAGGTAGACCGTGTGTTGGTGGCCCGCCCTTGATAGCCAGAATATTTAATTTTAGGGACAGAGACGTAATCCTCCAGGCGTCCAGATCGGGGGGCCCCTTGAAGTATGAAAACTTGTCCATCAGTTTCTTTCCGGACTTTACGCTAGCAGTCCAGAAGCAGAGACTGAGTTTTATGGGGGTGAAAAGAAGGCTTTGTGATATGGGACTCAAATATGCCATGCTGTACCCGGCTAAGCTGAGAATCGAACATGAAGAGAGAACTTATTTCTTTTATAAGCCAGAGACCGTTGTAGATTGGCTGGACACCTTAACTGCCCAGCAAGAGCCCCATAGACAGAGTGGAGAAGAAGACAGGGGTGCGCAAAAACAAGAAGGAGAGCTGTTGTTCTGGGACCCGGGGAGAGCTGGGGAATGGTCCACTGTTGTTATGTTTTGGATCACAGACTTAGCCCGTTGACACCCCTTATGTACTGTGCTATCGGTAGATATCTTTCCTCCTCGGACTTACTTTTTGTAGTTTATTCTAAATGTGGGGGCGACAGGCACACTGCAAGTTGGGGAGGCTTGATAGCTGTAAGCAGGGGTGCAGGGCGGGGGTAGCGTAACGGGATGTTTGGGGGAGGTGGGGGAAATGTTGATTTGTTGTGTTTTGTTTGTGTTTTCGCAAGGCATTGTATTTCAAGACTGCTTCTTTATGGTGCGGGGCTCGGAGGAGGGTTGGGTCTTCTTTCTGTTTCATGATGGGGGTAGGGGGTTGAGGGTATTGATTTGGAACGTTAATGGGTTGGGGATAAAATCAAGCGCAGTGTGGTTATACAATTCCTTAAAAGACATTCCCCGGATGTGGTCCTACTTCAGGAAACTCACTTGGTTGGAAATGTATGTAAGGCGATGAATAGGAAAGGCTATCGGCTGGTGGCGCATGCAGGTTTTACTTCTGGGTCCCGGGCTGTTGGGATCCTTCTCAAGAATTCTCTCCCGTTTGTAGTTGACTCGGTTGTTGCAGATGAGAGGGGACGATATTCTGCGGTCTCGGGACGTTGGGAGGGGAACACTCTCTCCCTGATTTCGATCTATGTCCCTCCGGGTCTGCAGAATACGACCTTTCTTGAGTCCTAGTGGATTATTGATCTTGGGTGGAGATTTCAACGCTGTAGTCTCTGGCTCCTTGGACAGGTATCCGTCATGGGACGTGAGGTGGGCTCAAAGATGGCTGCCGATTTTTATGGAGGCACTGGGCTTGGTTGATAGCTGGAGATTATTTCATCCTAGTCAGCAGCAATATACCTTCCACTCTGGCGCTCATGGTAGTCTCTCTCGGATTGACTATGGTCTGGTGCCTGCGGCCCAGCCTTCGTATATAGTTGAAGTACAGCATCTGGCCAGAGGTATTAAGGATCACTCGCCGCTATGGCTTAGATTGGATTTTGCTTCTGGCTCAAGTGGTAGTGTCGCCCCCATTAATCCCTGGTATCTGCGGAATCCTAAGATTCGCAAGGATTTGTTACAAGCGTTGGAGCATTATTTTCAAGATAATGAAGGATCGGTTTCCTCGTCGATTTGGTTGTGGGAGGCTTTTAAGACTGTTGTCAGGGGTCAGGCTTTATCCCTGATCGCATGTGTCAAAAAGCAGAAAGAGGAGGACGTAGTGAGAATTGAGTCAGAAATAGCCAACATAGAAATGGAATTGGAACAGGAGGTGACCCGTGCCAGATTGCATGTTTTACAACTTAAGCAGCTTGAGTATAGGACATTGGTCACTGACAGTGCTAGAACCCTAAGTCGAGAGCAGCAGGGGCGTCTTTATGATGTGGGGGACAAAGCCGGTAAACTGATTGCCTGTTTAGATAGGAAGGATAGAGCAGATCGGGTGGTTCCAGAGATTGAGACGAAGGACGGGACTTGTATAACTGACCCACAGGGGATAGTGGACCGTTTTGCTGAATAATTTTGTGTTGTGTCTGTCTCTTCATAGCGCCAGGACGCCCCTTCGCTGGGGCAGCTGTGCGCTGTATAAATAAAAATAACATAACATAACAATACTTTCGTATTATTTACACTTCCGTCTCAGATAGACCGGAGGAAGATTTGTCTCTATTATTGAGGGATATTAAGCTCCTGTGTCTGTCTACGGAAGATCGTGACCTCATGGATGGTAAGCTTACCGCTGATGAGGTAGCCTTGGCAGTGCGCTCCTTGAATTCCGGAAAAGCGATGGGTCCCAATGGTCTCCCTATCGAACTATACAAGCTTCGACCCGATAAGATCGCCCCCTATTTGAGAGATATGTTTTTGGAGTCCCGAGAGTGTGGTGTGCTCCCCCAGGATCAGAGAGTGGCATCGATAGTGGTGATACATAAAGAAGGGAAGCCCAGAGCTAGCTGTGCTTCGTACAGTCCGATCTCATTGTTGAATTCGGAACCCAAGATACTGGCTAAAATACTGTCCAATAAATTGATCAAAGTCATTGATGAACTTGTACATCCTGACCAATCAGGTTTTTTTTCACATAGAAATACGGCTTTGCACCTGAGGCGTTACATGGGGTTCTTGCGAGGGCGCATACCTTGCGAGAGCCGGCAATCATAGCGTTGCTTGACGTGACGATGGCTTTTGACACGGTGGAATGGCCATATTTGTGGGCCGTTCTGGCTAAATTCGGTTTTGGTCCGGAGTTCATTAGCTGGGTGCGCCTATTATACACTGAGCCTCTTGCGCAGGTTGTCGTGAACGGTCGTGTCTCGGCGCCATTTTGTCTTGGGCGGGGCACTAGGCAGGGCTGCCCGCTTTCTCCCCTTCTGTTTTCGCTGGCTCTCGAGTCTCTAGCAGCCTGGCTCCGTTGGGAGCCCTCGATCAAGGGTATTTGTTGGTCTCCTAGTTTGAAGATCCGATCTCTTTATATGCTGACGACATCTTACTTTATCTTTCCTCTCCTAGGAAGTCCCTTATTTTGCTCTGTGATGTACTGGCCTCTTATGGTAGAAATTCAGGATTGATCATAAACTGGGCGAAATCTTATTTGTATGTACTATGTGGCGATGCCCCCATTTTGCCTCGGAATTGTCCCATTCAAATCGCAAAGGAAGAGTTCAAATATATCGGGTTTATATTTCAATGGATCCCACGGTCCGGTATGAAAAAACCTTCTCCCTCCACTGGCCCGGCTGAAAAGTGATGTAGCTGGGTGGCAGAAACTTCCGCTCTCGATGCTAGGACGGGCGGCCCTTTTTAAAATGATGTACTTGCCCCGTTTCCTTTATGCCCTCCAAAACACTCTAGATGTGGTACCTGCTAGCTATTGTCGCGAAGTGAAGGATCTGCAGCGTAAACTACTCTGGGACGGCAGGCCGTGTATAGCATTAGCCAAGCTGACGCTCCCGTGGTATGATGGAGGGATCGCCCTCCCAGATATCAAGAGATACTTTTGGGCGTCGCAATTGGGGGTCTATAAATCATGGTACCTACGGGTCCGATACAGATCCCAGTTATATCATGGACAGATGGCTACTTCCTGATGGTAGTTATAGCAGAGCGCTGTGTACCAGATCAGTAGAGAAAAATCTGACGGGACCGACCAGGGTGGCGGTACGTATATGGCATGATGTTACTAGTTCGCTTGGATGGAAGGAGTGCTTGACTTTGGTTACCCCACTCTTTGGATCTGATAGGTTTGGCAAGCTATGGAATACGAAGGGTTTTGACAAATGGGACCTGATAGGGATTACTACTGTAGATGATCTCTGGGCGAAGGGGAAGATTAAGACATTTGCTGAATCACAAACTGAATACGAGCTGAGTGGGACGGAGTATTTTCGTTATGCGCAGGTTAGTCATGCATTGAGATCGGTCTTCCCCGAGGGGGAAGAGATACTGGAGGCATCACCCTTGGAGGACCGCATACTAGATGGACATCTGCCCGATAGCACCATTTCTCTTATTGAATTGAATTGAATTGAAAATTCCATTTATATAGCGCATAACCACCCGAAGGCCTCGCAGCGCTAGGGACTGAATTCTGTGTGCGACTGCAGGGAAAGATTAATGCGCTTTTGAGAACAGATGGGTTTTCAATTCTCTCCTAAATGACATCAGGTTGCTGTTTTTCCTGAGGGACAGGGGTAGGGAGTTCCATGCCTTCGCCGCTGAATAGGTGAAAGAGCGGCCGCCCCATCGGGCTCTCTTGATTTTTACTTTGGTTGCCAGGTGCAGTGAAGCTGAACGTAGGGTTCTAAGCGGCACATACGGCGGTATTAGAGGGTACAGTACTTATTTATAAAAAACTGATAAATCACAGAGCGGATCTTCTAGTAGATTTGAGGGATAAGTGGACCTGAGATGGTCTCGAAATTGATGATGAAGACTGGCAATCTGCAATCTCCTCTCCGAAGGAGGTTGCTATTCCAGCAAGGCTGAGACTTGTCCAGCTGAAAATACTCCACAGAGTTTATGTCACGGGTCCACGTCTGATGAAAATGAGTTTAACGGAAGAAGGTCTGTGTAAGCGGGGATGTGGTCAATTGGGGACGTTTCTCCATATCATATGGGAATGTCGGTATATGGTAAACTACTGGGGCTTTGTCCATGATGTTATGCAGGAAGTGACAGGTGTGGCTCTCTTGCTGGAAGCTAGGAGATGCTTGCTGAATATTTGGGAGCCTACGGACCTAAACACTGCACAGACCCAATGGTTCAAGTTGGGGGCCATGATTGCTAAGCGAAACATAGCACAGCAGTGGCTCTGAAAGGCCACCAACGATAGAGGGGTGGAAAGAAAGTATGGTTTGTTGTATGTTCCGTGAAAAAACTGTTTACCTGGCAAGGGGTCGTCCTCAGAAGTGGAACAGTGTCTGGGGCCCTTGGAATAATTACAGAGGGAATATTTGTGTGCCACCTGCAAAGGTAGCCTTTGATGTCCCACTTTCCCCATGACCCGTATATGTGAATATTTATGGTATCGATGTTTCGTTCCCCCCCTAGCCAATATTTATTGTATTGTATGTTGACTCTGTGAACGACCCTCTTCTGTACTATGCACCGATGTGTTTATTGATGCCTTGTTTTAATAAAAAGAAATTAAAAAAATAATACAAATAAACTAGTGCTTGGTAATACTACCAGAGTGGCATCTCTCTGTGTTAACGCGCTTCCTGTGACTGTGTGTTATCCTAAAGAACCTACCGACTCCTAGTAGAGAATATACTACTTGACTCACCAAAGATTTACTAACATGATCTGGTGAGAATAGTATATGAAACACAAACATGTACTAGACTCACCCTCGTTTACGGATATCATCTTGTGATAGTTTGTAATTTCCTTCTTGTTGAAATTTGGGCATTTCTGCCTGGAACAAATTGTTCATGCCCGCTCGCAATGCAAGTTGAGGTCCCTGGAAATTCGTGTAAACCAGCTATTCTTAACATGGCCAGTAAGGCTGTCGCTCTGGTGTTATAGAAACTTTTTAACTGTTAACTGGACTCATGAAGAGTACCTCCCTGCTGGACATGTGCCAAAGAAGTCCCTCTCCTAAAGGAGCTGTCTTCTAACCCATCAGTTTTGGCCATATCCCTGCTTTATGCAGCATAAAAAAATCCTGGAAAAATGTGTCAATGCCCAGCTGTCTTCATATTTGGAAGACCAATCTCTCCTGCAATACACCCACTCAGGTTTCTGTCAAAGCCAAAGCACATAAAGAGCTGTTCATAGAGACTGGACAAAGGGGAAAGGGCTGTCCTTATTTGACTAGATTTATCTGCTGCATTTTATACAGTCTTACACCCCATTTTACTTATTTACTTAAGTGTCTCACAGAGGTTTGGTATTGGGGGTACAGCTTGGAGATGCTTAAAATCTTTTCTAGAGGGGAGGGAACGAGTTCTCTGGCTTGCCCTATGCATTTCATCAGCGAAGAGGCCAGTCTTTAGGGTGCCCCAGGGCTCTTCTCTGTGTCCATTGTTAGTCAACATCTACTTGGCACCCATGACCACATTAATAGAATCCCAAAACTGTAAGACCATCTCTTTTGTTGACAATACTTCAGTCGATCCCTCTGCCTCCAATACAGCTGAAGCCTTTAAAGTTTGCCTCAGTGCTACTCTGCATTGGTTGAGCGAGAGACACCTATTCTGTAATGCTAATAAAATGGAGATTCTCCTGTTTGGCCATATGAGAGAGCAATTATTGCAAATCTGCTGGCCTAAGGACTTGGATCCCCTTCCTGGCCCATCTTCAACAGCTAAGAATCTGGTTGTAAAAATAGATGTCAAGCTGTCTTTCACCTCAAGTCATCTCAGTGGCTGTTAATTCTTTTTCCTTACTCAGATCCCTCAGGAAGTTTTTGGATCTCTTGCAAATCAAAAAAACATAAGATAGTGGCTCATGCTCTCTTAACTTTGAGCCTCGACTATGCCAACAGTTTGTGTTTGGGTCGCCCTGACAAACTGGCCAGGAAACTCCAATTGGTTCAAAATGCGGTTGTCCATCTTATCTTTGAAATCCCAGAGAGCCGGAACATTTTGCATCCTCTTCAAGAGCTACACTGACTGCAAGTCAAGAAGAGGATTTCTTTAAAAGCCCTCACTATCCTCCACGAGACATGCAGGGTCTTCAGAACCTGATTAGGAAAACTAGGCACTATCTGCCATCCAGATCCCTTTGTTTGTCCACAGCTTTGCTGGTCACTATCCTGCGGTTTAGTCGGGCAAGACTGGGTGGCCGGTGTTTCATGTTCTTGCTAGGTGGCAAATGGGACCAAATGCCACTGTCTTTCAAGTCTATTTACGATTAGCTCTTCTTTCAAAAAGCCCAAAAATGCATCTTTTTTCAGCGGATAAGAACTCTTTTTACTTATCCTTATGTTATAAATGTAGTGTCAGGACACTCCTCGGAATAGCCATGCACTTTATAAATGAATTCATACCAGCACCTGAACCACGAACATACAACTTGTTGAATTTGTTTCTGGCTTTATTTTGCTGAATAGTACAACTCAAAGTACGTTACAATAGCCATAATATGTCACGCCCAGGACACAGCAATGCTTTTTACATTACAAACATCCAGGATTTGTACCTGCTACTAGATGGTGCCTACACTTTTCAGAAGCGACCTTGCTCATAACCTCATATTGCTATTTAATTATCCAAGAAAGCCCCATCTGATGGATGCCACATATTCTGCGACCGGAGGGACACTAACAGTGAGGGACCCTACTCTGGTGGCCAGTATCACTGAGCAGTAGAGCCTTTGTATCGTTAAGGTTAAATCTGTGCGAGGGTCGTGGCAGCTCCCGGCTCGTCGCTCGTGTGGTGTAACAGACTGCGAGTTCTTGTGGCTGAGATCTCTTCTGTGCATGTCCCCTTTCTGACACTGTTTTTAACTTTGTTAACTTTTAAACCATTTAAAGACTGAGCTCTTTGTGGCAACCATTACTGCATTCTTAAACTCAATCACCTCTGTGTGTACTGTTCTCCCCCTGCCCCGTTCCACCGCGGCTGTCTGTGCCGTTTGTTGTGGAGGGCAGGGCGCCATCTTGGGTCAATCTCGGAGCCCGGCGGGACCGAAGGCAGCGGTCTAGCTGGGGGAGGGGCTTGCTCATAAAGCGGCGGACAGTGTGGGGCTTGATGCGATAGTGCGAGGGTGGTGGCAGCTCCCCGCTCGTCGCTCGTGTGGTGTAACCGACAGCGAGTTCTTGTGGCTGAGATCTCTTCTGTGCATGTCCCCTTTCTGACACTGTTTTTAACTTTGTTAACTTGTAAACCATTTAAAGACTGAGCCCTTTGTGGCAACCATTACTGCCTTTTTAAACTCACTTACCTCTGTGTGTACTGTGCTGCCCCAGCCCCGTTCCACCGCGGCTTTCTGTGCCGTTTGTTGTGGAGGGCAGGGGGCCATCTTGGGTCAGTCTCGGAGCCCGGCAGGACCATAGGCAGCGGTCTAGCTGGTGGGGGGGCTTGCTCATAAAGCGCACATGACTCTCCGAACGCGCGCAGCGGGCGGGCGCGCTGACGGCGCGCCAAAGGCGTGCCAAAGGCAAGCCCGTCTGTGCCTGTCCGCGGCCGGTCGGGGCTAGGGGCCAGAACCCCTGCCGGTTCTTCCACTGCTAGGAAATATAGCACCAAACAACTGTTGGAACTTCGGCCTGGGGTGGGGGATAAGTGTGCACATAACATAGCGCTAACATCTGTAAGAAGAAGGTGCAATCACTGCTGTAAGAAGAAGGTGCAATCACTGCCCCTTTACTATAGGCCAACAGCCCAATGCTGCAAACACTCCACAGAAGATGAGGTTGTCCCTCATCAATTGCAGATCTCTAGGGAAGCATAAAATGGATATCCATGATGTACTAATGGATGCCCAGCTGGATGTCTTATTTTTAACCGAAACATGGCTGAACGAGAACTCTGCTCTCGACATTGTAGATGCACTACCATCAGGTTATGACATCAAAAGGCTGGATAGGCCCATGGGGCGGGGAGGGGGGGTGGTATAATTTTTAAGTTGGAAATACAATGTGCATTGGAGCTAGCTAACATTAGGGAGAGTGAAGCTGGCTTTTTTTCCATCACAGGCTTGGACAGTCAGGTCCTGAAAGGGTTCCTAGTATACAGGCCCCCGGGCCCAGGGACTAGATTTACGGAGAGCTGATTGACTGTTTGGTACAGCCAGCTATAAGATATGAGAGATTGCTACTCCTGGGAAACCTAAATTTCCATTTTGATGATCCCGCCAATAGAGAAGCACTGGAGATTCGCAATGAGCTGGCAGCAATGCAACTGACCCTTAAATCAGAACTTTCCACCCATGGTTGCGGCCACTTATTAGATTCGATTTTCTCTAACTGGGAATCAATAGTTGTCGACCCCCTGTACCTGTGGTCTGGTCGAACCACTTCCACATCTTTTTTACGATAGAGGCACAGAGGGTAAGGACAGGCAAGTCAGATGTTAAAACTAGCCACAGGAGATGGGCAGAGTTCTCCAAGGACAAATTCAATGATTTGCTAGGTCAGGGTGGACCCCCTGAGGATCTAGAGATTGAGGTAGCTTGTGATGCTCTTGACAATCGCATAACACAAACCCTGGATAACATAGCCCCCTGGACCAAAAAAAAACCCTGGAGGCAAACTAAATCTACACCGTGGTTTGGGCCTGAACTCATTAAGGAAAAGGCGGCGTGTAAACGTCTTGAAAGACGTTGGAGGAATGGTTTCTCCTTGGTAGACAGGAGGGACTATAAAATTTAGCTTAAAAGCTATCATGCGCTGATAAGGAAATACCGTACCTCCTACTATAGGGACAGAATAGAGGGAGCTGATAACTCAGCCAAGGAGCTGTTTGCTGTGTTTAAGGAAGTATCCTCCCTGTCCAGCTCTGCCCCCGTGAAAGGATCAGTGGATTCCTGTGATCGTGTGGCACAGTTTTTTGCGGACAAAGTGGGAATAATCTATGCCTCATTCCCAGTGGAGGCCAGAGTGGGCGGTGGGTTAGAAGAAGCCACCATAAGGCACACTGAAACTGAGATGCTCACATCCTTTAGCATCCCCCTCAGGATATCCTAATGAAGATAGCGTCTAAAATCAAATCGGGTTCCCCTAATGACCCAGCGCCTGCAAAAATACTAAGGGACAGTATAAAAACTCTGGAACCCCAAATACGCCATCTGTTAGATCTCTTCTTTGGCTCGGGCATTGTCCCGACAGCCTGGAAAGAGGCTGTGGTGCTTCCGCTTAAAAAAAAAACTAATATCAGTGTAGAGCAATTGGACAATCTCCGCCCAATTTCCCTTCTCCCCTACTTCGCTAAAATCGCAGAGAAAGTAGCCAATGTGCAACTGACAGAGCACATTGAAACTGCTAAACTACTACACCCCACCCAATCTGGCTTTCGGGCGTCCTACTCCACCGAATCCGCATTGCTCCTATCAACTGAAATCATACGGAAGCTGGTAGATGAAGGTCAGACAGCAGCACTTATCCTTCTGGACTTAAGTGCTGCCTTTGACACTGTAGCACATCACACCTTGCTACAGTGTCTAAAAAAGGGGGAGTGGTAGGCAGAGCTCTGGAGTGGTTGGCATCGTTCCTCCAGAATCGTAGCTTCCAAGTAGCTCAAGGATCTCACCGGTCGAAAAACATTAGGCTAAAGCAGGGGGTGCCTCAAGGGTCCAGCTTGAGCCCCACCCTTTTCAATCTCTACGTAACTCCTGTGGCAGAGATTACAAAAAGGTTCGGGGTGCAAGTGGTATCCTATGCGGATGATACCCAACTTGTTGTATCTCTCACTCAATCCAATGAGGCAGCAGCCACTAATTTCTCAACGTGCCTCCAGGAAGTAGCGGCCTGGATGGCTAACAACTGTTTAAAATTAAACGGAAGTAAGACGGAAGTGCTGATTGTGGGGAAAGCACCGTCTGTGTGGACATCGGCATGGTGGCCGCAGGAGCTGGGGCCTCAACCTTCTCCTAAGAAACAAGTCAGAAATCTGGGTATCTGGCTAGACAATAAAATCTCCTTTGAATATCACACAAGGCGCGTGGCAGGACAGTGTTTTGGAATTCTGAGAACCTTGCGAAAGACGCTTGATTTACTACCAATATCGGCCAGAAAAACCCTGGTCCATGCCCTTATCACATCGAGGCTGGACTATGGGAATGCCCTATACCTGGGAGCTAATGGCAGATATATCACCGGCTTCAGCGTGCACAAAATGCGGCTGCCCGGATGGTCTTGATGTTGCCCAAAAAAGCGCCTTCCAAGAAGGCCCTTGAATCATTACATTGGCTCCTGATCAAAGAACGGGTGATCTTTAAAACCCTGCTGATTAGTCACCGTATTATGCAGGGGAAAGGGCCCGGATATCTTCTTGACCTACTGACCCCTTATGTACCGGCGTGCCAATTGAGATCTCCTGGGACAGGGATGGTTAAGGTCCCCAAGATCAGTGTGGTAAATAAATTTACCTAATTATTTTTCCGTATAATTATCATTACAAGACAGCTCATTCAAATGAGAGGCAGAGTCCGTGGTATCTGAGTCATACGGGCTTTAATGGACAATGAACCTCGAGGTTGGATATCATGTTCCGTCACCACTAGGGTTCGGGAAGGGACAGTCGACGTTTTATTAACATTACACATTATATATAGTAAAGTAACATAATTGAATCCAATACAGTAGGCGTAACAGGTGAAAAGAGCGAGATAAGAACACATGTACGTAAGAGGAGGCGTGAAAAAGAGGCATACACATAGGCGTGCACTGTACATGTCAGAGAAACGTCACATGTGGGTGGATGTATAGAGAAAGTTGCAAGATCAGCAGAAACCCTTAACCCGGATGCGCGCGCAAATAGCATGACGTGGAACTGGGGGGCTTTTTGGCTTTAGCACTAGTGGAGTAGACTGGTGTCTGGAGTGTCAGGGCAACCTGTACCTATAGCGTATCTGGTATCTTATGTTTGGAGGATGTGGTGTCTGAAGTAAAAGGTCTCTCGGGCAGGGGCCATCCCATACTGAAAGCTAGTGCGTGCATACGTGTCTGGGCGCAACGTGCGGAGCCATGGGCTTACCATGGTAACGGAGCCAGTAAATCACTTGCAAGGAGGACAGAAAAGCCCGGGTCCTTTGCTCTGCAGCCGGAAAGATGTTTACCTATTTCACTAGACTGGAATGTGTTTTCGAGGAGGCTGAGCAGATAACTGTAGGTAAAACATGAATTTGGCAGACAGTCCAGGCCGAGCCGGGCACTGCTGCGCTGGCAGGAAGTAAGGCAGGGGTCAGGGATGCACACAGTCCTCGAAGACAGGAGAGATGAGGCAGAGAGGCCACATTTAAGGGCCTAGGTAGACTGGGCCAGGAAACATGGGGAAAACGTGTGCGAATTTCAGAAGTGCACCATGTAAAGACGTTGGCACGGCATGTTTAGAAACTGAATTATCGATCCATTCCAGGTGGATCTGGTAGAGGACATGTTAACGTTGGACGCAAATGTATTTGCGTCTTTATATTCAGTCATGGAGGGAAATTACATGTACTTTAAGCACGTACATGGAGACGTTGGGGTACACGTTAGGGGACATACTCGACCATAAAAATTTCAATTACCTCATTCCCTCCTTGTCCCCTACGTTCCCTTCAGGATATATCTATCTTCATGAGTCCATCTATCTGTTCATATAACATCATCTGCTTGTCTCTTTTCCTACGGGCACGAGAATGTGGACTCGGATTGGGAATACATGATGTGGCGCACAAGTCGCAAATCGCTGGCCCACATTGCAGACATAGACAACAACTGAATACTATGAGCAGGGCAATTCCTAGGAATGACAATAGCTTCCATCCCCAGGCAGACACTACACTCCAGAACCAACCGGACCAAGTCCAGGAGCCTGGATTCTGGTGTATCATGTGAGCTATTTCATGAAGCCGGGTTATGGCCTTATACACGGATGGCGCGTTATTTGGAATAAATACGCAACAACTGGATCCGATGACTCTACAAGCCCCGCCCCTATCGGCCAGGATGATGTCAAGGACAAGGCGGTTCTGAAGAACAACAAGTCTCATAGCAGACTGCTCTTCTGTCAAGTTACCTAGGGCAGAAGTAGTTTCGTTCACTACTGCTTCAAGGATTCTGGTCAATTTGCGTATCAGTTTACTATTGGAGACAGTGCCTAAATAAGGAAAGAATCCTTTATTGAAATCTGTGTATTGTTCCCATGTGGTTTCAGTCTGATCGACTATTGGGAGATCTCTCTTCTGTCTAACGTGAGTGAGGCGGGAATTTCTATGATAATCAGATGGGGCTAGAAAAATAGGTGGCAGTAGGAATGCAATAAAACAAGTACCATCCCAGTCTGGAGGTAAACGTATATAGGCAATCTGACCACAAATGAAATAGGAATGTCGGGAAGCTTTGAAAGTAGACTTGCCTTTATCACTGAATTCGACAACAGTATCACAATCACTGTGTCCTAAATGTACTGAACCATTCTTTCTGACGCATAATTCACCTTTAACTGGTAAAACTGTAATAGACGGCAAGTCCGATTTAGTCTCAGACTGCACGTTCAGGATCATGAGGTTAAGTGTAAAATTACCTAATCCATACACTTCATTTTCTAGATCGGTCCCTGTCCTTTGGGGAAGACCCTCCTTGTCTGGGAAATATGCTTTATGCATAACGGTGTTTAGGTCTCCCCATATCCAATTGCCTTGGGAAACCTGGGACTTACTATCTAGAGAAGAGATTAAAGTAAACCATGCACCACATGAACCATTATGTGTGAACGGGTAAGGAAAGAGAGGCAGAGCTCCCTTGTAGTTCTGATAGGGAGGGAGTCGGCCACATATCCAGCAATTAGTGGCATTGCTGGTCTGGTGAGAATGGTGTAACATACGAATGAATGTATTATTGCGCATCGCTAAACGATAGGAAAGCTCATGTGGGGGCAGTTCACTAAACGTGTGCTCTGCAGTGTCATTAGAAAAAAAATGTGCAATAGGGAAGAACATATGTAACATCCAACTCGTGCAGATAACCGTAAGACTCAGAAAAAACATAATGAGTAATGTTATAATACAACGGCTTCGGAGATTTTTACAATATTTCTGTTTCTTGATCTCCTGTCTATCTCTCTCTCTAGTGGGGTCTATCTTATACATGTCAGGAACCTGTCTAACCGCTTCACCCAGGAGGGGACTTAAACAATTAAACTGTCTGACTTACTAGACCTCAACTTCATACGATACTCCTGGTGCGGAGTTAACTCTAGCAGGGGGAGTTTAGACTCAGTCTCTGGAAGTGGGGGGAGTGGGCAGTCCTTAAAGGGAGAGTCTGGCAACAGTCCGTGAATTTTTTTAATATGGCTCGAGTGCAGCCACCCCTTTCTCCCCTCCACTTTGACGGCAGTCCTTGTAGATAATAAAACCAACTTCGGCTGCTTCCATCTGGGTTCCAGCGGACTCTTCCGGTCGAAGTTCCTTACGAGAATCAGGTCTCCTGGGCGGACTTCATGTGGCTTTACTTGAGTGTTGTCCAGAAAGGCAGCCACGACCTGTGAACGACAAGATTGTAGTGCAGACATCAATGCGGTCAAGTAATCCGTCAGCATAGTACTGTCAACATCTGTGATCTTACGGGGCATAGGCGTCCCCCACATATTCGGAGGCCTTCCAAAGACCACCTCATACGGGGATAGCCCTGTCCTAGAATGGGCTACCATTCGCATGTAAAAGAGTGCAACTGGCAAGGCAACTATCCAATCTACACCTTTCTCTGCACATATTTTGGCTAGGCGGGTTTTCAGAGTCTGATTATGTCTCTCTACGAGACCTGCGGCTTCAGGATGTCGGACACAATGGAACTTCCACTGGTAACCTAACAGGAGTGATACCTGTTTCATTAACTCGGACGAGAATGGCTGTCCGTTATCAGAGTACACGACACGGGGCACACCGTACCGCGGGAAAAACTCACGTACCAGCTGTTTGGCAGTGGTTGCAGCAGTGTAATCGGGGACTGGATATGCGTCTGTCCATCGGGAAAGAGCACATACGACTACGAGGACATACTTAAATCCTCGACATCTATCCATCTGGATATAATCCATCTGGAGGACTTCAAAAGGATGGTCAGGAGGATGAAATCCACCCTGTTCCACGTGGACACCTTTCCCTGGATTGAACTGACAACAGATCATGCAAGTACGCACTTTTTGTTTTGCGGCTGCTCGTAAATGTTTGTTGTACCAGAGATTCTGTAAACTGTCTAACATGGCTTTCTCTCCTAAGTGTGCTGGACTATGTGCTGTATTAATTATGACTTGAACCATAGAGTCGGGGAGGAACCATGTGGCTCGTCCCTTAGTCATCCATCCCTGATCTGTTCGGATCCCTCCTTGTTCAGTCCATTTCTTAATTTCGTCTGGTGTGGCATGTGTCTGTATGTCGAGCACATCTAGAATGGGATCCTTAACTGTCAGGCAATGTGTTATTGTAGTCGAATCAATCTTTGTCATGTTAGTCGGAGTGTCTGTATGAGCTGTGAATTTGGCTGTACGATCTGCCAGGTCGTTACCCTGGGAAATAGTGTCGGTGACTTTGGTATGTGCTTTGCACTTCATGATGGCTATGGCTGTAGGCAAGTGTATTGCTTCTAACAGAGCTTGGATGAGGGGACCATGCTGGATCTTGGTACCGTGAGAAGTTAAAAAACCTCTCTCTTCCCAAAGAACTCCGAAGTCGTGAACGACTCCGAATGCATACTGTGAATCTGTGTATATGTTAACTTTCTTGTTCTTGGCTATTATACAGGCTTGGGTCAGAGCAATGAGCTCTGCAGCTTGGGCAAATAGTGTGTCAATACGATGTGTTTCTATGACTTCAGTTTCAGTGGTCACTGCATAGGCGGCCACTAACTCTCCTGTACTTGTTCTCATACATGAACCATCCACATAAAGTGTCAGGTCTGGGTCGGTCAATACAATGTCTGTCAAGTCTTGTCGGGGCTTCGTCACTGTATTAATGACTTCAACACAGTCATGTGGTGCTGGATCTGGGGTATTCGAGGGTAACAATGTGGCAGGATTGAGTATGTTGCAGCGTCTGATTTCTATGTGTGGCTGGAACAGTGTCAATTCATAACCTGTCAGTCGTGCTATGGTCAAGTGTTGAGTCTGAGTACGGTTCAGAAGGACTTCCACAGAATGTGGAACTTGTACTGTCAGGGGATGTCCTAACACTATTGAATCGCTTTGTCGGATAGCAAGAGCTGTTGCTGCAACTGATTTCAAGCACGCAGGCAGAGCCTGGGCTACTGGATCCAAAGTACTAGAAAAATAAGCACAAGGCTTGTGATGTCCTGCTTGATCTTGTGTGAGAACGGACAACGCTGTGCCATCGCGTTCAGTGACAAAAAGTGTAAAAGGTTTGCTGTAACATGGTGTCGCTAAAACCGGTGCTTGGCATAATGCTTTCTTCAAGTCATTAAAAGCTTGTGTATGTTCCTGAGTCCAAGGGAGGACAGTCGAAGTCGCTGCCTCCTGTGTTGTCAACTGTATGAGGGGCTTGGCTAGAAATGCATACTGGGGAATCCATTGTCTGCAGTACGAAGTGAGGCCAATAAAGGCCCGTACTTCCTTTTGTGTCTTGGGTTGTGGCAGATGTGCAATTAACTGGATACGATCTGGTGTCAACTGTCTACCCCTCTTGGACAGCAAGTGCCCAAGGTATACCACTTGCTGGGCACAGAATTGGAGCTTCGAAGGGGAAACCTTGTGCCCCTTGTCGGCTAGGAAAAACAAGACTGTCAGTGACGCGCGCTCGCAGCCACGTTCGGTCCGTGCCGTGATCAGTAAATCATCGACATACTGTAGTAGAGCAGTGTCAGTAGGCATGTGAATACTGTCTAGTTGTCGTTTCAGTGCTTGGCTGTAAATACTAGGACTTTCCGTGAACCCTTGAGGTGCACGTGCAAATTTAAAGCTTCGACCATTTAAACAGAATCCGAATAAGTATTGGCTGTCAGGATGAATGGGGACGCTAAAGAAGGCGTTCTTGAGATCAATTACAGTAAAGAACGCTGCTTCGGAATCAATGGCAGTCAATAGGGATGAAATGTCTGGGACCACTGGGTACTGTGGTACTATACATTTGTTCAGCTCTCGAAGATCGATCACCAAACGATAAACTGGAGGTGCCTTCGGGTCAGTTCGTTTAAGAATCGGGATGATTGGAGAATTACATACATTGGAGTCAGTTTCTACAACTACTCATTGAGCTATGAGTTCGTCAATAATTTTCAGTAAGGCTGCTACAGCCTTGGGGGGCAATTTATATTGTCGGATTCGAGGCAGTACAACACCTTGCTTGAGTGTAACACGATAGGGAGTAATGTGCATACAACCTACATCAGTTGGGCCTTGCGCCCTTAAATGCTGTGGAACATCTTTCAATCTGACATCAAAATCTCTTAATACATAATGGCCTTTGAAATCACGAAGGAACAATCTCACTCCTTCCGGGGAACAACATATAACAGCTCCTAGAGCTTTCAGTGTTTTAATACCCAGTAAGTTTTCAGGACATGATTTTGTAAGCAATAAATCTGTAGTACGAGACAATGGACCAACTGCAAGGGGAACTGGCTGTGACACTTCATTAACAATAGGCTTTCCTGAAAAACCAAGGGAAACATTCTGTGAGCCTGAGAGGGGTGCCCCTGGGACCTCGTCATGACTGATGGTAGTTCTGCTCGCCCCGTGTCAATCAAAAATTTTCTGTCTTTCCCTAACACCTGACTATGTACATAGGGACCATCTTGATCTACAGGAACCTTGATAAGGGGCAAGCCAACCTCCCTCTCTAGGTTGTTTCATGTGTACTGCTGATAATCTGGATACTCAGACTGTGCATACAGATACATTTGCTGAGTGACGTGTTGTGTTGCGGCAATGGGTTTTTTCTTTCAGTTTTTCGTAAATCCCTGCTGGCAACAATACTTTTAACATTTTAAGAATGTCTGAATATGTGTAATCGCCCATAAGTAACATGTCTTTTAATTCACGGTGGAAACCTGCAGGATCCTTATCGTGACAAGGTACAATTTTCTTCATTTCCAATAATTCCATTTTAGTCAAAGGAGTATATACGAATACGCGTTCAAGCGTATCATCTGGCTTACGGATTGGATGTACTTCTCGTAAAGGGTTCTGTCTGTCTAGGTGATATGGTTGTCTTACTGGGAGTGGAACGGAAACAAGACGTGGAGTCAGGAAAGTTCTGTATTTGTGACGTTGTTCTAGAATGATGTCAATTAAATCGGTACCTAGACCTCTCCATCTTCTCAGGAGTAAGTCTTGCAATAGATTATACAATGGACCTGGATCAGATTGTTGGTTTTCATACTGTGTAATGAGATGTTGGGTCATGTATATACCAGCTAGTTGCTGTTCTTCTGGAGTAAGACCTAAAAACGTTTGCACTACTAAATCATCTTTATATATACTATCATCCCCGGCCCATTGGACTGCTGACCGGGCTAGTTCCTGATCACGTAAGGTAGTGAGTTCATGATAACCTATTCTTTCTTTCAGGATTTTATCAGTAACTCGGAATATATGTTCAAGAGAACATTGCTCTGGTATCGGGGAAAGGTAACGTTTCTTGCTTTCTGGACGAATGGGTCTGTCGAAAGGTCTATCAAGAGAATACTGTTTAGGGAGTTTCACTCTACCTACGTACGCTATTCTATCTTCTGTCTCGGCTGGAGTCTCTGTTTCTACCTCCTCCTCCTCCGAGGAGTCATCCTTGTCTGTCTCGGCTTCTTTTTCGGCTTTCTGTCTGGTATGTATCGCTACTATTTCTTTACGGACCTTTCTGGTCATAGCTTCTATACACTTCTGTCTATCATGTTTACCTTCCGCAATATTTTGACTCCATTTTGTCAGTACTTTCATCTCTTCCTTAACAACACCTGTCTGATCTTGTTCCCTTATCAAACAATTAACCAAGAATCGTAATAGTAAACCTTGTGTCTCAACTTTCTGATATGCCATGGCTTCACGAACACATTCTGGTCTCTCCCCTGTTCTAATAAAATGATATATGTTGTCTAGATGTTCTGGCATTTCTGGTAATAACATCAGATAATCTGTAACACGTCGTAGACGTAACGAGGCTAACATCATGTCTCCTGATTTGCCAGGTACTGGATCATATCTACAATCCGTTAAATACTGCTTAAGTTTTTCATGGGGCATCGCTGCCGGAGTACGCTGGTTGGCTAATTCTCTCATTGTCACTCGATGTAACTGTGGCGGGGTGTGATAGGGACCTCCTGAAGCACCTCCTGAGGCACCTCCTGAGGCAGAACCATGAGCATGACTTGACGTCATTGGATGTGGGAAAGGTACATTTAACGGGGACGACTGAGTCGCATCTGTAGCAAAAGGGTTAAGAGGACCAGAAGTAGGGGGACCAGTAGCAGCAGCAGCGGGAGGGGAAGTTACAGCAGGTGCGGGAAGTAAATCTCGGCGTGGAGGGGTCGTGGCTTGATCAGCAGGAATATGCTGTGGCAGATTATTATTAGCAGGTTGTACGGGTACATTGGTATATGCGGGAGCTACATCATCTAAATAGGAAGAAAGGAAAATGTCTGCTGCGGTCTTATTGTGACGTACTTTAGTCGGAACCAATGGAGGTGGCAAGTTACGGGGTACTTCCAGGGTCGCCTTGGGCAGGCCCTCGGCAAGAACTGGATACATGCCTGTAATGAGTGCATTTCTTTGGCGGTCTAATTGTTCTGATCTGACCTGTTCCCCTTCTTCTAGTAACTCCTTTTCTTTGGCTTTATCAGATTCTTCTCTACTTTTCTCGGCTTTTCTGATTGCTTTTTCTGTTCTTCTATGCGATTCTTTGCGCCACAATTCTATGGCATCTTTCTGCGATTGTCTGGCTTTCTTTTTCCATAACGCTTCTTCTACTCTCATGATGCACTCGGCATCCCATGTCCCTGAGACAGGCCATCTAAACTTCTCTTCCAGATTCTTTGTGTAGTCCACCCATAAATCTAAATATAACACAGCATCTAAGCCATGTTTATGGTACATAAAATATCCTGGTGTGTCCCTAGGCGGGACAGGAACTGCTTCTTCGAGTATCCCTTTCCTAGTACCTATCTGACGTAACTTGGAAAACAACGGCATTTCTGGAATGTTTCGGACGTGAATACAATAACCACAGTAATAAACAGTAAACAATCATTCATACCACAACATTGAATCACATTAAAACATGTCGGACTGAATTTACCTGGAACACAGAAAACACAGTAAAACCCTCGAGATAAAACTGAATAACTAAATGAACTAGATGCACTGCTAAAACAGTACAGACCGGTCTTCATAAAGAGACACGTCGGACCGTATCCACCTAAGTGAACACGTCAGGACCAGAATTGTGTACCCAACTCTCTTTACCAGGCACAAACCAATGAACCTGTCTAGATGCGTTCCCAACAACGGTACTCACCGGGAAGCAAAGAAACTGAAGGCCTCGGAAACCGGACTGGACTCTGGACTGGACTGGACTGGACTGCTACGACATCTGACGACGACGCATCACGCTTCCACGCATGCGCTTCGGAACAGGTGGGCCTCCGGACACATCAGACCTTGCTCTCTCGACTAGGGCTCTGGTCGGGATCCTCCGTATTCCTCACCGCCTCGTCTGGACGCCGGACCGCAGTCTCCGTCTCCCTCGTAGACCCGAGGGAAGATAGCGGGAAACCCCGCAAACGTGCACGGTTTCCTTCGGGGTTGTGGAAGGGGTCGAAAGCCGCGTGACTTCACCGGCGAGTGGGGAAGGGGGGTCCCTATTCGGGCGCCAAATTATGTGGTAAATAAATTTACCTAATTATTTTTCCGTATAATTATCATTACAAGACAGCTCATTCAAATGAGAGGCAGAGTCCGTGGTATCTGAGTCATACGGGCTTTAATGGACAATGAACCTCGAGGTTGGATATCATGTTCCGTCACCACTAGGGTTCGGGAAGGGACAGTCGACGTTTTATTAACATTACACATTATATATAGTAAAGTAACATAATTGAATCCAATACAGTAGGCGTAACAGGTGAAAAGAGCGAGATAAGAACACATGTGCGTAAGAGGAGGCGTGAAAAAGAGGCGTACACATAGGCGTGCACTGTACATGTCAGAGAAACGTCACATGTGGGTGGATGTATAGAGAAAGTTGCAAGATCAGCAGAAACCCTTAACCCGGATGCGCGCGCAACTAGCATGACGTGGAACTGGGGGGGGGCTTTTTGGCTTTAGCACTAGTGGAATAGACTGGTGTCTGGAGTGTCAGGGCAACCTGTACCTATAGCGTATCTGGTATCTTATGTTTGGAGGATGTGGTGTCTGAAGTAAAAGGTCTCTCGGGCAGGGGCCATCCCATACTGAAAGCTAGTGCGTGCATACGTGTCTGGGCGCAACGTGCGGAGCCATGGGCCTACCATGGTAACGGAGCCAGTAAATCACTTGCAAGGAGGACAGAAAAGGCCGGGTCCTTTGCTCTGCAGCCGGGAAGATGTTTACCTATTTCACTAGACTGGAATGTGTTTTCGAGGAGGCTGAGCAGATAACTGTAGGTAAAACATGAATTTGGCAGACAGTCCAGGCCGAGCCGGGCACCGCTGCGCTGGCAGGAAGTAAGGCAGGGGTCAGGGATGCACACAGTCCTCGGAGACAGGAGAGATGAGGCAGAGAGGCCACATTTAAGGGCCTAGGTAGACTGGGCCAGGAAACATGGGGAAAACGTGTGCGAATTTCAGAAGTGCACCATGTAAAGACGTTGGCACGGCATGTTTAGAAACTGAATTATCGATCCATTCCAGGTGGATCTGGTAGAGGACATGTTAACGTTGGACGCAAATGTATTTGCGTCTTTATATTCAGTCATGGAGGGAAATTACATGTACTTTAAGCACGTACATGGAGACGTTGGGGTATACGTTAGGGGACATACTCGACCATAAAAATTTCAATTACCTCATCAGAAGAGCCCGGATGGGGGGCCGCTCTTTCCGGGTCCAGGCAGCTCAACACTGGAACAGACTCCCAACAAGAATGCTACTGGAGACCTCTGAACAAATGTTTCGGAAACAGTTGAAAACCCATCTCTTCCCCTCAGGTTAGAGGGAGAGGGAAACTGTTTCTGAGGCTTAGTGAGAGGGACCTGTCCACCCAACTGTTTACTAGCCGCACCATAGCGCGGGGCACACTGGCTCTAGTGTAACCAGGCGCTCTATAAGTGTTATTATTATTATTATTATTATTATTATTATTATTATCTGTGTTTGGTCATAGAGTTGGCTAATGTCCTTATTTGTGGCTTTTAGATTGGAGACTTTATAGCCGTACTCTACTTACTGCTAATATTTTAATGCGGTACGGACTAGCAGACGACTCAGCCACTTGACATGCTTTCTTGTAATCTTTGACTACAGTTATAATTTGAGTCACAGTGAGCCGTGATGGCTTAGACTCACATCGTTATCATGTATTTCATTAATACAAGCCTAACAAACAGTAACGCCTGATCCATTTAAGATGTACTTGACAACGCGGATAGCATTTATTGCTTTGACCCCGAGTCACCCACACCATTATGACGAATAATATTCACCCGTGCCAATCACGAGTAATGCCTATTCCATCAGACACACCAAGCTGTGTGATCAGCTGCAGCATTGACTGCGTGTCACCCTTATCCATCTCACATTCTCCCCTTGGTATAAGTATGATTCAGAATTTCAGCGCGCCACTTCCTACTGAGCATTGAGGTATGAACCTGTTCCCTGTTGCCCTGATCCTACCAGTATTAAAATTATATCTGATCAAGGTGGTATTGTGACACAAGAACTAACTAGTTAATGAGGATATCTAGAAGGTATCCCTGTGTTAATAACACTGTGCAGAGAGACTATTTTTATATTTAGGAGGAAAGGTCATATTTTGGATTGGATCCACATCCTGGATTTAACAAATTCCATAGCAATTATCTCAGTCATGAAATGGAGTCCAGTGTGGCTAATAGTGTGACAAATGGACTAAAACTTTGCCTTCTTCTCCTTGATAGACACTGTTGTTAATAGCTCTTCACCGTCTTTATTATTGTGAATTGACATCTTTGGAAACCGGTTTGGTGATATTAATATACATATATCTTTTCACATGCTGACTTAATACTTAGGCCATGTCTGGAACACACTCAACTTTGATACTTTTTAATTGCATCACCAGCTCATTGGGGCTGTGACTGGTTATTGCGTCACATGAGAGCCTGGAGATATATACAACATATGTGGATTACCTTGTGATAATATTAATATGTTCTTGACAGATGTTGCACAATTATGTATTGGGATGCACATGATTTATGAAAACTTTGCTCTGAGGTTAATTGTAGCATGACAACAACCATTTTAACAAGTCCCTCCTAGCATGAGCTCCTCCATTGTAATTGGTGACTACACTTTGGTGATGGAGTGATTTTTACTTACTGAATAATAGAGTAATGGCGACCTTTTGTAGTGTAATTTCTAGCCCGGAGACAGTCATTAAACTTTCAAAACAGGTGTTGGCAGGACAGAATATTTACTCTGTCAAATAACGATCATCTGCATTATAATTACATTTTGACTTTGAATGTTTGACTCACTGGGAGTGCTATGCAAATGATTGCTGTAACAGACAACATTTTATTTAGAGGAGGGCTTTGGTGTCCACGTCCACCTTCTTGGAGCATCAGAGCATAGAGGAAAGCAGTACAAATGTTTTTAACATCAGGGAAGTGTGTCCCTTCACATACCTAAACCACCATTTCTAATGATAGCATAAATATACTGCCTGACGGAATACAGGTAGAAATACTGGGTGCAAGAACTTTGAGGTACACTGGGAGACATAGATTTCCCCTTAACAGGCCTCACATTTAAGAAACAGCCCAAGAGTGTCTTATTGACTGAGGGAGGCAGAATGCATTTCATGAGCTAAACAAGGCACTTTTCTGGACCTCTTTTCTGAAGACTTCTGACTGTCAATCAATCAATCACATATTTGTAGAACGCGGCTTGTCACTCCAGAGGGTATCCAGGGGCTTACTGCTACTCTCATTCGAACAGCCAGGTCTTGAGTCCCTTCCCGAAGGCGGTCAATGATGATGAAGTGCAGAGGTGGAGAGGTTTGGTACAAGGTTGGAGAAGGAGCGTCCTCCGATGGGGCTGCGTTGTATGTGTGGAATTTCTGTGAGGGTGAGGTGTGCTGAGCAGAGGTTCCTGTTTAGCTGGTGGAAGTGCAGGCGGTGATTCATGTAGGCGAGTCCTTGGTTGTGGAGTCAGGGTCTTGAAAAGGCATCTATCTGTTCTGGACTAGAAGCCAGTGCAGGTCCTTAAAGTGTTAGGTAATGTGGGATCTCTTGGGCAGGTTGAGGATCAATCTGGCCACTTTGTTCTGTATCAGCAGTAGCCTCTGTATGAGTTTGGTGGTAGTGCCGGTATAGAGTGTTGCCGAAGTCCAGTCGGCTGGTGACGAAAGCCTGTGTTATCATTTTCCTGGTGTTGGTGGGGGAGCCACTTGAAGAGCTTTCAGATCATGCTGAGTGTGTGGAAGCAGGCTGAGAAGATGGCGTTGACTTGCCGTTTCATGGAAAGTTCACTGTAAAATATGATACCAAGGTTGCAGGTGTGGTCTTTAGGAGTGGGGGTGGGACCGAGGTTTAACCACATCGCTGCTGTGGTTATTTTTGCCCTGTGCTGGAAATTGCCATTTTGCTGGTGTCATGACGAGCTCAGCTCGTCATCAGCACAGCTCAACTGTGCCTCATGACGAGCTGAGCTCGTCATGAGCATGGAAGGGGTTAACGGCCACAGAAAATGTTCCATAGGGTCGTGTGCTTGCCAAAGATGAGGACTTCCGTCTTGTTCGCGTTGAGCTTGAGGCAGTTGTCCCTCATCCAGGCTGAGACGTTCTTCATACAGTTATGGAAGTTGGTTTTAGTTGAAGTGGGGTCTGTTGAGAGCGATAGGGCAGCTGGGTGTCATCAGCATAGGAAATTTTTATGTTGTGTAAAACGATGTCCGCGAGTGGTGTCATGTAGATGTTGAAGAGGGTTAGGCTGATGGATGATCCTTGAGGTACGCCACAAATATTGTGTTTGCTCTGTGATGTGAAAGGGTAGATCCTGACTTTCTGGGTGTGTCCTGTGAGAACTGATGACATCCATTTGAGGGCGTTGTTCGTGATGCAAATGTATTGAAACTGGTTAATGTGTGTGTGTGATGGGAGACAGTGTCAAAGACTGCGGAGAGATCGGGCAGGACCAAGGTGGCTGATTTTCCTCTGTCCAGTAGGGTGTGAATGTTGTCTGTTCCAGCGATCAGGCTGTCTCAGTGCTGTTGTTGGATCTGAAGCCTGACTGTGAGGAAGGAGGTCAAGAAGGTTGTTATTTTCCAGGTGCTCAGTGAGTTGGAGGTTTATGGCCTTCTCCAGGACTTTGGCAGAGAAGGGGAGTTCTGGTGATTGCTGGGGTTGCTGAGGGTTTCTTGAGGAGTGGTCTGACCTCAGCGTGATTTTAGGCATCAGGAAAGGTGGATATGGTTAGCGAGGCATTGAGGATGATAGTGAGTTCTCTTCTGAGGTTGAAAAGTCGGTGGGGCAGGGGTTGGTGGGTGCTCCTGAGTGGATCGTGTTCATCAGGAGTTGGCCCATTGCTGCTGGGTGACCTTGGACCAGCTGCAGAAGGGGGTGTTGTGCCGTTTTGTGGGGGGGGGGGGGATTATGTCCGGCGATGGTCAAGTGTACAATTGAGTAGTCTGACTTAGTGAGTTCCGAGGCGTGGCTATATCTCATTCTATTCGATCACGCCCCGGAATTGGCCCCCCGCCTGACTCCGAAACGGGTCTCCGCTCCTTGGTTCACCGCAGCACTGTCGGCTATGCGGCAGCAGTGTAAGGTGGCCGAAAGAGTCTGGCGGGCAAAATACGATACTGAGGCCAAGCTGACCTATAAGACAGCGGTTAAGGCCTATCACCGGGACATTCGCCTGGGTAAAAAAGCCTACCTGGCAGGGAGGATAGAAGCTGCCTCCAACTCCTGTAAGGAGATTTTCTCCATAGTGAGAGAATTTAAATCTCCACGGTCCAATACCTCTGATGAGAGGCCTTCTGATTCCTGGGCTTCGGACCTTGCTAATTTTTTCACTAGCAAGATCAAACTTATACAGGATTCTTTTCCATCGGCTGCACCTGCGGGGCTGATTAACCCTGAGGCTAACTTGTCCCCTCCGGCCTCGCCAGGCTTGACGTTGGGCGTGTTTCCACCTATCTCTGCCCCTGCCTCTTTAGCACTCATGGGCAATCTCAAATCGGGCTCGCCTCTGGACCCGTGCCCCGCTAAATTTCTGGCGAAAATTGCGGAGGTGATTAATCCGCTGGCGAACCCGCTATTGAATCTCTCGCTGAGCCAGGGAGTGGTTCCGCAGGCCTGGAAGCAGGCAATGGTCATTCCGCTGCTTAAGAAGCCTGGTCTGGACCCAAAGGCCCCAGTCAACTATAGGCCTATCTCTCTGCTGCCGGCTCTCACGAAAATTGCGGAAAAGCACGTTCAGACGGTGCTCTCCAATTTTCTAGAGACAAATGAGATTCTGCACGCCACCCAGTCGGGCTTTCGTCCAAATCTCAGCACAGAGACCGCGCTCCTTGAGGTCTCAGAAACCATTAAAGGGGTTCTGGACACTGGGGGCAAAGCCATGCTGGTGATGCTGGATTTGTCGGCGGCTTTCGACACCGTCCCCCATGATGGCCTTCTCGCAAGACTCTATGAGATAGGACTGCGGGGGACGGTGCTCAGCTGGTTTTCCTCCTTTCTAGCTGGCCGCCGGCAAACGGTCTGGGCCTCGCCAGATTCCGCCGTGATGCCGCCTCTGGGAGTCGGGGTCCCACAGGGCTCTTTTTTGAGCCCGACCCTTTTTAACATCTTCATGACCCCTTTGGCGGCGTTGGCGGAGTCGTTTGGGGCCCAGATCGTATCTTACGCAGACGACACCCAGCTCCTCTTCTCGTGTAAGAGAGGAGGAGACTTTGATGGGGAGAGTATCCGGGATTGCCTTGGGGCTGTTTTTCAATGGTTCCAACTGAACAGCCTCAAGTGCAATTCCGATAAGTCAGAGGTACTCTTCTTTGGGTGCGATACGGAGCCAGACTGGCAGGCTTGGTGGCCCATCAATATGTTCCCTCCGTCTTGTTCATCCCAAACTGCTAAGAACTTGGGGGTCAAGATGGACAAGGTGCTAACGTTGAAGTCCCAGATCCTTGGGGTGTCGGGCACCTGCTTCGGCCTCCTTAGGATGCTGCGGAGGTTTCTTCCCCTTTTGTCTGAGGAGCACAGGAAGCTGACTGTGCAGGCCCTGATCGGCTCTAGGTTAGATTATTCGAACGTTCTTTACCTGGGCCTGCCAGAGTATCTGCTACAGCGGCTCCAAGTTGTGCAGAATGCTGCTGCGAGAGCTATTTTTGGTTTGAATAGACGTGCCAGTGCAGCGGGCTTGCTGCAGACTTTGCATTGGCTTCCAATCCGCAAACGGATCGCCTTTAAGGCTTTGACTTTGGCCTATAAGGCCCTCCATGCGGTGGGAGCAAAGTACCTCCAAAAGAGACTTGCCTTTTACCATCCGGCTCGTTCTCTGAGGTCGGAATCCCTGTTTTTGGCGGTTGTCCCACGAGTGAAGAGAGCTCGCCTGGGAGGTCGCTCTTTTGCACTACTGGCGCCACAGTTGTGGAACTCTTTTCCGCTCACACTCCGGGGAGCCACCAGCCTACTTGCTTTTAGAAAAGGTCTCAAAACCTGGTTGTTTACCCAGTAGGCCGCTTTGTTGTTGTGTGTCCTCTCTGCCTTTTGTCCTCTTCTTCTTTTAACTGTGTTATGTTATTGTGCTGTAGCCCTCCTTACCCAAAGCGCCGGGACACTCTTTTTGAGTAGCCGCGCGCTATATAAAAGTAAATTTAACATAACATAACATAACATATTGCTGGATGTGAAGATGGTGTCCAGCCAGGGACGAAGGAGTGTCACCCCACAAAAAAATAGGCTGAAGCGATGGAAAAATAAAATGGTAATAAAGTTAATTTATTACCATTTTATTTTTCAAAACCCCGTCTTGAGCCGAGAGTCAGGACGGGGGATGGGGCTTTCTGATTTCTGCCAATCAGGAAGCAGCAGAAAGCAGTGATGGGTAGGACACTTTAAGTTTAAAGTGCATATGTCTTTTTGTCCAGCTGTCTTGCTAAGCCAACCAGACGTGCACATTTTAAACCACTCTAACCCAGCTGTCTTAGATAAATGGGTTAGAGACAGCATTTGTCTCCATTGTCCTCAGGAGCGCTGAAGAAGGCCGCACCCTCCACCCTGGCGCTTCGTTCATGCTGCCTGAGAGCAGTGCCAGGATTAGTTACTGCAGTTTCCTGCGTCCCGCGTTGGAGACTCCTGCCAAGAGAAGATCAGAGTGAGGAGGACTTTGCGCCAGGAAGGTAAGTAAAATGTAAACTTCTTTTTTACTTTGAGGCACCAACAGTGCCTCCATATATATCCTGAGAGTAGGGCGGGGTTGGCTTGGAGGCGGGAGGCAGGTGGCAAAAATAGCGGGAAGGCGCCACGGGAGGGAGCTGCCAACTAAGGCTAAACAGAAATTAAATAACAGTTCAATTCACATGCGATAACAGAAATAAAGTTAAATTAGAATACTATTCACACAGGCTAACAGAAATAATTATAAAAAACACTATTCCCACGAGGCTAATCAGCCAGCAACTAAACCGACCGAAGAAGTCAGAATTCCCAGGAGGGGTACAGCAGACTCGCACTGAAGATTTCTGGGCTGCTAGCAAGGTAACAGAACCAGGAAGCTGGGCGGCAACACCAGGGACCAGGGGGAGTGGCACAAGCCCGGGAGTCGAGGGCGTAATATCGTCGTCCCAACAGAAGCTTGTGAACTGCAAATTTGAGCTGTTCTTGCTCAACTCAAAAAGCAAAGTTTCATCCAGTAACCTTTCTTACCCACAAAACTATGGAGTATTCTGCCAGCATGTGGGTTTAAGACAGTCTGCAACACACATATAGCGAAGTAATCATCCAAGGAAACTGGAAATCTCACCATTAGAACACTAAGCTCATGTAAAAACTGATAATCGGGTACAGCGGATGATAGTAAGAGTACACAATAGTATACAAAGATCTTTGGCTATACACTGTATATAATGTTTATGCAGTTGTAGTGTTGACAGATTTTTAAATGCTGAGAATTGTAGAAACGAAGAACCAATATAAAGAGTTAAGGAACTACTAATACATCATGAGGTTGACAAACTGATAACGTTTGCTGGCCTTTAATTATATATTGCAGTTAAACCGAGGATCACAATCAATTTGACAAACCTGGTTGCTTTGTATAGTTTTTGTACTGATAAAGGTTTGTTGGCCCTAAAGGTTTGCAAACATCGAAGCACTCAGAGGAAAGAAGCACATGCGAATGGTCCCTGCCAATGAGGGGATTTTGGGGGGAGTTTGGCAGTGTCGGTTTACAGACACAAGGGAAGTATATGACCTCTAGATATTGAGATGGACACAAGGCTAAAAGCCCAGGTTCACCCGGTGTGCACGCCAGATGATTGTCTCGCTACATCTAGCTCGTTAGCCATCTCTGCGCTCAGCTGCTGCGTTCAGCAGCTCCAGGGTACAGCAAATTAAGTAAAACTTTGGTGCAGGGAGGGGTGTGTTCACTAGACAAACTCCCCCTATTCTCTCAATTACAGGTTCCACATAGTTCAGACTCCAAACTGTGCTCACTGAGCCGTTGGGCAGCTTCGTCTTATATTTCGCAAGCCAAACAGTGGAGCAGATGCCCACTACCATTCATGTTCCAATCCTTCTTTCGAGTTAAAGTGTCCAGTTGATCAAGCCAGATCAGGGTTTCGTTCCCCTGAAGAAAGTTTGGGAAGGTGTTTTCACCAGAAGGCATAGGTCCATACGTCAAAGCAGGAATGCTCTACGGCTGGTCTGCCAACAAACTAAAGGCTTATTTATGGGGATTTGACACCTATGCCAAAATGAAACAAGCATTGGAAATGCAATAGGTCGCGGATTTTTTTGAGTTAGAGGTAATGGAATTGTAAATGGCAATGTGTTTTATCGATGTGTTCACCCTGCACACTCATACACTGCAGTCACTGTCACTCCGCAGTCACTATCACTCTGCAGTCACTCTGCACTCACAGTCACTCTGAATCTGCACTCTGAATCTGCACCCTGCACTCTGAACTCTGCATTCACAATCTGCACTCACAATCTGCACTCTGCACTCACAAATGCACTCTTCACTCACACTCTGAATCTGCACTCTGCACTCACACTCTGCACTCTGCACTCACAATCTGCACTCTGAATCTGCCCTCTGCACTCACAAACTGCACTCACAATCTGCACTCACAATCTGCACTCTGAATCTGCACTCTGAATCTGCACTCTGAATCTGCACTCTGCACTCACAATCTGCACTCTGCACTCACAATCTGCACTCTGCACTCACAATCTGCACTCTGCACTCACAATCTGCACTCTTCCCTCTGAATCTGCACTCCGCACTCTGAACTCTGCACTCACATTCTGCATTCTGCACTCTGCACTCACAATCTGCACTCACACTCTGCACTCACAATCTGCACTCTGCACTCACAATCTGCACTCACACTCTGCACTCTGAATCTGCACGCTGAATCTGAATCTGCACTCACACTCTGCACTCTGAATCTGCACTATGCACTCACACTCTGCACTCTGAATCTGCACTCTGCACTCTGAATCTGCACTATGTACTCACACTCTGCACTCTGAATCTGCACTCTGCACTCACAATCTGCACTCTGAATCTGCACTCTACACTCACAATCTGCACTCTGAATCTGCACTCTGCACTCACAATCTGCACTCACAAACTGCACTCTGCACTCACAATCTGCACTCTGCACTCACACTCTGCACTCTGAATCTGCACTCTGCACTCTACACTCTGAATCTGCACTCTGAATCTGCACTCTGAACTCTGAGCTCTGGACTCACAATCTGCACTCTGCACTCACAAACTGCACTCACAATCTGCACTCTGCACTCTCAATCTGCACTCTGCACTCTGAATCTGCACTCTGCTCTCTGAATCTGCACTCTGCATCTGCACTCTGACTCTGCACTCACAAACTGCACTCTGCACTCACAATCTGCACTCTGCTCTCACAATCCGCACTCTTCCCTCTGAATCTGCACTCCGCACTCTGAACTCTGCTCTCTGAACTCTGCACTCACATTCTCCGGATGATGCCATCATTGATATCATCAACGATGTCACTTGAGATATCATTAGTGATGTCATTAAGGATGTCATTGACCGGGGGGGGGGGGGCATCTTGTCACTAGGTGCAAGATGACCGCCACCTAGTGAGGCTCTGCTGGCTGGACGGATCATCCACCATTTATCCTGCAGATCGGGCAACTGACAGCACCTGAAAAAGACAGGAAATGTAATTGACCTGTCAGTGAAGCGGCTGATAGCAGTTTTGTCGATGGTGGCGGACTGAGGTGGGTGAAATTCACAGGAGAGCTGAACAGCGAGTGTGGCCTCTGGCACCAAGATGGTGGGCTGGAGTGCCTAAGCTGAATGGGGGATACTGCACTGTCTTCGGATCGGTGAAGTGTGCAGTGAGCCTGCTGGATGGCGGTTCAGAGAGGAGCGGAAAGGACATGTATGGCGGCCAGGGATCCGACCCACCTGGCCCGTGGGGAGCAGCCGCGGCCATGCTCTGCGCTGGGCCCCCGGTGCCATGGAGGAACTGTGACCCGCAGTGAGCCCTGAGAAGTGGGAGGACTGTGGCCGAGAGTCACGCCAGATGATGTGGTGTGGTGTGCCTCCCTGCGAGACAGGGGCAAAGGTGAGTGAGTGTCTGCCTGGCTGAGGGGATTTCGTCCGGGAGGCCGTCCAGCAGGGAGAAGTCGTGGTCCGGCTTCGAATTCCAGCGGTGGGGGCTGAAAGGACGAGCAGGCGGGGAGAGGCGATGTCAGAGGCTTCTTTGAGCTCCCAGCCTGTTGTTTCCAGTGGTGGGGGCTGCAGTGAGGAGCAGGCTGGGAGAGGCGATGTCAGAGGCCTCTGCGCACCCGGCATCTGGCTTCAATTACCACGGGCCCACAAGCTTTGGCAGGGAGCCAGCATGCGTGCACACACAGCTGAAAAAACAATTAGCTGGAAAGAGGTGAATGCGCGGCGGCCCCTGACAGCTGGTAATTGATGAATTATAGCCTTCTGCTGCGCGTGTCCGCACGGAATATGCAGGAAGTGGAGCAACTCTACAGACTATGGCCTATTGCGTGCTGCCTTGTAAAAACACAGCCATGCGAGGGCCAATTGCCATGCAGCTGTCATAAATAACTCACAAAATTCACGCGCTTCTCTGGAATTCGTAGGTTAGATTTTCGAAGTCCTCTCAAAAAGACTCTGAAGCCTCATCCACTTCGTGGGATGTAGGCCGAGCCCTAAAAAGGGGAAGAATGCACCATATTTATGAAATATGGTGCATTCTTGTCCTTTTCCCCTCCGCTGGTGTACAATTTGCTGCCTAGTGCCAACATAGGCACCATTGCACTATGGTGCATGGATGCCTTCGCTGCAGGCAGGATTGTTTTTGTGCAGGAAGGGGCACCTTCCTGCACAAATCAATCTTGAGAGGCGTTTTCCTCTTTCTATGTGTGCTACAGAATGCAACACACATGGAAAGGGAAAAAACATGGAGAAAAAAACTATTTATTTTATTTATTTATTTATTTATTTAATAATTTGAAGGTTTTAAATAGCGCGAACAAGACTCTTGCGAGTATCAGAGCGCTTTACAAGACAAGTAGACTATATGTACGATATATTACGATATAGTATACCACAAAATAAGTAAGTTATATATACATCTAGATCAAGAGAAGACATGCTAAGCTAGCACAAAACAGCAAAGATAAACAGAAGGACGAATATGAGCAAAGTAAAGCAAGTAATACAGTGCAGTTAATAGACATAGAGTTCACGTGAATTGAGCCATAAGACTAGCTTTCACTTCTCTTTTGAAGGAGGCAGAGGAAGGGTTCATTCTAGTTTCACTGGGCAAAGCGTTCTATATCCTCGGAACCATACTAGAGAAGGACCGGTTATGCGTTTTTTTCTTGGCAAATCGTTGAGGTTGTAGGAGCAGAGTCTTGGCACTCCTGGATGCTCTGCTGTTAGGTGGGGCTTTTTGTGTCAAAGCCTTTTGACAACTCACTATCCAGTCCACCTTTTTGGGCATCCTTTGGAGGCCAGTTCTGTGAGAGGCATCACAATGGTGCCATCCTCCTTCACATACCTCCTATGTTACCCAGTCAAGCCAGGGAAGGCCCTAACTTGAATCTGGGCAGTTGGAGCCACCCATTCCGGAATGGTCTGGATCTTGGGTTGTAATGGGTGAACCTGGCCTCCGCCTACAAGTTGGCCCTGGTATACCACCTTCCCCTGCTTTATCTTGCACTTGCTTGCTTTGATAGTGAGGCCTGGACTTCCGAGGGTGGAGCAAGTTATCCTGACCGGTGGAGCTAAATACAGCAATATTATCCAGATAAACTGCACTTTAGGATTCGAAACCACGAAGGACTTTCTTCACCATGAACATGGTCACATCTACCCTGTCATAATAGGGTTTAAAGCGATTAACATAGATGACCCCCTGGGTTTCCTGCAAGAGCGAAGGTCCACAAGGTAGGTGACCTCCCCTTTTCTTTCTAAGATGGGGTAAGGCCCACTCCACTTATCTTGGAGGGTCTTAAGGGACACAGCCTCCAAAACCCATACCTTCTACCCTCGTTGGAACTCCACCATAGCAGCCATTTGGACATGCCCATTGCTTCTGAAGCTCTTGGTTGGCCTCAAGATTTTGTCTTGCTTTCTCCTTGTATTCAGCCATTCTAGAGCAGAGGCCATGTACATAGTCCACTATGTCCTATTTAGGTTCAATGAGAAGTCTCTCTCCTATCCCTCCTTTACAAGGCACAATAGTCCCCCAACAGGATGACCAAACACAAGTAAAACTGGGTAGAAGCTCACTCCCTTCTGTGACACTTCCTATAGGCAAAAAGCAGGCATAGCAGTAAGACATCCTGTCTCCTTCTGAGTTTTTTAGAAAGTCCACCAATCATACCTTTAATGGTCTTATTGAATCTTTCAAGAAGGCCATTATACGGCAGATGGTAGGGGGTAGTGAACCTGTAGGTCACTCTACACTCCTTCCATATGTGTTTCAGGTCACTAGACATGAAATTTGTATCTCTATCTGATACCATCTCTTTAGGGGAGCCCACTCTGGTAAAGATACAAATGAGGGCTCTAGCCACTGCAGGGTCAGTGGTTGTCCTGAGGGAATAGCTTCAGGATACCTGGTGGCATGATCCACTACCACCAGAATATATATGTTTCCTGAGGATGTAGGAGGGTCAAGGAGACCAACAATTTCAACCCCTACCCTTTCAAAGGGAACCCCAACCTCTAGAAGTGGAATTAAGGGGGGCTTTGGGTGCCCACCTGTCTTGCAATTGGCTTGTCGAGTGGGGCAGGAGTTTCAGAACTCCTTCGCCTTCTGATGCATATATGGCCAGAAGAAGTGGATAACACGCCTGATCCAAGTTTTGGTCTGGCTAAGTTGTCCAGCTAGGGGAATGTTATGGCCCAAAGTGAGGAGGAATTCTTTAAATGTCAAGGCAATACCACTCTCCTAGTGGCTCCAGGTTTGGGGTCTCTGGCCTCAATGTAAAGGATTTACTCCTCCCAATAGGTCCTCTGGGAACCACTATTATCACCACCTTCCTGTGCTGCAGCTTGCTGTTGCAGGCTTTCAGGAGTGTGACCAGTCCTCTTACCCTGGCACAGCTCTTTGCTTAAGGGTCCTCCTGGGACCAAAAGCTCCGCTTGGTAAGGCTCCAGTTCCTGAAGCTCAGTTCCCTCTGGAGCTAACTCTTCTTTCTTCTTAGGAGAAGGTTCTGATGTCTGATTTGCAGCCGGTTCCCCAGTCTGCTTGCCTTTTCTCTTGGAGGGCTGGGCCATTCTTACAGACTCCAGCACCTCTTTTTCACACTGGGCTCTGCTCTGGTATCTACACACACTCAGTTTGGGATTCCAAGTATTTCTGCACGGATTGTCAGTTCCGTCTCAGCCCAGGCTGAGGACTCCACATCACTGCCAAGCAGACAATCAACTGGTATTAATGAAGAGACTGACACTTCCTTTTATTTCAGCAACCCCTCCACAGTCAAAGGACACCATTGCATTGGGATGGGGTTTTGTCACATTCTCAGCATTGGTGACTGGATAGGTCCTTCCAGGCAGATGCTGATCTGAGGACACCAGTTGCTCAGTCATCATGGTGATGCTAGCACCAGTTTCTCTCAGGGCTTCCTTTTTAACCCCATTAATAATAGTATGCTGTCTGTATTTTTGCATATTAGTGGACCAGACAGTTAAGTTGGCTAAGTCTACATTCCCTACAAGAGACGCCTCAGTGAGTTCTCTGACATGGTCAGCGCTCACCCAAGATCCCATCTAGAGATTGTCCACTGCCTTTTCTGCATGTGGCATTTGGCTTGTTTTTACAGCCAGGGTCTCAGTTTGGTGTCCACGTGCCTTACAGTCATGACACCAAGCCTTTTTGGGATCCCTGTTCTTATTCTGGTACCCTCCCTTGGGCTGTGATGAGTTTCTGGAATTACCAATGAAGGGTTTGGCTAACGCGCAGCAAGGCCACGGCACAATAACAATTAACAAATAGATGCGCCAATGCTGCCACTTTCTTTGATATTTTAAGATGGGAAAGAGAATCAAACAAGTCCCTCTGAACCACTCTTTCAGTTTGAATTAATGTGCTTTATTTTTACTAATTTCGAATTTTTCAAATGAAACACTTTACAAAACTTTAAGAATCATCACAAAAAACACTTCTCCCCGCAAAGAAAACTTTACTTTTTTGGAACCTAATTAGTGTTCCCTTTTTCTCAGACTATCATCTACAAACTTCCTGTCAGTCACACATGTGGCGCCACAATCGTACTTGTGTTAAACTCATTCCCACATTCATACAAACATCCTTTCTTCATTCACACAAACCCATAAAAATGCTGATATTGCAGATTAATTCAAACTGAAAGAGTGGTTAAGAGGGACTTGTTTGATTCTCTTTCCCATCTTGAAATATCAAATAAAGTGGCAGCATTGGCGCATCTATTTGTTAATTGTGATGAGTTTCTGAGCCCACCCTCTTGATCGGGTTATTGGGGGCCTGAAGAAGACCCATTTTTGTTTTTCCCTTTTTGATCACCATCTTTCCTTCGGAGGAGCTTTTTGGTCTTTTCCTTTGGTGTCCCCCACCAGTAGTAGCTCTCTGGTCACCCTTGTTTTGACCCAGTGGTCTGCCTTCTTCCCCAACTCTAGAAGAGAAAGTGGACCTAGGTCTACCAGATGCTGATGTAACTTCTCATTGTTACAATTACTCAAAGGATGCCCTTTCATGATTAAATTGTAAAGCCCTTCATTGTCATTTGCATTGTTTTTTTTTTAAAAAAACCTTTATTTATGAAATGCACATTACACAGCGTCTGCCTACAACCCCTCAGGGCCGGCCGCTATGACGCATATTGAAAGAATAAAGCAGGACAGTACACTTTTAAGACAATCACTGAGCACACATTATAGTGTGGAGCATAAAACGTACTAAAAGGATATCAAAGGTTTAATTTTATGATTTTGTCGAAGAGAAACAACAACACAAACACATGGCATCATACTGGCAATGGTCATAAGAGGGGAGGAAAGGGGAAAAGGAGTGAATATAGGAGGGAACGAATCTGGCAAGGGGGGGCGAACATGAAGGAAGAAAGGATACAGGTGATATGGAAAACAAAAAACGGAATGCCAATCATGGGGAGGAGGGGACAGGAATCTCATAATCGAGTGGAGGGGAACAAATATCGCCACGGTATAAATTCCACTGTGCCCAAACCCTGGACCACTTTCTGGGACGACCCCGTGCCTCATACACCGTCTTTTCTCGAAACATGCACCAGTCCATGTTATCCTTCCAGGCACTGAGCCGTGGTGGTCTGGCAGAGCCCCAGAGCTGAGCTATGTCCCTCTTGGCAACCATGTTGCCCAGAGTGACCCAGAACGTCTGAGCAGCAGTACAGTCCGTAGGCTCCCACACAATGAGCAAGCAACGCCGTGCCTCAGGAAGGAGGGGGACTCCTGTGACACGTCCCATCACATCATGCACCCTGGACCAGAAGGCCGAGACAACCGGACATTCCCATAGAACATGAAGAAAAGTACCATCCATACCACACCCACGCCTACACCGTCCATCCGTCGCAAGCCCCATTCGCACCAGTTGCATACCAGTTACATACACGCGGTGGAGGATCTTTAGCTGTACAAAACGAAGTCGGGCCGGAATAGCCACCTCCTTAGGGGAAGAAACAGCCGACTGCCAGTCCTCATCGTCTAGTTCAAGCCCGTCCACTGTCCAGGAAGCACGAAGTTTCCCCAGCTGGTCAGCCCTGTTGTTAATGAGCTTCTTGTATATTAAGGAAATCGTACTATCAGGGACGTGGATCGGGATCGGGGATCTAGGATACGATCCTCCAGCGGGGAGGATTGTGGAATATTAGTCCCGGGGGGAAAGGCTGAGGACAAGGCATGTCGAACCTGCATATACCGAAAATGTTCCCTATCATCAAGCTGGTATTCCAGTTTCAGGGCTTCAAAGGACTTCACAGTGCCCCTGGCCCAAAGATCCTCCACCTTACTGATCCCAATCATGTCCCACCTGTCAAACCCTTTCGTCTGCCAAAGGTTGCCCAATCGATCAGAGTCGTACAGCGGGGTCATACGCGTCAGCTTGCCACTCCAGCCCGTAGCCACAGTTGCATCCCTCCAGGCCCGAACCCCACACTTCGTAGGACCCGTAAGGAGGCGGATTGGCGACTTCGAGTACAAAGCTCTATTAAAGTTGCCACCGGGCAGTAAAAATTTGTCCAGGGCAAAGGCTGGAGCGGGTTCCGATGAATACGTCACGTGATTGATGGCGCTCAGGTGCGAGGCCCAGTAGTAACGTCTGATATCTGGTAAAGCAATACCGCCGTCGTACCAGGGAAGGGTGAGCTTAGACAGCGCAATACGGGCACGACCGTCCCAGATCAATTGCCCTGTAAACTTTCGATCTCGCGAAAGTAGCGAGTAGGGACCGGGTCGAAAAAATTCTGCAACGCATGGAGAAATCGGGGGAGCGACATCATTTTATAAAGCGCCGCTCGGCCCAACGGAGACAAGGGCAATTCACGCCATCGCCGCACATCCTGTTTGAGCCGGCGGAGCGGAGCATACAGATTCCGTTCATAACGCACAGCACAAACCGTAGAGACATAAATCCCCAAATACTTAAAACCGTCATCCGCCACCAAAATTGGAAACCTACGAGGCAATGGCGGAGGAACCACGGCTATGACATAAACACAGGATTTGGTCCGATTGATGACCAACCCGGAGTTCTTACCGAAGGATGTAAGAACGTCGAAGAGCACGTTCAAAGACTTTTGAGGGGAAGTGAAGTAAAGGAGGATGTCATCGGCATACAGTGAGATGCGATCTTCCAGATCTGGCGCCCACCGGATCCCTTTAATCGAGGGTTCCCACCGGAGCCACGCCGCAAGGGGTTCAAGCGCCAGCGCAAACAGAAGCGGGGAAAGCGGACATCCCTGACGGGTGCCGCGTCCCAATGGGAAGGGGTCAGAACTTCTGCCATTTACCACGACCTGGGCAAGCGGTTGTTCATAAAGAAGCCTGACCCACGCAATAAAGTTAGGGCCAAAGCCGAACTTGGAAAGGGCCGCCCAAAGATAAGGCCATTCAATGGTGTCAAAAGCCATCGTAGCGTCCAGGGAGGCTACCACCGCAGGCTCCGTGAGAGTAGCAGCTCTCGCGAGAACACCATGAAGCCTACGCAGATTAAGGGCCGTGTTCCTATGTGGTATGAAGCCGGATTGATCCGGATGGATCAGGTCACAAATCACCGTCAACAACCGATTGGCCAGAACCTTGGCTAGGATTTTAGGTTCTGCGTTTAGCAGGGAAATGGGGCGGTAGGAAGTACAGCGATCACGGGGCTTGCCATCCTTATAAATGACCACTATAGTAGCTAGGCGCTGTTCAGGCGGAAGGACTCCTGCCTCGAACGCGTCTAGAAACATGTTGCGAAGATGGGCGGCCATCTTGTCTGGACGAAGTTTGTAAAGCTCGATGGGCAAACCATTAGGCCCCATCGCCTTGCCCGATCGCAGTGATCTGATAGCAAGGGCAATCTCATCCACCGTAAAGGGAGCTTCCAGAGCCAGGCCCTCCTCCTCCGAGACACAAGGAAGAGCTATATCACGCAACAGCAAACGGGAATCAGCCTCATCACGATCACTCACCGGGGTATAAACCTTCCGGAAATGATCAACAAAACAGTCAACAATCTCACCGGGGTCAGACACACATTCACCAGACTCGCGAACAATAACGGGCACAACGCGATTCGCTCTTTCAGCCTTATCCAGCCACGCTAGGAGTTTGCGCGCCTTGTCACCCACATCATACAGCCGGCCCAATTGATTTGCTCGCATCAACTTAGCAGCATCGGTCACACAGGCCTTGTAATCCGCCTGTTTCAGCTCCAAAGTGTGTAACAGCGCAGGCGTGTCGTCCCCACCCAGCTCACTTTCAAGCGCTGTAATTTCAGTCTCAAGGGTCAGCACGGCCTCCCTCTTAGCCCTCCGTTCAGCAGCAATAAGAGACAGTGCGGATCCTCGGATGACCGTTTTAAAGGCCTCCCAGAGAACCGTAGGGGAGGTTACCGAACCCACATTTTCATCGAAATAACAGTCAATAACCTTCACCAAGTCTGAGCGGAGCCGGGGGTTCCGAAAATGCCAGGGGGTAACTGGGGGAACTCTGTTACCAAAAAGACCACCCACAGAGATCTTAATCAACAAGGGGGAATGATCCGAGATACCCCGGGGGAGATGACGAACCTCCCGTACCAAGGATAGGGTAGAAGCCAGCATAAAGAAGTAGTCTATCCGAGAGAGGCTGCCATGAACACCAGAGTGGAAGGTATACTGCGTCTGGGTGGGGTGCAGCGAACGCCAAACATCCACCAGACCAAATGTTTCAGTCATATCATTGAGCCACATCTGGGACTGCGGCAGAACTCTAGGGGGCAGTCGATCACATTCGCCAGACATCACGGAGTTAAAGTCTCCACCCATGATCAGCAGACCATCAGGGAGACCAAGAAGAGTCTTGCCAAGATCGGCGTACGTGGTGGCCTGCGGCCCCGGGGGTATATACACAACCACTAACACAATTGGCTTTCCCTCCCACCTCCCCGAGACAGCAGCATATCGTCCCCGATCATCTAGGACAACATCATCAATCTCAAGGGCCAGGGAGGATTTAACCATTATACCCAGTCCCCGAGATCCGGAGGTGAAACCAGCGTGGGCGGCCAATCGGTAGCCCCGGCGGTCGAGAGCTTTACAGGCATTAGCGATCAAGTGGGTTTCCTGGAGGAACACAACATCAGGGGCATGGCGCCTTATAAATTGTAACACAATACCGCGTTTAATCCTGTCACCCAAACCGTTGACGTTCCAAGAAAGAACCTGCATCTCACCCCCCCCATCCCAGGAAGAACGACCCAACCCTACCCCCTCCCATAACCACAGATCCAGAATACTTGCAATCAGTAATATACCATGAAAGAGAGAAAGAACAAAAAACACAGAACACAACCAAGTCCCCACCAACCACCCCCCAACCAAGAACCCGTTACAACGCCCCCCACCCTGCACCCCTGCTGACTAGAAAGCCATCCCAAACTGCAGTGTGCCTGTCGCCCCATCTGATCTACACAAAGAAACCCCCGAGGAGGAAGGGAGAAACCACCCGTACCCGCACCACCACGGGCACAATCATAAAGCATACAATATAGGCTACTCTGCAAAGTTCACAGTCTCAAGTCAGAGCAATGGGGGCCCCCGTTAAACCTGGGCCGTCGCACAACCTTCCGCGCCGCCGGAGCCTCCACTCTCGGTGTCATCTTTCGGCAACGAGTCCAACCAGTCACCAGCACGATCAGGCTGATCGAAGAAATAGGCTCGTTCTCTGAACTCAATCCGCAAGCGAGCAGGAAACAGCATTGCGTACTTCAGTCCCAAATCCCTCAGACGACGCTTCACTCCAAGGAACCCGGAACGTTGCCGTTGCACTTGGGGGGTGAAATCAGGATAGATCGAGACAGAGGTATTATCGTACTTCAACGGGCCGTGTTTACGAGCGGCCTGCAGGATAGCGTCTCTGTCCCGAAAGTGAAACAGTCTAGCGATGATAGGCCTCGGAGGGCCCCCTGGCTTCACCTGACCACCTGGGAAGCGATAGGCACGCTCGACCGCAAAAAACTTGCTGAGACCTGCGGGAGCGAGTTTAGCGACAATGAGTTCCTCGACCAGTAAATCGATCGAGGTGGCACCATTATCTTCCGGCACTCCGACCAAGCGTATGTTGTTCCGCCGGGCCCTATTATCGTAGTCCTCCATGCGTTTGAGCAAAAGGTCGTGTGAGGAACGCAAATTCCCTATCTCAGATTGTGCCTCCGCCATGTCCGTCACCAAACTCGATGCCTTTAAGTCCAATGCCTTGACCCTCTTGTTCGTCTTGGCCAAATCCGCTCGAATAAGAGTAACATCCACCGCCACCGTGTCTATCTTGGACACGATGGCCTCGTATTGTTGACTCATATCGGCCTTAAGGCCTGCAATGGCGGCCAATAGGTCCTGAAGGGACACTTCTGAGGAAGACGACATGTCTGTCTTCGGGTCCTCCAAGCAACTACTGGCAGCGCCGGGGGACTCTCTCGGTTGGGTGTAGCGCTCGATCATGTTGGACTGGATCGACCCCCCGCGAGTAGTGGTCTTCCTGCGTTTCTCCGCTTCAGGTTTCGTCGCCATGTTGTATTCAGCACCGGCCAGGGACACCCGGGCGCAGCGGGGTGGTGACAAGTCTCGAACCCCAAAAGTCTGGTTTCACGAGAGAGTGCCACGGGCCACCTAGCCGGCACCAAGAAAGAAAGCGTTCACAGTGAGAGCAGCAGACCGGATAAAGTAGCAGGTCCCAGGACCCAGACCTCCTCTTATTCCGTAAAAACCTAAAGACACTGCTGTTTGCCAAATCCTGTGTACCTTAGCTCCTCTTCCCGTCTCTTCTCTGCTTCAACTCAGCGCTTGGACGCCTACGGGCAGCAACCGCGCTTAACAAATATTCTTACAATTACAATTACAATCTTACAAGGAGTCAGAGACGAGAGGGCTGGAAACCGAAAGTGAAAGTGGCACACCACCGGTGGAGCAGATGCCAGGCAGCCGTTGTTGTTACATTACAGCTCGGCCATATTAGGCAGCAGAGACCCCGGTCGCGTCGGGGGTCAGGCCAGAAAGTTGGAGACGATGTGAAAATGGTCCCCGAGGCCCGATCTTGGCAAAAAAAGGATCGACGGTATCAGTGAGAGTAGCACTTCAAAAGCCCGTCGAAGTAACCAGGATAGTTGCAGGATAGATCAAGAAGGGCGGCGCGGGTCTCAGGAGCTCTCTGCTCACGCAACCATCTTGGATGCCCGCGTAGCTCCTCCCCCGTCATTTGCATTGTTAACTGTTAAACAACCGTCCAGTGTTTTTACTGAAAAGTCTTTCGAATTCTACCTAGGACTGACACTTTCGAGTCTCCATGAATTCCATACTCTTCAGTGGTGATTCCAAAGCCCTCAATCAGGGTATCCTTCATGAGGTCATAAGACTCAGTATCTTTTTCAGGTAATGTCAGGAGTCTATCCCTGCATTTCCCTGAAAATAATTCCCATAAGGGAGGAGCCCAATTTGGTCTAGCTACTTTCCTTTCTGTACAGGCTCTCTCTCTAATGCAGTAAACCATTTGGTGATGCCATCACCTTCTGAATAGCGAGGGACAACCCCTTTGGAGAGTTTTGCGTCATAGGAACTGCTATTTTTTCTAATTACTTGCAGCCTGCCACCAGAGATAGGTCCTAGGCCCATACCTTTCCATTGCTTTTCTAGTTTCAGGAGCTGAGCCTCTAATGTCAGTCTTCTGCACAATCTTTCCAGCATGAGGTACTCATCTGGGGGGGTCTCAGCTGTGTTTGAGGGGAATGACTCATGTCCTTTCTCAACATCATCTTCATTGGTATTATCTTCGTCCTTAGACTGGACTACCAGTTCTGGGTGATCATTCTCAAACTGAGCTATCAGTTGTCTGAGAAGTTCCTTGTGAGGACCTTTGCCTGGTTTGATTCCATAGCTCTTACAGTGGTCTCTCAGGTGAGCATGGGTCACGCCAAGCTCCTGAACCTGGCTATCGGAATCAGGCATTATTTGACTAAAGTTGGGACCTTTTAACAAAGTTAAAAAAATAGCTATCCCTGAATATTTTGTCCGAATTAAAGCATAGACTTTAGCATTTCTAACCACTTGGTTTCAGGAACTTAGCTAGAGCTCTGGCCATTAACCCCTTCGATGCTCATGACGAGCTCAGCTCGTCATGAGGCACAGTGGAGCTGTGCTGATGACGAGCTGAGCTCGTCATGAACAATGGGCTTTCCAACAATTCAGCACCAGAGGAAAATATCTCTAGCAGCCAAGGTGTTAATTTTAGAACATAAAAAATAAATTACGCCAATCAAAACTTAGACTGTCTACAGACAATTTTTACATGTATTCATTTGGTCACTTATTGTCAAAGTAGTCCAGCAAACGCAAAGACGTGTATCCCACCACTGATTCAGGTTCAGGTTCAGGTTTTAAAGTCTTTATTTCGATTTAAAAAATCATAAAAGACACATTGTAACATATTTTTAAAAGTTCCAGTGTTTTTAGGTGATCTTGACAATGTACATTTGTGGTAATTATAATTTAAAACCGCAACAACATCGACTTGATTCATATGACTAAGCAAGTCAAAACAGAACTAAACAGAACAAAACAAGACCACTTTTAAGATTAAAATGTTATTAAACATCGAGAAGTGCAAAGACAACCTGTCCAAAACATGATAAAAGCTAAGAAAAAAAATTCAAAGGATATAAAAAAAAAAAATTAAGCAAAACCATTCCTAATACAAGATACATAATATATTATCCTATATTTAGGGAAAAAGGAAAGCCGTTAGACTTTTAGTGAGGGCATCGGGAGACTCTATCAGAGGGTTTATCTGTTTTTTAACCTGATAATCCAAGCCCACCCTAGGAATTTGGCTAGGCTCACCGCAAACACCTCTGAGGTGTTGGTTTTTAGAACCCAAATGGCCTCTGCAGACTTTCTAAAAGGCAGGCGCTGGAACAGAGGTTTTAGCCATTTAGTTCGCGGCGCTGAGTAGATAGGGCAGGCAAACAAAAAATGGCCCTCGGTTTCCTTATGACCTGGGCACCATCTACAAAATTCAGTGGCACCATTAGTCCAGTTATTTGTAAAGGTGTTCAAGGGCAGAGCTCCTACCCGAAACTGATGGTAGAGTTTCTTATCCAGCGGTTTGGTGATAACATCCCAATATGACTCACGGGAGGGATCCAACTTAAAAGTCAGAAACCTTCCCGTAAGACTAAAAGAGCTGGAGGCAGAAGCTCGTGTTTGGCGGATCGAGGCCCAATACAGTGCCTTGAATTCCTGTTTTGAGGGAAAGGCGCCGGTGCTAGGGGATATCCGCAGCTGTTCTAGCCCCATATCTACCAGGATAGTTTACTAATGTAGGAACCCGCCTCTCTGTACAGTGTACTAAAATTAAGTACACTACGTAGAGAGTGCGAAAGATCCCCAAAAGGCAGGTGGAGGCAAAAGTATATAATACTAACTCTCTTTTTGTGGTAATGTGGGCGAACAGTTAGGCGTATCCGTGTGTAGTGTTAAGCATTTGTTATACTCAGAGAGGCAATAAAGGAGAACAACGCTAAAAAATCTGAGACCAATTTGTAAAAATGACATTGATTTTATTTATTTTATTTATTTATTTTATTTAGGAGATTTGTAGAGCGCATGGCTGCCCGAGAGCGTCCCAGCGCTGACATAATCCACCAAGTTCTCAAAAGGATGGGCCGGGGGGTGGCATGGATCAGGGGAACAGCCGTGTCTTCAGGGATTTACGGAATGATATGAGATTAGGTTGGGCCCGGAGGGCTGGTGGAAGAGTGTTCCACATCTTGGATGCCAGGTAGGAGAATTGCCGATCTCCAAAACGTGATTTTTTGGTTTTGGGTATTTTAGTCAGGTGGGCATTAGTAGAGCGTAGGGTTCTGGTTGTTGTGTGGGGAGTTATGAGATTTTTCAGAACCGGGGGACCTTTTCCGTGCAGGATTTTGTGGGTTAAGCACATAGCCTTGAAGTGCACTCTTTGTTCCACCGGGAGCCAATGAAGTTCACTGAGTGCGGGCTTGGCAGAGCAGCGCTTTTTGGTGCCAGTAAGAATTCGTGCCGCCGCATTTTGCACCACCTGGAGTTTAGAGATGACTTTTTTTGGGGATCCAAGGTATAAGGTATTTTATATAATTTTTTAGGACCATAAACACAGTTCTAAGGTAAATACTTTCGGGGTCACTATTTTTTAAAGTTTGGAAAATATATCACTTCTTCGCTCAATTACTCATCATGGGAAACGAGGGAAAATGCATAGAAATTCAGGCAATGCTTTCACGAATTTCACCTTGACGGATTGGGTTGATGTCGGGCCTAGGTCCAAAGTTCAAACAGGAGAAGTTCAGGAGAATCGCCCGGGAGAAGAGGTGTTGAGGTCTTGGAAGCTGGTTGCGTAAATACAAATGGGGCCACTTGAATAGGCACTGCACAGAGAAACTTACAGGTAAGCCTGGTAGATCTCCTTAGAGGGAGGAGGTCACAAGGGCCTGGGGAACATGGGAGGAGGCTGTTTGGTTGGCACTGGGGCTAGTGGGGCCGGTGGCAGACCGAAAAGTTCAGCTAAACGTTATGCGTCTTGAGGTCCCTGCAGTCAGGAGCAAGCAACATGGAGAAGCAATCTCGGGACAGTTGGGCCACTTAGGAAGTGTTTCTTGCGTGGCTCGATGGGTGCTTGCTTCTGGCATTTCAGGAGTCTGGTGTGGACTCTTCTTCTTGGTTTTTACTGTTGGGAGTCTGGTGCCCCGGGTATTGGTAGGCTGTGACTCCGGTAGGTCCTCATGCTTCCAAACTTGGTGGGGAGGCAGATCTGGACCACCAGGGTTGTTGTCCCTCTTCTTTCTTCAGTGCTGCATTGAGATCGTCGGAGAGCAGCAAGTCGACAAACTGGATTTCACGTGATCAGTGCCTGCGGTGTGCAGAGGAGTGATACCTTAACTCCAAGGGAGCTTCACAGTGATTTCTTGAAGGCTGGAGGAGCTCTGGGGTTCTTGGAGTCCTTCAGGTTTCAGGATGACACAGCAGCAGCGATTGTCGAGCCCTAGGAGCAGGAGGCAGTGTTTGGCTCCTTTTTCTTCTGCAGCAGGGCTTCAGTTCTTGAGTAGCGGGTCTTCTTTATCCTGGTCTTGTCTTGTCCATTGAATCTGAGGTTCAGGTCTCAGGGGTGCCACCTAAATACTGAATTTAGGGGTGTTACAAGGTGAGACAGGTAGTATCCAATGGGCTACTTACCTTTGGGTATCTACACCCTCTAATGACCACTTCCTGTGGGAAGAGGCACTCCCCTAGACCTGATTGGAGGTTTGTAAATGTAAATGTAAATGTATTTGAGCTTATATAGCGCACAGCTACCCACAAAGGGTTTCCCGGCGCTTGCTTAGGGAACCCGTCCTGGTATTCCCCTGTGAGATAACCCCGGCAGGGTATCCACAAGGTGAAAGCCAGGCATCCCGCCGCGAGGGGCCGTTGTGGAGATTAAGCAAGCTATTGCCCAGAGTCGCAGAGTGTGAACCCGTGAGTTGAGAAGGCACCGGAGCGAGAATTATCGAGTCCGTGGAATTTTTGAGCCCAAGACCCACCGAGGCGGGGAATTGAACCCTGGTCCAGGGCCGATCTCAGCTTCTGGGTCTGCCGCCTCTTACCCCTAAGCCACACTTCTCCACGTTTCTCCACCATTCCAAGATGGTGGGATTTCAGGAGAGGGGCTCACAGCTTTTGCCCCGACCTAAGAGTGGTGTAGGATAAGTGGGGACCCTCCTCCTCTTCTAACTAATTTTCCTGCTTTTCATCCCTCCAAAAGTGGAGCAGGAAAGGGGGCTTGACCTCCCTCACTATCTGGCGGTTCCTGGATTGGATTTTAAATGCAGCATTGCCTTTGAAGCTTCCTGCCCATGAAGGCCATCCTGTTCTGGAGGAGGTATGAAGCACCTCCGCCAAGAGCAGGCTTTGTCTCTGTCTTCTGAGAGCACAGGTTCTCACCCCATGAAGTCAGAAACATGTCTGGTAGTGGCAGGCTGGCGCAAACAAGTCGGGAACCACACCATTGCTTGGTAGGTTTTCAGAGGACCCTCAAAAAGGGTCGCCTGTGTGAATGTATTAATAAATCCATCAATGACATCAGTGAGGATTTTTTAAAACAAGATGTTTGGTACAAAGCATCTCTGAAATCAGTGAAGCCATCATGGAGCTAGGAAACTCGTGTTGACAAGCATCTAGCCCATGTACCCTTTATGGCTTCCTTGTGCACTTACAGCATCCCAGAATGGATTGGACATTGTAGGGGCATATCTTCTAATGCTGATATGCCCACACATAGGATATAGTACACCCTGCCTTGGAGTTAAAGCCTGCAGTAGTGGTGACTTACCTATATCATATGCATTGTATAGAAGGCACGGCACACAGGGCTGAGTCCAAAACAAAAATTTTAGCAAGAGGCACACACCTGATTTGTCTGTATATATCAGCGTTCACACTATTCAAACTGTTTGCATACTGTACCCAGCCAGGAAGCTGCCTGTTTCCTGTTCAGTGTGGATGAAATATGTATCAAGTAAATGTGTACCTGAATCCTAGTGGGCACAGCGAAATGTATTTAACTTACAAATTAGACTTAAGTTCACAAAACATTTATTCACTATTATTTTATTCATTGTTTATCACAAACACTTATTGTTTGTTGAATCATTATTGTACTTTCCATAAGTATACCAACAAAGATTACATTTTAATTAAAAAAAATCGTCATAAGATGAACAGTTGTCCAAGTTTCTGTTGAGTCTGTGAATTCCATTACGTAGTTATGTTGCCCTATGCATTTCGGGATACAAACATCCCTTCCCTATGGGCTTGTATAGACAAAAACATAAATGCTTATTTCTATCAAAACCAAAACTTTATCTCCAAGATTGGCCAGTAGCTTACTTCAGTGGATAACATATATAATTCCCCTATCTGAGGCTTTTGTTTGTTTCACCCATGTGAACATGCTGATAGAGGATGTGTACATTTATATTCAGATGCATATATTATATGTGGAACCAGACTTCCACTATCACCTAACATTTATGTGCAACCAACTAGCAACAATACCCTGCTGAACACAACTCTCAAGCGCATACCAACGCGCTCTTGTACTCACTAGATCATGAAATGTTCAAATCTTTTCACCTGGGAAACAATCACCAGATCTATCTGGAAAATGAACATAATCATTAAGTGGTGCATACAATACCCAAATTCATGAATGCGAGGGCTGTCATCAATAGCATTTCAACATACCGTCCTTGGTAGAGCCGAACTCGAGGACCTTCAAATGAATATGCCTTTGTTCAAAATTGCCTGTCCTTAAAAACAAACAAGACTGTCTTAATTCACCCGACTTCATGTATAACAGGAAACTCCATATCATTTATCCATTATGCGTTAGTCCTTTCTTAGCTATCATCAATAGATTCACATTCCGTCTACCACCATTTCCAGCATTACCAACTTTGCCGCTCTAGTGATGGTTCCCTGCAGGTCTTATTTGAACTTTATGGCATGTCTCGGTGTGCCGGCACCAACCTGGTGTCTTCCAAGTGTAGAAATAAGCAATAGACTACACATCCTTGCCCAATAGTCTGAATATGATAACGGCCATATTGGAACTATAAAACCGATTTTCTCTATTCATAACAAAGTCATTTAAATGAACAGCTTCATTTTGCATTTGTATGCGATGCAATAGAATGACATCTAATGAGTGTATGTGTCAAACAGTAGTGAAAAGCGAACCAAACTCATGCTTTTTCTTTTGTGCAATGTTAGTACTGCTTCACTGTGTCATAGGAACAACTTCATAATTACTATAAGATTTTTTTCCTATTCAATATTTCAACATTGTTATCTTAAGGATGCTGGACTGAATCAATTACACACACAAACAGGTAAATACATCTCAGATTAAATATTCATTGCTTTGACATTGTCTTAAATTTTTATCTAAAGTTCCCCACGTGTAACTAGATACAAATCATGTGTGTGAGTTGTTGTTAATGTCAGTTTGTGTCATGTAGGTGGCCTGTGTATTAAGAGAAAGCAACTCATGTCCAATTTATCATTTAGACTGAAGGGACTCAAAGTATTAAAATTCCTTATTTATTGTGATTCCCTACGTAATAGTAGTTTGCCAGGATCCACTCCATCTCTAGCAGTCACTTTTTCCAAAATTAGAAACCGAAGCTAAGCAAGGTTGTGTCTTTTTTTAAGCCAATAGTCTACTAGATTTGAATTGATTTTGTTGTTGTTGCGGATCATGCTCTTATGTTCTGTTATCCAGGTTTTTACTTTTCTTCAGTTTTGCCAATATATAATAAATCGCACAGACATTTTATGCAGTAAATTACATTTGATGTATTGCAATTTGTTGTGTGTTTAAGAACTACTGGTTTTCCGGTTTTAGGATGCATTACGTGTTACCTGGAACTACATTGTTGCAAGTTCTAAAAAAATGTCATGCCCTCCTCCATTTTTGGTTCTGAATTACTTTTGTGTGACAAAAGCTCTTTGATGTTTTTGGTTCTGCTATAAGTGAACAAAGGTCTATTTTTGCATATTTTGTTAAAGTCTGGTTTGATTGCAGTAATTACCAGTGATTCAAAATCATTTTTTGTATGCATTTAGAAATCTCAAATAATGCACTGACCTGGAGCTCCTAGGTGAAAGGGATTGCAGGTTTCTTTGCAGGGCAGATTCTTAAAAGTTATAGAGTTTTCTTCAGACATGGTATAAGGAAATTATTGTCCAACATCTTAGCCTATGTTTCCATCTAGAATCTCAGCACCTAATGATATTCGGACATTATATGGTTTTTTAGAGGTATTGGTGAGAATAGCAACAGCAAAACTTAGAATACCATTTGAAGCACTTGGACAAACTCATTGGTTAGATTAGAAACTCTTTGACATGACTGTGGTCTACTTTGTGTAGCTGAATCTATGGGAAATGATAGTCAGGGAATGCTGCGTTTTGTGTGTGCATTTCTTTTTTTGGGGGGAGGGGTCATTTTCACTAGATACCTATAACATCCATGGACAAATACAGGTCCTGTCTCTATAAGACCTGCTATCTCTGCAGACCCTACACAAAAACCTTTTGTATGGGGATACCAGAAGGGATGGGAAAAGTGAGGACACTGGAGTGTGGCACAGTAATGTGAGAGAAAACAAACAACCATTAGTACCATCAGTGGTATTTAATCTCCATACCGACTTTGAGACCAGTACCATTAAGACAACGGTATATATTGGGCAATACACATGTTCACACCCTCAAAAAAAGATCATCATCTAAAATGAAGGATCTAAAATCACAATTCCTCAGCATACGATGTACAATTCTTGAACTGTAATGTTAACACTTTGTTGCTCATGTATACAAATATACACTTGGGAAAAAGTCTGAAAAGAAAATGTGTACTACAATATAGGGAGAAAATTAGATGCAGATCATGAAGAACCGGGTTTTAGAACCCAGCGGTGCCAGGGGAAACGCCCGATGTCTTCAAGTTCACCTGTCTTAGAATACAGAGACACAGGATACTTCTCGGTGACGTCAAAGATCAAATTTATTGGCTGCAACCAGGAACAGAACTCTACGAAGTACGACACAAGTAGGTTTGTCAGAAACTGCTCAATTTTCGTATTGCGAGACATCGTCTTTTATGCTAAAAATCACATTCCTGACAAACACTCATTATTTACGAATTGTCCAATCAAAGGTAACATTGCAAAAGGTATCCCATGACGACAATCCCACTTTTCAGTTGTCCAGCCCAACATCAATTACACGGGAAAGCCCAACATTCTTTCTCGGACAGGCCGGACAAACCCATAATAAAAGACTACAACCCAAATCATAAACAGACCATAAAAGAAGGAACAGAAACAGATGAGAAGCAAGATACAAGGGTGTGTGTGTGTGTAATAAACTCAACAATGTCCTGTTCTTTGATCTCTATCTCGATCAACTACCGGACAAGGAACTGGCTTAGCAAGGCTAGCTTCAGGCAACGGGGTCAGTTCGTTCAGGTCATCTAGAAGTGAACTAAAGCATACGTGTACCAAAGACTCGTTCGGCCGTAGTCATCGGCCTATGTGAGGGCAACCACAAAATGGCTGCTGTACACAAAATGGAACCCGAAGGTTAGGAACGAAATCCCTAAATACGTAGTGAATCCATCAGTGTAGCATGACGAAATCACTCGTACATACCGCACTCGCTAGTTACGGTTCGCTACTATCGAATTCGTAGCAAAACCATGACCTTTATAAAACGGGTTCAGAATTCACAGAACCTCAGGCCCTCCTTTTGCCCTTACATAGGCAATAACCTAAACTCATGTCAGTCTGAATCCAGGTCTATATTCATCAGATCATCAAGATGTTGTTGGAGCATAATCCTAGTACTTAGTAACTCTCTTGATACAGGTCTCCTCGCACACGGAGTAGCACAAAGGCCACATATAGCAGGAGCACACTGTACGCAAAGACAGAACAGGAAAAGAATTGCTAAAACCATCCCAATGATCATCAGAATCTTCCATCCCCAAGTGGGTAACAAATCCCAAAACCATCCCATCAACGACCAATCTCCTTTGTCCACATGTACAGACTCGGAGATCTTATGTAGCTTGGAAATGGCCTGGTATACTGTCGGAGCATTGTCTGGAATGAAAACGCAACAGCTCGATTGGATCAATTTACATACCCCTCCTCTATCTGCAAGTATGACGTCTAATGCGACTCGATTCTGCAACGTCATAAGACGATCCGACTGGAGCTCAGCAGTCTGGTTACTAAGTGCACCGGCAGGCTCAACTATGGTGGACTCAACCACTCTCGTCAATTGCCGTATGTTCCTACTGTTGACCATAGGTCCCCAAAACGGCAGAAAACCCTTAAGAAAATCTCCCAATTCTTGTCCTGAAGTATCTTCCGTACTGAAGACACATCTAGCAACTCTCGTTCTATGGTAATCTGTGGCTGCAGTATACGTAGGGGGCAACAGAAATGAAACATAACATGTACCCGAAAAATTAGGGGGCAACCATGTATATGCTCTGTCATGGCAGACAAAATACGTACCCTTAGCTGCTAAAAACGATGGGGAAGTCTGGGACGCAAAAACATACATCTCAGTGCAAACACTCTTCCCTAACTGAGCTCTCGGATTCCTGCAGACAAAAATGCAGACAAAAATGACCACGATGGGGTACGATCCAAATCGGAGATGATCCTTTCCTTCGCTGCTTTTCACTCAGACTAACACCATATCCAGTCATGTTCCAACCAATATATGCTCGTGTCTCGTCTCCAGGAATAGTCTCATAGGAATTAATTCCTCTAATCATGTCTACTATTCCCTTCACTAGAGCACTATTGCTCGGATTATCTTTCATGGAACGCAGGGGATAAACTTCATGGGCATAAATAAACTTCGTCCTATATGCCCATACAGATCCATTATAACTGAATGGCAGGACCAAATAAGGAATACCTTTTTCCGTAGTATGAGGCATAAGCCCACACAAGCAAAAATTAGTGGTGTTCACTACTAACGAATGCTGATGCAGAAGTTGAACAAAGGAATCATTAGCGAATTCCAATCTTTCTATTGATTCATGTTCAGGCAAAGGATGAAAAGAATGCGAAGAAGTAGTAGTAGGAAAAGACATAGGTTGTGTGGTGGGTGTAAACGTCACTTGAAAAGAGAAAAGTACATATCCCACCAAAAACATCGTCATGCTAAGTAGCATTAAAAGACACGTTATTAAAAAACATTTTCTACTCAATAATTTACACAGTCTTGTCTTAAAGTCCATTTCTTCAACAGCTCTCTCAATCTCAAAAAACTCCATCCTCTAACCGTGCTGTTCACGGCAGTTGGTTCTCTTCTGCTAAGATGTACATCTGTAAGTCCCAGGGAACGCCCTAGAACAAACCAGAACCTTCGACCTTGTGTCTTCCAGTTGTACCCTCTGAGTCTTTATACCGCGACCCTACAGCTGAACCCGGATGACGGTTCGAAAAAGAAAAATAGATCAAAACAGCTTTTTGGATGAGAGAGCGTAGTTTTAAAAATAGAAAGAAGTTACTTTATTAGTCCATCGACTCTTGGTCGTAAATTATAGCGGCCTGTACCAGGCAATGTCTGATCACGAAACAACAACTCAGGTTCAGTAGTGTCTAGTCTCAGAGAAGGGGACACAGCTTCTTGCAAAATGTCGTTGTCCTCACGTTCAGAGCTTGTCCCAACCAAACGCGCATCACTGAACGGAATAAAACGTGGCACAGTCTCAGTCTCTGAATCACCAACACCCTCCTGGACCCACCGGTCATACGGCAGAGGCAAAGAAACCCTCTTACAATGTACGCCGTGGATCCAGTTCTTTTTGCCGTGAACTCTCACTGCGGTGCGCGTTGCCAACAGGACCTGAAATGGTCCAGTCCAGCGGGGCTGATCGTTCATTGTCCGCTGAAAATTCAGAACTAGAACCCACGAGCCAGGATCAATGGCGTGTCCTGGATCTTCAGATGCTTGTGGCAATGTATCGTGAACCTGTTGGTGTGAGACACGCAATTTAGCAGTCAAATCGTACAAATAATCAATCAGCACAGGGTGTTCAATCTCGCTAAACTTTGTCGGCCTCGGCACTCCCCATATATTTGCCGAACACAATTTCGTATGGACTAAGGCCCACTCGAGAATGTACTGTAGTCCTGGTTGACAAAAGTGCCCATGGCAAAGCATCGGGCCATTGGAGACCAGAGCTCGCCTGAATCTTGACCAGTTTGAGTTTCAAAGTGCATTGTAGCATTCAACTAAACCAGCTGATTGGGGGTGATTTGCAGCATGGAATTTCTGTCTTATACCTAAACCCTCACACACTCTCTTTATGACTTGACCCACAAATTCACTACCGTTATCACTCCACACCATCCTTGGCAATCCAAATCTAGGGGAAAATTCCTTGAGTAGGCCTTTAGCTGTGGACAAGGCAGTATTATCTTTCAGGGGGTAAGCTTCTATCCATCTCGAAAAGGCACAAACAACCACAAGGACGTACTTCAAGTTATTACATCTTTCCATGTGGATGAAATCCAATTGCAAAACCTCGAACGGATACGTCGGAGGTGCAAAATGACCAGCTGGAGTTGGAGTTCCCTTGCCAGGATTATATATCAAACAAACCATACAATTCTTGACCAGATTCTCCGCACACTTAGGAATTCCAGCATTCTGCCATACTGGAGCCAACAAATTACAAATCCCTTTCGCACTAATGTGAGCCATTCCATGTGCCATCGCAACCACTGCAAGCACATATGCATCAGGTAACAACCATCGTTGATGTTCTGACAATTCAATCTAACAACCAGTCGAATCTAATTTTCCCAAACTCTCTCTCCATAAACTCAATTCTTTCTCAGTAGCTTCTGCCTGAATTGACTTCACGCTCTCTATTGTATCTTCACACATTTCTCTATCCGGAACCCATCTTGCTGGACCCGCAACATACATTCGACTCATCACATCTTTCGCCATCTCTTTCGCAACTTCATCCGCAAACGCATTACCGCGACCAACGTCATCGGTAACCTTCTTATGTGCACTGCATTTCACGATCGCAACTTGTATCGGCAAAGTAAGCGACCCAAGAAGTTCATTCACCAACTGACCATGCTGAATTTTCGTACCATGCAAAGTTAAGAACCCACGTTCTTTCCACAAGCGACCAAAACTATGAGCAACACCAAACGCATACTGGCTATCGGTATACACAGTCACTCGCTTTCCTTTCGACAACACACATGCTCTCGTCAGTGCAATCAACTCTGCTGCTTGAGCTGAATTTTGTGGGACACGTGCAGCTTCAACAATCGTATGCAAAGTCGTAACCGCATATGCTGCAGTCGTATCACCATTTGGAAGCTTAAAGCATGAACCATCCACCCATAAAGTACCATCAGACTTCACAAGAGGAGTATCCTTTAGATCGATTCTACCCTTCGTTTCTTCCTCTGTCCTAAGAAAGCAATCATGCTGTTCAAGAACATCCGTCTCTACAGAAATCGGCAACAACGTAGTTGGATTCAACGTGTTGCATCGCTTTATATGAACATGACTCGCCAAAAGTGTCAACTCGTAACCTGACAATCGAGCACTAGTTAAGTGCTGTGTCTTCGTTCTGTTTAACAAAGTATCCACTGCATGTGGAACCATCACAATCAACGTATTATCCATCACCAAACCAGCAGACTGTCGAATAGAAACAGCTGCTGCCGCTGTAGCTCTCAAACAACTCGGCAATGCTCTAGCTACCGGATCCAAAGTCGACGAGAAATACGCACATGGACGTTGTTTATCGCCGAACTGCTGAGTCAAAACTGTCAATGCAAATCCTTCTCTCTCGTGAATATAGAGTGTAAAAGGCTTACTGTAGTCGGGGGTACCCAACACCAGAGCCGAACACAATGCATCACGCAATTCAGAAAAACTCTTCTGGCATTCGTCAGACCAAGGAATAGGATTTGGAGTATCCTTAAGCGTAAGGGCTAACAAAGGCTTAGCGAGCAACAAAAAATTTGGAAACCATTGCCTACAGTACAAAGTAATACTCAAGAAAGCACGCACTTCTCTCTGTGTGGTTGGCACATTCATTTTCGCAATCGCTTGAATTCGTTCTGGGGTCAACCTTCTTCCCTCCTTCGATAAGAGATGACCTAAGTAGGTCACTTCTTGTCGACAATACTGCAACTTCGAAGGCGACACTTTATGATGGAGGTCAGACAAATGTCGCAACAAAGAAAGAGTAGCTTCTTTGCAAGTCTCCTCATCGTCAGCAGCAACTAACAAATCGTCTATACTGAATAAGAGCAGCACCATCAGGCAAGACAATCGTATCAATCTGTGTTTTCAAAGCTTGACTATAGATAGACGGACTCTCACAATAGCCTTGAGGAGCGCGCTTGAACCGGAAACTTCGGCCTACTAAAGAGAAGCCAAAAATATCTCTACTCTCCTCGGCAATCGGGATGCTGAAGAAAGCATTCTTCAGATCTATCACCGAAAACCAAGTAGCTGAAGCAGGAGTCATAGTCAACAAAGCAGTAATATCCGGAACAACAGGAAACTGTGGAACGACAATTTTGTTCACTTCTCGAAGATCAATCACAAACCTATATACAGGCGGCTGAGAAGAATCAGTACGTTTCAAGACAGGCAAAACCGGACTATTGCACACATTACCTCTCGTTTCTTCAATCACACCTTTCTCAATCAGATCATAGATGATCGCTAAAAGCGCTCTTTCACCATCACTAGAAATCCTATTTTGGGGAATACGTGGCAATCTAGCATTCGCTTTCAGCGTCACAACGTATGGTGGAATCTCCAAAAGACCCATGTCATTAGGACCATTAGCCCAAAGAGTATCAGGGAGAGAACGCAATTCCAACGGAAGCCGATCTTTAGACAAATACATCGGCAAGATCACTCTCTTACCCAACGTAAGCCGTACTCCCGAAGGAGAACAATGCAATGTCGCATACAATCTCTTCAACAAATCCAATCCCAACAAATTCTCACCACAACCTGTCGATAGAATGAGGGGTGCTTCCAATTCACAAGGTCCAACAGAAAGAGATAAAGGGCTAGAAACCGGATTACAAACCGGGGCGCCAGAAAAACCTACCAAAACATTCGTCAAGCCAGACAAGGGTGCGCCAGGGAGTTTAGAGTGCATGATAGAACTCTTAGCCGCACCAGTTTTATTTATTTATTTATTAATTGATTTTGTTGAGCGCGACAGCTACCCGTAAGGGTTTCCCGGCGCTAAGAGACAGACCGACAACATGAGACAGAAGAATTAGAGGTCAAAGAGCCAGGTCTTCACTGCTCTGCGAAATCGCGTGTGACTATTTTCCATCTGTAGGGCCAGTGGAAGTGAATTCCGCAGTCTGGGTCCTAAGTTCGAGAAGGAACTACCTCCCATTCTGGTAAGTTTGAACCTGGGTACGTTAAAAAGATGGTGAGATGAGGAACGGAGAGAGCGAGCTGGAAGGTAAGGACTGACAAGGACTTGAAGGTAGAGGGGTGCTGCTCTGGCTTTGATCTTGTGCATAAAGCACAGCGCTTTAAACTTGATCCGGTTTTCCACACGAAGCCAATGTAGTTCTCTCAGGCGTTCTGTGATTGTGGTCATGTTTACGACAGTCACAGAGGAGTCGAGCTGCAGCATTTTGAACTAGCTGGAGGCGACGTATGACGGCCTTTGGAGACCCCAGATAGAGCACGTTGCCGTAATCCAATCTGGAGGTCACCAAGGCGTTCACGACAGATCTCTGGGTGTTTTTAGGGATCATCCAGAAGATTTTACGCAGCCATCGTAAGATGGTAAAACAGATGGCTGTGACTCTGTTGACCTGATCTTTCATGGTGAGACCTGTGTCGATAGTAACACCCAAGTTTCGTACTTGTTCAGATGGAGTTGAGCGGGGACCCATGGAAGTGGGCCAATGAGTCAGGTTCCAGAGATCGGGTTTGTTGCCAAGAATCAGGACCTCCGTCTTCCCGCCGTTTAACTTGAGTAGGTTGTTATTCATCCATTCGGCTATCTTGCTAAGTCCAGTTTGCAAAGGGGGGGAGGCCATGGGATCAATTTGGGAGAGTGAAAAAACAATTTGCGAATCATCGGCGTATGAAAAAAGATTTAGTCCCGAACATTGTGCAACATAAGCTAAAGGTGTGACATACAGATTAAAAAGCAGAGGGCTAAGAATAGACCCTTGGGGTACCCCATGGGGGGAGGAGTGACTCTTAGAGGATGATGACTTAGAAAAAATGTGAAAAGTGCGGTCAGACAAAAAAGATGCAAGCCAGTCCAATGCTTTGTTGCCAATGCCAACGGCAGCGAGGGATTTGAGAAGGATACTGTGTAACACAGTATCAAAAGCTGCGCTGTGATCGAGCAAGATCAGCGCAACTGTTTCTCCTCGATCCAAAAGCAGACGCAAGTTATCTATAACGCCCAACAGGGTCGTCTCCGCAGAGAAGCCTGGGCGAAATCCCGATTGTGAAGGATGTAGCAGATTATTGTCTGTCACAAATTTTGAAAGATGGAAGTGGATGTGTCGTTCCAAAACTTTCGAGAATGCCGGTAATAAAGAAATGGGACGATAATTGGCGGATATTTTTGGATCCGCCTGTGGTTTCCTCAGTAACGGGGTGACCATGGCATGTTTCCAACAACTAGGAACAGTGGCAGTAACGAGTGAGTGGTTTAGCATCTTACAAATAGTGGATAGATGTGAAGAGTTCAGAGAGCGCAGAATAGGGGCGGGCAATGGGTCCAGCGGGGAACCTGATTTAATTTTGCTCAGTGTTTCTGAAAGAGTTTCCGAGCAAAGGTCAGGCCATGACAGCAGTAGAGGCAGAGGTGACCCAGAAGAGTTGGTGGGCACATTCTTGGTCTGAGGGGAGGTGGGGGGAACAGGTATTTTGATTTGAGCAAGGATATCCTGATGTATACTCGTGATTTTAGAAGTGAAGTATTGGCCAAGCTCATCGCGTTTTGCATTGGATAATTGGGGAAGTGTAGCTGTGGTCTGAGAACCAGCGAGCTCCTTCACCACAGTGAACAGGGTTTTTGATTTATTTATTGCTTCATTTATGGATTTATTGACGTGGATGGCTCTGGTTGTAGCACACGCCTTGTGATAGCATTTCAGCTCAGTTTTATAGGCGGCGCCAGATGTAAGAGAGTAATCTTTCCTCCATAAACGTTCTAATTTCTTACATTTTGATTTGTGCAGGCGAAGCGACTCATTGTACCAAGGGGCGGGTGCTTTATGAATAATCCCTTTCTTGCGGGTAGTGAGGAGACAGATATTTAAGGCTTCCACGAGCCACTCGTTTACAGAACTGGCCATCACATCCATATCATTAGACGTACATAAGTTCTCTGGTTTAAGATCAGATAGGATTGCATAAAAAAACATCAGGATTGAACTTTTTCCAATCCCTTTTCTGTGAATAGGTATCTGGTTTGTGAATGGGTGTATTTACATAATTTGTGACAGTGAATTTAATTAAAAAAATGGTCAGACCAGATGAGTGGCACAGCAATGGAACACTTTACGTGGATACAATTGGAGAAAATTGGGTCTAGAAGGTGACCGCCTTTATGAGTGGGGCCCTTGTTAGATAGATTGAGATTCATGGAAGCAAGGTCTGCGATAAGGTTGCAGGCCAGATTGTCATTCTGATCTTCAAGATGTACGTTCAGATCACCGATGAGTACAAAGTTGCTCGATATAGATACAGCCGGAGCTATGATTTCAGAGAGTTGTGGTTGCCAGGCATTGCTAAGACCTGGCGGGCAATACACCAGTAAACCTGAAAGGGTGATTTTAGGTTGGAGAGTAATCTTAAAAAACGCTGCCTCACAGCCGTTTAATGGAGCAGGATCCAGGTGGCATTGATAGATATTTCTAAATATTATTGCAACACCGCCACCAATTTTCTTGGGGTGATCATGCCTTACGATCGCATATTGAGCTGGAAGAGCTTCTGCTATATCTGGTCCGGAGCTATCACGGAGCCACGTCTCTGTAATAAAAAGTGCGTCAGGAGATTCATCCGTGAGGAGATCGAAAATCCCACGTTTGTGTTTGGGTAGGGAACGGCAATTCAAGCTGAGGAAAGTGTAGTTTGAGGGAGAGAGGGTTTCTGCTCGGGGGGCTAGACTACGGCATCGTTGTGGATTATCCAGATGGAAGGAGCAGTGGGGGCAGCATTGTGGGAATTGATCTAACAGGTTGAAAGTGGCTGTAGGATGGTCCAAAATAGGATTGAGAGCAAAAATTTGATCAGCGTCATCATATATTCGTGGGGGTGCCGTTTGGCCAGGGGGTATGCCCCTGGGCCTGGAAGGGCGCGGACGGGCGCAGACGGGCTTGCCTTAGGCGCGCCTGCTGCGCCCGTCCGCTGCGCGGACGGGGGAAGCACATTTTAAGTAGAGTGGGAGGTAAGGGAGGGGTGTGGCCTGTTGAAGGGGGGCGTGGCCAGCGGCCTCAGCTGAATGGCGGCAATGAAGATTGTGGCACCGCTGCAGCTATACAATCAGCTGCGGGGGCCTGCCAGAAACCATCAAAGTTTAAAATACAAGTGCCCAGGAGGGGAGGGTAAGTAGGAAAGTGCAATCAAATTATCACAATTAGTTTAAAATATCAGCTTCGCTATCTCCCTGCTTCCACCTCAGGAGTACTGTTGTCTCTAACCTCGCGCTCGCATTCAGCGCATTTTTGAAGGCTTCGGCGGGGGGCGTGACCTGTTGAAGGGGGCGTGGCCAGCGGCCTCAGCTGAATGGCGGCGATGAAGATTGTGGCACCGCTGCAGCTATACAATCAGCTGCGCGGGCCTGCCAGAAACCATCAAAGTTTAAAATACAAGTGTCCAGGAGGGGAGGGTAAGTAGGAAAGTGCAATCAAATTATCACAATTAGTTTAAAATATCAGCTTCGCTATCTCCCGGCTTCCGCCTCAGGAGTACTGTTGTTTCTAACCTCGCGCTCGCATTCAGCTCGTTTTTGAAGGCTTCGGCGGGGGGCGTGGCCTGTTGAAGGGGGGCGTGGCCAGCGGCCTCAGCTGAATGGCGGCGATGAAGATTGTGGCACCGCTGCAGCTATACAATCAGCTGCGCAGGCCTGCCAGAAACCATCAAAGTTTAAAATACAAGTGCCCAGGAGGGGAGGGTAAGTAGGAAAGTGCAATCAAATTATCACAATTAGTTTAAAATATCAGCTTCGCTATCTCCCGGCTTCCGCCTCAGGAGTACTGTTGTCTCTAACCTCGCGCTCGCATTCAGCGCGTTTTTGAAGGCTTTGGCGGAGGGCGTGGCCTGTTGAAGGGGGGCGTGGCCAGCGGCCTCAGCTGAATGGCGGCGATGAAGATTGTGGCACCGCTGCAGCTATACAATCAGCTGCGCGGGCCTGCCAGAAACCATCAAAGTTTAAAATACAAGTGCCCAGGAGGGGAGGGTAAGTAGGAAAGTGCAATCAAATTATCACAATTAGTTTAAAATATCAGCTTCGCTATCTCCCGGCTTCCGCCTCAGGAGTACTGTTGTCTCAGTATCCAACAGAAAAGGCTCCGACACACCCAATGTAATCACTTCAACATAAGGTCCACTCTGATCTACTGAAACTAACACGACTCCCTCTCTTTATCTATGGCTGTCCTAGCAATCATTACCGTCAGCGTTCTCACTCTCAACATAGTAGTCGTCAGCATAGTACTGAGTCGATCTACCAGACGCAACATTCTGTTGATCAAAACAATTCATCGTATTCTGCGAAGGCAAGGGACGTGCATTCTGGGGGAACACACCACTTCCTCTACCTCTAGGAGCTTGCTGAACACCTCGACCTCTCACAGCAGACGCACCATTCATACGTGGCAACAGAACCGGACAACTATTCTTGAAATTACCTTCTTCCTTGCAATACGCACACTGATTAGGGCCTGGCGGAACACGTTGCTGTGAACCTCTCTGGAACTGCTGAGGTTGCTGAAATTCGCGCTGAATATAACGAGGCGGATACGCCTGTTGCAAAAGAACCTTCGTCTTTAAATCCTTAGTCTTTCTCTCTGCTTTATCTTTCTCATCCTTATCCCTATTCTCGTAATATTGTGCAGTAGCCAATATCTGGGCCGACGAAGAAACAGCCCATGAACTCTCTGAATCCTTCAACTTATTACACAGCTCAGGAAGCAAGGTATGAACAAACTTATCTACGAACAACCCTTGGCCACCTTCGGTACTCATGTCTTGACCACTATGATCAATAAACGTCTCTTCGAACTTAGTGAAGAAATCAGACACACTCATCTTTCTTCTGCTTGCATGCAGACAATTTATCCCAATTCACTCGCATAGCAGGCATCAAAGTCTTCATATAATTAATAATCCTACCAGGAAGTTCTGCAACTAAAGCTTCAGGTTTAGCTCCTCCACCCTGTAGACCATCTGCAGCAGTAATATTAGCCCATGAATCACCTAGCTCTGCTGCATGATACTCATGACGAATCTTCACCCACAAAGGCTGAGGAACTACGTTCCCAAACAACATGTCTATATCAGCTAAATTCATGACACACGCGTCAGCTGTCTGTGATAACTCCTTATAATACCCTGTAGGATTCCTGCGGGGATCAGGTACAGTCTGCTTAAGGGCCAAAACTTCAGCTCGTTTCCACGGAACATGTTCCCAAACACGCTGAAAATGAGCATCTACAACTGCAATACCATTGTTAACATCGGCCTGAACTGCTTCTTTCCATACCGGAGGTACCTATCTCATTGGATACTGTCTCACTTTTCTCCTAACAGAAGGATCAGGCTCAAATAACTACCTAGAAGGACATTCACTCCTAAACGTAAGCAATGTCGCAACTGCTTTCTCAACGTCTAAACCCACTATCGTTCCTTTCACAAACTCGGACCGTACCGTAAACAACTCTGATGGAGTGTGACCCAACTCACCATCTTCCCATTCCTCACGGAGGAAAGTACACATGTTATCGAAGACATATCTCTGTTTTGGTGCTTCCCATTGTCGGAAGACATCTATAACCGACTCAAAATCATATCTCGAAGAATTCGTAACCCATTTACGAGCCACAAGATCCAACACTGCCCGTTCTTCGGGACTCGAAGCTGGCTACGCAACTGTTTATGCTTAAATACAGGAGTCACACTCAATGACTCAAAGAAAGGAGACAAAAGACCAGCAACAGTATCAGTCATTCTCTTTCGAACAGAAGGAGAAGTTGTCATAAGGACAGGAGACAAAGCAGGCTGAGATAAAGCAAACGTAGGAGTAGTAGCAAAAGAAGCAGCAGGTACAGGAGAAAAAGTCGTAGGAGTTTGAGGTGTAGGAGTTTGAGGTGGAATTGTTAGCAAAGTCGGCGGCCCTAGAAGAGGCTGCACCAAAGGAGGAGGAACCAACTGAAGAGGAGCTGGCGGCTGTGCAACAACAAGAGGCTGAACAGCTAGAGGTTGTGCAACTAAAGGTTGCGGAGGTGCTGTAGCACTCTGCACATAAGGTGGTGGCGAGCTTAACAAATGTGACATCAAAGGATCCTTTTCAGAGTCCTTCGTTGCACCTTGGAGAAGAGGTGACAAAACTGGATAACATTTTTCGATGGCCATTTTACGTTGCCTATGCAACTCTTCACTCACCTGTTCTTCTTAATTATCTTTAAACTGCATAGCAGCTTGCATTATCGATATACCCTTCTCTCTTTTATCTCTCTTCGCTTGTTTAATTTCTCTCTGTTTGGCTACCTTTCGCCAGAGGCGGAAAGAGTCAAACATTTCTGGCCGGGCTTTCTTCTTAAAAAGTTTAACTTCCAAATTGTCTAAAATGTCTGTGTCATAGCTACCATGGAGGCCATTTTAAAACACCGTCTTTCCTGGTGTATCGGACCCACAACGCATTATACGTAATGGGGCCCACGCCATGTTTAGAATAGAGCTCATAAGTCGGCGTTCCAACCGGAGGTATCGGACACAAATCCTCCAATCGGGAATCCCTGTTACAACTACAACAAAATATCTTTCCAAGTTTGCTAAGACCAGGAATCTTCGCTCACTGATCTAGCTTCAAACTTCAAGGGATTACCAAAAACGATAGTCTCGCAAATATACGAGTCCCTCGGCTTTGGCACTTGCAAGTTCCAAATCAAAGATCCCGAAGGAAACCCAAAACTAAGGACTGGGAGACGCTCCACTTATACTTAACTGAAGTATCGATCACGTCACCAGAAGACCCGTCTATCGTCTCGCTCTACAAATCGTCACAAAGGCTCCAAGACAGGGCGACAGTCAGGGCAGCAGTCCTTCGTAGCCATCGGAAAGCGGGAAGCCTCGCAGCAAAAACCTTCAGTCCACGTTCGACATGCCGGGGTCGATGAAGTGGGGGCCCCTTCCAGAATGTCCTCACGAAGCTCCTCACGATCTTCAGGCTTGGACCGGTACCACTGAAGTCGCCCCACGTTGGGCGCCAACTGAAGAACCGGGATTTAGAACCCAGCGGCGCCAGGGGAAACGCCCAATGTCTTCGAGTTCACCTGTCTTAGAATACAGAGACACGGGATACTTCTCAAAGATCAAATTTATTGGTTGCAACAGAACTCTACGAAGTACGACACAAGTAGGTTTGTCAGAAACTGCTCAATTTTCGTATTGCAAGACATCGTCTTTTATGCTAAAAATCACATTCCTGACAAACACCCATTATTTACGAATTGTCCAATCAAAGGTAACATTGCAAAAGGTATCGCATGACAACAATCCCACTTTTCAGTTGTCCAGCCCATAATCAATCACACGGGAAAGCCCAACATTCTTTCTCGGACAGGCCGTACAAACCCATAATAAAAGACCACAACCCTTAATCATATATAGACCATAAAAGAAGGAACAGAAACAGATGAGAAGCAAGATACAAGTGTGTTTGCGTGTGTAATAAACTCAACAATGTCCTGTTCTTTGATCTCTATCTCGATCAACTACCAGACAAGGAACTGGCTTAACGGCAACGGGGTCAGTTTGCTCAGGTCATCTAGAAATCAACTAAAGCACACGTGTACCAAAGAATCGTTCGGCCGTAGTCATCGGCCTATGTGAGGGCAATCACAAAATGGCTGCCGTACACAAAATGGTGTTACCAAAGAGGGGTTTTACCCAAAGCGTCACTGGGACCTGGGTGCTAAATTATACATATATAGGAGGAGGAGCCAAGATGGCGGCGGTGACGGACTTGTAGTCGCCCGGCTCCCCGAGCCTGTGCCTTTAGCAAATCTATCCTGATTTCCATCCTGTTACAGCGCTGCCGCGGAAGAACGAGGAAAGCGCGCTGTTGCCGGGGGTGTTTCTCCGGTGTCCCTACCTGCCCGATTGATGGTGGTACCGGCGTGTTCACCCGACGATCGGTGCCGAGCCCTGGATCAGTGCCCCGGGTCGCTGTGCACAGCCGGAGACGGCCGGAGCTCCTTAGACTCTACGGACGGGTGGTGTGACTGCTGCTCCCCGCCACAATCCATCGCCTGTGAAGGCGCCCGCACTGCTCCCTCCTGTGGAAACGTGAATCGACCGACTGTGGGTCTCCACCGCTACTCCTTCATAGAGCGGCGCTGAGGTGAGCCGCGCTGTTCCTTTCTTTGTTGGTGCGGAACTGGCTGCTGCAGCTCGCCTTTGCTTTGACCCCTGTTTGGGTCTCCACGAAGGGACTTGTGTGGCTTATTGCTCGCAATAGGGGAGCCCAGGATATAACGTGGGATCACACTTCCGCTGCCTATCGTGAGAATCACCTACATGATCGGTGACCCCCTTATTTATTTTTCTATTTAGGGGGTTTTGTAAAGCGCATGGTGACGCACAGCGGCGTGTCCCCGCGCTGAGGAGCGACTCTTACTGGAACCTATAGAAGCGGCATACCTTACTGAGCGAATAGTGCAGTTTTAAGTTTGGCCCTAAAAATTGATTCTGATGACTCTAATCTCAATGCCATGGGTAGTTTGTTCCACCTTGAGGCTGCAAGGTGCCTGAAGGATCTTCCGCCCATCCGTGCTCTAGATACCTTGGGAACAACCAGGAGTCCAGAGCCGGAGGATCTTAACGAGCGGGAAGGCTCGTAAGACGTCAGAAGTCCTTGCAAAGGGAGAGGAGATCTCCCATTAATAATCCGATGGCACGTGCATAAAGTTTTGAATTCTACCCTGCTTCTGACCGGGAGCCAATGCAGAGACCGAAGGGCCGCTGCAGATGCGGCTCTTCTGGGTAGTCTAAGCACTAATCGGGCAGCGGCGTTCTGTAGGACCTGTAGGCGATTGAGATTCTTCTCTAAGGTCCCTAAATAGAGAAGATTGCCATAGTCCATCTTTGATGTGACTAGTGCATGCACCAAGGTTTTTCGGGCTCTCACAGGTAAAAACTTCAAAGTCTTCCTGAGACTTTTGAGGGTCCCAAAACATGATCCGACCACCTGATTGATCTGGGGGCTGAAGGAAAGGTCAGTATCAAACCAGATGCCCAAGTTCTTAGCTTTCTGGCACGGGGTGGGTGTTGGACCTAGACAAGATGGCCACCATGCCGACGTCCACGCTGATTGGCAGCCCCCCACGACCAGCACCTCGGTCTTGCCTCCGTTGAGCTTGAGGCAGTTGGCGGACATCCAGGCAGCTAGATCTTGCATGCAAGCTCTGAAGATGTCCGCCGAAAGACTGGGTGCACGCGACAGGGAGATAACCAACTGCGTGTCGTCAGCATACGACACCAAACAGAGGCCGTGACTCTCTACTAAGGTGGCAATAGGAGCGACATAAAGGTTGAAAAGTGTTGGACTCAGGGACGAGCCCTGCGGGACCCCCTGGTCCAAAAAAATACGCTCGGAGTAGTGGTCACCCTGCCTCACCTGGAAGCCTCGGCCAGTAAGAAATGAATAAATCCATTTCAATGCTGCCCCTCTCACCCCTCCTTTGTTCAGACACTGTAGCAAGATGGAATGTGCTACAGTGTCGAACGCAGCGCTGAGGTCTAATAGGATTAGAGCCATGGTTTGTCCCTCGTCTGCACCCTGCCTGAGGGATTCGGTGGCCCTAAGAAGGGCAGACTCTGTAGAATGACGGGGCCGAAACATATTCAACATGGCGGTCGTCTCCTCCACAGCACTGATGGGCTCCATCTCGGCCCCTGAATGGGCCGCCCTACATGGCCTCGGGAGGCGTATGGAACACTTTGATGCATTTCGCACTAAGGATACATTGGATCGCCCGCCTGTATTCACCCATGCCTCCATTCTTGCAGTGCTAGCCGACTTGAGGGCAGACTGGCATGAGTGTTCTCGCGCACTCGGCGCGAAGCTGGATGAAGCCGCTCTCGATCCGGAGAGTGCATCGTTAGCTGGGTCCTCTTGTGGCATCGAACGGCCCCCTCCCGACATCACAATGGAAACATTGTTGCTGCGTGAATGTGAACTGGAGCAACTTTCTGGGACTGAACTTTCTACAGGACTGCCGCCAGCCCATGTCGAGGAAGCTACACTGTTTTCTGTCCTGCCTCAGCTTTCATTGTCGGGCATTGAACCTTTATCCTTGTTCATGGCTCCGCTGGCGATGCTACTATGTTCCTTCACTGCATATGCTATGCATGGTGTGGCTTCAAGTCGTTGTCCTATGCTACATCGGGCGGACCTGGGAGCGGCAATCTTCTGGATCGCTATCATTGCTTGTAACTGGAGGTGTTCATTTTGTGTTTGGGGACCTTCTCCTTGCCGAGGGCGGCCATCTTACTCCTTTGTTCTATCTGGGGCGGTCCCTTTTCCGGAGCCATGTTTAGGGGGTCGCTTGAAATCTGGCCAGGGCTAGGAGGGACCTTTTTCATGTGAATTGTGAATGAGGGACGGGTGGGGGCCTGAGATGGGACGCTTCCTCAACGCGTGCTGCTGTGTTTTATGATGTCTCTCCCTACTTCATTTTGTGTACGGAAGTTCTGACTTTTGGTATCATGGGTAGGGTGGAGAGTATTTAATGGCCGGGGAGTTCGGGTGATTTAAAATTTGGCCCTCCTCGAGTATTAGGGATTTCTTTTTCTTTTCCTCCTTTTCTTTGCCTATATTTCGGGTTCTTTAGTGGGCGACAGACACACTGTCGGGGGGGGTAGGCCGTAGCCTCCGCATTGATGTAGGGTGGGGGGGGGGGTTAATTTTATACAGTTCATTTCTATGGGCCTTATTTTCTATACTTCCTGCGCTTTTCTTAACCTATTTCTGTTCTGGGTCCGAGATAGGGGTTAGTAGGGAGTGGGTGGCGCTATATATGGCGGGTAATTGCCAGTTTACGATCTTGTTGTTTTGCTTTGATCCGCCATACTGCCTGAGATGTTAGCTTATACAGTTGGTTTCATACTGTGCTGTTGCCTGCTCATGCTGTGAAGTTACGGTACGGACTCAGTTCTCCTTGGTCTCTATTCTTCACTGTTTATCTTTTATACGTCAAAAACTTAAAAAAACTAACCTTCACTGCTCCTGTTTTCCAGGCGACACAAAGTCATTCAGAGTGTTATTATTTGATTGTTGCTATTCATCCTGGTGCCGCTGAGAATCTGTATTGCTTGCTCTTGTGCTCAAAAGTATCGTGGCCAGCCTGACGGTTGTGGGCCCGTATTTGTCATTTTTCATGCACAATAAAGGTTTACAAAAATTAAAAAAAAAAAAAAAATTATACATATATAGGGGTCCCAGAGGAATAGCGTATCAAGGAGGGGTACGCAATTATTGATTTGAAACCTTTATGATTGCAAAGTTCATCATATTTAATAGAGCAAAACTGTCAATTAATCACAATATGCTACTGAATTAATTCAAATATTTGACGTAAAAATTAATAAAGCCCCACGTACAAGGGAGAGGGAGAAAAGATAAAGTGTGGAATGAAAAAGAGTAAAAGTGATTCACAGGAGAGAACATAATTTCATATTCAGAACAAAAACATTCATAATTAATGTAAAGAAGGCTATAACTTATTCAAGCCAAAAGTACAGTTAAACTAATACAAAAGTCATTCTACGGTCACACTTGTAAATATTTAGATCATGGATAGTGCCGGATGACAAAACAGGTAGAGCCGTCGACGTTTCGACCCCTACATGGGAGGTTTACTTGAGCCCTTAGACGGGGTCTTCATCAGGACGGGAAAAGTAGTGACGGGGCCAGATAATTCTAAAAGGTAAAGGAGGATTTAATAATTTCAAATAGAAAAGTGAGTTTAAAATTAGTTATACACTAATAGAGGATTGTTATTTACCGTGGTGTATCGGGCCAGCCGGCTCCGATGTTCGAGAATCAGGAAGACCAACTTCTGTGTGGTCTGTTACTAGTAGGTTAAGCCAACTAGAGAGGAGCAGGAATGGTATCAAGAATCAATAAGTAACAAGTATCAGCTTCACTAAAACATGAAAATGTTTTAAGGGTATCTAACTCACATGTGGTCTTATACTTAAAACTGGAGTTAGTCCATCAATGTAGAGGGAGTGGGAATTGATTTAATCTTCAGCATGGCCTGCACTGGAGGAACAAGAGGAATATGATTTAGGAACCAGTCTACCACCAGCACTACTTGGAGTGTGTTTTAATTAGTTCCCTGATCAAAAGAACTTACATTTGTCAGGCAGTCACGTAGGATTTCAATAATCCACCTTACTTGCTCTGGGCGTTAGTGCAGATCGTCATTCGTTTGGCTTCCACTAAGGGAGCAAGGAGGAGTATGGTCTTAATATACAAAAACAAGAAATCAAATTGTGTGTTATCATTCTTAAAAACACTCTTTTAACAAGGACTTACATTGGTCCGCCAGGGGCGTTGAATTTAGCCGCCTCAAACCCATGGCATTAGTTGCGCTTTATTTCTAGTTCTGTATCTGGAGTATCTGAAGGGGTCTCGTGAGAAGTAAAGAGTAAAACCGCCGCCGCTGTCTATTACTCACGTAACGTCTAGCCGCAGCCGCGGTCTCTCATCTCCACAGTACTCACTACTGGATGTACGCGAAGCGAAAACACTTCCGCGTTTGGCTTGTAGGCTCACTCGCGTGGTCACGTGATTAAGTGGAAAGGGAAAAAATACTCCGCAAATTGAGGCAGTAGATCAAGCATTTTCAGTTATTGTTGGAAGTGGGCACATTTATAGTTAAGTGTTTAAATTATGTCCGGCTTACTGAATTACTAATTAATTTGGTCAATATTACATGGCAAGCGCCTCTTCAACATAGGGGTATAGATGTTCATCCGACAATTCCCCAATAGGGAGGTATTTAATTGGGGCACGATCATGAGGGGTTCGAGCTATTTTGCAGATAAGACGGGCATTATTTAGACAGTCTAATCAGTATACAAAACGTGCACCTCTCCCACGCGAGGGTGTAAACGTTCAGTCATTATACATGCTGTAAATCAAAGACGACCATTCAATGAAACTCTGTCCTATGTAAAGGATTGTTAGATGACCAAAATACTCAGTAGATCAAGAACGTGCACCTCTCAGACATGAGGGTGTAGACGTCATCAGTGCAGTTATATATAATTCTGTAGTGATTATAACAACAGTACATCTTAATGAACCACTATAATTACTGTCCTAATACTGCCATCTGGGCATAACTGCTATCTATTTCATTAAGACCATTAGCGATTGAATCAAAAACAGCCATCCATTTCAATTCACGGGTGTTCAACACTGTCGTCAGGTTCCCACCCCTTCTGCCCAGAGTGCTCTTCTCTATGACTAACCATGTTAGATCTTGTGCAGTGTGCCCCATTCTATGACAATGTTCTACCAGGGGTGCTCCTGGTACGTTGCAGCGTATCCTGCTACCATGCTGTAGGATCCTCTGTTTGATCTTCTGTTGAGTCTGGCCAACATATATTTTTTCACAAGGGCATTGGATGATATATATAACGTTGGCCGTGTTACAATTGGTGTAGGAGTTTAGAAAGAAAGTCCGATTTTGGTGGACAAATTTCTTGGTCTGTAGAGTGGTGGCACAGGCAACGCATGATCCACATTTATAATGCCCCATGATCGGTGGGAGATTCCATAAGGATGTAATTGTTGGTTGTTCAGGTGAATCTAGAAAGGAGTGGACCACCATGTCTCTGAATTTTTTTGGCTCGTTTGAAGGAGTGTAACGGTAGGTGTTCCTGGTTGATATCTTCAGCTACCAGGGACCAGTTCTTATTGATAATCTTTTTAATTTCGTTACTCCTTGTAGAGAAAGTGGTAACGCAAATAATGCACTCAGAATCAATTTTTTCCTGGTCTTTGATGTTAAGAAGGGTCTCACGTGGATTATACCAGGCCCGTTTACGAGCTTTTTTCACAAGTCTGCCAGGGTATCCTCGAGCTTGGGACTCAAGCACATAGTCATCCCTTTTGGAACAATTCCTTCTGCTACGTAGGAACTGTCCCACGGGCAAATTGTCTTTTAGACCCCTTGGGTGATGACTTTCATACTGCAGCAAGGAATTCCTCTCCGTAGGTTTCCTGTATAAGGTCGTCTGAAGATGTTCATTTTCGGCATAGATGGTAATATCCAGAAATGGGACCTGTTTATTGCTAGACTGCATGGTAAATTGTATATCTTTATTGCATAGATTCAGCCATGTATGAAATGAATTTAATTCCTCCAGGTTGCCATCCCAAATGCAAAGAACATCATCAATATATCTAAGCCATAAGGCCAGATTGGCCTTAAATGGGTTGATGTCAGAAAAAATGAATTGTTTTTCGAAGGAGTCCATGAATATAATCGCTAAATTTGGGGCAAATGTAGCCCCCATAGCGACTCCCTTTGTTTGGAGGTAAAAGTCTTCTTGAAATATGAAGAAATTCTTCATCATTGCCAATTTGAGCAAATCAATAATGAAATCGGTTGGTACTGGTACGGGTGCTGGGCGTTCGTCCAAGACGTTACGGATGACTTCGACAGCTTCCAACTGTGGAATACTAGTGTATAAGGACACTATGTCACAGGTGACTAACAGTTGTCGGGTGCAATCAAAGGGGCGCTGGTCCACTAGATTAATAGTTTGGGTGGTATCTCGAAGATATGCCTTGGTGTTACTGGCTATCGGTTTAAGGAAAAAGTCTATATACTTGCAAAGCAGTTCTAGTATTGAGCCGCAACCCGATACGATAGGCCGACCCGGCGGGTTGTACACAAAATGGAACCCGAAGGTTCGGAACGAAATCACTAAATACGTAGTGAATCCATCAGTGTAGCATGACGAAATCACTCGTACATACCGCACTCGCTAGTGTCGGTTCGCTACTATCGAATTTGTAGCAAAACCATGACCTTTATAAAACAGGTTCAGAATTCGCAGAACCTCAATCATATGCAAATGAGTTCAAATGGAATATGGTGTCGCAAATTATGCCTACCTCTCTGTGTATTGACTTAGCAACTGCACTTGCCTCGACAACTACAGATGGACAGTTTATATTCAGTACTTCCAGGTGTCAATAATTGCAAATAATGGTCGCATTTAACAACATCTTAGCCATTTTCTATCTCTTAACCAACCATATATGTACTCCGCCAATTTTGTATGGACACATGTTGAAACCTTGTATGGACTTGCTAGTTTCCCTATCCCTCATCTTGGTAGATATTTGCAATTTTGTTGTTCCAAATTGCAGAATACAATTTTTATTATGTTAATGTACCTTTGTATTGTGGTTTTTAAAAATACAGTTTGATGTTGTGCTTTACTACAATGAATGATTTTCATATCCATATACTATGCACAGTATGCTCAGTAAAGTCAGCACCTTGGACTTACCACATAAAAGAAACTCTGAGCTTTACAAGTGATCTCACCCTGGAAAACCAGTTTAAAATATCTGCACTAGTAATATTTGTGGGTATGAGCCTATTTGCGACCTTTCTCGTCTGGGTTTAGAAGGGAACCCCTTTTTTCCCTTGCTATTCCCAATAGTTGCCTTAACCCTGAGAATCTCTTTCTATAGCTCAGCAGCCATATTCCTTTTTCCTATGGCTAGGCTTACTTTCTCTAGTTCTTTCTCTTTTGCTTTACTGGCCTTCCTTTCTCTCCCCTTCTCCCTCTTCCCCTTTTTCCCTCTTCCCAGGCACACTCTTCCTGCCTCTCTTTACACCTTGCCACCTGTTCATGACATACTAATCTCAGCTCCTCCTCAAAATCTTGGACCTGCTCTTCATCCTCATGCTTTGCTTCTTAAGAGCCAACTGTACAGTCGGGCAACTTGGGAACTCAAGGGGTTAACCAGGTGATCTTTGGAACGTATGACAAGGAATGCCTTGGAATCAAGAGGAGGGCATTGTCATGGGAGACGTCTGGAAAATATCCTGGAGCGTAAACTTGAGACTGGTCAACAATAAGGTGCTGCAAGAGTCCTACACCACGGAACATTCCACCTGGGTCTCCTCTATTGAATCTTCCCCAGGGTCTTTCCATTCCTTATAAGGATTTGCTTCTCTTATTGGATTTTATTGTTATTATTATTATAGAGTATTTTATATAGCAAATACAAGACCCTAGGGTATCTAGAGTGCTTTACATGTACGACTGTATAGATATACATCATTCTGCAGATTTGTAGAAATAAAGTCAAACATTATCAAATTAAATTAAACAACAACTAACTAACAAGTCTTGCCCTCTAGTGATGATCCATATTTGTAATGATCCATATTTGTAAAGAGCAAACATTCACCGTTTAAGGTTTCAAGACGCTGGAGCTGTCAGGGAGATTAAGTAAGCTATTACCCCCAGGTCCCTACGTCCTCGACACCTTCATAAACAAAGTGAGATATTCCATCTCACTGACAGAAAAAAAGAACAAAAGGAATGCTGGACCCATCCTCCCCCTCCCGCCGGGAGTACATAGGCGTACAGGTCCCAGCATTCCCTCTGTTATTGGCTGTTGGTGGACGACGCCTTCCGGTTTGCTGGTGCCTGTCTTCCGTCCTGACGTGGGTCAGGCGCTTCAGTTCCCGGCGGTTTTTGCTGCAGTTTAAAATCGGGTCGGTGGGGTGAGTACTGCATAGCGGTTTTTTGACGGATTCCTTGCTGTTGCTTTGCTAAGTTGGTGTTTTCTTCTCCAGCTGTTGTTTCAGATGGGGAAAAGTTCGAAGAAACGGCATCATTGTGAACGGTCTTCCTCTTCCTCATCTGATGCTTCACGATCTCCGTCTCCTGCCCGGTCCAGACGCCGTGGTGGAGGGGGGATGCGCGTCTTAAGTGCTTGATCAGGGAGACATGTCGGAATTGGGTGATGATGGGGCCCGACGCAGGGGCCCGGCTCCACTGTCTTCTGAGTCTTCTGGCGATGAGTCAGCCTGGGCTGGGGACGCTGACCTGAAGGGCAAGTATATTGATAAAGACGCTCTGCCTGGCATTCTGAAGCATGTGAAGGAGAACATGGGGTTCCCGGATGAGGATGTTCCCAGTACCTCTAGGGGCCCTTTATTGCAACAATTTCAGAGTAAGGCCACAGTTGATGTTCCGGTGCATCCCTTCATTAAGGATGTTCTGAACAGGGAGTGGGCTGATCCGGATCGCATTTTGGTTCCTCGGTTTATGGCTCGTCTTTATCCTCTACAGGAGATGGCTACTGAACTTCCGGATTGTATCCCTATTGACTCCATTGTGGCTAATTTGGTTGGTCGCACTTCCTTGGCTGAAGACGCCGTGCTATAGGATCCATTGAATAAAAAGGCGGATGCTGCTCTCCGGAAGGTTTATTCCGGTTCCCACCTGGCCCTGCGGGCTGGAGTCTTTGGGACATATGTTTCGCAGTCTCTGTTGTCTGACATTAAGACTCTCTATCAGTCAATGGACGATGCCACTGACTGTTCCGGTATTCTTGAGCAGATTGAGCATCAGGTGGAACTGCTCTCTGATGTCTCCTTTGATGTGGTGCGTGCGTCTGCACGTCCGGTGGGGCTTGTGTGGCGGCGCGTCGCAGTCTTGTCCTTAAAGACTGGAAAACTGACTCTGCTCAGAAGGCTTGTGCTTTGCGTTTGCCCTTCCAGGCTACTATGCTGTTTGGGGGTGAGTTGGAATCCAAGTTGCACAAGCTTTTTAAAGAGAAGAAGCATTCGTCTTCTTTTAAGAGTTCTTCTGCTGCTCCTGTCCCTTCTAAGCCTAAGTCGTTCTTTTGCCTTTCCTTTCGTATGCAGTTTGGGAGGGGTCATGGAAGGTTTGCTTCTGGCCGGGGTCGGGATCGTAAGGCTAGGTCCCCTCCTCCTGCTAAGCCGCGTTCCTGACTCTTTGGCTGTGGTTCCTGGGTTGTTGGTAGGAGGGCGGCTGCACTTCTTCCTGGATGCCTGGGTTCAGTCATGTTCCGCCGAATGGGTGTTGGATGTCATTTGCGTGGGTTATGTTGTGGAGTTCTCTGTTCCCCCTCCGGATTCCGGCGTTCGTCCGACTCCCTTGCCTGCTTGCCGGTCCAAGCGGGCTCATCTCTCTCAAGGGGTGGAGGCTCTTCTTCTGAAGGGTGCCATTCAGGAGGTTCCTCCCTTGGAGGTGAGGAGGGGCTTCTATTCCCTGATCTTTCTGGTGCCCAAGATTACGGGGGGTTTCCGCCTGGTTTTGGACTTAAAGATGATGAACCGGTGGATGGTGTTGTTACCCTTTCGTATGGAGACTTTGCAAAAGGTGATTCCTTTGGTGCTTCCGGGTCACTTCATGTATACCGTGGATCTTCAGGACGCATATTACCATGTCCCAGTGCATCCTCGGTCCCGTCGCTTTCTGCGGTTTTATGTTCCGGGGCGTCACTATCAGTTCTGGGTCTTGCCCTTCGGTCTTCGGTCTGCCCCTAGGGTCTTTACGAAGGTGGTGGCTCCTTTGGTCGCCTGGCTTCATCTCCAGGGGGTGATGGTGTATCCCTACCTGGACGACTGGTTGGTTCATGCTACCTCTCGGTTTCTGTTGTGGGAGGCCCGGGAGTTGGTGTGTTCTGCGTTGCGTCAACATGGTTTCTGATCAACTTGCCCAAGTGCCAGCTGTCTCCATCTCAGGACCTGGTGTTCATTGGGGCTCGCTTCCATATGGATCTCAACCGTGTGTTCCTGCCCGATCCTCGGGTGGTGACCCTGGTGTCCCTTGCTCGGCGTTTCCGGGCGGGGGGTTCCTTTCCGGTGCGCCTCTAGTTGTGTCTTATGGGTCTGATGGCAGCGATTGTCTTTTTGGGTGTACCTCCTGTCTCACTGGAATCCGTTGTCCCGCGATTTGGACTTTCTTTTGCCAGTGTCTCCTGTGGTCCTCCCGGTTCTTCTTTGGTGGTCAGTGAAGGTCCATCTGTCTTGAGGTCTCCCCTTGCAGTCTTCTCCTTCTCTGGTCTTGACGACAGATGCCAGCTCCTTGGGGTTGGGGGCGACCTTGGCGTCTCGGTCCCTTCAGGGTCGTTGGTCCGTCCTGGAGAGTCGCCGGTCTTCCAACTGGAGGGAGTTGACAGCTGTGCCCCGGGCTGTGATGGGATTTCGAGGTCTGTTGCTCGGACGGAACGTTTTGGTGCGGTCCGACAATATGGTCACGGTGACTTATCTCAATCATCATGGGGGGGTTTGATCGGCCTCTTTGAACGCGGTGGTCATTCCCCTGTTCTGTTGGGCAGAGAGTCATCTGCTGTCTCTGTCTGCAATTCATATTCGGGGGGTGGACAACTGTGTGGCGGATGTCCTAAGTCGTTGCTTTCCAGGTTCTCTGGAGTTGTCTCTCACCCCGGTTGCGTTTTGGCTTGTGTGCAGGAAGTTTGGGCGTCCCTTTCTGGACCTCTTTGCCTCCCGGCACAATGCTCAGCTTCCTAGCTTCTGCTCCAGGTTTCTGCAGGAGGGTTGTTGGGGGGTGGATGCCTTGTCGATTCCTTGGCCATCCCGCATTCTGTATGCCTTTCTTCCTCTGGCTCTGGTTCCCAGATTTCTGGCCCGCCTGTGTCTGGAAGATCAGGAGGTGGTGGTGGCCCTGATCTTTTGGCCTTGGAGGTCGTGGTTTCCGACTGTTCGTCTTTTGGCGGTGCGGGCCCCTGGTTTCTCCCCCTGTCCTCATCTCCCCAGAGATCTACCCCGTCCCTGTCTCTTCTCCGGTTGCGACTGTCGGTGTGGAGGTTGAGAGGCAGTGGTGGAGGCGGCGTGGTTTCCCGGAACATTTAGTGGCGGCCCTTCCTTTTCAGAGGGTGGGGTGGTGCTTCGCCTTGATTCTTCCTTTGTGCCGAAGGTTGCTTCACAGTTTCACAGATGCCAGGAGTTGGTCTTGCCTGCTTTAGGCTCTGCTCTGGATTCCCCTGGTGGTCCCAGTTGGTCTTTGTTAGATGTGTGCCGGGCTTTGCGCATTCATCTTGAGCGCACAGCGTCTTTTCGCGTGACTGATTCTCTTTTTGTCTCCTTTTGGGCTGCTTCCTGTGGGAGTAGGGCTTCCTCTGTGTCGATCGGTCGTTGGCTGAAACAGGTCATTTCCTTGGCCTACTATCTTTCTGGGTCCCCTCCTCCTGTGGGTGTTCAGGGTCGTTCTACTAGGGGGGTGGCGGCCTCTTCGGCGGAGGTCCGGGGTGTCCCTCTCTCTGAGATCTGTAGGGCGGCCACTTGGGCTTCTTCCAATACTTTCATTAGGCATTACCGCCTTCTCAATCTGCTGGGGGATGAGGGCGGTTTTGCTTTGGGGGTGTTGGGTTGTGTTCGCTCATGATTCCTCTGTTTGTCAATAAACCTCTGGGTTTTTTGCTGTCCTGGTGGTTGGTTGTGTTTTTTTCTGGATGAATGCCGGGGTCTGCTTTGGTATTTCTCACTTTGTTTATGAAGGTGTCGAGGACGTAGGGACCTGGGGGTAATGTTCTATTACTTACCAGTAATCTTCATTACTCCAGGTCCCGTAGTCCTCGACACCTTCATGGATTCCATCCCTCCCTCCCGATCTGCCGGCCTTCATCCTTGGCTTGGTATTTCAGAGGGAATGCTGGGACCTGTACGCTTATGTGCTCCCGGCGGGAGAGGGAGGGTATGTCCAGCATTCCTTTCGTTCTTTATTTCTGTCAGTGAGATGGAATATCTCACTTTGTTTATGAAGGTGTCGAGGACTACGGGACACGGTGTAATGAAGATTACCGGTAAGCAATAGGACATTCCCCAGAGTCACATGGTGCTGAGCTGAGTTGGCTGCCGGGGACCGAACCGTAAGCCCCTCATGCCAGAGGCAGCTGCTCTGGCCTCTGCGACACACCTCTGCCTCTAATATCCCATAACTGGTTTCCCATGAGTAATGTCTACTATGTGGACCCGCAGTTAACTGAGGGAAATCTGTGATATTTCCACTGACGGAAAGCACACTTCTGACATACCTGGAATATCCACTCCTATAGAGTAATTCCTTAGTCAAACACTTAGACATCCAGATCCATCATGATAAACAATTTGTACTTTATGAAAAGTATGGCACAATATCACTAAACGTATAGGACAAATAGAGCGAAGTATTAAATTCCCACTGTAAATAGCAAGTAGAATCGAAATTTGCCTAGCTTAGTAACGGTAAGTTTCAATTCTATTAAGGACACGGAGGCGAGGATTAGGCTTTTCCTTTCTTCACTGTTTATTATAACCAAAACTCACAGCAGCCCAGAAAAGCACTCAATTCAGGAAATTTCAGAAACCCAAACGAGGGATTAGGAACATTACATCAGAAGAAAATACATCAGGAAACTACATATCTCATCAGTCCATAAGTATCAACCAAATAATAGTCCTTTCACAGTGTCCATAACATGCAGATAGAGCGTCCATCTTGTGCCATCTTCCCCTTTCTTCGCGCGAGTCACGCCAACATTTCAACGGTCCTGTTTTGAACCTTCATTACCTAGAGAAAGAGACACAACAGCGTAAGCGTGGAAAAGCCAATAAAAAAATCTGGAACCAAACTACTCCACACAAGAACAAGAATTGCAACAACAATACCAATAACAAAAAATTGACAAGGAAAGCCAAAACCTGCTTACTTACTCTAATACGGGTGGGATATCCCCCGGAGGTCTGGGAGGGATAATCCTCGCCTCGTGTCCTTAATAGAATTGAAACTTACCGTTACTAAGCTAGGCAAATTTCGATTCCATGTCAGGACTGGAGGCTTCAGATTATGCTTGTTCAAAGCTTACTAACCACCAGATTTTCAATATCCACTACCGGTTTGAAATAAAACCTCTTAAACGTGGAATCCGAGGACCAATCCGCTGCCCGCATCAAGTCCTCCAAACGTGCTCCAAGAGAGAAAGCTTTTGAGGCCATGGCCCCCCTAGCCGAATGTGCCCCGAACATTTTAGTATCAATGCCAGCTTCCTGCAAGAGGCACCTCACCCATCTGGCGATCGTGGGAGAGGAAACAGCTTTCTGTGGTTTCCGCAAGGCAATGAGTAACTGCCTTTCGCCCGGAGGGCGAAGTTCCATAGTGACATCCTCATACGTTTTTAAGCACTGCACCACACAGAGTTTGGGAACGTCCGCAAAAGCCGGATACGAGATTGATCTCGGCGCAGACTTTGTGCGGCGTCCCACAGTAAAGGTAACCCCTTCCGGGGAAAAAATCTGCACCGAGATGTCCAAGGCTCGCACATCCGAAACCTTATGACATGATACCAAACACAGGAGCATAGCCAATTTGGCCGACAGTTCTTTCAAAGACAGGTACTTGTTGTGTTGCCAGGAAAGAAAAAGATTCAAAACAACGTTGACGTCCCATAGGACTGAATAGCGCGGCTCCGGGGGTAAAGAAAGCCTCACGCCTCTAAGCAGTTTACACACAAAAGGATGTTCCCCAATCGGGATACCATCCACCGACTCGTGGGCCGTGGAGATTGCAGAAAGCATTGCGTTAATTGTGCGATACGCCAGACCGTCTGACGCTAATTCAGCCAAAAAATTTAGGATGGGAACGACACCTGCGACCAGGTGATTCAGGTCCCGTCGAATACACCAACGAACCCACCTGGTCCAGGCTGATTGGTACATTCTGGCTGTGCTGCCCGCCCAGGCCTTTGACAAAAAATTTTCAGCCGATTTCGAAAGGCCTGGGAGCGACCAACGTCTTCGGAAAGCCGCCATGCCATGAGACGGAGAGAATTCTGCATTATGAGGTGATGCCTTTCCCCATCCGGATTGAGAAGAAGATGAGGGAGCCGGGGAGTAGGATTGGACAAGCCCAAGAAAGTTCCAGAAGAACTGGAAACCAGACTTGTGACCTCCAAAAAGGTGTCACCATCACCACCTCCGCATTCTGGCGACGGAGGTGGGCCGCCGCCCGCACCACCATCCAAAATGGAGTGAACTCATAAGGCCGTTCCTGACTCCAATTCTGGAGGAACGCATCCGTGGCCTCTGCAAAAGGATCCGGCCTCCAGCTGAAGAAGCGTGGCAGTTGGTAATCCAAGCGACATGCAAACAGCACCTCCGAAAAAGGACCCCATAAGTCGTTCAACCATTGGAACACTCGAACGTCCAATCTCCAAAGACTGAAGTCTCTCAGGTACCTCGAGTGCCAATCCACCACTTGGTTGGCTCTGCCCGGAAGGAATTCCGCCGTCACAGAGACGTGATGGGCTAGACAGTAGTCGCAAAAATATTTTGCTAGATCGGGCAGCGCTCGGGATCGAGGACCGCACAGATGGTTGACGTATCAAACCCCTGAGACATTGTCCATTCGCAAGAGGACACAGGACTTTGCTGAATCCCTGGTCCAGCAGCGGACTGTGAAGGATCCCGCCAAAAGCTCCAAGCAATTGATGTGGAGCTGTTGTTCTTCTGACGACCAAGCGCCGCCTGTGGAGAATTCCCCGCAGCGGGCACCCCAGCCTGACCTGCTGGCGTCTGATTCTATTACCAAGTCCGGAATGGACCCGAAAATCGCCCGGCCATCCATGCCTCTATATGGGAGAGCCACCAGATCATTTCTCCCTTCACCTCCTCCGAGAGTGGAACCATCTGGTGGTAAGTCAACCCCCTCCTGAGGTAATGCGCTTTGAGGCGCTGAAGATCCCTATAATGGAGGGGCCCCGGAAAGATTGCCTGAATGGAGGAGGAAAGAAGTCCTACCACTCTGGCAATCGGACGCAGGGAGGTGTGTGACTTGGAAACTGTCTGCTTCAGCACATGACGAATCTTGGCCATCTTCCGGGATGGGAGACTTAGTGTGGCCTGCAAAGAATCCACGATGAACCCCAGGAACGTTATTTCCTGAGACGAGGTGAAGACTGATTTGTCTGCATTGATGATGAAATCGAGACCTTGCAGCAAGAACATCGTCTGATTGAGTTGAAGCACTAACCTGTCGGGGCACTGGGCCATTAACAGGACGTCGTCCAAGTAGACAATCATCCGAATGCCCTGGCCCCGTAGGACTTCCACCGCTGGATGCAACAAATTGGTGAAACACCAAGGGCCGATGAAAGCCCTAATGGAAGGGCCGTAATCTCGAAAACCTGACCCTTCCAGAGAAACTGAAGGAACCGACGATGGGGAGAATAGATTGGAACCACCAGGTACGCATCTTTGAGGTCTAGGCGGACCATCCAGTCGTTTGGAAGCAAAACATCCCGGAGAAGATGAATGCCTTCCATCTTGAAATGGTGGTAGACCAGCCACCCATTGAAATCCTTGAGATTGATCACAGGCCTCTTGCCGCCGTCCACTTTCTCCACTAGGAAGATGTTGCTGAGGAAACTGTAGGGATGTCGCGTTGTCCGACAAATGTCCCCCTTGCGCAAAAGCACCGAGACCTCTTCGTCGATCAACTGTGCATCGACATGGGAAAAATGTATAGGGCGTGGAACTTCCAGTTGGTATGGCCGATCGTAGAACTCTATACGGAAACCTTGCATGGTTTGAAGGACCCATGCGTCCGCCGTAATCGCTACCCAGGCTTCGGGAAAAAAGCTAACCGCCCCCCAATTTGCACCCGATCTGCGGGGATCACACTTACCGTGGGAACCATTGTTTCCGGCGTCGTTTCTGAAACCGCCGCGGCCTCTGAAGCGCTGACCTCTGGTCGGGTAAAAGTTGTTATAGTTCGCTGAGGTGTTGTACTGGCCTCTCCTGGGGCCTTGACCTTTGTTGGGTATGTTCTGACTGCCACAGCCGGTCGCGAGGCCCCTACCGCGCGCGACAGGCCCCCCTGGAAAAACACTGCTGAAAAACCCGTTTTATGCTGGACTGGGCCTTGTCCAGGGAGGTGAAAGTTGAAACAAATTTCCCCAGCTCCTTAATAAAAGGATCCCCAAACAGACTGCCTTGCGCTACTGTTCCCGCCTCAGAAGAGGCCAAATCCCCCAACTTGGGGTCTAACTTAATCAACAGGGAGCGACAACGCTCCGTCGAGAGGGCGCAGTTGGAATTCCCCAAAAATATGACGGCCCTTTGCGCCCAATTCGACAGCACGTCTGGGGATATGGGGGAACCTAATACCTTCGCTTCCTCAGCCATAGCTAAAATCTTTGTAATAGGGCCTATCGCGTCCAGCAATTTGTCCTGACATGAACGCCAGGAACGGTCAATCTCCTTACGAGGGTCTTTGATGAACTTTGCCATAAATGTGTCCATCTTTCCATCCAGCTCAGGTGTCATGGCTATTTTCCCTTCTAGAGTGGGACGCGGACACTCTCCTCTCAGACAACTTCTCGCCTCCTTCTCCAAGGGTTTGCGGAGGCGCCCCGCCACAAATGTCGTGACCTTGTCCCCAGGTGCCCAAGCTGCCGAACTCGGATGAATAATTTCGTCCGAGTCCAGCATGCCTGACATATCCTGCGGTAACTCGGCCACGGAGCTGGACGGCCGCCAGGACAGCACAGACTCTTCGTCATTGTCCGTGTCTGCTGGGGAGATTCCTCCTGGGGAGGAAGGAGCTGTCCCTGTCGCCACTGAATGTCCCGGGGCCGGTAGCGGCGCAGGGGTAATATCGATCGCCTTAGCCAGAAAAGCGTCACGAAGGCGCTCGAAGGCTCCCCTGTCTACACCTTGCGCTCCTCCGGATTCCCCGTCCCTACAAAGTTTTTTCGGCGCAGGCGGGTCCCCCTCTACGGGTGCTGGGCCAACCTCAGAAGCCGGCCGCAGCTTTGCACATTCCTCCACTATGCGCACGGAAAGCCTGTCCTCCATGGGGCCCACTATCTCCTGCACACACCTATAAATTGAGTTGTCTACAGCCGCATAAGACTCCTCATCATTTAAATATTGATGAGTCTCCTCCTCTTCTGCGTAGTATCCCACCTCCATAATGGATCTCCCACCCGGCTAGTAACCGTAAGGTAGGTGGGGGTACGCACTGGTCACCGCAGAACCAGCTTATGGGCCAGCCGTAGGCTAACAATTGTGGTTTGGGGCTGGTGGAACCAAGCAATCAACCGATGCAGCACCAGCCTCTGAGCGCGCGAACCCTCTCTAAGAGACCCGGTTTGTGTCGCCTCCCTGCGCGCTTTATAAAATAGGGGGATATTTCACATCCAATAGCCCAAAACTCGGCCTGAACATGTAGGCGTCCACGCGGTAAAACCGCAGTTACTGACCCCAAAGGGCATCAATATAAACATTCTGTGGCAGTACAACCCAAGCGGGCGACGAGGTTGAGGCGGCGAAGGCTCCGGCACGGCTCCCGTCCTCAGCACGGTCTCCATCAGTGAGAGGACAACCGCGCTGAGGAGAACGAGACGCGATGGCACCCTCTAGCGGCAAACACAGTGCCGCCACAGCATCGGGGACATCGCGTGAGTGGCGAGAGCGCCCCCGCGATGCAAGGGCTCTGTCAGGGATAAAAAACAACGCAAAACACTGCTGTGAAAGTCACTACAGAGCCCCCAGCAATGACACAATTGCCACAACAATAGTAAATACCAATAAGAAAACAGTCAGGCACAAAACACCCACAAAGATGAAACTACGTGAGAGAGATGAGCAAAGTACTTAACTGGCTGCGAAGCAGCGAAGAAAGAGGAAGATGGCACAAGATGGACGCTCTATCTGCATGTTATGGACACTGTGAAAGGACTATTATTCGGTTGATACTCATGGACTGATGTGATATGTAGTTTCCTGATGTATTTTCTTCTGAGGTAATGTTCCTAATCCCTCATTTGGGATTCTGAAATTTCCTGAATTGAGTGCTTTTCTTGACTGCTGTGAGTTTTGGTTATAATAAACAGTGAAGAAAGGAAAAGCATAATCTGAAGCCTCCGGTCCTGACATAGAATTGCATTCATAAAAATGTTGGTTCTACCAAAGTTCCTCTCTGTAAACATACCCATCTTCTCCACACAGCGGGCTTTTAGCTCTCTGATGTCGCTCCATACCAAATTATGATGGGCTGGTAAACATCCCAGAATGAATGGAACACACTAGTCAGTCCGTACCCAGAGGGTGGTATGAAGGCCCTGGATTTTGGGTATTACAGAGCACAAGCACAATTCACCTGAAAGTGATTTATTATATGGTGTGGTTGTGCGAGCCCAGCATTTAATAAAGTCATAATTCCGTATTAGGTCCAGTCGGATTTATATTTAAACCTTAGTTCGGTCCTGGGTAGCTGTGGCTCAGAGCAGTCATGCTTTATTAAAGGAACCAGTGTAAAGCATTAGGAAGTACCAAAACAGTTGAGTATGAAGAAAATTCAACAAAATAAAGGGGTTCCCAGAAATCAGAATTTTGACCATTATTTACTTTCCCCTCGGTTTTTTCTACAAACCTGAGCATTCATGCAGGAATACTACGATCGCCGATAGAGAGGTTCAATTTGGGAGGCAGATGCAGTTTCCCCTTCCCTCAAGGCATTTTAACGTCACAGGGCCCGTAGTAATAACCTGATTTATGCATATCGGGATTCACACGGAGGGCAGATGACGCCCCCCCCCCTTTCCCGGAAATATCAAACAGTTTTGCACTTTTGGCCACATTGAATGTCTATGTTTGACTGAGTGGGGCAGTTCCATGGGTACCAGGGACACCAAATCGCCAGTAGGGCAGTTCCCGCCAAAGTTGCAGCATCATGGGTGTAAAGGGTTGTACTATTATTTCATGGAACACCACTGGCCTGGCCAACACGTTTCTCAACCTTTCGTGGCTTCTTTTTTATTAAAAAGTTTTACCTGATTTCCTTACAGGAAACATGGGCAACTACAAATTATTTCCACTTGGAGGGTTATAAGTCCTTTTTTGTTTTGGCTCTCCACTCGAGTTCAGGAAGTTCAAAGGGTGTTTTTTTAATCTATGCTTCTTTACCTTTAGACTGTAAAGTATCAGTATTGCCGACAGATAATTCCTGCATACAATCACAGTTATGTAAAAGGTCCGGTAAATTGGGACTTTTGAACTTTTATAACTCAACCTCTTGTCCCCTAGAAGCTTGTAACATATCTTTGCTGGTCTCCTTTTTAAGAAATCAACTCAAGGTTGTTTGCTGTAATTTTATAATAGTCGGATTTTAACATCCACTTATTTGTCTATCCAAAGGAAACTAACCTTATTCCTTTGAGTTGGTCACGTGTGAAGGATTTCCATTTTGAGCATACTGCACAAGGTGATCCGCTCAATGACTTACTACACAAATTTGATTTATCCTCTTCCCTGTGCATACTAGATCCATGTAGTAAGGTTTCCAACCCATTATTTGTATGGTGTGGTTCAATTATTGATTTTATTCTTGTAGCAACACCCTTTTTTGATTTGATATCGGGTTTCTCCATCCAGGACAGCATACATACGGACCACAATCCCTTATGTGTGCATGCTAGCTGGCCTTCACTGGCACCCACCCAGGGGGTAGTGAAGAGCAGGGTATTGAAAAGAACGGATGGAGGTAGAAGGTTAAAATGGGACTAGATCACTCCGGAGTCATTTTATGACTCTTTAGCTGCCTGCTGTGATAGCAAGCTAGCATTGTGTAATTCCCTCTCTTTTTTTTATAACTCTTTTTATTGGTACAGGTAATCTCGGTGGTCGGTACATACACATAAGCAGTTCTGTCACAGTGTTACATTGTCAGGAGCACACACCGCCAAACACAAGGCGGTAAACCACACAGCCAAAGAGGACAAGTGGGAGGCCCTAGATGCCTATCTGAAGAAGTGACCCGGGAAACCCCCCCCCCCTTCTTTTCTCTCCTCTCTCTCTTTTCTCTCTCTCTGGCACCACTAGGCCAAAGGTACACATGGTAAGAGCAGCCCGAGCAAGACAACTGTATACTTTTTGTATATGTAAAATGTATTTTCAATAAAAATATTTGAAATAAAAAGAAATACAAATGGCAAGGAATAAGGGCACAAGACGGCAATACTATACATCATGTTAGGGGCTCAGCGGCTCGTCAAGGGAAGAGATCGGGGGGGTCCACATACATTGCCACGGAATTCGTTCCACTTTGACCAGATTGCTATCCATTTCAAGGGGGCAGCCCGAGCTATATAGACTGTCTTCTCCTGCAGCATACACCAGTCCATGTCCTTTTTCCATACACCAAGCTTTGGGAGTGTTACTGCCCCCCACAGATGAGCTATGTTGCGCTTTGCTATCATCAGCCCAAGCGTCGCCCACATTTTGCCTTTGGCTGTCAGATCTGTGGGCTCCCAGATGTTGTGTATTGCCCTCCAAACAGATCCGGGTGAAATCATAGAAGCCTTTAAAGTCATCTCTTCCACAATAAGAGAGCTTCTCAGTGCTGTTGTGTGGTGACCAGCTATTTTGGTTCCTAGATGGTTCGATTCTGATTGTTCCTGTGCGGACAGGAATTTGAAAGACGTGTTAGGAAAGAATCCAAGGGACATGGCCTTAGTTGAAACCCGTAGAAGGAATATAATGTAGAACTAGCCAGATGTAAGGCAGCAATGAAGGAGAAAATATGAGGCACTTAATTGTTGCAAGTACCTTGAAGAGTAGTGCCAAGTTTTGGGACATTATTAGCAGCCCCTTCTTAACCAAGAATGTAGGAAATGTTGTGGAGGCCCTTATAACGGAGGCTTGATCGGTGCACCATTTTGAGGTCATGTTTAAATGCCCCTCCCCCCCAACAGGAATAGATCCCCTGGAGTAGCGGAGGGGAAATCACCTTGGTTGTCTTGATTGAAGAGGTCAGGATAGGAATTATTTGTCTATCCAACAACAAAGCACCTGTCCCCGATGGTATCCCGCCGGATTTATACTAATCTGATGTGAATCTCTGGGCACCTGTTCTCACAGCCATTATTAACACAGCTGTTAGAACCGTTCTTCCTGGCTCCTGGGCCACCTCCACCATACTTCCAGTTTTATAAAGGATAACAGGGATAGTACCCATTATTATAGACACATATCCTTGTTGGACTCTGTGGTCAAGGAGGCGGGCTGTGTTCTCTTAGCCAGGTTAACCATCTGGGCAGATGACAATTTTAACTGACATCCAGTATGGTTTTTGCTTTGGTCGGTTTACCGTGGCCCAAGGTCTTAACTTATACATGATCCTCAATAAGTAAACCAGTCGCCCGCCCTGGTACCATCTACTTGGCCTTCATGGATCTGTCTTCTGTGTTTGATCGCATGAATAGAATTAATCTTTGGCAGTCCATGCTGTCCTTGGGGGTGGACAGTGATATTGTTTATTTCCCTGAGAATCTCCATAGTGACACCAAAGCTGAGGTTCGTTACGTGCAAGACCTCAAGGTATCCCGCCACTTCCCCATAAAAAGAGGTGTTTGTCAAGGGTGTATTCTAGCCCCTTTTTTGTTTAATTTATATATCAATAACCTGGAGAAGGTTTTATTGGTGACTAAGGTAGATTATCCCCAGGTGGGACTGCGTGGCCTGCCGGTCTTATTGTACGCGGACGACGTAGTCCTTATGGCCCAGACTGCTAGAGGGTTACGATCTTTGCTCAATTCTTTTTCATCTTTCATGGAAGATGTGGACCTGTATATAAACAATTCCAAATCCTACGTGATGTAGGTGGGAGACGACAAGATGAAATGGGGACCTTCAATACAGAGTAAGAAGGAAGATCGAGCGCGTGCCAACACTGTTATTTTTAATTTTGCCTCAAGATTAGGTAGGAGACTGATCGCGGAACTCCTGCTGATATACCAGGTAAAATGCATTTAAAAAAGTCTTGTATGGCAGTGACAGTTAGAGCCAGATTACCACTGAGGAATGACAAGTGGTAGAAAATAATTTCCTAAAACGCCTTTTATGTGAGCTCCAGGGTACCTCAAGCTTAGTGGTTCACATAGAGCTGGGGGTATCTTATCTCTCATACCTGTTGGCTGTTTGCCCTCTAACACTGAGGTTGAACCTCTGGTTGCACCCGGGACCATCCTTAAGCAAACTAATTTTAAAGGATTGTATGGGCCTCGACCACGCCCCACATATCCTGTGGCTCAATTGCATTAGGAAATGCTTTGGGAGGTTGGGAAGAGCTGAAATATTCTCCAACCCGAAATCTGTGCACAAGAAAGGTCTGGGCTGGGTAAAAGAACCCTTTTTAAGCAGAAGACTCTTGAAAGGGAGGAGTGTGAGCTGAGGAAACCTAGTGATCGTAGGTTTGCTATTCTGAAAGCTGTACAATTCACTGAGCCGTATCTTTTAGGGCCCTTCAGTGCTCATGCCCGTTTTTCTATTAACTAGGGTTCATTTTGATCTCTTCCACCTCCTATTGGCACAGTCACATGAATGTAGCAGAAGTCCGACATTAGAGTCCTGTGGCTGCGACGGTAAGTCTCCACAGGAAATGCTTAATTTTTTTATGTTTTGTCATTTTTACAAGAGCCCCTGTAAACATTATATTATTCCCATCCTGAAGCAATTGGATTTCAAGCAGGTGAGACCAGCTTTTATCTTTTTACAAATGTTATCTGGTAACACAATTTTTTACTTTCTTAACTTTTTAAAATCATCAGTGAGGCTTGGAGCTTGCTGTGACTAATTGATAATGGCTCTTAAACGACTCAATGTGTTCCACTATGCAGGGCTGGGTACCATCTTGTGCAGCTTGGGCTCCTGTGTTTTCCTTTTTCCCTTTTAAAGACTTGGCATTCATTCACATTTTATTAAATAGTTGTGGAATATGTACTGTATTAGTGACTTTTAAAGAAGGATCTGTCAATTGTGTTATTCTTTTGGATACTGAACATTTTTAGATTACTTTTATGGATTTATCCAAGAAACGAATAAAGTGAATTTGGTTCATTGATTGACTGAGTGAGGCTTTGCTTTGTCACATGCGTGGTGGCACAATAAGTGCTGCATTTCACAATGGAAACTTAATTTGCAGGCCCTGTGTACCCCTGGTATCATATACTAGGGATTTATAAGTAAGTTAACTTATGTCAAATGTGGGTTAACTGATTAGACATGCATGTTTTAAGGGTCAGAGCACTGCCACGGAGGTCACTTTGGCACAGTGGTGTAGCAAGAGGGAGTGGTCAGCCCTGGGCGGCACTCTTTTTGGGGGTGACGGAGGGGAGAAAGTTGTGTCTGTCGACTGCCACCATTTTCCGAGAAAAAGTCGTCCATCGGCCGACAGCCCCTTACCCCCTCAACAAGTCACTCACTATGGGACTATCCTTTTTTGCCCTCACTATATGGGTGAAAAACAAATCTTAACTCTGCAGCAGTCCCATCCGTCACAGCTTTTATTTTTTTTAAACTCTTTTTATTATGATTATATTCAAGGCACATGTTGGTCAAATAGTACATACGGACAATCAATTCTGACACTATCGGCAATATGGCAGTGTTCGTAATTAAAGTATACATAGTATAGCAGCGTTCAGTATTCCCCACAGGAACTACATGCCCCCATCACTGTCATCCTCCGACTCCCTTTCCTCCTGTGTCCTCGGTGGCTCACAAATGTACCCCCTGAATTTGTTCCAAGCCCCCCACACCCTGCTACACTTCTGAGGACAGCCTCGATTAATAAATGCTACTTTCTCGGCCACCTTGGCTGTGTCTAGATCTCTACACCATGCAGTGAGTGTTGGCGACTCTCCAGCACCCCTCACCCATCACAGCTTTTGATGTAACTTCATAGAGACTTGTCATAGTATTTTCACAGTCTCATCATTTGAGAACTGGAGCATTTTCAATATTATATGCAACAAAGCCATAGTTGTTGCTTATTTATCTTATGCAACTAATAACCATTGGCAAAGTCAATAGTCCTGGCTTCTTGTAGGTGTAATGTTGACATGTTGGTTTATGTCTGGATGCAATGACAGAAGCAGCAAAATACCAGTGGGGTGCCACACTATGGTAAGAACAGATTTTTAGCTTGGGTGTTTCTAAGTAATGCTTCTCACGTGAACTATTCCAATAGAAGTTCACAAACAAATCTACAGCAATGTGTCGTATTCGAAGTCTGAACGGACACAAAAATGTCAGTCTGAGAGAAATTCATCCAATACACCAAAAGTCCTGATAAGCCAAGGGTCAACCGCTGTATCAGAGATGTGCAAATCTATTGGAATAGTTCATGTGAGAAGCGTTACTTCAGCTAACTATACATATATTGCCATTCTATAATAGATCCACATCTAATGCCCTTAGAGATAGTATTAGTAATCCAGCATCTATATATAATGATGGTTATTTAGGTAATAAAGATCTGAAAATCTGGATCTCAAAAGGCAAAAGAATGGTATCTCAGGCCTTGCCATTGCCTGAACATGCAGATGTTCCTTTAATAGAAGACAATCAAAGGTGGAACTGGCTGCCGGGGGTCCTTTCTACTAACTGTGTGAACAACCCAAGACTTTTCCAACATCTTTAACAATAACTTAAAAATTGTCTCTTGGAATGCTGCTGGCATGTTTAATTCCTCTGAGAAATTTGACTTTCTATCTAAATTAAATGTCGATGTAATATGTTTGCAGGAGACGTGGTGTAAAAAGCTACCCTATATAGGGAATGAGTTTTATGTTCTAGAGGCCCCTGCAAAATCCTCAAAAAAAAGGTCATGCGAAAGGAGGAATCGCTTGTTTGTTATCTACCTCTTTTCAATGGCATTACACGCATTATTTTGATTCTAGTAATCTTTTTCAATCTGTAACTATCACTAACCTGGGCAAAGTTGGAACGCGGTCTTCGTTTGTTATCTTAAATGCATATATTCCCCCTGAGGAATGTTTTAATTGTGTCATGAAGCGAATGTTTTCCTATGTAGCGAATCTAATGAATGCTGAATATCCCCCCTTTATACTAATGGTTGGAGATTTAAACAGTAAAATATCCAACTCTACTCTAGTTAAGTTTAGAAATAAACTGAAGGAAGAAGTATATAATATACCCCAAATGTCCTGGCCTCCTAATATAAAAACTAGTAAAAGAGGTAAGATCCTGTTGGAGGAACTAAGCCTTTTAGAAGGACTTATTATTAATGGCAGAATGCCCTCTGATAGCCCTGCCCATTTCACACATGGTTCGTATAGGGGAGAGTCTATTTTGGACTATGCTATTACGGATTTTGAGTCATTCCACTTGATTGAGGATATGGAGGTCACTCATTCTATACTGAGTGATCACAAAATAATAAACCTGACTCTTTTATTAACCCCTTCTGAAACTGATGCTTGGTCCTTAAAGCATAGAGATCTCACTATTGATCGAAGATCAGGTAGATGTTTTTGGGGATCCTCTCCCATGAAGGAAGTACAAAGCCTTTTGGCTCAAACCCTATTAGAACTTGACCAGTGGGAGGGAATAGAATTCCAGCAATTTGAAACTTTTATTAAAAAAGTCATCGGATTTGCCAAGAAAAAGGGAGGTCCAAAAAAACCTCACTTCTCTCCTAGTCCACTATTTTTTCTGAATAGGGAGATAAATGCACTAATCAGGAACCAGTATCGTAATAGAACGGTAGAAAATGAGTCCCTACTAGCATTATTAAAACGCAGAAGAGTTAGATTGAGATTGAAACTGAAAAAAGAAAAAGAGGATCTTCTTTGGATTAGACTGAGGGAGGCAATAACCTTTAATCGAACCAGAGAATTCTGGTCTATAATAAGAAAAGGTTGTGGTACCATAATAACTCCCCGTCCTATATCCATAAGCGAAAAAGTATGGACAGTATTTGTAACCGCATTATATGCCCCAAATGAAGTATTGGAGGATACTGGTATGATGGAATCTAATGATTTACAAAAATGCAATTTACCTACAGAAAAAATAATAGTGTTGGCAATAAAGAGTATGCGCTCTACCGGAGCCATGGGTCCAGACGAACTCCCTATGACAATCATTAAGCAGGATGTTTCTAGTTGGAGTCGGATTCTTCTCCCCTTATTTCAGGCTTGCTTTTTAACTAGAACTGTCCCTGACTCCTGGAGGGGCAGTATATTAATTCCTATATTCAAAAAGGGGGATCGGGAGCTGCCATCTAATTACCGCCTAATAGCGTTATTAGATGCCATAGGGAAAATTTTCGCTAAATGCGTATTATTGTTAATTATGGAATGGGCAGAAACTAATAAGATTTTACCAATGGAACAAACTGGTTTTCGTGAAGATCACGGAACGCTTGATAATTTGACGATGCTACAGGTGATCAGTGACAAGTATGTACGTATCCGTGATGGTGGCTTATATGCCGCATTCATTGATTTCTCCGCGGCGTTTGACAGAGTGGACCGTCCAACGCTGTGGAGAAAACTGGCGACATTGGGTATGCCAGGATACTTACTTGCGTTGGTCCGTTCCTTGCACATGAATACATGGTGTAAGGTACTGCAAGGTGGTGAAGAGGGTATTACAACATCTATTCCCTCTCAGAACGGCCTTAAACAAGGGTGCATGTTAGCACCTATATTGTTTTCCTTGTATATAGCTGACCTCCCAATTTATATTTCATCTTGTAAGGGTGCTGCTCCGAAAATTGGAGGATCAGCTATATCTATCCTAATGTACGCGGATGACATTCTTATTTTGGATTTGACCCCGAAGGGTCTATCTAATCGTCTGCTAGCATTGCATGAATTTGCCGTACTGCACCATATGAAAATTAATTCGACAAAAAGTAAAATCATGTGCATTTTTGGTAAAAGAAAATGTAGATCAAGCAATTATAGGTGGTCTATAGGGGGGCAAAGGCTAGACGTGGTTAAAACATATCCGTTCTTGGGTAAAATAATTTCATCTAATCTTAGTGAGACATCTCATATCGAACATAACTCTCGTAAAGCTTTGACCCATGGAATGGGGCTATGTTCGTTATATAAAGCTACGGGGAAGAGACATTTTTCTCTTTTTCTGGAAGTCTTTAAAGCAAAAGTGCCAGCTACTCTCCTGTATGGAATAGAATTAGTGGAAATGAAATATTGGGGATTCCTTCAAAAAATGGAAGGACGGGTGCTTCGGAAAATTATGTCCCTAAGCAATGCATGTTCTACATCTTCATGCAGACTAGAACTTGGACTTCGCAGCTGTTGGACACAGGCATTGGTGGCATTAGTAAGATGGGTAGTATGCTTGGCTAGAGGAAAACCAGGTACATTAAGAGAGCTTGTTAAAAAGGAATTATTGGGTAATCTTAATGATTTTTCCTCTTTATTAAAAAATTTTAGGAAAGCCGTGGCCCTGTTGGAGGTGGATGAGGATACTCTATTCTCACTTTCTCCTTCTGAGCTTAAAATTTCACTAAAAAAAGCCTCGTGGGAGCTATGTTATAGGTTGGATACCCTTGTCCAACCCAAATTATATAATAGGGAACCTTTGTTGGAGACATACTCCCCTAAGCTGACCCAACAATATTTGGCTTGGAATGTTCCCCATGGAGTACGTAGGTTATGGTATCTCCTACGACATGATCTACTCCCACTTAACTCACTCCTAGCAAAATGGCACGGAAGCTCCCCGATATGTAATTTTTGTAATGTCACTGTTCAAGATCGTAACCACGTCTTGTTTGTTTGCCCTGCCCTACGTTCTCTGCGACTTAAATGGATTAAGCCTATTTGTCTACAATTGGGAATCTTAAACGCTAAATTGTTTATACATGCACTTTACTGCCCTCCTAATGAATTGTTTTGTTGTAGGATTTTTAAATTTTTTAAAGGGTTCTTAAATATTTATTAGGTTGCTGTAATGATGCCGTGACTCACTTTAAAATTGATAAATTTTTGTGCTTTGTCCTGTATTATTGATTATGCAAGCTCATATATTCATATTATTTGTCATTATTGTACTATGTAATGTCTATTTCTTTTTTATGTGGCCCTCATTGAGAGCCAAAACATAATAAATAAAAACTTGAAACTTGAAACTTGAAACTCATAGTATTTTCACAGTCTCATCATTTGAGAACTGGAGCATTTTCAATATTATATGCAACAAAGCCATAGTTGTTGCTTATTTATCTTATGCAACTAATAACCATTGGCAAAGTCAATAGTCCTGGCTTCTTGTAGGTGTAATGTTGACATGTTGGTTTATGTCTGGATGCAATGACAGAAGCAGCAAAATACCAGTGGGGTGCCACACTATGGTAAGAACAGATTTTTAGCTTGGGTGTTTCTAAGTAATGCTTCTCACGTGAACTATTCCAATAGAAGTTCACAAACAAATCTACAGCAATGTGTCGTATTCGAAGTCTGAACGGACACAAAAATGTCAGTCTGAGAGAAATTCATCCAATACACCAAAAGTCCTGATAAGCCAAGGGTCAACCGCTGTATCAGAGATGTGCAAATCTATTGGAATAGTTCATGTGAGAAGCGTTACTTCAGCTAACTATACATATTTTTCGTGGGACCTTAGGGCTCCAAGGATCAAGATTTGAACCATCCATTTGCTTTGGATATACTATGCGTTTAGTGATTAACGATTAGAGCCTTGAATAAGTCATCTTGTACGTCGAAATGTGTCAGCTGTTTTGTAAATTGCACTGTACAAGAAACAGACCAATTCATTAAAGTGAATGGAACCATCAGTCTCAACGCTTGTAGTCGATTATACCAATATGGACCTGTCTATTTGACAGACTATTTACTTTTTCTCTTTGTGGTGCTCTAAACTTAAGACCAAATGGGAGAGTATAGTGTTGATTGATGAGCACAGATTTTCTGAGAAAGTCTTTAGCGGGGAAGCCAAAAGGTCGTTGAAGGAGTCAATGAGATGCAACTTGTCCACCTGTGAGAGTGGACTGAGGTTGGAACTGAACTCTCTGGGGCTTTTGTGCTTGATACCGAAACAAGAAATGGGTCCGTGCGGGCGCATGAGCAGACACTTGCGGGGTCTCGTGGGGGGATGGAAGAGGGGTAGAGTCTGTTTACGCACTTTGCTGTTTTAACTCTCTTTGTTAGTGTTGTAGACATGGTCTTATTGTTTGGAAATGAAAAAAAATTGGAGGGAGTAACAAATGGAGGAGTCAGTGCTCGGTTCGTTGTGGGTCCTTGCGTGGAAGAATGTTCAGCACTGTTTTGGGGTGTAACTGTATGCCAAGCCGAAGAAAGCAGTGAGACAGGCCAGGAAGATCCCCGCTAAGACCCTCTGCATTGATGGAAAACCTCAGTTTGTTCAGGCAATTTCATTACTAATGGCTCTAAGGGCTCGTTCATGCATCCAGTCGATTGAAGTAGGCTTTGGTGTAGACCCATGCTTTAAATGGGCCGGTCTCACCTGTACGGAATACCTCCACTTTTTCTATTTTCTCCTTTTGAGTACTGTAACTTTTCCTTGGCCAAGGAGAGTACCGGTACTCTTTGGGGAAAGTCAGGCAGGGCAGGCTCGATGGCACTGGTGACAGTGCAGCTGCGCAGAAAGTGCTTTCCTCAACTGCTGCCGAAAAAGAGAAGGCAGAATGGAGGGAGGGGCAGTGTACACCTGTGAATGGAGCTGCTGCTGAGCATCCCGCAGTGGCTCATTTGCATCACTTAAGGGCTGTTTAGGGTTGTGGATGCCCTGCAGCCCTCTGTGGATGAAATTGAAGGGTCCGATCAGACCCTGCCCAGTCAACCACACTGTAGGTGTATGTGATACAGTCCCGCTATCCTCCCCGCCAGGACTGGGCCCTCTCGAACACTCACCGCTATCCTCCCCGCCAGGATTGAGCCCCCTCGGACATTCCCCTATGTCAGGAACGGGTCCCGAAGCAGACATCATGACAATTAGACCCCCGCCCTTCTCTGTCTTGCAGGAACCAACCGGAGGAAGGCATAGACAGGAAGTACATCCCTCTGACCCCGGAAGTTCCACCCCCGTGGCAGTGCCAGAACAAGGGAAAACCGGAAGCAGAGACCAGAACGCCGTCGGAGCATCGTGGCAGGACACTCGGACTGGAGCTGAAGAAGGAGAGCAGGCGAACCCTGAAGAAGACGTGTGGACGGAAGATTGGTGGAGTTCCCAGGAGGTGGCTGAAGAGCGGCCGCGACTCACTGGAGAGTTGCGGCGGACCGTGTGAGTACCCGTATTTCCACCTTCAGAGCACGCTAGGTGCTCATTGTAAATACCCTGTAAATTTCTCTCTTAGCCACAAGCGTTGTGATAGCTGCACTGTATAATAATTGTAAAGCACCCTGCACTGTGTATATAGCCCTCCCCCTCACAACCCTACCAGACACTCTCTCGCTTCGTGCCTACCCCTTCCCTCTCGATACCTTGCCCCTTCCTCACAGTCTTCTTTTTCATCCCCCACTACCCGGGTGAAGGTAACTGGTACAAATACTCACTAGAGTCCCAAACAGGACTAACAGTAGCTTTCTTCTCTTTCCTCTTATTGCCCTCCGAGGATCCTCCCCGATTCTGGATCTCCCCCACCTACCCTCCAAGAAAGGAACCCGGACCCAAGACCCAAAGAGGACCCGGACACCCTCCTTTGGAACCTTTATTTTGTTTGTTACGAACATTTTTCTGCCTTGTGTGCAATTAAACACCAGAATAGCCCACTATATCCGGCCTCCTTGCCTGCTTTTCCAGCCTGCGGCACCCCCATGATCACAGTGTAAGACTCTGAGCCTATCCTGTACCCCGCAATCTTATTTACTTACAGCGTGACTCCAGAGAGGAATGCACCTCTCAGCACCAGGCTGCAGGAAGGTTTGGGGGGAGTGTATTACACGCTACCCAGCATTGGATTGGGTCGTGGGACAGATGGGATGGTGCCTAAGAGTCTCTCTGCTTTTCTTCACTGCTCCCTGTCCAGGCTAGCGCCCTGAAGCTATAGTTGGCTGGGAAAGGGGGAGAGTAAGTGAATTGGCCTCGCTGAGGGCCTGTTAGCACCTTCGCTCCAGTGTCTTTCAGGCCTTGGTGGGGGGTTTATGTTTGCATAGGCAGTGAAGCATCTTTCCCACATAGGAAAATTGAGAGGATGTAATGTTAGGGTCAGAGCTGCCGAATAAGGAACTATGGAAATAGGTTTGAGTCCCAGCTTCAGCTCAACAACCTGTGATTCTGGGCAAATGACTTACTTGTCCAATGCCTAAAATAAAAATGAAATTTATTTTCTGTGATGTAACTGGTGCTCCTGTAATCTCTGCCCTTGGGCATAAATAAAAAAAATAAATTAAAAAAAAGTACAATAAAAAAAGAATCTTCTGTTTTCTCATGCTTTCAGAGACTGCATAGGCTGCAACATAATAATGAGAGCGGATTATTTATACAATGATACAAAAGTTTGTATTTCTTCAACATGGCTTTTCTTACTTTTTTTAGTTTTAACCCACAGTCACAGGTCATTAAAGCAGCTATACACCATGTTTTAAACTGCTTTCACCTTATGTTTACTGTTTAAATTTAAAAATACACATCGATCAGAGGAGAAAGTACCAGCTTTAGGAGATTTTCTTCATTTTTATACAGGCAAGGACATAGGAATACTGGTAATGCCGGTAAAAAAACGTCCGGTGTCAAACATAGCCAGATCAGGAGTTGCAGCCACTCTATTTCACCTCACCCGCCTGGCCAAAATGAAGTGCTTCTAGTTTTCGCTGATATTTCTGGATCTATGAGCTTTAAAATAAATAATGTATCTAACATCTGTCTAAAAATGAGCCCAATGAAATTAGCTGTTTCATGAACAGGCGTGATCCAGGAATGTGGGTGGCTTTTTATTTTTTTTAATTTTTAGAAAATATTTTATTAATATTTTATGAATTTTTGGGTGCAATGGTGTCCTTGTGTTGGTAGTGTTATTTTAGTTTCAGATCTAATTTTATTTTTCAGATGTAAACACAGAAAACAGGTCCGATTACACACAGCGTTAAGCCCACAACCCTACATAGGGCCGGCTGTGTAGGTGAGTGTTTCTCTAGCGACACGAAAATCTGCTACTTGGGGCAAGTCTTAACACAGTGTAACGCCTATAACCCATGAGGGGCCGGCCGTGTGGTATGATGCATAGGATTATATCAATAGGGCATAGCATGAAGAAAGACCTCTGAAGATCCACAGCTGTATCGGACAGGCAACAAGCCCAAAGTTAACAGACATATCTAGACAGACATTAGAACTGTGAGAATAGGAAGTATAAGAAAAGAAAGATAGGACAGGTCAGAAGAGAGGAGAGTGGTGTGTGCAGGTGGGGGGGGGGGGGGAGCATATATCATCACATATGCTGGCAAGGACCAAGTTCAAGGGGGTGCCTCAAGCGAGCAAGCAATGCGCCTACGGGAGCAATCTACCAGGGTCAGGTGGAGCAATAGCATCCTCAAAGAGGCGCAGCGCCCTAAGCTTGGTAGGCATGTGACGCGCACGCTCAACCGCACAAAGATATTTAATCATAGGTTGCCAGACAGCCTTAAAACGGGTATCACGTGCTTGCAGCCGTGCTGTGAAGAGCTCCATAGCGATGACCTGCCATAAACGCACAAACCAGGCAGCTACTGGAGGGGCCTCAGTTTTTTTCCAATATAAGGCTATGAGCTCTTTGGCCGCCCCTAGCATGTGAAGCGCCAGAGTCCAGTCGCCAGGCCAGCAGGTTTGATGCCCAATAGAATTGGGCTCGTGACCTCAGGCAGACCCCCTAATGTGGCTAAGTACCTCCTTCCAGAACATGGTCAACGCTGAACATGCCCACCAAACATGGATGAAGTCCCCAGATGCAGTCAGACACCTCCAACATAAGGGAGAAGACGCAGGAAACATCTTATGCAAACGCAGGGGTGTATAATACCATTGAGTCATAATTTTATAAGCATTCTCCCGCTGCAGGATACTGCAATAGATTTTGGGGATATCTTGCCATAACCGACCCCACTGTGCAGGCGTAATGTATGCTGTGGATGTCGATTGCCATTGCCATTGGTACGGTGGGAGGACACTACAGGAGGGTGCTGCAGAATCTGATAGATCCGAGATATCAGTCCCTTGGATTCGTCAAAGGAGCGGACCAGCCACTCAAAGGGGGTGAAGGCGCGGGTAGCTGCCTGCTGCATCTCGCTCCCAGATACCCAGTGCCTCAGCTGAGCATATTGCAATCATGCACCGGTGGGACACGGAACTCTCTCTACAGTGAGCAAAGGTCTTAAGCGTACCCCCCTCATACAGATCACAGATCACCCTGCATCCCCCTTGCGCCCAGGCTGCAAAGGTGCGCCTGCCAAGGGCCGACAGGAAGAGCGGATTCCCCTCCAGAGGGGTGTGTGGTGAGGGAAACATCGTAAGACCTCTGCGCTCTGCCACCTTGTCTCATATATCCAGCACCGCTCTAGTAGGCACCGCTACATATACACTCCTAGAGTGCGCGGCCCGATGAAGCCATGTGAGATCCCAAATGGTGCGCCCGTCACCACCCGATCTATATGCAACCACACCTTCTCACTCTCTGTTGTTGTCCATTCCACCACGAAACGAAGGTGCGAGGCCCAATAGTAATCCACCAAGTTGGGAAAGGCCAGCCCCCCATCCCGCGGTGACATAAGAAGCTTTTGAGAGAACCGTGGCCGATTACCGCCCCATATGAAGGCCGTAAGTTCTCGTTGGAGGCCTTGTATATGATGCAAGGGAATAGGTGTGGGGAGGCATTGAAATAGGTATACAATTTTAGGGAGGATCGACATCTTAATGGCATTGAGCCTACCCAGCCATGATATTGTTAAGGGCTTCCACCTACGTAGGTCTTCCAGGACCGCCTTCCGACACTCCCGCCAATTTACTTGCGTCAATGTGTCTAGAGAGGGAGTCAACTGGAGGTCAAGGTAGAGAATGTGGTTGGAGGCGGAATCTCCTCCTTCGGGATAGTGAGATTCAGGGCCCAGGATATGTCGTGATTAATCTTAAGGCCGGAGGTCTGCTCAAAAAGCAGCAATAGAGAGTGTAGAGCGTGAAGGGACACCTGGGGGCGCGTTAAAGTAAGGATAAGGTCATCCACAAAAAGCACTACCTTGTTCCCGCGTCCTCCAAGGTGGATACCATGACTGTCCGGCGCCTACCGGATCAACTCCGCTAGGGTCTCTACTACCAGGGCAAACAACAAGGTTAAAAGGGGACACCCCTGCGTAGTACCCCTATGGATGGAGAAGGGTGCGGTGAGCTTCCCATTTACCCTAATCCTGGCCTGCGGGGCGAGGTATGGTGCCATGACCCTAGCGACCATGTTCGGGCCGAGCCCTATCTTATGCAGAACTGCTCGAAGGAAAGCCCAGTCTACCCGGTCGAATGCCTTCTCCGCATCTAGTGACAGGAGGCAGTCCGGTATATTCCAGTGGTGAGCTTTCCCCACCAAGTGTGCAATTCTACGCACGTTATCCGCCCCTTGCCGATTGCGGATTAAGCCAACCTGGTCCGGTTCCACTAGCCCGGCATGTGGGGATCCAGGCGTTTCGCCAGCAGTTTAGTATAGATTTTAAGGTCAGTGTTTAACAGGGCTATAGGGCAGTAGGATGCCCAGAGTGTGGGGTCCTTCCCCGGTTTAGGGATGAGCGCTATGTCCGCCATACCCATATTGGGCGACGGCCCATCAGTGTCAGTGAAGGAATCGTACAGCCGCAATGGGTGAGATGTGTTTGATTCATGTTGTAGAGGGACAGGGGCAGGCCATCCAGACCGGGCATCTTCCCAAGGGGGAGATCCTTTATGGCCTCTGTTATCTCCTCCACAGCAACAGCTATCGCCAGGGTTTTTGCATGGTGGGAGTGTATCGGCGACCACGTAAATCGACTCAAGACATCCACCAGCAGGTCCGAAAATTGAGTCTCCGCCTTGTATAGTGCAGTGTAGTAGGCTCGGAATGCCTCGCATTTATCCCTCTCCTAGGTAACCCTCGTCCCGTCCGATAGCTGGATATTGGCTATATGGTTCTTGGCCGCTCGCACCCTCAGTAGCCTCACCAGTAGCCTGCCCACCTTGTCTCCCCCCGCGAAATATCGCTGTTTGAGCGCCAACAGAGTTTTTTCAGCCCTCTTCATACGCAGGACTCTAAGTTGACCCCGAATGTTAGCAAGCCGCCGCCTAGACGCCAGTGAGGAACGATCCTGATCCCGCTTTTCGGCCTTCTTGATGTCCTCTTAGAGGTGATCCTCTAGAAGCGGAGCCTCTCGCGCCCGCGCAATCGAGAGGGAGGTAATGTGGCCTCGGATCGTAGCCTTGAAGGGGTCCCACACCACCGGGAAAGGCGTCTCCGGGAGATCCTTATTAGCGAAGTAAGAGTCAATGGCAGCCCGTATGCTTTCCACGTCGGCTGAGTCCCAGAGAATACTCGGCAGCAGGCGCCACCGCACTTCGCGGGTGAGGCAAGCGGCCGGGTCCTGCAGGAGCAGCTTAAAATGGGCGTGATCTGAGAGCGAGATATCGAACATGGATGCCCCCAGCATGTCTCGTATCAGTGCATAGGAAACAAATAAATAGTCGATACGGGAGTACGAGCGGTGGACATGGGAATAGTACGAGTGATCTCTTAGCTTCGGGGAGTGATACCTCCACGTGTCCCTCAAACCCAGGTCCATAACCTGCTTGCGTAGGTTATGGACATAGTCCCCATCCCGCTAAACGAGGGTTCACTGCGATTCATTTCAGGGTCCCATACTAGATTAAAATCTCCCCCCATTATCAGCGAGGGATCTCCCTGCGGCATGTTTTCCCTCAAGAGAGTTCAGAGGTATCTATCCTGCATCTGGTTGGGCGCATATACATTACACAATGTAAAATGGCGCTTCCCAATCCCCACACTGACCCTAAGGAAGCACCCGTCTCCTCTCTTAAAGGGTTTAGCCTCCCCCCGCCTGATGCCACTTCTAAACAGAATTGCCACACCTGCCGTCTTGGTATCCGCTACAGCCCAGAATTGAAGGGGGTACTTAGGGAGTGGCATACGCCGCACATCAGCTTGCAGGAGGTGAGTTTCTTAGAGAAATATAATGTCAGGGCTATGCTGAAGAAGATAGTGCCACGTCTGCCTCCGTTTATTGCGGGAATTTAGGCCCTTGATGTTAAGCGTCAAGACTTTCAATGGACATGGTAGATCCGTAGTCATGATTGATCTCAGGCCAGCCCGCTTAGCAGCCCCCCATTCCACCTCAGGGAGAACATACAGATGTTAAGGATCCCCTCCATCCCCACCAGCACAACACATTACAGCCGTAGGAACCCCCACCCGACACACCAAAAAGACAAGATTAAACAGAGAAAGGAACCCAGCAAGATACAAAGATGTAGAAAGAGAAGAGAAAAACCCAAAAGCGGCCAACTGGGCCATACAATCCTGTTCCAGGATCGAGACATCCTACACCCAAGGTTCAGATAGTCCCCGAGATGTCACTCCCACAGGAACAGCCAAAGGAGGGTAGGACCCCTTAACCAGCATACCCAGGCCAGGAGCTCCACCCCCCTCAACAATGCGATCAGATGGCCAACGCAGTGACTGGAAAGTTACTCTTAGATCTCCCCCAACAAGAGAAGGAGACTGTCTCCAGTGCCTAGAGTGAACATAATGCGTCTACGTGGAAGTCAATCAAGGAGTCTTTGGTTGCTGCATAGGGCCAGCTGCGTCGCCCTCCAGGGACCTGATATGTTCAATAATGTCCTGCTTTGCCTGCGATGTTGCCTGTTCATCAATGGGCGGCGACCTCCGGTGATGGCGCTCCGTGGACCAGCCTGCTGAGCAGGGAACCTCGTCGTGGCAGGGGTCCTCGAAGGACTGGTCGGCGGCAAGGATGGAAGACGGAGCAGCTGGGCCGCCTCCCTATAGGTTCGTACCACTCTGCGCTTAGATTCCCATGCAAAGATGAGAGCAAACATGTGCCCCCATTGATAAGGAATGTCCAGGCTTCATAGCTTGTCGGTGATTGGTTTAAAGGCTCGCCGTCGCTGCAGCGTGTTGGGCGCCAAATCTTGAAAAATCTGGATGCGATGACCATCATATGTGAGATTCTGCTTGGCACACGCAGCCTTAAGGATGGCTTCCTTCTCCACAAAGAAGTGAACTCTGGTAAGGATGTCCGGCAGAACTCCTGGTCGCCCAGCCGGGCCCGACACCCGATGGACCGATCCAGGGTTGGCGGTGAGGCGTTCTCATCTCCCCAGACCTCATGCAGCAGCTGAGCCACATATGTTAGAGTGTCCTTCACCTCCGCTCCGAGAGGAATCCCCCGTATGTGTAGGTTGTTCCGACGGCTCCGATTCGCCAAATCCTCTGGCTTTAATTGTAGCTTGATATGCTGCTCTTCCAGGGTAGCCAGATGCTGCCATATCTGCTCCTGTTCTTCCGTGCGGGTATCAACAGTGCTTTCGAGGCTATCTACTCGGTCACCTAAATCCGTCACTTCTTTTCGCAGCTCTTTGACGCAAGAGTACACTTCAGTGTGAAGGGAGCCTATTTTCATTTTTAATTCCTCCATAAAAGGGGTCATAAATGCTTGCGTGACTGGTGGCGAGTCCCCCCGGGCAAAGGCGGGACTCATTCGAGGCAGGTGTATTCGTCTTGCCCCACATGGCTACCACAGAGTTGTCCTCGGGGATCGCCCCTGATGTGTCCTTACTCCCCTTAAAGCAAGTCATCGTTGGGCAGGAGGAACTCCACAGCAGGCCCGCTGTCCGGAGCACCAATGGCCCACCACTGCGCACACCAAGGTAAACAGCAGAGAAGAGGAGCTTAAGGTATCAACTATAGAGGCCCCCGGCCAGCCAAGCCTTCACCAGCCAGAAGCTGCAACCACAAACAGAGGCAGGTAGGAGATACCACCAGTCCCGCAGTTCCCTGGCGAGGTACCAGCGGGTGTCCAAGGGGCCCCCCACCATCCTCTCCGGACCCCTCAGCCCCGGCTCTGGCCCACTCAGAGGGCCCCTTTCTAGGGCCGCAATGACAGCACAGGATGCATCGAGCCAAGATCAAGGTGCGAGCTTGTCCCACGGCGCACCGAAGGTCGGTGGGCCACGGGAATGCTATGTCCAGAGGGAGGCTACGGAGACCCCGAACGGCAGGCGAACAGCGTGGCAGTAAAGCCAGCCCCTCTCTAAGTGTTGCGACAGACACGGGGGACCTCAGCACCTCCAGTGTGTCCCCAGGCGGGAGTCATCATTAGGTAGCTGCCGCCGTGTAGGCTGCCAAGATGACAGATCGCCCCCACGCGACAGTAAGGGATGACGGGCGCGCCTACAGGCAATCTTAGCTCTCCAGCTTGCCCGGGCCTGCAGGCTGAACCCAGGCCATCAGTCTCTGCTCCCACCAGCCGCAGTCGGGCCGGCCACCGACACCAGCATTCAGGCGGGCTGCTCGGGGTGAGCGCCGGGCCTCCCAGTGCACGGCCTGCCCACAATCCCGACTCACCCCCGACAGCACTGGTCACCAGGCACGTGGATCATTGGGGATGGCAGCCCCTGCTTCAATTATGCAGCAGGTCCTTCACGTTATGTTCTAAAACCATGCAGGCAGGGGTCCCTCTCTCTCATCCCAGGCCCCCTCCACGCCAGCATCCAGAGAGGGTCCCCAAATGGCCCCAGTCCAAGAGCGGCCAACAGTCACAGAGGGGCCCCAGCTCCCCACTCAACGCCAAGTAAAGGATGTGTCCTGGAGTCCCCAACCGAATCGCATCTCCTGTGCACACGGGGCCAGGTCTCCCCGCTGCAGGGCGGCCGGGTCTGTCCGATCAAAATGGCGGGCCTCCTCCGCTCCTCAAGAGAAGATGATGACGGGTGCGCTGACAGGCCACCAAACCTCAGTCCTCGTGGCTCCCGCAAGCCAAGCAGGGGTCCTCCGCCTCCGCCGCCATCTCCCCTCACCTCCAGCGAACCGATCTCCGGGGCTGGCAAACAATAGCCTACCACGGCGGCTGAGCTCTCCAGCGCCCAGCTCCAAGGCGGCTCCCGCACCTCCCCAGCAGCACCGGCCAAACACGCCGCCAGGGACAGCTACCTCCGCATTCATGTCGCCGCAGCCTCTTTTTCCAGCAAGTCATGGTCTGTCCAGCACCCGCTCCGCTTGAGTGCCGCCTCCGGTTCACCGCCTCTCCGCCCTGCTAGCCAGCAGGGCCCAGGGGCCCCGAGCCACACCAGACACAGGAAGGCCTCAGACCCGCAAGATGGCGACCGGGTCGCACCGGGAGCAGCCACTCGCCAACAGGTAAATTTGTTTCCTCACCGGTTCGGGGTCCACTGGAGCCCCCCGCAAGCTCCCAGAGACGTCCACCATACAGGGGGCTCGGTCCGTGCCCCCTCACCGCTGTCAGGCTGCTTAAATCACGCTGATAACGTTGGTGGCAGACCAGAGCTCCCGCAACACACGTCTCACTCCATTGCTGTTCAGGCTACGCCCCCCTGGGTGACTTTTTTGTTGGTGCCCAGGCCGAATTGTGATCCCAATCCTACGCTGCTGCTACCATATGTTAGGCGATTATCATTCAGCTAGGCAGTCCATTGTAGGGCAGGCAGACAGTCCATCAGCATGCACACTACTGTCCTCACCTGTCCTAGCCCACCTGTGTCCATTTGACAAGTTTCACATACTCATCCGAATTGCAGTATTAATCTGGTTAAGCGATGTGCATGCTCCAATTGTTCCATTGACTTTTCAAGGGGCAGAGTGCGCAAAAGCAAGAAAACTCGGAATCCATTGCATTTTTCTCTAACAGAACTTTGGGATGGAGAAATTTAGACAGACTTGAGGTTTGGATGAAAAACTGATTCTACTGTTGTGGGTTTAATCCTTTGCAGTATAAAACGATTTGAAAATACCAAAAGGCCCCCTTTGGGCAGCGAGTACTCTACAAACGTCAATGATTTCCACCTACCAACAATTAATTAAATTTCCCTGCCCTTAAGTTCAGAGTTGAATATCTTTAGTTTAGTTGCCCATTAAAAAATTAACTCCAGCATCAGTTTTGTAATCTGCAACCTTGTTTACATGCCTTTAATTGTGTGCATGAATATTGCTTTTTCTAATTTTTGAGAGATTATTGTGGACAAGGGGTGTCCACTATAGGTTCAGAAGGGCCAGTTTGAGTTTAGATTTTCTAGCTATTAACATGAGGTAAATGTGCAAGCTAATTATCTGAATCAAATTCTGTGAGAGTGGTCGCGAATGTGTGTGAGTTTTTTATGTGATGGGTGAATATGTGTGTATAAACTTGTTTAGTCTGGGAAGATAAGCTCACAACCACGCCGGGTCTGTATGAACCAGAGGCTGCATAAGTCCACACTACAGAGTTTGGCAGACTGAGGGTGAGAGGCAGATGATTTGCAGAACACAAGATTAAGATGCTCCAGGCATGGGAGTGCAGGCAGTCAATGAATACTGCAGGTGAGAAAGCAAGAGGTGGGGGAGGGTGTTCAAGCATTTCAAGCATATATACTAGTGGGTCAACAGACTGTGGATAATAAACAGGTTTCCTTGGCACTGTAAATGAGGTGTTGAATAAAATCTCATGGATTTTGAGACACAGAAGAAGATGGCCAAGAAAAACTAAGGGAAATGAGTGGCTTTAAAAATAATGGTCTTTAAAATAACGCACACTCTCATGATATGTACTGACTTTAAGGTTTATGACTAGTGTGTTTGTATCCAGGTGTAACCTGGTCACATTCTGTCATTCTGGGCCAGTATTACAGCCAGAGCCTATTGTTTGAGGAAGTCAGGCTGAGCATAAAGTCAAGACTGCACATAAAGTCCAGACAGCGCATAAAGTCTTTTGTTGGTGATCCATTATTTTGGAAAGAAGAGAATCAGGTGTGGAACCTTCTTTGTTTTTTGCACCTTCCATATGAAGCTCTTTTCTGAAACCAAAATGTTGTTTCCCAATGTCTACGCTTTTACTATCTGGAGGCAATGTTGTAGGGAACACCCAAATGGTAGAAAATTGTACTAACCTCGCTTTTGTATCGACACAACTCGGTTACATGCATTTGTCTGTTGAATAGTAGTATTGTCAGTGGAGTATTGCCTTTGTTTGGTTTCAATGTCTGATGACTTCTGAACCCTTCTGTAGTCTAGGTGGTAGAGTCGGATTGTCCATAAAGGGAAGAAGAGGATAATATCAATTCTAGAGTGCCTCTAGTTATGCCAAACCTCTCCCTACTAAGCATGTTATGTATACTGTATGCATTGCTGTATTTGTATGCAATACAGTCCACAGAGACCCAGGTTTCACCAGTCTTTGCTCTGTAATCATATCTACAGTGAGGTGGGGTGAAACTAAAATGACACATGTTGAGCTGGTGTCACCAGATAATCGGATTGGTGGGCCGGTAATGCGAGTCTCATATGCAAAGTAAGGATCTCCCAACGGATTCTGGCTTAACCATTTTCCTCCCAAATCCCCTCCTACCACCACCACCATTGTAAGGAGTATCTGTTTCGGTTTGAGGAAGAATGCCTGGGCTAATAGGATTGGTATATTTATGAATATGTGAAGGGACCTGGGCAAGGCTATCGTTTATTTATAGCAATTTGCCCTGTCCTAGAGACAGGGTAGACATTCCATCTTTCTGCTTCCACTATGAGCTTTTCTAGAGCTCTGCCATTGTTCATGCAAATGATTTCATCTGCACCCATGCAGATAGGAATACACAGTTTTTCACTGAGTCAGATCTCCATTGTAGTGTAAGTTAACAGCTTCTATTAAACGTAGCATTGAATGCAGAAAGATCTCAGACTAATCCTGAGCATGTCGCAAATCTGATCACTTTTGTAGTTATGAAATAAATATTGTTTGAGGAATGTTGTACCTATAGTACTATATCATCCTCATAAAGAGAGGTAGGTAGTGGATGACCCCTTATAAATATGACCCTGAGCGAGTGAGATTCCAGTGGCATGCATGCCAGTTCAAAAAGAGGAGGTGATGGATGGCATTACTGCCTTTTGCTAGTTTCCAATACTAAAGGTTTCATTATTAATCTATTTAACCCTAACCTGTAATGTGTGAGATGTATATAACAGTTAGATCAGTTTAAGTGAGACCTATACCATTCCTTACCTACTTAACACCAATAACAAAAAAGACCATTCTAGGGAGTTGATAGCCTTTTCGACGTCCAGCAGGACTGCTGCTATGGGCAGAGTTTTTCTGATGTGTTAAAGAGTCACAGTGAGTTTCCGAAGACTGCATGGTAGATCTTCTCTGAGGTATGATACTGGATTGGTTTTGCAGCACCATGTGGGGAAATACCTGTAATAGCCTATTTGTCATATTTTTAGCCATGACTTTCTTTTCAGCATTAAGAAGTGATAATTTGTTAGTGCGATGAATAATGTATTATTTTAATTTCAACAAGCTTTATTCGAATTCACTCAAAATTCATAAAAGCATACAGAATAAAAATACAATAAAAAGAGACATCATTTGTAATCATTACAGAATCACTATCTGTACGAAATTGACAACAAACCATAAAACCAATAAAAGCATTTTTTACAATTCATCGCATACTACCCCTAGCAGCTTTGGTACATGGCGTAATCATAACAATTTCAGTTAATTAAATAAATTAATTAGACAGGGAACCAGGTCTATGCCTTAAAATAAGGGAAATCGGTTGTGGGTGGGTATATGCTTGCTCGTTCCAAGACCACTACTGCCAGTCCCAAGGTTATTATGTTTGTGTGATCTTGCATGAGGCATGTATGTAGTCCTTGGGTAAAAGTCCTGCAGTTCCCATGTTCCGATTGAGCCATCACCCCTCTGTGGCTGCCAACTTCGGAGGTGTTGGGTGACTCGAGGATCTCTAAAGTTAACCAAAACCAGGTCTCCTGATATATCCTTGGGGATAGATCCCAACCACCCTACCCTTCTAACATTCAGGATTGTCCCATCGATATTGGGTGGTAGGGGTCTGTTCTTTGTCAACCAGAAAGACACCTTGTTTACCAGGTCTACTGGTCTTTCAATTTTATTGTGACTGAGCTCGGGGACGCCCAAGAGGATAGATACAAAGGGTGCTGCCTCAGGTGGTAGGTCTATGTGTTTAGCCCTTCTTTTCATGATACCGTGGTTTTGGAACTTTCCCTTTTTCGGCGTGGTTGGTTTAATCTGCCCATCTCTAGGTACAGGATTCAGGGACATTGGGGGGTTTGATATGACAGCTGTGTTAGGTGTATTGGGGGCAAGTGCTTGAGTCCTTATGATATTTCTTTTGACAGGGAAAGAAGGGATATCAGTAGTCGCCGGGGTCTCAACTCGATTCTTATTTTCAGTATTTTTTATAAAAGTTAGGTTAGCCCTAGTGTTTTCCTCTATGGAGCAGAGCTTTTCCCCTATAGCCTCAATTTTTTTTAGCAGTGGGGACAACAAAGACCTGACCAGGAGCTCAATCTGGGCCAATAGTTCAGGTGGTGTAGTCAGCTCCGGATTTGGGCGTACCTCGGATGTTATATGGGTATTGTTAGTGCCTAGAAGGGGGCTTTGGTGCAGTCTTTGCATTTTAGCTAATCTTCCCCTCTGTTTAGGCCCTTTGCGCTTTCTATTTAGACAGTGTGCTTGAACATTTGCAGGTTGTTGTATGGAGTCTGTGGGTGTTGGTTACAGAGGAGTACCAGGATGACTTATGTGTAGTTGTAATGTGGTAGCAGAAAGGGGGCTAATGTTTCGCACTGCACCTACAGGAGTATTTGTTAGGTTATTCCCAATACCGACGTTGGTATACCCAGTCTTACAAAGCAGATTTAGTTCATCCAGTAATGAAAAATTTCCTGTTTGGTCTAGTGGTTCCATAGCTGAGTGGTTGGTAGGTGTAGATTCTATACTGACACACTTTTCTGCTCTTTCAATAGCAGACTTGATGGACGAGGTGTTCCTAATTAAATAATTGTCCAAAGTCCCTTTTCGTTGCCCCCCCTGATGGATGTTATTCGTGTGAAGCCCGTTATCTGTCATAGTGTGGGTAACTATATGGGGATATATGAATATGACAGAGGGCTAGGCAAAAAACGCATGTACACCAATGTTCTGACGACAGGGAGGAAAAAGGGGTAGACTGGTAGAGAATGCCGATGAAAGTTTGATGGCAGTCACAGTTATAGAATAATTAGAACACTGTTTACCTCACAATGAGCAAGGGGCAAAAATCAAAAGGGGGGAGCCCGTCCCATCCTCCTCGTGCCTCTGAGGGCCACAGAGGGCCCGCCCTTTGCCCGGGCTTCGCACGGCGTCCGCGACGCGGAGGGAGCTTCCTCAATTTGAGCGCCTCCGGGCGCGCTGTTCCTGTGGATGTGTGGCCGGGACCGGAACTTCACCCAAGGCTTGCTGGGAGCTGTAGTTCCCCCCAACTGCGGCCGTGGGGCTGGAAACTACGACGGAAGGGGGAACGAGCAGCGTCAGGGCCCCAGCAGCAGGTGAAAGAAGGTACGTGTGCCTGCTCCACTCCTCAGCCCGATGTAAGAAGAAAACGTCCCCGTATTATTACTTTGCCTGGTTTTAACCTCTTCTATGCTCATGACGAGCTCAGCTCGTCATGAGGCACATTGCAGCGGCACTCTTGACGAGCTGAGCTCGTCACGGCCGTTGGAACATTCACACGCGGGGATAATTACCCCACTGTGCTGAACGTTCGGAAACAAGTGTGGTTGTGACGATCTCCGCTCGTCACGAGTGCAGCTGCACTGTGCCTCATGACAAGTCGAGCTCGTCACAAGCACAGCGGCGCTGCGCGCGGCCCCCCTCCCCCCGCACAGCGGGTGGGAACACCACGCAGCGAAGGGGTTAATAGTGTGCTTATAACCGCTTTGCATATGGTTGGTTAGAACCCTTGTCTGTAAGCCTCATTGTACAATTCACTTGTGAGGCCGTCTTGTCTGCTGCCCAACCACTAGTCCATTCCATCACTGTGTCTATAATTTCTTCTCTTTGATGAGAATAGCATTGATTTGTTCTTATCTAGCCAGACCAGAACGACACTTTCTACGGATTTGGAGATCTGTGGTGGGGAGAGTGTTGTGTGTGAAATGTTATATTTTGAAAAGTATTCTACAAAGCATTCAAATATGTCTTTAGAATGAGATATTAATTTTTCACAGAAATTTCTCACATGTGAAAATATTATCTTGTCCCTGGGTCCATTGATGGTCCATGCTAAGATCCTACCCTTACCACCTCCCTCTACAAATCGCCTGGTTTGTGCATTCTTGCCCAGAAGTGGCACTTCCTGGTCAGCTGTGTGGGAAGTCTTGTATCGTGTCATTGACCTCCAATAATGTTTCATGTAAATGTAAATGTCAAGGTATTTGTAGAGCGCACTGTCACCAAGCGGTTTCCTGGCGCTATTACTCATACCGCTGTGGAACCCCTCCTGGCTTTCCCTGTGAAGTGTCCACTCCTGGGCACCCCCAGGGTGAAGCCAGGCATCCACAGCGCTGTTGGGGCCGGTGTGGAGGTTAAGCAAGCTATTGCCCAGAGTTGCAGCGTGGGACCCATGATTAGAATAGGCACCGAGGCGAGAAATCAGGTCCGAGGAATTATGAGCCCAAGACCCGCCAAGGCGGAAATTGAACCCTGGTCCCGGACCAGAACTCTGCATCAGGGTCTGCAGCTCTAACCATTGAGCCACACTCCTCATGAGCCTTCGTCCTCTTGTAATTTGATTTTTGGTCTAATAACTTTAAACAGTACCCCAGCACGGGCAAATTACCTTTCTAATGACTTCTTCTGGGTATTCTGAAAGCTTCCCCGAGAATGCATCCCACCCATTGCTTTCATAGGCTTTGTCGTTTGTAACGTACAGTTGCGTTCTTTCTAGTTGCTGGCTTTATTTGCTTAAGACTGTCCAGCTTGAATATGACCCTGCCGTGGAGCATTACCAGTTTACTGTATCTTTCTGAGTAATCGCTTTCTGTAAACAGGCCTTTAAATCTTGTTCTTGGGGGGCGTCTCCCAGATGGCGGCGAGATAGGACGTGCTTCCCTATCCTTCAGGCGCTGCCTGACATAAGCCTTGTTATATCTCCCCCACTGATGCCCATCCGCGCTGGACAGCGAGCGTGAAGGTGTCTCCTGCTATCCTAGCACCGGCGGTGGGCTTATTTGCAGGATCTGTGGTGGCTTTTGGACTCTGCCAGGGCTGTCCGGCCCCGGCCTTGCTGCAGCCCGGCGTGCCTAGCGGAGCACTGCTGCTGTGGATCTTCACGTCACCATGCCCCCGGCTGCATGGAGAGGTAGCCTGAGGCGCTCTCAGGGCAGCGATATGGCCGGATGAGTGGGGGCACGAACAGCAGCGATTGCAGGTGAGTGATCGATGCGGGGTCCGTGCAGCGGCCTCCATTTTGCTGAGCTGGAGGAGGCGGCCTGGCTGCGTTGCGCTGGATCCCTGAAGGCGGAGGAGCCCTGCGGTGACTAACCCAAGCAGGCTTCTACACGAGCGTGGTTATGAGCGGACCCCCAGTGACTCCTGAATACACCCGCACCATTGCTGATCGGGGCCGAGGTGTCTGGGGCCCAGGAGTGTTGAGGTGAGGAGCGGAGGGGTGGCGGACTGGCGCCCGGCCTCTGGCGCTGTGGATAGTCCATGTGTCGCGGACAGCGGCACGAGTGGGCCCTGCGGGCTGCGCATGATGGCGATTTTGAGTTAAGCGGACCCCCCCGGCCCCCCTTGCTGACTGCGAGGCCTGGTGCTGTGGAAGGCTCTCGCCAGCCGCAGGGCTTGTGGTGCCCGGTGGTGGGGACTGGAGGCAGAGGAGTAGCTTGGGCCCTTGAACTGTTTGCGAGGGGCTGGGCCCAGCTATAGAGGCTGCAGTGCTTGCTCTCTCTATGGTGGCCTCCCTGGAGGCGGTAGCGAGAGAAGGTGCCCCTCTACTGTGCGACTGCTTCAGGGGCCTTTGCCTGGAGCTGGGGGCCTTGTGGACTAAGCTTTTGGGAGCGGTAAGCCTGCCCTTGGTCGGAGGGTGGCGGCTCTCTGCCCCTGCCCTTGTCAGTGACTGCGCGACCCGGCGTGGTCGCTAATCTTGCGCAGTTGTCCAGGAGAGGCCTGGCCGCCCCACTGGGGGCTTCACTGTGAGCTTTGCTGGGAGGAGACCAGTGGCAGTGGGCCGTCGCCTGGCTTCAAGTTGTGTGACTCGGTCCGTGTGTCGGAGGACGGTGCGGCAGTGGGCAGTGATAGCGGTAGTGGGGTGTTCTGTTTTTTCCATCTGCAGGACGATTCCTGACTCTGAGAGCCCCCCTCCTCCTGCAGACTGAGGGGTCATTCTCCCTGTGATGGACTTTGCCGGCCACGTGAGCTTTTTCGTGTGGTGCCTGAGGGGAGACCTGGGATCGGCGGAGCAACAGACGACCTGGACTGGCTAGTAGAGGCCTGACTCAGCTGTAGCTAGCACGCACAGTGTTCTTCTGGTTGTGAGGTGTGGGGTTCCCCCTTCTTCTTTTTTTTCCTGTGTTCCCCCTTTTGAGACCTGGGCACCGGTCTTCCCTTGCTAGCCAGATTATTCACGAGGGGCTGCAGGCTTACGGTTCGCTGCCGTGGCTCGACGACCTGGGCCCGCCACATTTAGGCTTGAACTGTATTACCTCACGGAGTTCGACATTGCCCACCCTCTTTCTTACGCTCCAGCCTGGGTTGCCCTGCGGGGGATCGATCATCTGGCCATCTCTGACATCTCTTCCTGCTGCCCTGCCCTGGTTGTGCTCGGCCACGCATAGACCCCTGCTTGTGGCACCATGTCTTTCTCTAGGGGTAGAAAGGAGAAACCCTTGAAAGATCTCCTGCAAAAATCGTCGAGCCACTCTGCTTCTCAGTCGGAATCCAAAGCACCGCAACCCGACAACGATGATGCGCCGGCAACCAAAGCTTTTATGGTCGAACTGTTCACGGCCATAAAGGAAGACATTATGGAGCTTCGCTCCCAGCTTTCTTCAGACATCCGAGAAGTTCGGCGTGATGTGGATGCCATTGGAGAGTGGGTGGCGACCTTTAAGGAGCACGACTTAGGAAGAGAAGACGATCTCCACCAGCTCCAGCAGGATGTGATTCGCCTTACAGAACAGAATCTTGATCTCCATTCCCAAGCTGAGGACTTAGAAAACCGCTCCAGGCGTAATAACATCAGAATTTGGGCGGGAGACAACCTCCGGGCTTACGTCTGCGACCTCTTTCATCAGATCTTGGATAAGGACGAGGATCAGGAAATCCAGATGGATTGGGTTCACCGTGTAGGTCTACCACATGGTGCTAAAGCTCCCCCCGCCGGACATACTTGTCTGTGTCCACGATTTCCAACTTAAGGAGCGAATCCTTCGTAAAGCCCGAGATCTCAACCCTGTGCAGTTTCGGGGTCATCAGCCCGCACTTTACCAAGACATGGTGGCCTCCAGGCTGGTCAAGCGGAGTGACTTTAAGCCCATTACCACTCATCTCCGTGAACAAGGTATCCCCTACTCGTGGGGCCACCCATTTCGGCTCATCTTCAAGCACCACGGCAAACTCCTACAGATTCACTCTTTGGAGGCCGCTTATGATGTATTGGGGTTGTATTATTTGTTCCGGAAATGGGTTTTGCAGGATTTTTCGGGGATGTTTTTGGGGCTTCGCATCAGTTCTCAGGCAGGCATGGCAGGTACCCGGTCCACGGGAATTGACTCACACTGGTCCTGGTCATGTTGGATCTGGGCAGCTTGATGCCTTTTTGCTCCTCCCTTAGATTTTATGCGTAGGGATTTGAACATTGTAAGCTTGAATGTCAGAGGGCTAAACAACCCGGTTAAATGCTCTGCAATACTTTCTCTCTTAGAAAACGCGTAAGGTGATGTATGTCTGCTCCAGGAAACCCACCTGTTCTCCAAAGATACTAAGCGGATGAAGGATAAACGCTTTCCGGGGCAGCTGTGGTCCTCAGGTCCGGCTAAGAAAAATGGGGTTGCAATCCTTTTTTGCGCGCGCTCACATTGCAAGGTACTTTCAACTGTGAGAGATATCAAAGGCAGGTTTTTGGCTGTCCGCATACAATTGGGGGACACACAAATGACGGTAGGGTCTTTATATGCCCCGAACGAACGACAAGAACCCTTCCTGCATCTAGCCCTTTCTGAAGTTCTTGCCTATCCAGACGCAGCACTTTTAGTGGGAGGGAACCTGAATGTGGTGATGGATAGATCAGAGCAGCGATCACATCAGACGGAAGCACAGTATCACAGGGAGGGAGGTAATGGTTGATTTATTGTGGATTGAGTGATGTGTGGCACACTCAGTATCCTTATGTACGAGATTACACGTACTACTCCGCAGCGCACAAAACCTTTGCACGCTTAGATCACTTTTTGGCCACTCCCTCTCTCCTCTCACACTTACACGCAGCAGATATCACTCCCCGTTCCCTGTCAGACCATGCCCTCATTTCGGTGTTGCTCACATCCCATGGCAGGCGTTCCCCACCGCAGGGCTGGCGCCTCTGTGATTCCCTTCTGCACTCGGAGGAGGTCACTACTTGAATTCGGAATACTATAGTACACTACCTTGCAGACAACGACCAAGAGTGCTCTCCTCTTGCGGCGGTATGGGAAGCTTTGAAATTAGTAGTGCAGGGTGAATTCATCGCGGCGTCCTTTGCGCTGTTACGCAAAGAAAAGCGTGTAGAATTGGAGAGGGAGGTGGGAGCCCTAGAAGCGGTGCACAAGCGGACCGGAGCCCCGAGAGTCTGGAGGGAACTGAAAACGCGGCGGCGCATGCTGAAACACATAGACTTCGACAGGGCAGAGCATACCCTTCTGCGCCTACGCCATAAGTTTTATCTCAGCGGAGACAAAGGAGGGAGGATGTTGGGCACATAGGCTACGGGCACGAACACAGTTGTCAGCTATCCAATCCATCCGGGATCTAAAAGCGGTAGAGCATAACACCAACACTCTTATTGTCGATACCTTTCGCCAGTAATATCAATGCCTTTACACGGGGGATACTCGCCCGCAGGGCACGGAGGATTATTTCAATTCTTGCAATATTACTCCTCTATTTAAATCATCGGCTGACACTTTGGATGCCGCCATTCGAATAGAGAAGGTCATCTCAGCGATAGCATGATTGAAAGTGGCCAAATCCCCGGGTCCGGAAGTCTTCTCAGCACTGTTTTATAAAAACTTTTGCGTGGAGCTGGCTCCCCTTTTAACAAGACTTTTTAATTCCTTCCTCGATACTGGGGAGGTGATTCCCTCAATGTCTGAGGCAGCAATTGCTGTTATTCTTAGACCTGGAAAGGATCCTAAAGAATGTGGGTCGTACCTGCCAATTTCACTCCTTAACATCGATGCAAAGCTCTTCGCGAGCATATTGGCAGCGCGACTTTGCCCCTTGATGGATGGCCTTATTGACCCAGGCCAGTCCGGCTTTATTCCGACGCGGCAAGGAGGGGACAATACTAAGCGACTCCTTCACCTTATAGATTTGATACACCGGTCTCGCACTCAGGCCTTTTTGCTTTCAATCGACGCAGAGAAGGCCTTTCACTGCGTTGATTGGGAGTATTTAATTGCAGTCTTACGTGCCTTTGGATTCAGTGATAACCTTGTCCGATGGGTCCTGTGTCTCTATACAGCCCTTAAAGTGGCGGTGCGAGTGAACGGGTGTAAATCGGCCCTCTTCCCCATCTCCAGAGGTACGCGGCAGGGGTGTCCCATGTCCCCGCTGCTTTTTGCGCTCTATATGGAGCCTTTTGCCCAACGCATTCGATCGAACCCTGACGTTATAGGTATCAAATTCGGCGCTGACACACATAAAATTAGTATGTATGCGGATGATGTCATTCTGTCGCTTACACAACCCCATTCCACATTGCGGCACCTGTCAAGAGAGCTGCTTGCTTTTGGAAGTGTCGCAGGGTTTAAAGTTAACTTTTCAAAATCGCAAATTCTCAACATCTCTATTCCTGAAGTTGAGGTCCGTGACCTGCAACAGGATTTTGCCTTCCACTGGGTGCACACTGACATTACGTATCTGGGCGTTCGGCTAACCTCGTCAATCGCTAAAACAACTGCCCTCAATTATAAATTACTGGTGGATCAAACAACCAAGGCATTGTCTGATTGGTCCCGCCTCAACCTAGCGTGGTATGGGAGATTAGCGGCCGTGAAAATGACTGTGCTCCCACGCAGCGGCGGTTTTACCATTAGGGCGTTTGGGCGTTGCCCCACCTATAATTATCAGGCAATTTATTCGAGCGGCGCGTTAGTAAAAGTTTTATAAATTAACGCGCCGCTCAAATAAATTGCCCGGTAATTATTGCCCTGCGGCCGTGGTGTGTGTCATGGACATGGACAGTATGCACTGTCTGACACTGGGTGGCGCTGGACTGACTCTGTGCCGGCACAGTGCGCACTCACTGCGCATGTGGTGTTTGCCCGGCAGGGCTTCTTTAACTAGATAACTATGTGGTTTTAAAAAAACCACAGATTAGGGGTTTGCCTGCCTAATGCAACGCACCCCAGTGCTGAAAAAAAGAACGACGTTTTTTCAATGCTCAGCCCAATCCTGATGCTACTCTCTTTAGAGAGCAGCTCTCCTCTAAAGAGAGCAGCATCAGGATTGGCTACTACTGTGTCTCGGCAAGTTTGCAGCCATCAGTCTAGGCGCCAACGGGACCCCAGAGCAGAGATGGTGCGGACCCGGTCAAACGAAGACGAGGTAAGTTTTTTATTTTATTTATCCCCACCCCCTGGCCCCCACTGTGAGCGAGCCGTGACTGCAACTTAGCAGTATGAGCGTTTATCTTGGTAAGCCAGAAATAATATGAGGCTTAGGGACAGCCTACAACTGATCCACAACGCACAATGGTGTTCACTGTGTATTGACCTTACATCGCCTGACGGGGGAAAGGAAATTGTGCTCTCACGGAACCAAACTGGGCTCATTCGTGCCACAACTCGCCACAATTCTGTTAGTCTTTTAAATGTGGCCATTAACAACTAGTTTAGAACGCAGCCTCTTGTAGCTGTTTTTTTTTGTGCCGAGGGGCATAAACTATGTTTTATATTAACAAAGTCAATAACTTCAAAGTTATCAGCCAAGTGTCTTGTGTCATCTAATATTGATAATACGGGATAATACACATATTTGGAGCAAAAAGGGAACTCTTAACCTTTGGAGAAATCCCTTATTAAAACTTTTACCCACAACCAGGTAATGACATCACACTCGTTCACCTGCAGTCCAGGCCACATCCCGATGAAGCACTCACTGTGTAGGGATTCACAGTTCAGATAACCAATGCCCAGCACCTTCCCATCTGAATGATGCTCACTCCCCTATGACCCCCCCCCCCTCAGCCCCCCAACCCCCCCCCCCCCCACAACCTCCACAGACAGTTCGAATCACTGCAGCAGCCGCCACCTGAATCCTCGCAAAAGGAAAATCATGGGACCACGGGGAACCTATTCTGTGCTAACCCCTCTGGTTATCAGGTGAACGATGCTTCACATCCGTGAGGATGTATAGTTGCTGTTTATAGAAACGAAAGACCCCACTGCCAGCATCAGCTGACACAGACTACAATTTTCAAGGGGACCCCCAATAGGGACGAGTAAATGGTTAAAGATCACATCAGTCTACGTGACAGATCAAACCGCACTGTTATGGAAAAAAGGCAGGCAAACAAACAATTACGCTTTTAAATAGCCAACTACTACAGGTTAACCAGACGTATGAAAACATCTTGGTTGAAGTTTGTTAAAAAAAAACTCTTGCCATACTTTACAAACACAGACTGCGAGACCGTCCTTAATGTTACAAGGGGGAAGTCTACAGATTTTAACCATTGCGCTTGAAAAAGAAGAGGCTGGTAATTGCGCGAGTGACACGACATGGAAATAAATCACTTCCCTAAAAATTAAAACCATGACATGCAGGGAGGCCTCGCTGCAGCCAAATGGGAGACATACCGCTGTGCTGCTGGCAGGGCCGGTGAAGCTAAAACCGTGCTCTTGCTAAATACAGGGTTTAAATACTATGAACAAACGTTACGTGCACGTTATTCACCCTGGGCCATGACAGCCAGTTTTATGACCAAATTCTTTTGGGGCAATGACACGGAGGTTGAGATGAAAAAAATCCTCCTTGTAGCTAAAATGACAAAATTGTCTGCAAAAATGCAGTGCACATTGTAATTAGACAAAGTGGCTTCACAATAATAATTTATACATATGTAAACGCTCGAGTCTAGAGAGCAAGTTTAAGACATTTTTAAAGATTAAAATGTCTACAGAAGAAAGCCTGGATGTACGTCTTGTTACATTCGTGAATGTAATATAGGGTACCTTGTAGGTTCTTTCTCAAAAGGGTATCACGCGCGCGCTACGCCCCGCCACTTTCAAATGTCACCAGCCGCCACTGCTCTCACGTATCCTTTACATGTTTCAGATGCTCCCTGTGAGTCCACCTCCAGGCACCCTTCGGAAATTGCAGGGGCTCCTTAACAAATGATTGTGGGATAATAAAAAAACACGGCTCGCATTATCACTGGTCACCTCGCCGAAAGCTAGTGGCGGGATGGGCTTCCCGCTAGTGGGAGCTTATTACCAAGCATCTTGTCTCCACTACATCACGGAATGGAACAGGCCCTTGTCCAGCAAACACTGGGACTTTATGGACCAAACAGTGGCTGGCTGTAATATTTGGCGCAAACTCTGGCTCCCGCGCAAGCACAGAGCGTGGGGCTTATACTCCTCTCCGATTACTTCGCCAACTCTTAAGGCTAGGGATCAGCTAGCACGCCAGAGAGGCTGGACTACATTTCTCTCTCCTATGACCCCTATCATGGACAACCCTGACTTCCCGCCTGGTTGCGCATCCCCAGTTCTCCACCGTTGGAGAGAGGAGGGTTGTAAAAGGGTAGGCTCTCTTTTTTACTTAGATGGCTTGATCCCCTTCCCTCAACTGCGTAAGGATTATCATGACCTGCCAGAATCGGATGCTTTCCATTACTCACAGCTTGCACAGTGGGTGGCCCAACCCTCCAATTTCACTCTTATGTCCCGTCCCTTGACTACCTTTGAAAAGTGGCTGGTCTGTAAAAAGGATGACCGTAGACATATCTGAGCTTTACGCCATGATCATTGCACGCCCCAAGAAGCAGCGCACAAAGGCGCAGGTCCGTTGGGAGACTGAATTAGGGCGGCCTTTAATGCAAAAAGAATGAGAGCACGTCTTTTATCGGGCACACTACACTGCTTCCAACACTGTGGGCGCGGAATCTGCCTATAAAGTAGTCACTTATTGGTACTATACCCCAGCGCGCATCAAATCTTGGGATGGAGCTAAGTCAGACCTCTACTGGTGGGGGTGTTGTCTTACTGGCACCTAGGTACATTTACTGCGGCACTGCCCAAAACTAGTGCAGTATTGGGCAACGGTTCTTGATGACCTTGACACTGCAATTCAGATTACATTCCCACGAGCACCTGAACACACGTTATTGGGACTCCCCCATCCTAAATCCTTCCATTTACGGTTGCTGAGGGCTAAGCAGATAGCCCTAGCGTTGCTTGTGGCGAGGCAGGTATTACTGGCGCATTGGGGATCCTCGACAACCCCAGACCCTCGAGATTGGATTCAGAGGCTTTGGCACCTCTTGGTGATTGACGGGAAGGGTTCAGAATAAGTGAAACTATGGGCCCAATTCTTGCAACTCCTTACCAAAGAAATGAGGGAAGTCACGTGCCTGAAATACCTGTAAATCCTACAACTCGTTCCTCTAGAGCCACCAGGGGCCACCAAAACTTAATCTGACAGATACTAGCCTGGGACTGCCTTTTAGGGTGAGGTAGAACTGGTGGCTAAGAACTGAAGCGGAGAAGGGTGGGGGTGGGGAGGATAGGGGGAGGGGGGGGTTTAGTTGTTTGTATATTTCTTAGTTTCTTTTGTTCTATAAAAGTGGTATCTGAGCCAGGTGCCTTATCTTTGCGTGGTGGTCTGAATGTTATCGCGGGGTCGCCCTCTGGGATGTAGACCTAAACGCTGTGTATAGATCATAAGATTACGCTCTGCCGGCGTCTTGATGTAGGCAGCTAAGCTGTGTATAATGATATGCTTTTACCACGCAATAAAACATGCTTGATTCTAAATTTTGTTCTTATCTTGTCACATTTGCTGTGTATTCAAGGACAGAGGTCAAATGTCAGGCTCTGTCTTCCGAGGGAGCTTGGTGTTTTCTTTTCTTTCTCTGACTCCAATGTGAGTGAATTTATGTGGCAATCCTGCTGTGAAACTAAATGTTTTCTCCTAGCACACAACAAAAATGAACTGTTCTGATATTTCAGAATATACCAGCTGATAAGTAGCCACTAGACTTGCCCTGGACTTCGCTGGTGTGGCCCGGGAGATCGAGTCCTAGCCCCCAAGAGGTGCCTAACAGCTCCTGGACCATTGGCTGGTGATAGAGTGTACTGTCTCTCCCTATAGAACTGCAATTTGCAATCCAAAGGCAAAAGATAATAGTTTTTGTTCACAGAGTCCGAGGCTCATAAACTACTGCTACTTGGCGATTCGTGGGTAGCCTTGAATACAGTCAAGAACCAAGACTTCACTAGACCGCTGGACTTCGCATGTCTGGCGACGTCGAGCCTAGCGCTGGCCTCAAGCTGCAGTGGTCCCTGCCGACCTCGCTGTGGACAAGAAAACGAACCAGAAAAGTTTCTAAGTGCAAAGAGAAAATCTTGACTGAGACCAACCCGGAGCCCGCATCCAACTCCTACTTCCAACTTGATTGGCCTGAAACTTTGACTTTTGCTCAGACCCTCATATTTCGGGCTTCATGACTACTAATAAAAATAAAAAGCAGTGATTTATAATCTTTTATAAGCTTTTGAAAGTGAAAAGCATTGATTTACGAAAATCATTCACAAATCATAATTCAGTTTTCCTTCATCTGACTTTTGTCATTTTGGTGTCTCGACTGTAGTGTCCCCCAGGGGTATGTCTTATCCCCTGCCCTATTCAATACATACCTTCAGCCCTTGTTAGACCTTTTCCTTGGGTTTGTTCCTAACCATGCTCATTTAATCTATATAAGCATAAGCAAGACAAAGATGAGGAAAATAGAATGTCACAGCTGCTTCTGAAGAGCATTCATTCGACCAGAAAAGGTGGCCATGTTGAGAGTAGAATTTGTTTTGTTGAAAGCTGTTGGAATAATACTCAAATCACCTAGGCCGAGCACATGGAACTCAGGCAGCCATTCTTTGGACTTTTTAATCCCAGCTCATCCAAATATTTGGCAGAAAAGTGTTCCCTATTTTATAATATGTAGATGAGATCCTTGTGTCCCGTGCGGCTATAGGCTTACATTTACTAATTAAAGGGGAACCATTCAGGAATACCCTAAATGTGCATCTGTTAGCCAATGGGCTCTTCACACCAACTCTGGGTGATTCACATTTGCTTCAAGATCAGGGCATATAGCCCCCGGCACAATGAAGACCTTGTGTAATAGGCAATGCTAATGATATATCATCTCTGGCAGTAGATTCAGAGGTGAAGATGCTGTCCCGCATCGTGCCCTCTACAAGGATTCCTCACTGCCTCAGGCCTCAAATCAGCTCACTCATTAAACAACATCATCCTTTGAGGGACTTCTTTATTTTCCCAAAGATTCTTTTTTGGGGTTTTGCCAGCAGTCCTAATCAGCAGTTCTAGGCAACAATATGGCTTTTTTTAAAACTTTTCCCCTTCTCACATTGATTTTATAAACATTTAAAAGTAGTGCCACACTGCTAAGGGGGAAATAAGCGCGTAGATTGTCAGTACAACCGATGGTATTGCCATAGAGCTCTGACTGAAGGTGTGCATAAGGTACATTTCAGAGAGAGTGAGATTCTAGAGCGAGGGGTTAAACTGCAGGTTGCTCAGGGAACTTCAAGGATAAGTTTTACTGGCAATTGTTCCTCAAAGAAAAGCTGCTGAATGCATGAACATGCTTTGACATTTCTACAACCCCATAAACTATACTGAATAAAACTACGGTGCATTCTATCAATTTAAAAATCATACCTTTAAATTGAAAACGAAATAAATAAAATTCAATAGATTATGAGGTTCTACAGCAAAATAGAATACATGTATTCTTTGTTCTTCATTAAAACCGTTTTTGACCCGTTCAGCCGTGAGCGCATGCTCTCCTATCATAAGCTTTCACTCAAACAAAGTTGTCTTGCTGTTTCTACAGAGCAGTTGTACAATCGTTTATAGAGTTGCTTTGGTGGGAGGTGTCTCTGATAACCTTCTACTGATCATACAGGGCCTTACTCATCACCCAGTTCTTTAAGCTCTTTCCTGTTTTGTGGAGCAGCTGTGCTCTTGTAGCTGGGTTTGCTTGCTGTACCAAATTAACACAACTTCTGACAGACTTTTCACTGGGGCAGTGCTCATGTATTCTTGCCAGGATTTTTAATTAAATAGTACAAAATGTATTTCGAGAGTCTTTTGGCGAAATAGGAGTATGTGAAATGACAATTGGGGTGAAGCTTTAACAACGCTGATGTGCGGTCAAGTCTGGGTTACATTCTTGAGATGTCTGATTCCATGAAGGTGTAATACAGTTGTCAATCTTCTTCCATCTTCACCCCATTTGTTTTGCAGTGCCCTTAAAGACAGCCGCTTCCCACCCCTGACTCGTGAGGAGCTGCCAAAGCTTTTCTGCTCAGTGTCACTCCTCACCAACTTCGAGGATGCAAGTGACTACCTGGACTGGGAGGTGAGCAATTCTGTTTCTGTACTGCCCTTTTCTGCTGGTTTATCAACATTTGTTGGATTGAGACTCAATCCTTTTATTTTGGTGACTAGAAGGATGGGTCTCAAATGGTTATATTTTTTATAAATTGGAGATTTTCATAATTACAACGTTTTTGTTTACAGGAGCAAAATTATGACCAGGTGTGCACGTGGTAGCTTGCATTGCATTACCTAAATAAGTATTGTTAATGATCTGGAGACACAGATTTGACCGTTTTTAATTGTTCTCACATACTGATCTTTTAATAGTGAAGCCAGTTGCAAAGCTTTCAATTTACAGCCCGTTTTGCTGATTTTCTTGGCAGTAGTGTTACATGAAGCTTACTTCCAGCTGTCCAACTTAGTACATAGTTTCCTTTTGTTTTATATGGGTAGCTTGGGATCAGAGTATAAGCCCTGTCATTGCATTCTCCCACTTTAGTTAAAAAAAAATATATATATTTTATTAGTTTTCAGTTGCAAAACAGTACAGCAGGTAAACGTGCACACACAATTGGCACTCTACCTCCTCCACTCACTCCCCTTCCCATATGCAACAGGAGCCTGGGCGGTCAAACCATGGTATGATCTCCACCTCCCCCACATACTCCTACTTTTAAGCCTTCCAACCCTGCGCCACACACAGAAATACCATCGGAGTTAAACAAAAAACAAATAAACTCAAAAGTGACTGTGTCTCTTCTGACAACATGAAACTACACGCCCTTTCTTTACAAAAAATGGTTGCCCTTGTTCGTGTCCACTGACTGACAAGTCGTTTTGTAGGAGATGATGAATAGCTTGTGTTGGAAATCGCTGAAAATTCTGAGATCTGAGGACTAATGTGACTCCAAAACAGCTTTGGTGGTGAGTTTTGAAACTTATAGTGAAAGGAAAAACATTGCTTACCGCAATGGTTAGAGTTGGGAAAAGCAGACACTTAAGGAGATTACTCTTCATCTTACTCCTTTTCTGAAATTTAGAAGGTTGGCTGGTAGTACATCTAGCTACTTCTAGTTATGGTTACATATAGCTTATTGTTCTTGCGCAATACATTTGTAGAACAAGCATTGGCATAGCCAATAGATCTAGTCTTTTGGACTTTTAGCTAGAGCTATTGGTTTTGCAATTTCTTTAAGCTGTGTTGTAGAACAGAGTGGCTGCTGTGCAGCATGTTGAAAAGTTATAATAAAAAGTGTTATAAAAATTTTTGTTACCGTATATAAAGGAAAAGACATTGTCTACAACTGAACGACCCTATTAACCCTTTTGCTGCGGGGGTAATTCCCCCACGGTGCGGGAGGGTGGGGGTGAGCACGGCGCTGCGGTGCTCGTGACGAGACCAGCTCGTCATGAGTCACGATGGAGCTGTGCTCATGACGAGCTGGTCTCGTCACGACCCCGCCCATTGATTAATTCTCCTGCACAGGCGGGGTTAATTGCGCGTGCGCGGCGCGGAGCCGTTATGCAGAGACCAGCTTGTCATGAGCACAGCTCCACTGTGACTCATGACGAGCTGGTCTTGTCACGAGCACCGAAGGAGTTAAAAAAACTATTAACATAAAAATGTATTCTAGTTTTTTGTCCTCTCCATGTTGGCAACCTATTTTTGCCTATTCAAATGCTTGTTTGTTATAGCTTTTGTTTTTATTATGGGGGATATAAACAATGGGAGCGTGGATGTTGGGAAATAGTATGTGAATTACAACACAAGCAGCTGGCGGACACTAGAAGATAATCAACAGACGCCAGATTCCGAGAGCAAACTGCACTTATGGCAATGGGGTACATTAGAAACTGTGTGTACAGAGTCTGAAATCAGTATAATATAAGATATATATATAGGAGCATTAAGGAGCATTAAGGCCAGTGATAGAGAATGAAACACCGAGTACACTGTGTGTATTGTGGAAGAAATAAACATGTGAGAAAGACTGAATTAGTATGAGAGGAGAGCAGTAGAATAGAAAGAATGATACCCACAGGAAGGACAACGGGTGACAGAAAAAGAGAAACATAAGAGAGAGAGAGAGAGCAGGAAATTGTTTGTGTATGTGCTTGAGAGAGAGAGGAAGTGAGAGAAAGAATGAGCGAAACTGGGAGCAGGGGAACAGAAAGTGCTCTTCAGAATGAGAGTGACCAAAAGAGAGATTTTAAAAAATGAGGATGACTGCCTGAGTGATGGTCAGACAGAGAAAGAGCTTCAGCAATTATGTAAATAATGCTTGTGATGGAAAGTGTTCCAGGGCTTGCATTTTTCCTCTACTAATGCAAACCTCCCATCAAACAAATAGAAATCTATTTAAACTGCAATGCAGTTAAATATTTTGAAAACCTTTACATTGTGATTCTACAGGGCAGGCCATTAAAACACTTCGCCCTAGGAGTATACAAATAGGATTGTGAGCATACAATGGTGTATTTGCTGCATGCTCTGCTAATGATCGAGTAAATCATCTATGTAGGGGACCCCCCTATCCTTGGCCTTCTAAGCCAAGGCGATGGGTAAGTAGCTCCATGGTGATTGAGAATAGGATAGGGAAGAGAAGGCAGCCCTGATGGGCACCACAGCTTATAGGAAACTGGGACAAGATCAAGTGTTTTATACATGCCCTAGTGGATGGGTTTGGGAACAGCAATTTTTTTGTATGCTAGTAGATGTTGGCCCAGGCCAGCTGCTTGCAGAACCTCTAAGAGGTATTCCAATGATAAGGAATCGAAGGCCTTCTTGAGGTCCAGTTGGGGCATGCTGCCTGTGGGTATCGTAGCGAGGCCTGATCCATCACATGAAAGAGTTGCCTAATGTTGTTGAATGTGTGGCAAACTGATACAAATCCATTTTTGTTGGGGTGAATGAGGACAGGAAGTACCCTTAGGAACCGGTCCTCAAGGACTTTGCCCAGTATCTTATAAGCAGCACCTAATATGGCCACCAGGCGATAGGACAAGAGGCAAGTGGAGTCCCTAGCGGGCTTCAGAACAGATACTAGGATAGCATCCTGGAGTGAGGCTATGAGTGTGCCCGTGGTATGGACTTCATTATATACCTGGACTAATCGAGGACCAAGGCTGACAGAGAACCGATCAAAATATTCCATTGGAAGCCCGTCTAATCCTGTGATCTTATTACGAGATAGTCTGTGTATTGCCTTCTTTACCTAAGCCACAGTAATGAGTTCTTCTAGCTTCTCTCATTCCAGAGCATTGATGAAGAGCAGATGTGGTGGGTGAGGAAACTTTTGATTGTGCCAGGGTGTAGGGTGAGAAGTGTCCTGTACAACTTGGCATAATATGAGCTGAATGCTTGCAGTATGGCTGATTGGGACCTCAAAATCAGGCAAGTATCTAGGTTGATTTCCGTGATTGGGTAAGAGTGTGTTTGTCTAAGGGCCAGCCATGCCAGTAAGCGACCGGGTTTGTTCCTTGTGGCGTGTATCCGAGCTGTGTATTCTGTGAAGTTGTAGCAACTGAGGCATTCTACCAAGGCAGCTTGTTGTTTCTTGGCACTTGTTAGGGTGCGGCGCTCTGTGTCATAAGGGGGTGAGACAGTTATACAATGCAGTCACTGCTTCATCCGACTCTCAGAGGACCCTAGTCAATTCCCTGTGAACCCCAGCTACCTTCCAAGTAGTCTGAATGGAGAAGACGTGGAACTAGGTCCTTGGTACGCATGAAACGGTCTAGATGGACATAAAGGTTGTGTGGGACCGAATGGTGATAGTAAAGGCATAAGTGTGGGTTATGGCCTCTCCATGCATCGAGAAGGGTCTACTATTGAGCCCATCTGGAGAATTGCTGGGAGTGTTGGTGAGCTGGAGTGTGAAGGAGCGCGATGGGAACGGTCAGGAGAGGCGTACAGTACATTATTGTAATCACCACACAGTATTTAGAGGATATCACCCTGTGAGCTAGGACTACTGATAGAGTCGTCCTAAATGTCATCTGCTCTGAGTTTGGGTAATATATAGAACTGAGGAGGACGGGCTCACCATCTAACAGGCCTTCAACCAGTCCACCTTATCAATGACTGTGTTTTAAGTTTGGAAGGGGGTACCTGTGCAAATCCAGAGCAGCGCACCCCAGGCATATGCGGATTATGTTGTGCCGTAAACCGTACCTCTCCATTGCCTCCCTAAGGCGCTGGAGTTAACTGCTTGGGAGATGTGTCTCCTCCAGGAAATTAATGTGCGCCTGCTGTCTTTTGTAAGGGTATATAGAGTAGGGGCGGCTTCCCCCGCACATTTAGCGCGAGGAATAGTATGGTGCATTTAGTGTCCTTTGGGACTGTTCAGGTGTGTTTGCTGTGAGAAGGGGGGTTGTAAGGGAATACCCTTTCTGTTTTTCCATTCCGTCTGCAAGAGGGGGGTAAGTGTTGCTCATGCTGTGGGGAGAAGAAAAGGTGGCAAACAACAATACTGTAACCAAAACCAGAGCCTTTATCCGAGGCCACATGTCAAATCTGCTGCTCTATGAGCCACTACATTAAACAGGAGTGATGGTGGCAATCCGCCCAAGGTAAAGAATCCACGGGGTGAGCGGCTTCAGGCGTGCAATCCAAGTCATGGTGTAAGTGGGTGAAGAGCCCATCCCTGGGATACCAGCAAGGCCCATTGGCCATCAGGGTTTGTGTTCTAATACAAGGAGGAGGGAAACAGGGTCACTCGTGGAGTGATGGTACCCATGGGGTGAATGTGCGGCTTTAGAGTAGATGGTCTGCTGACCGTAGCCTTATTACTGGGTCCAACAAGAGTTTTTCATGCTGTAGGTCTTCCTAGAACATGTCATCCTCACATGTTGTATCGCTGTAGTCGATATGCCGGGTCAGTGAGAATTGTCAGAGTGAAAATACTGCTTCTATTGATGATTGTTGGCTTTGGCGAAGTGCCTGTGGATAGGGCACCCTGGGAGCACCCCGGAAATGTTTTGAGGTCTGTTTGTCTGGCATCTGCGCTTCCTGGGTTAGGGCAAATTAGTACTGTTGAGGTACCCCCCCCCCCACCCCCCCCCCCCCCCCCAGGGCCCGGAGGTTGCTGCAGCTGAAGGCCAGTCCTGCTCTACAGGGTGAAGTGCTCTATGGGGCAACAGCAGCTGCATGTGTTAGCAGTTTGTGTGGCAGAGGCGCTGTTGAGTTGTGATGGGTGATCGGGGGGTGCCCTCCTTCCTTCACTATCGTGGGTGGCAGGGCTACAGCCAGGGCCCACGAGTCCCCACCTCAGTCCGTTAGGGGTCGATTGGGCTGCATAGTGATTGTGTGCCTGTGGAGAGCTTAAGCTCAGTTCTCACTGAATTACCTGTATTAGAAGGTAGCTCACCAATAGTGCAGGTAAGGTATGGGCTTGGTGCTGAGCAATAAAGTCTGTATGTAGGGAGTGGGGGCTGTCGACAGGTGCTAGACTGCGTTCATACTTCTTTGTGAGTGCTTCCCCGCGGACTGGCTGCGCTCCATAATGGAACAGTTGTGGTCTCTGCTGATCCCCTGCAGTCAGGTGGCTTTGGGGCTTTCTGGGTGGTTTTGTCGTGCTTCCAATGTAGATGTTGCGGCCCAGGCACCAATTGTGCGCCTCTGATTGTGCGCCTACTGGAGCCTACTCCCAGGGTCCAGGCACTTTATCCCCTCCTCCCTAGTAATTTGTCACCTTGTGCAGGCGCAAAGATATCGGGTCCGAGGTCATGTGGGTTGCTGGGGTATTTGGTAGCAGGAGGATCTCTGTGGGCTGCAGAGGCGGGCGTGCTTGCCCAGAAGGTCTCCGATCAGGCCCATCCCCCATCAAACAAGTCAGCTGCCGGTGGTGGGGCCAGTTGCAGGCAGCACTACCAACAGGGCCCACATCTGCCTCAATTGCAGCCATGTCAGATAAGCAGGCTCCTGCTGTTTTGCCAGACACAAAGCATTAGTGGTAGAGAGTGAGGGCTGCAGATGGGCGTACGTTTCTTCAGAGGTAGCTGTAGACGGTGGTCTCGCCAGACTTTCCGGTGGGCACGTCTCACTTCTGACATCTGGTGCCAACAGACACTGAGGTAGGTGCTTGAAGTGTGACGAATTGCTTGTGATGAACTCTTTGGGACAATGAGCAATCGCCATTATGTCCTTTGCTAGTCACAACCCCCAGGTTCAGCATCAATTAGAGCATCAGGCTTGCGTTCCCATTTTTGCTTGACCACTTCCCGGTCTCCTTTCTTGAAAACTGGGTCCCAACCACTTTGTGTTGAGCAGCGTAGGTCTTTATTCAGGACTTATGCAAGGAATCAGTCGTACAAGTCTCGTTCTCATCTGTCGACCTTTGAGTGGTCCATTGTGGCAATTTGGTTCCTGTGGCTGTTCCAAACATCAAGGTAACATGGCTTTCACCTGTAGTTGAAACAGGAGTTGATTTGTATGCATGAAGGACTGAACATAGATCCGATCTGAGATCATTTCCTTTTAGCAGTGCCCTGAAGTACTATCTTTAGGGTTCCTATGAAGTGTTACACAACGCTGTTGGCCTGTGGCCAGACAGGGGTACTTTTCTGATGTTTGACATTCATGTTAGTGAGTAACTAGTCAAACTCTTGTCTGTTAAATGGTGGGCCATTGTCAGACTTCAGAATGGAGGGGACACTCCATGTTTCAAAAATGTAATTTAATGTTCTAATGACTTTATTTAGTGTGGTTGACAGCAGGTCTTCCAAAAGGGGAAACTATGAGTACTCATCAACAACTACCATTAGATGTTTAGATGTTGTCCATTGTTGTTGTCCATTGTTAAGAGGTCCAAAGAAATCAACTGCACTCCTCTCCCGCACCCGCTTCTGAGGTCAGACATGCCAAACAGATGCTGCCTTGTTTTGGGAGACAAGCATTTGCATAAATGACAGGCCTTTCATTCTTTTTCGAACCTTTTGTCAAGGCAAGGAAGCCACATTCAGTCTCAAAAAACTCTCTTGGTGGCGACAATGCCATGATGACCCTGATGGGCTAATTCATTGAGTTGTTGTCATAGAATCTCTGGAATGACAATTCGAGAACCTCATAATATATGTGTGACGGAGAGTTCCTAGCTCACATTTTTTAACTTTTGGTATTCATAGTCATCTGAAGGGGTTGAGTGTGCTTCTTCCAGGATTGCTGGGTTGTAATGTCTTTGAGAACACACAGATCTTGATCTGTATTTCTAGCAGCAAGAATTTGCTCCACTGAAAGAGCTGCAGGTATGCTTGATTTGACTATAAAGTTAACCTAGGCCTCAACCGTTTTGATGTTGTATTGTTACACTTTACTGGCACATGTGAAAAGTATATATATAAACAAAAGGATTCTATCAATGTGTAATGGTGATATTTTTTATTTTTAATATATATAGTGAGATACTAGGCTCTCTCTTGGATTTGAAAAGACGAGAGCACTGTGTGCTTTTTAAAATACCCCTCACACACTAAAAACTCCTTTAGTGTCATGCTTCATCATAGGGGTCTTCCCGTCCCTCTACGGGGCGGGGCGTGCTGCGACCTACGAATTACGTGGGAGCACTAGTTATTGTGACAGGAGGCTATGTGATGGTGCAGTGCAAGTGATGTCAGTGAAGTGTAGGGATCTAAATATGTGAGTGCAAGTAAAAAAGAAAATTAAAAATTCCCTGGCTAGTAGAAAAAATACATTTTATTCACTTCTCTGGCTGGGAACATTAAGAAGGGGGTTTTGAGGTGGAGCAATTAGCTTACTACCTGGTCAACATGTTTCGTAAGCAGTCCCCTACTGCTTACTCATCAGGACCTTCTAGTGGTCCTTACTACACAATGCTCGGTTTATAAAGTGGTAAGCCTACAGTCCTACAAACTGGTAGCAAAAATCGTCTGCCTGTTTGAGCTTCAGGGCATGAGCTGGCCCTTAGTGAATCGTGGTTAGTTACCCTTGTGCCGCTCCGTCCACGGAGCGGCATAAGGGTAGGAATAAGGCATTGCACTTATGCGGCAAATCTTACCGCGTGGAACACCCTTCACCTGCCAGCTCATGGGGCATGTAACAATTGTCGAACTAAGACCGCAATAGGTCAATATTTTTGACAACATTTGGCAACTAACCATGATTCACTAAGGGCCAGCTCATGCCCTGAAGCTCAAACAGGCAGACAATTTTTGCTACCAGTTTGTAGGACTGTAGGCTTACCACTTTATAAACCGAGCATTGTGTAGTAGGGACCACAAGAAGGTCCTGACGAGTAAGCAGTAGGGGACTGCTTACTAAACATGTTGACCAGGTAGTAAGCTAATTGCTCTACCTCAAAACCCCCTTCTTAATATTCCCAGCCAGAGAAGTGAATAACATTTATTTTTTCTACTAGCCAGGGAATGTTTAATTTTCTTTTTTACTTGCACTCACATATTTAGGTCCCTACACTTCACTGACATCACTTGCACTGCACCATCACATAGCCTCCTGTCACAATAACTAGTGCTCCCACGTAGTTTGTAGGTCGCAGCACGCCCCGCCCCGTAGAGGGACGGGAAGACCCCTATGATGAAGCATGACACTAAAGGACGTTTTAGTGTGTGAGGGGTATTCTAAAAAGCACATAGTGCTCTCGTCTTTTCAAATCCAAGAGAGAGCCTAGTATCACACTATATATATTAAAAATAAAAAATATCACCATTGCACATTGATAGAATCCTTTTGTTTATATAAATCTGTTAGGAGGGTGATTCTATCATTACCTCTACGCTTCCTCTATTGTTTTGGAGACATGTGAAAAGTAGTCAGCAGGATTTTTATCTTTCCCCAATGAACAAAAATGTAATCATAGTCTTGCGATCTCAATCCCCACCTCTCAATGTGAGGGCGCATCTTGGCTTTCGGATTTCCAAAAATAGTAAGTAAATCTTGTTGCTCAGTGACAAGGGTGAAGTGTTTTCCCTATAGAAACACATGGAAGTGTTCACAAGCCCACACCACAGCTAGACTTTCTTTCTGAGGTTGGGAATAAGTATGTTTGGTCTGTGGCAGACTCCCGCTTGCATAAGTCACAATGTGCCTTTGAGCGTTATCGTTTCCATTGCGCTGAGCAAAGAGTGCACCCAACCCACTTGGCTAGCATCTACTACAATCTCAGTATGAAGTTTTGTAGGGAGGCTAACTAACATCAGTCTGGCATCGTCTATACGATATGTAGTTTTATCAAGTAGAGTGTACCACCTTCCAGATCGTACTGCGGAGGTGCTCAGCTGGGTACACTCATCAGTGTTGGAGGCTTCAATAATCTCCTCAAGAGAGATTGGGAGTGGTCTGGAGCTTTCAACATTGAGACGAATGCATTCTTCCACCTCTTCCGCGTCATGTTCTTCACTTTTGGTAGCAGAACGGGCATGTCTGGATAGATAGTCTGACGGGTTCTAAGTACCTGGGCGAAAAACCACTGTGAAGGGATATTCTTGCTATTGTAGAATCCATGTTTTGATTTAAGGTAGAGGTTTGGATGATGACCCGATGAACAATAGGATAAGTGGTTTGTGATCAGTGTGTACAACAAAAGGTTAGCAGTCAAGATACAGATGAAAAGGACAGCATCCCCAATGTACAGCAATGGCCTCCTTTCAATATGGGAACACCTTTGCTCCGTCGCAGTCAATGCTCGACTGGGGTATGCCACTGGGGCCCACTCCCCATTGCTCTGTTTTTTGTGACAACACCGCTCCGAGGCCCGTGTTACTAGCATTGACTGACAGTAATCTTTTGCGGGTTCAAAGTAGACTAAGGTAGTTTCAGCTGACTGGGCTCGCTTCATGGCCAGGAAGGCTTTCTCCTGTTCAGGCACCTAGTTCCAGACGGTATTTGACTTGACCAACTCCCTCAGCGGAGCAGTGAGGTCCGTGAGATTATGGATGAACCGACCACAATACGTGACCATGCCCAGGAAACCTCTTACTCCAATCACATTGATGGGTGCTGGTTGGGCCAGCCTGGATGTCCTGAACCTTGACCGAATCAAGTGACACCCTGTTTTGGGAAAAATGGTATCCAAAAGCGCTATCTCCTTCTCGAGAAAATCACACTTTTTTCTATGAAGCGTCAATCCAGACAAACCGAGGCACCATACAACGGCTTGTGCTGGAGAGTCAGTGCGCAGGACTAGTTACTTATGAAACTAGCGTGAGGTGCAGGCCTAAAAGTCGGCCGTTGGACTTTCTTGTATAGATTTGTACTCTAGACTTTGTTGTACTCTCTGTTGTTCTTTTACTATATATTACAATGTCACACTTTAATGATGGGAGAGAAGAAATGGCACAGGATCTATTCCATAAAAATGTGACCATACCGCCACAGGGACAGGGTGCACAAAGCAACATGGGTCTGCGTGCATTTTTCCTCAAACTAGAACGCCTAACGAAACAGGAGGTAGCCCGCTGGTGGGAAGGTGTTACTCTCCAGCAGTACATTGACAACAAGAACATTCCAAGGGGTTTACACATCTTGATTTTCCTTACATTTGAGGATCCTAGTGATGACCTCCTAAAGGAATGGGAGGGCAATTTGGAGGGGTGCTCACTAGTTATGATGCAGATTTTAAGTAACGCAATTGAAAAGGGTGCCTAACTACTATCAGAAATTGGTGAGGCTGGTATTTCAGGCAGGGCGTTGGATTGGTTTCAATCGTTCCTTTCGGAACGATCCTTTCAGGTTGTAGTGCCACCGTTCAGATCTAAGCCCCACGCCATCAGGCGTGTGGCCTGGGGTGGCGCTGGCGTCCCTATCCTCACGCCGGGGAGAAGGCTCCAGTGTGTCCCAAACGGCATCCCCCGACCTGTGTCTCCTACTCGGGGGATGCCGCCGTCGTTCAATCTGCGGACTGCGCCTAGCGGCGTGCACCACTCCCGCCGCCCCTGCACACTCTACACCCCTGCCACAAATCGTGCGACCTAGGCAAGGGGCTGCGCCTTCTGCACACTGGGCACTACCACCTCAGCCGCCCCTTGCACACACTGCACATTGCCACTAGTTCTGCGAGCTAGGTAAGGGGCAGCGTGCGGCGTATGCAACACTCGCCTTCTGCACACGGGGCGCTAACACCAGCGGCACGCAGCACCTCAGCCGCCCCTGCACACTACACCCCTGCCACTAATCCTGCGAGTTAGGTGGGGCAGCGCGCGGCGTGTGTACATGTGGCATGCCGTGGTACTCACTAACCTCCTGCACCAGGAACACCAACTCCAGCAGCATGTATCATCCCAGTCACTCCTTGCACACTTTAGGTGTTGCACACTTTAAGTATTTCACACACGGTGTGTACATGTGCATAATAACATTCTAACGAGAGGCGCCTGCCACTGGTTCTGCGAAGTAGGTGAGGGCTTGCACACTGTGTGTGTACACCTGGTATGTCATGCCAGATTCCAGCCTCGTAGCACACTAAACACTAGTCATCCCTCAACAATACTACAGCTGTCTATGCGGGGCAGCTAAAACCATGCACTTACGCACATGCAAGTTGTAATACTTTCGACATACCGTCATCCTGCACACGAACACTACCCCTCAGGACAGGTCCAACATGGAAAGATTTGACTGTGAACTGCGCCTGGCGGCGTGCACCACTCCCGCCGCCCCTGCACACTCTACACCCCTGCCACAAATTGTGCGACCCAGGCAAGGGGCTGCGCCGTCTGCACACTGGGCACTACCACCTCAGCCGCCCCTTGCACACACTGCACATTGCCACTAGTTCTGCGAGCTAGGTAAGGGGCAGCGTGCGGTGTATGCAACACTCGCCTTCTGCACACGGAGCGCTAACACCAGCGGCACGCAGCACCTCCGCCGCCCCTGCACACTACACCACTGCCACTAATCCTGCGAGTTAGGTAAGGGGCAGTGCGCGGCGTGTGTACATGTGGCATGCCGTGGTACTCACTAACCTCCTGCACCAGGAACACCAACTCCAGCAGCATGTATCATCCCAGTCACTCCTTGCACACTTTAGGTGTTGCACACTTTAAGTATTTCACACACGGTGTGTACATGTGCATAATAACATTCTAACGAGAGGCGCCTGCCACTGGTTCTGCGAAGTAGGTGAGGGCTTGCACACTGTGTGTGTACACCTGGTATGTCATGCCAGATTCCAGCCTCGTAGCACACTAAACACTAGTCATCCCTCAACAATACTACAGCTGTCTATGCAGGGCAGTTAAAACCATGCACTTACGCACATGCAAGTTGTAATACTTTCGACATACCGTCATCCTGCACACGAACACTACCCCTCAGGACAGGTCCAACATGGAAATATTCGACAGTGCACACCGCCACCCGACGCTTTCCATCATGTGTGCACACGTCCACCATGTGTGCAAACGTCCCATAAGTGTCCTCTCTCTATCGCCCTCCCTCTATTTATCTATCCCCTCCCTCTATCTATCTATCGCCCTCCCTCTCTATCAATCGCCCTCCCTTACTCTATCGCCCTCCCTCTCTATCTATCTATCGCCCTCCCTCTATCTATCTATCCCCCTCCCTCTATCTATCTATCCCCCTCCCTCTCTATCAATCGCCCTCCCTTACTCTATCGCCCTCCCTCTCTATCTATCTATCGCCCTCCCTTACTCTATCAACCTCCCTCTCTATCTATCTATCGCCCTCACTCCCTCTCTAACGCCCTCCCTCTCTATCTATCGCCCTCCCTCTATCTATCTATCGCCCTCCCTCTATCTATCGCCCTCCCTCTATCTATCGCCCTCCCTCTATCTATCTATTGCCCTCCCGTTATCTATCTATTGCCCTCCCTCTCTATCTATCGCCCTCCCTCTCTATCTATCGCCCTCCCTCTCTATCTATCGCCCTCCCTCTCTATCTATCGCCCTCCCTCTCCCTCTATCTATCGCCCTCCCTCTCCCTCTATCTATCGCCCTCCCCCTCCCTCTATCTATCACCCTCCCTCTATCTATCGCCCTCCCTCTATCTATCGCCCTCCCTCTATCTATCTATTGCCCTCCCTCTATCTATCGCCCTCCCTCTATCTATCGCCCTCCCTCTATCTATCGCCCTCCCTCTCTATCTATCTATCGCCCTCCCTCTCTATCTATCGCCCTCCCTCTCTATCAATCGCCCTCCCTTACTCTATCGGCCTCCCTCTCTATCGCCCTCCCTCCCTCTCTATCTATCTATCGCCCTCCCTCTATCTATCTATCGCCCTCCCTCTATCTATCTATCGCCCTCCCTCTCTATCTATCAATCGCCCTCCCTTACTCTATCGCCCTCCCTCTCTATCTATCTATCGCCCTCCCTCCCTCTCTATCTATCTATCGCCCTCCCTCTATCGCCCTCCCTCTATCTATCTATCGCCCTCCCTCTATCTATCTATCGCCCTCCCTCTATCTATCTATCGCCCTCCCTCTATCTATCTATCGCCCTCCCTCTATCGCCCTCCCTCTATCTATCGCCCTCCCTCTATCTATCGCCCTCCCTCTCTATCTATCTATCGCCCTCCCTCTCTATCTATCTATCGCCCTCCCTCTATCTATCTATCGCCCTCCCTCTATCTATCTATCGCCCTTCCTCTATCTATCGCCCTCCCTCTATCTATCTATCACCCTCCCTCTCTATCTATCAATCGCCCTCCCTTACTCTATCGCCCTCCCTCTCTATCAATCACCCTCCCTTACTCTATCGCCCTCCCTCTCTATCTATCTATCGCCCTCCCTTACTCTATCGCCCTCCCTCTCTATCTATCTATCGCCCTCCCTTACTCTATCGCCCTCCCTCTCTATCTATCGCCCTCCCTCTCTATCTATCTATCGCCCTCCCTCTATCTATCGCCCTCCCTCTTTCTATCGCCCTCCCTCTATCTATCGCCCTCCCTCTATCTATCTATCGCCCTCCCTCTCTATCTATCGCCCTCCCCCTCTCTCTATCTATCGCCCTTCCCTTCCCTCTATCTATCGCCCTCCCTCTATCTATCGCCCTCCCTCTCTATCTATCTATCGCCCTCCCTCTCTATCTATCTATCGCCCTCCCTCTATCTATCGCCCTCCCTCTATCTATCGCCCTCCCTCTATCTATCTATCCCCCTCCCTCTATCTATCTATCGCCCTCCCTCTCTATCTATCAATCGCCCTCCCTTACTCTATCGCCCTCCCTCTCTATCTATCTATCGCCCTCCCTCTATCTATCTATCGCCCTCCCTCTATCTATCTATCGCCCTCCCTCTATCTATCTATCGCCCTCCCTCTATCTATCTATCGCCCTCCCTCTATCTATCGCCCTCCCTCCCTATCTATCGCCCTCCCTCTCTATCGCCCTCCCTCTCTATCTATCGCCCTCCCTCTCTATCTATCGCCCTCCCTCTCTATCTATCGCCTCCCTCTCTATCTATCGCCCTCCCCCTCCCTCTATCTATCGCCCTCCCTCTATCTATCGCCCTCCCTCTATCTATCGCCCTCCCTCTCTATCTATCTATCGCCCTCCCTCTATCTATCTATCTATCGCCCTCCCTCTATCTATCTATCGCCCTCCCTCTATATATCACCCTCCCTCTATCTATCGCCCTCCCTCTATCTATCTATCGCCCTCCCTCTCTATCTATCAATCGCCCTCCCTTACTCTATCGCCCTCCCTCTCTACCAATCGCCCTCCCTTACTCTATCGCCCTCCCTCTCTATCAATCGCCCTCCCTTACTCTATCGCCCTCCCTCTCTATCTATCTATCGCCCTCCCTTACTCTATCGCCCTCCCTCTCTATCTATCTATCGCCCTCCCTTACTCTATCGCCCTCCCTCTCTATCTATCGCCCTCCCTCTCTATCTATCTATCGCCCTCCCTCTATCTATCGCCCTCCCTCTTTCTATCGCCCTCCCTCTATCTATCGCCCTCCCTCTATCTATCTATCGCCCTCCCTCCCTATCTATCACCCTCCCTCTCTATCTATCGCCCTCCCCCTCTCTCTATCTATCGCCCTCCCCCTCCCTCTATCTATCGCCCTCTATCTATCGCCCTCCCTCTATCTATCGCCCTCCCTCTATCTATCGCCTTCCCTCTCTATCTATCTATCGCCCTCCCTCTCTATCTATCGCCCTCCCTCTATCTATCGCCCTCCCTCTATCTATCGCCCTCCCTCTATCTATCTATTGCCCTCCCGTTATCTATCTATCGCCCTCCCTCTCTATCTATCGCCCTCCCTCTCTATCTATCGCCCTCCCTCTCTATCTATCGCCCTCCCTCTCTATCTATCGCCCTCCCTCTCCCTCTATCTATCGCCCTCCCTCTCCCTCTATCTATCGCCCTCCCCCTCCCTCTATCTATCACCCTCCCTCTATCTATCGCCCTCCCTCTATCTATCGCCCTCCCTCTATCTATCGCCCTCCCTCTCTATCTATCTATCGCCCTCCCTCTCTATCTATCGCCCTCCCTCTCTATCAATTGCCCTCCCTTACTCTATCGGCCTCCCTCTCTATCGCCCTCCCTCCCTCTCTATCTATCTATCGCCCTCCCTCTATCTATCTATCGCCCTCCCTCTATCTATCTATCGCCCTCCCTCTCTATCTATCAATCGCCCTCCCTTACTCTATCGCCCTCCCTCTCTATCTATCTATCGCCCTCCCTCCCTCTCTATCTATCTATCGCCCTCCCTCTATCGCCCTCCCTCTATCTATCTATCGCCCTCCCTCTATCTATCTATCGCCCTCCCTCTATCTATCTATCGCCCTCCCTCTATCTATCTATCGCCCTCCCTCTATCTATCGCCCTCCCTCTATCTATCGCCCTCCCTCTCTATCTATCTATCGCCCTCCCTCTCTATCTATCTATCGCCCTCCCTCTATCTATCTATCGCCCTCCCTCTATCTATCTATCGCCCTCCCTCTATCTATCTATCGCCCTCCCTCTATCTATCGCCCTCCCTCTATCTATCTATCGCCCTCCCTCTCTATCTATCAATCGCCCTCCCTTACTCTATCGCCCTCCCTCTCTATCATGGCCTCCCTCTCTATCTATCGCCCTCCCTCCCTCTCTATCTATCTATCGCCCTCCCTCTATCTATCGCCCTCCCTCTATCTATCTATCGCCCTCCCTCTCTATCTATCTATCGCCCTCCCTCCCTCTCTATCTATCTATCGCCCTCCCTCTATCTATCGCCCTCCCTCTATATATCGCCCTCCCGCTATCTATCTATCGCCCTCCCTCTATCTATCTATCGCCCTCCCTCTATCTATCTGTCGCCCTCCCTCTATCTATCGCCCTCCCTCTATCTATCGCCCTCCCTCTATCTATCTATCTCCCTCTATCTATCGCCCTCCCTCTATCTATCGTCCTCCCTCTATCTATCGCCCTCCCTCTCTATCTATCTATCGCCCTCCCTCTCTATCTATCTATCGCCCTCCCTCTCTATCTGTCTATCGCCCTCTATCTATCTATCTATCGCCCTCCCTCTCTCTATCTATCTACACCATGTAACTTGCCTTATCTGCATACTCTCCGCTAATTTTATGTTATCAATTTGCAGGATTATGGCGGTATGCAGAGACCTGGAATTGTTGTCGACTACCAGACAAATCTGGTATTTGGTGGGACTGCTGGAAGGTGGATGAAAAGAAAGATGATGCAATCGCTTAATAAACCCATTGGAGGGGCGTTTGTCGCCAAAAAACCTAAATTGAGAAAACCTGGATCAAATGGCAATGCAGTCAAAAAAGGTATGTTTCTAGATAGAGGTTTCGCCTGGCGATCAGCTGCACAGCAGCGTTCGCGCAGGCGAAAACTTTTGTTTAGCAGTATGGGTGCTTCGTCCCACCTGCTCTTCCATTGGCTAGCTCCATAAATGGAGGCTAGCCATTGGAAGGGACATCTGTCTGTTATTGCCCTCCCTCTATCCATCTATCGCTCTCCCTCTATCTATCTATCTATTTATCTATCGCCCTCCCTCTATCTATCTATCGCCCTCCCTCTATCTATCTATCGCCCTCCCTCTATCTATCTATCGCCCTCCCTCCCTCTATCTATCGCCCTCCCTCTATCTATCTATCGCCCTCCCTCTATCTATCTATCGCCCTCCCTCCCTCTATCTATCGCCCTCTCTCAATCAATCTCTCGCACTCCCTCGATCTATCTCTCGCACTCCCTCTATCTCTCGCACTCCCTCTATCTATCTATCGCACTCCCTCTATCTATCTATCGCACTCCCTCTATCTATCTATCGCACTCCCTCTCTATCGCCCTCCCTCTCTATCGCCCTCCCTCTCTATCTATCGCCCTCCCTCTCTATCTATCGCCCTCCCTCTCTATCTATCGCCCTCCCTCTATCTATCTATCGCCCTCCCTCTATCTATCTATCGTCCTCCCTCTATCTATCTATCGCCCTCCCTCCCTCTATCTATCGCCCTCCCTCAATCAATCTCTCGCACTCCCTCAATCTATCTCTCGCACTCCCTCTATCTATCTATCGCACTCCCTCTATCTATCGCACTCCCTCTATCTATCTATCTATCTATCGCACTCCCTCTATCTATCTATCGCACTCCCTCTCTATCTATCGCCCTCCCTCTCTATCTATCGCCCTCCCTCTATCTATCTGTCTATCTATCTATTGCCCTCCCTTACTCTATTGCCCTCCCTTACTCTATTGCCCTCCCTCCCTCTCTATCTATCGCCCTCACTCTATCTATCGCCCTCCCTTCCTCTCTATCGCCCTCCCTTCCTCTCTATCGCCCTCCCTTCCTCTCTATCGCCCTCCCTTACTTTAACGCCCTCCTTCTCTTTCTTATCTATCGCCCTCCCTCTATCGCCCTGTTCTCTTCTCTTCTCACGTGCTGATCTGCTGCTCTCTTCCACCCTGCCTCCTTCTCTAACTCCCTGTTCTCTTGTCTTCTCACGTGCTGAACTGCTGCTCTCTTCCACCCCGCCTCCTTCTCTAACTCCCTGTTCTCTTCTCTTCTCACGTGCTGATCTGCTGCTCTCTTCCACCCCACCTCCTTCTTTAACTCTCCGTTCTCTTTTACTGTGCTGATCTGTTGTTCTCTTTCACCCTGCCTCCTTCTCTAACTTCCTGTTCTCTTGTCTTCTCACGTGCTGAACTGCTGCTCTCTTCCACCCGCCTCCTTCTCTAACTCCCTGTTCTCTTCTCTTCTCACGTGCTGATCTGCTGCTCTCTTCCACCCCACCTCCTTCTTTAACTCCCTGTTCTCTTTTACTGTGCTGATCTGCTGTTCTCTTTCACCCCGCCTCCTTCTCTAACTCCCTGTTCTCTCACACACAACCACACCACACACAACCACACCACACACAACCAAACCACACGCGCAACCAGACCCAACCACAAACATGTTTATAAGCATTTTATCTTCTTTATTTCTCAAGCTCACTAATGCAAATGAAAGCCTGTACAGCAGTGTCCTTGCTGCAGTTTTCAGAATTGTAGCCAAGAAGTATCTACACCTACCAGAATGGCAACAACTGCTGCTTAGCCTACGAATTCCTTGACCACCCAACATTGGTTCTTGGATTATGCCTGCCATTATTATGAAACTGTTAACACATTTTTGCACACCATGTAACTTGCCTTAACTGCATACTCTCTGCTAATTTTGTGTTATCAATTTGCAGGATTATGGCGGTATGCAGAGACCTGGAATTGTTGTCGACTACCAGACAAGTCTGGTATTTGGTGGGCCTGCTGGAAGGTGGATGAAAAGAAAGATAATGCAATCGCTTAATAAACCCATTGGAGGGGCGTTTGTCGGCAAAAAACCTAAATTGAGAAAACCTGGATCAAATGGCAATGCGGTCAAAAAAGGTATGTTTCTAGATAGACAGCTTCTGCTTTTTAGGTTTCGCCTGGCGATCCGCTGCGCAGCAGCGTTCGCGCAGGCGAAAACGTTTGTTTAGTAGTATGGGTGCTTTGTCCCGCCTGCTCTTCCATTGTCTAGCTCCATAAATGGAGGCTAGCCATTGGAAGGGAACTCTGTCTGTTATTGCCCGAGCAGATTCATGGGCGTTCCTGTGATTTTTTTTTCTCTCTCTGCCCCTTTTTTTGCCGTCACGAAGAGGTGGGCCCATTGTGGGTGTTTACTTTTTAGGTCTCGCGACCTATCAATGCACGCAAGCGCATTGAGCGGAGCGAGAATTCAAGTGCTCAAAAAACTCGTGAAACCAAGGGTTTCGTTCGTGCGGTTTCCTTTGAGTTCACGTGAATCACGTGACCAAACAAGCACGCGCATCAGCCTCCCTCCCTCACGGCCGCACAGCACATCAAAGGGCTTCACCCAGCGTGCGCTCTGCGGCTTCTCCTCCCCCATAATTATTCATGGCTGGCCATATGCTTCTCGCGCGCATATGGCTCGTGTTGTTTCAGCACAGCATGCACCTCTCCCCGTCGGCTCCAGAACATCTTTCGTAAACCCCTAAAATCCACTTTCAACGTCAAAACACTTAGGAAGGTAATGAGTGTCCCTTCAACAGACTTCCTTTACTTAGGTTTCATATTAGTTTTAGTTTCCCAAACTAGGGGCCACCCCCAGCAGCAACAATTCCAGTGATACAACTCTGTGCGCCTTTGTCTGAGAGGATGCAGGAGTGTGTCTGGAAGCAGTTAGTTGTCAAAAGTAGTTTATTTCACTTAAAAGCGCCAAAGGGCTTCGCCCAGCGTGCGCTCTGCGGCTTCTCCTCCCCCTAATTATTCATGGCTGGCCATACGCCTCTCGCGCGCATATGGCTCGTGTTGTTTCAGCACAGCATTCACCTCTCCCCGTCGGCTCCAGAACATCTTGGAAGCTCCCGGGGACTCTGCACGGCGTCAGCAGTCTCGGATTCGGATCGCCGTTCTTTGATTGTGGCCAAGTTGTTGTAATATGAAGCTCGTAAATTCAACTACTCTCTGCATGCAGTACAGCACACACAAGTTGTACCGCATACGTTATATTGCTCAGCCCCCTTATTGTAGTGAAGCTCCAGTTGCAAAGCAGACATTACAGAAAATCATCCATTTTGTACGGCACTTTCATAACCACAGTACTCGCTAAGCACAGCACTCATGTACAGTACAGCCCCCACATATAGTACAGCACCATTTCACAACGTTAAGTGTCTTCTTTTATTATACAGTGTCTGCTTGTTGACAAGCACCTATTTTAAATGCACGGAAAATGCTATTACTTTGTAGTCGTCAAGATAAATAAAAATGTCATCTTTGCCTATATTTTACAAAGAGAACGGACCCAGGAAACTCTGTCAAAAGCCGTAAAATACATCACCAAGAAAAGATGTAAATTAAAACATTAGCTTTACTTAAAATACTGTTGGACAGGCCCCTTGCCCCTATGCGTCTTAGTGTCACTGCGCCTGCAGCACCACTAATGCATACATGTAAATCGTCAGTGTGAACTATGCCCATGCTGTTAATAGGATCTCTGCTAATATTACAAGGAACAATTTAATAACAGCACCAGCAACACTAACAATACATATTAAGTCCAGTAAACTCAGCTGTCAAACCGCAAGTATTAAATCGTAATTAAAGCACTAGTCCGGGCCATTACTACAGTTTCTGTGTTAAATATTAAGGGAAACCACCACACCACTCAGGGACACCATCACACCACTCAGCAACACCACCACACCACTCAGGGACATCACCACACCACTCAGGGACACCACCACATCACTCAGGGACACCACTACATCACTCAGGGACAACACCACATCATCACTCAGGGACACCACCACACTACTCAGGGACACCACCACACCACTCAGGGACACCACCACACTACTCAGGGACACCACCACACCACTCAGGGACACCACCACACCACTCAGGGACACCACCACAGCCCTCAGGGACACCAACACGGCACTCCGGTTGGGCGAAGTTTGTTGTGATGGAGCGGAGCAGCCAGGTGTTGTAATTGCTCAGTGAGTGTTTGTCTGTCGGAGGCGTCCTGAGCCGGGATATGCCGGACGGAGAGCTCACCCCCTCGGTGCCACCCCTCCGGCTTACGAACAGGTGGGCGCTGGATTATTTTGTAATACTGGGCGGCTGAGATGCGGAGTCGGTGCTGGATGAGAGCGAGGTTTAGATGAACGAGTGGCTGGGATGAACCTGAATCTCTCACCCTGCACTGGACCTCGACACCCGTCACTCACACTGGACCCCGGCACCCGTCACTCACACTGGACCCGAGCACCCCTCATTCACCCCTGCACTCGTTATTCACCCCCGCACTCGTTATGCACCCCCGCACACGTTATTCACCCCCGCACTGGTCCTCGGCACCAGTCATTCACCCCTGCACTGGACATTGCCATCACCACAGGACCTCTGCAGGAATCGCTCACAACTACACCGTGTCTGCCTCCCGCCACTAAACACTGGTTCTGAACACCCCCACTCACCCCTAGATATGAGCACCTGCTACTCACCCCTGGACCAGAGCACCCGCCACTCACCCCTGGACCAGAGCACCCGCCACTCACCCCTGGACCAGAACACCCTCCACTTACCCCTGGACCAGAGCACCCGCCACTCACCCCTGGATCTGAGCACCCGCCACTCATCGGTGGACCAGAGCACCCCCTACTCACCCCTAGATCTGAGCACCCGCCACTCACCCCTGGACCAGAGCACCTGCCTCTCACCCCTGGACCAGAGAACCCCTACTCACCCCTAGATCTGAGCACCCGCTACTCACCCCTGGACCAGAGCACCCGCCACTCACCCCTGGACCAGAGCACCCGCCATTCACCCCTGGACCAGAGCACCCGCCACTCACTCCTGGACTGGAGCACCCGCCACTCACCCCTGGACCTGAGCACCCTCCACTCACCCCTGGACCTGAGCACCCGCCACTCACCCCTGGACCTGAGCACCCGCCACTCACCCCTGGACCTGAGCACCCGCCACTCAGCCCTGGACCAGAACACCTGCCTCTCACCCCTGGACCAGAGTACCCCCACTCACCCCTAGATCTGAGCACCCGCCACGCACCCCTGAACCAGAGCACCCGCCACGCACCCTTGGCCAGAGACCCCGCCACTCACCCCTGGATCTGAGCACACGCCACTCATCCGTGGACCAGAGCACCCCCCAGTTGAAAATTAACTTGGGTGAATCTGAAGGAGCTACATTTTAAGGTGTATTTCAGAGTGCACAGTCTGTTACGATGAGACCCAGGGGCTTATTATGTCTGTGGTGCATTGAACCTAGGGGGCAAGTCAGAAGTGCTCACTATATCCTAGTTGGCTATTATTACTAAACCTTAGGCTTGCATTAGAGTCTAATGGGCCCCTTTCACTTGGACGCAACGTGTTGCTTGTATCTGATTTAGGATATTACATAAAATGTGACAATCGTGGCAGATCTGGTATTAACATTGTTAAATATATCAGGAGTTACTGGCGATTAAATTGTGGAAACATGATTTCTGGTATTTATGATGCAACTCTCCCCCCAGCAGCAAAGGGCAACTGGAAACCGTCCCGTAAATTAGGTATATATGCGCGTTTGCTGTCCTACCGCCAGGCTATTTCAAGCAATAATTGTTTAATAAATAGTTGAAATATTGATTTGTGACAGGAGGAACACGCTGTAGAAAATGTGACTCTAGTATGTAAGGCATTATGTATTGCGATAGGAATGGGGAGCTCACAGAAGTCCGCACATACTACTTATCCTTTGAATACACACACACACCCACTAAGCAATCTGTATCCTGTGCTCTACTCGTTCCCCACACGCCAGCTTTCTACTCACCTTTCACCCTCAGCTCTTACCTGTGCCCTCAACTCTTACCCCTTTGCCCTCAGCTCTTACCCCTTTGCCCTCAGCTCTTACCCCTTTGCCCGCAGCTCTTGCCCCTTTGCCCTCAGCTCTTGCCCCTGTGCCCTCAGCTCTTACCACTGTGCCCTCAGCTCTTACCCCTGTGCCCTCAGCTCTTACCCCTGTGCCCTCAGCTCTTACACCTGTGCCCTCAGCTCTTACTCCTCTGCCCTCAGCTCTTACCCTGTGCCACACATTGAATTGGAGATCTCTGCCTCGTTCACACATGGACCATATCAGTAATATTCATTGGCAGTCTGGAATGGGACAAAAACCTGACTGGAGGTGGTAGGGGGGTTTTGGGGAACTTGGACGATCACATTGTTTAAAGTTTGTCACTGTTAATGTGTACTCGCCAGCCTGGCACGCTGTTGCAGCCGGTGACTGCTCCTCTGAACTCTTCTCTCCTTCCCAGAGCTTAACACCAAGATGCTTGGCTTTGACGAGTTCTTGCCCATGCTGCAGACAATTGCGAAGAACAAGGACCAGGGTACCTACGATGACTTTGTGGAGGGGCTGAGGGTCTTCGACAAAGAAGCCAATGGCTTTGTGATGGGCGCTGAGCAGCGACATGTACTAGTCACTCTGGGTAAGAGGCCATTTTGGCACAGTACTATTTTCAAGGCAGAGTATAATTGACTGCTGAACTCCCCAGCCCCCCTGCAGTGTTCAGGGCCCCCCTTTCTGATTCCGAGCTTAGATTTCTACCCGCGTCTGGATATTGCAGTTAATGGGCCCTGTTTCAGCCTTACCGAGTGTCCTATCAATCTCATTTAACTGTACATTCTTTTGGGGCGAGGCAGGATGGGGACACGGTTGGGTTACAAGTGGTTTTTGGATTGCCCCTTCTACAGGCTAGAGCTTTGACTGACTAATAGTTAGTCTTGGTGAGCCATGTCCTGGAAATTGGTGGCGTCCTTGTCTTGTGGGTAGCGGCCACTTCAGAACATCTGCTCTGTCTGGTTTTACCCTGGTGGCTGGCTAGTCTCACCAGCCAGTGCTGCTTCTGTGGCGGAAGTGTATTTGGTGGGTAAGTGCTGGGTCTGAGGCTGTGCGTGCTGCTGCATTCTGGGCAGTTAATCTGGAAGGTGTTTGATCGAAGCCTGTGTGCATTTTTGTCCTTTCCTTTGTGCAGGTGAGAAGATGTGTCTGTGTGTGTGTGGCTCTGTCTGTGTGTGTGTGGCTCTGTCTGTGTGTGTGTGGCTCTGTCTGTTTGGGTGAGAAGATGTGTCTGTGTGTGGCTCTGTCTGTGTGTGACTCTGTGTGTGTGTGTGTGTGTGTGGCGCTCTGTCTGTGTGTGTGGCGCTCTGTCTGTGTGTGTGTGTGTGTGGTGCTCTGTCTGTGTGTGTGTGTGTGGCGCTCTGTCTGTGTGTGTGTGGCGCTCTGTCTGTGTGTGTGTGTGTGTGTGTGCATGTGTGTGTGTGTGTGTGTGTGTGTGTGGGGCGCTCTGTCTGTGTGTGTGTGTGTGTGTGTGGGGGGCGCTCTGTCTGTGTGTGTGTGGCTCTCTGTCTGTGTGTGTGTGGCGCATAGCGCTCTGTGGATAGCTTTTTTTGTCGGTGGCTCTATGTGTGGGTGGCTCTGTCTGTGTGAGAGAGGCTCTATATGAATGTCAGTGCAATCCATCACGTCATTAACAATTACAGACCTTCACATCGCCAACACCTTGGCATTGGTTTGATAGTTGAAATAATTGGGCAGTGTGGTGGTTATAATATTAATTATGGGTATCTCAAAATAAAGGCTTTGTCAATGTGAAGGGCATGTCTTTGAAATTGGATGGCTTCTTCTCCCTATTTCATTTATTTCCAAATCCTTCGGCTCTCTCATTGACCAATCTGTGTCCTTCAAAGGGCATGTCCAGAAAAGAGCACAGACATCGGAGTCCCAGCTTACATTAAAGCACATTATCAAGCTTGCCCTTCATCTTAAACATTTGTGGTTCACGTGTCTTATCATTTGCCCAATGAGGCCCCACACTACTCTCCCACAGTTCTCATTTACACCTGTCAAAGTTTCTCTTACGCAGTTGCTTTTCTAATCGCCAACAACAGACAATGTGAGCTTGTTTGCCCTTCTTTGAAATAATTACATGAGTTCCCTCTCCATTTCATAATCCACCTCGAAGTGTGTTGTGTGAGCTACAAGGCACTTCTCTTGAGTAAACCTGAATACATTGCCTCTACATGGCTGGTGGACCAAACACTGCTGGCAGTTCATCTCTGGCTAGGTTCTGTTATCTGCCGACATTCCATTAAATTCAGAGGCTGCTGTTTGATGATACTTTGATTTGCATCTCTGCACCACCACTGCCATGCACACACACACACCACCACTGCCATGCACATACGGACACCAAAAAAAAATTCATGCAAAGCATTGTCATTTACAATGCCAGTAACTCAAACTTAAATGCTGCGAGACCTATTGCATTGCAAATGCTTGTTTTCTATATCTTTGCTTTTGAAGCAATTGCACCTCCTCGTCTTTATCTTATGATGTTTACAGCTAAAGCACGAGTGCGTCAAAGGTCTCGCATTTGAGAGACTTTGATCTATTTGCATTGTAAATGACAATGTTTTTTTATTTGTGTTCAGAAAATCTACCAGAGGTTTTTTCAACCATTCAATCAGACTCGGTGTAACCCGTTGCCTTGCAGTCTGCCTTGGAGTCCTGCTCGCCTTGTCTCTTGGCTGTGCTCTCTTCCCTTGAGGGTTTCAGGTCACGGCCTGCTTGGTGGGGTTTGATTGCTTGCTTGAGGAGGGAGCGAGATTGCGGGTCATTCCCTAATAAGAGTCCCTGGATTTTTTTAAACGCTTATCTGGCACACCCTGGCGGCAGAGTAGTTTCTAAAGGGTTTCTGCCCACATTGAATGCCTTCTCTTCAAGGTTCCAACCAAGTTATTGCAGTTGAACTAGCAGTATGTGTATAAATTAACGTTTATTTATCTAAAAAAAAATTCCAGGCTTACAAGGAACAAATACAAAGGGAGAGCGTAGTCACTACTACAAGTATCCTAAACAACCCAACAGTCAATTCCCGGTACGAACAGTATGCAAAGGTAAGATTTTTAGGAGCCATATCTGAAGACATTGAACTTATTGCCTCAAGTTGAATAATTGCTTGGCCAGTTAAATCGGCAGTCCAACTTTTTCTATGAGAGCTACCACAATGGTGAGTGACCATGCCTTCCAGAATTATTGTTCTGACTACTCAGATGTCTGTCACAATTAAAGTTTTACAACCCACTGAAAAAGCCAAAGGTTCCAGGGACGTTAGTTTCATTTTTTTACCCACACAACCATAGAAAAGTCAGCACTTAAAATTTTAATAGGTTTTTAAAAAAAAAGTAATTGCCCATGAGGAGGTCCCTCCATGTGTCCTATAGGTTCAGGATACCTGTATCCTGACTCGTGTTTTCACACTGTCAAACCCCAATCTTCCAGGGTATTGGTGAGCTGCCAGTAAATTCAGAGCTATCCGTTGGAGATGTCTGCTTTAAATATAAATGTAATCCAGCAAATTCTTTATTGGTATTTCTAGTAAGTATATTTCTGTTGCAGTCTTGTATTCAATCAGAAATATGGCCATTCTGCAGTTCTACTTAAAAGCGAATTTCACACCACACATGGGTAACCCTTCAGCCACAGGCATAAAAGCATCAACAGCTTACCTTCTCTTTCAATAAAACTTCTCAATCTGCCCAATCTACCTTCTCTTTAGGAATGCTGGAAATCTCACTGGATGGAAAGCAATTTCCTCCAGTTGAACGCTGCAAAAACGGAGGTTCTGCCCTTTGGAGATGCCCCCTCCTCTGGTCACCTTCCTGGTGGCCCCCAGAACTAGGCACACCCCGACCCCGGCAACCACAGTCAAAAACCTCTGTGTTCACCTTCAACAGTCCCTAAACATGAAGAAACATGTTACTCACACAGTCTGATCCTGCTTCCACACCCTTGGCTTACTAAGGAAAGCTTTTACTTATCTCCCCGACACAACAAGGAAAACAATAACACAGGCCCTGATACCAAGCAAGCTGGACTATTGCAACGCCCTATTGATCGCAGCAAATGAGTCCTCCTTAAACCGATTGCAAATGATACCGAACACAGCCGCCTGCACAGTTCTGAATGCTCCCCCCAGATCAGCTTCCTCTCCCCTCCTTCATCAGCTACAATGGCTGCCCATACGACAGCGCGTGAAATTCAAGATCTGCTGTCTCACACACAAAGCTATCTGGGGCAATGGCCCTCCCGATGTAGTAGAGAAACGTCGGCGCTATTACCCGGCTCGGACTCTGCGCGCCAGCTCCCAATCGCTCCTCAAAAGCCCCAACATAAAAAAGGCTAGACCCGGAGGCAAGTCCTTCTCGCCCCCTTCATCTGGAATCAACTACAGCTGGCCCTAAGACAGTGTCTGGACCATCTTAAATTCAGAAGACTCCTGAAAACTGCCTTGACAGATTGAGGGAGTGAGAGTGGGAAAGGGAGACAGTGAGGGAGTGAGAGGGAAAGGGAGGGAGGGAAAAGGAGTGACAGAGTGAGGGAGTGACAGGGGGAAAGGGAGACAGTTAGAGGGAAAGGGAGGGAGGGAAAGGAAGGGAGGGAAAGGTAGTGAGTGAGGGAGTGAGAGAGGGAAAGGGAGACAGAGGGAGTGAGAGAGGGAAAGGGAGACAGAGTGAGGGAGTGAAAGGGAAAGGGAGGGAGGGAGGGAGTGAGAGAGGGAAAGGGAAAGGGATACAGGGGGAGGGGAACAGAGTATGGGAGAGGGAGGGAGAGTGAGGGAGACAAAGAGAGAGCAAGAGATGTGTGTATCCCGGGTCTGGTGGCTCAGTGGACGAAGGTGTCCGCTGCAGGGACCAGTGATCAACCTCATGGTCAGTTGTTTTTTTTTGTTGCTCTAGCCCTGCCACCTCCCCAACTGACCCCGCCCCCACTGGTGCGGCCCTCAGACACAAACCACAGTGTAAATTTGGCCCCTGAGAGAACGTTTGTGAGTACCCATGACCTATGCTGTGCTTCCAAGCGCTGAGATACCCCCCTGGGGGTGATTCAAGCGCTATACACATTAAATAAAATCATTAATTAAATCAAACGGGTACACATGCTGCAAACGGATAAGTTAATTACCATCAACAATTAGCTTGCAGCCTGTAATGCTGTGGATGCACTTGCACCCTTCCTGCCACCAGGGCTCACACTGCATATTGAATGTTCAGATCTGATTACTCCTTCCTCAGCTTTGCAAATAACACTTCTTCCGTACTGAGTTTCACCCAAAAAATTGTAGTTTCGCAGGAAATGAATTTCTTGGAAATGTGATGCCCACCCTCAATATTCCAGTCATCGCCCCCTCTATACAAGGACTCCTCGGAGCTCATGGGCGTTCATAGACCTGACATGGATTTTTCCATCCTATGGTCTGTCTGGACATACTCTAAAATGTAGAAGTCCTGCATATGTTCTCCCCGTTGTAAGATGCCTTTTCTAATAATATATTCTTTCTGCTTTTTTGTGATCTGAAATCTGAGTTCTTTACTTGCACTGTACACAAGACTTTTGCTGTTACTTTTGTAATAGTTAGTGGCATTTGTTCTGGAGAATTTTGCTAAAGATGGTTTAAAACTTGTGTTTACTTTTAGGGTGAGAATCCCTTTGAAATCGTTGAACAAACGGGAGAGTCGGTAGTTGAGGAAACAACTGATGCGAATGATGAAGACAATGAGCAAAATGAAAAGGAGGACATTGATGGTGAAAACGATGAAAATGAGGAGCAGATAATGTGGAGGCAGAAAGTGCAGATGCGGTTGATGCTGCTGACCCAAATGATTACTCTGGGGACTTAACCACCACTGATGAAAACTAGTTGAGAAACTGCCCTGAAAGACCAAACACTTTAGCACACTGCATTGGTGGACTTAAAGAACAATTTTCCGCAAAGTTGAGCAGTTCGTTCACCCTGCATGCATTCCACTTCTGTTTTAATTGCCTATGGGCAAACCGGTTTTAAGTTTTATTTTTTTAGTAAACTAAAGCTTGTATTAAGCACAGCAAATGCTTCAGTATTCTTCCAGTGTAAATTGATTTGTTCATGGTTACGTTTTGAGTAATTTTGAGCAGTTGGGGTTCTAAACATTCCAATGTGATTTTTTTCCAGTTTTTAGCGGCCAATGTAGTGTTGTATATAATTCAAGCTGTTGTAGCAAAGAAACCCTGATTATGTCCTGCAGTAATAAAGGCTTACAACAAGATTATACACTTATTTTGCACCTCTCCTATATGGTACTGTCTACCTCAAAGAACGGGTACACTCAAGGTGGTGTATAATGTGTTTTATGCCCGGAGGTAGCGCCCCAGGGGGGAGCACTCGCCTGTTTAATGCTGATCAAAGGCTCTTTGCTGAGTTGTGAGATTGGAGAGGGGGCCGAGGGTATTCTGGGTGACGAGGTGTCACTGTAAGGCCTGGTAGCCTCTGGATAATCAGCAGAGGTGGGGATGGCAAGAAACATCCGCTCTGCCTATGGGGGCCTTGTGACACCAGCTGGGTGATTCTTGCTTTAAAGCGTTCGATTTGTCTTGTGTTTTTTCTGCACTTTTATTTAGCGCGAACTTTATCGGAAGGTATTGCAGCGCTTTAAATGAACACTAGTTACATCACACAAGGTCACTTTTTAAACCAGAAAAACAAGCATTTTCGGAAATTATGTAGAATATTCCATTGGTGGAGTGCTGCAGTCGGGCCGGAGCTGAATTTTAATCAGGGGGGGACTGCAGTGATGGACTGCAGTGTGTCTGCTGTTATACCAATGGCATAAATCACGCCGAGCCAGACTCTGCACCCACAGGCACCAGCTCCCGACTGTCAGGGTGGTTGGGAGGCAGCTGGAAAGGTCGGAGGTACCAGGTAGAGGGGGCTGGACACAGACAGGGACGGAGGAATCAAGGAAGCAAGAAAGAGCGGGGAAGACGAGGGAGGAAAGGAGAGGAGGAAGAAAATAATGATAAGGAAGAAGGAGGAGGGGCGAAGAGAGGGATAAACGGAGGAGGGGGTTATGAGGGAGGAGAACAGAAGTGGATTGACAGAATAAAGACTACGGAAATAAAGCGCGAAAACAAAGGAAGCAGTAGAGGCGGGCATGCAGGGTGGAAGGAGTAGAGGGGAAAGATCAACAGGATAGAAAGAAGAGAATGGAAGGAATAAAAACGGGAAGCTGCACATTGGGGACACAAGAAATAATGAGTAGAAGTAGAGACGGAGAAAAGCAGAAGCACAGAAAAAGAGACTGAAGAGGATGGGGCAATGTTGGAAAGAACGAGGAATGAGGTAAGAAAGAGAAAACCGGAGCGAGAACAAGGAAGGTGGAATGAAGAAGAGGAAATCAAATAAGGAAGGCAGTAATAAAGAAGATATGAGAATACAGGTGATGAAGTTGTAGAAAATATGGAGGAAGGGGAAGAAAGGAGAAAGTACACCAAAGCATGTAAGAAAATAAAAGATGCATCGAAGATGAAGAATGGGACACAGGGAGATTGACAAAGAGGAATACATGAAGGAGGAGACTGAGAGAAGGAGATAGAAATGGGAGGAAAGTGAACAAGTCAGTGTAAAGTGGTAGGTGGAATGAAGCATGGGCCGCAAAGAACACCAAATAAAAAGCGAGAAAAACTAGCTCTGGCATTGCGTGGAGTGGGGCGGGGGATCGGCTTCCTTTCAAGTGTGATGCCGAGGCATGGTGTGGGATGTGGCTGGCGATGTGCACGCGCCTGGCTCACATGAATTGAATTGAATCCGCAGTTTGGGGAGACTTTTCGGAACAACTACACAAACACAATTAGGAGGGGACCCAAGGGAAAGTTTAACGGCCGAGCTCTGGATACATTCCCTACAGTATACTCATAACAACAAAGGTACCAGAGGGTCAAATAGTGGCAAGTGTACTCGGACTGGGACTAGATACTGATACCAGCAGCTACACCCTGACTCTTATAAAACTAGTAAGAAAAGCCAAACCTGTGGATGGTCTTGAACACCCATCAGTCACCACTCGGAACCGCCCTTCATCATTTGGGGTTCCGTGAGAGACCCACACACCAAGATGTCTTATCACAAACAGGAATGGGCTGAGCAGATGACCATTGGTCCCTCCCCAGTCGGCACAGATGCCGGTTTGAAGTACCGACGGAAAGAGCGGTGCTTCACTTTAGCCCTGAGCCGCTGCCAGGTGGGGTGAGGTCTTCTTCACACCTTACAATTCGGTGAATAACTGAAATTGTAAGAGGAGATGGGACATTGCACCTAGGAGTTCCAGGTGATATTTGTGCCAGTCTGTCTATTGATTCACTATTTGTTTATTTATTTCACAATTTGATTACACGTTTTGGTATTCATTTGCTGCAGTAGCCATAGTCGTCAAATAGGTCCTGAAGAAAGCAAGGCATAATGGCCGTGAATTGCTGAAACATGTTGACCACGTTCCACCACATGGCAGTGTATATCTTTACCTGTCTTGACTATTTTTAATGTTGGAAGAGGAAGCATTATCCGAATAAATTTGTTCTTCACTTCCCAATCCAATTTTAACACACTTTTTTATTTTAGTTGCATTCAATTTTTGCACTGCACAGTCTTCTTTGTTATCTCATCAGTCACACCCTACAGCTACTCACAGTGTAGAGAGGCCACCCCACACTCCCAACAGGAGGGACCAATGGTCATCTGCTCAGCCCATTCCCGTTGGTGATAAGACATCTTGGTGTGTGGGTCTCTCACGGAACCCCAAATGATGAAGGGCGGTTCCGAGTGGTGACTGATGGGTGTTCAAGACCATCCACAGGTTTGGCTTATCTTACTAGTTTTATAAGAGTCAGGGTGTAGCTGCTGGTATCAGTATCTAGTCCCAGTCCGAGTACACTTGCCACTATTTGACCCTCTGGTACCTTTTTTGTTATGAAGAGACTTTTCGGAAGCCTTACTATAATCTTGACGAACAATGCTTACGCATTGGTTTAGCGAGACCTAACAATTAATGTGTCCGTCTGTAACACAACTGGTGCTCATGTAAAGCGCTCTGATGCCTTCAGGTCTAGTTCGCGCCCCCAGCCCCCCCCCCCCCCCCCCCCCCCCCCCCACAAATGTATAAACCACACAGGATGACTTCCTTCAGGAAGTCCTGCACTGCTGCAAGCTCCTCAGTCCAGGGCGGCACCTCTGAAACTCAATTCTTGCAAGAAGAATTGACAACCACCTCAAATTTTGAAAGCCTTCAAACCTGGCTGTTTATAGTTCCTTGAAGCTGTGAGACAGCATGCTGCTAAAGCACAGGGGGCACGGGTTTGCAGTCACAGAGGTGTAGTTTGGTCAGTAAGATTGGGGGTGTGAGCTTCAGATTTCCCAACAATTGCGCTGGCATTTAATGTTATAATACATTTTACAACAAGCAGGGTGCATGAGAGGGGCTTAAGTGGCAGTGGAAAGGGAGACAAATGAGGATGGGTAGCGGTACTAAGTGAGAGAAAACACAATATTTTGTAAAATAACCAACATTTATGAAGACTTTTAAAACAGAGAGGGAGACAGTGTATTTTTTGTCTGCATGTATGCAAACAATCCTGGTGAAATCCGACCGACACATCACCATACCCGACTTAAAGCATCTGTACCCAACTATTTACCAGAAAATGCATTTATTAGGGGGCTGTAGCACCACAAACACCCCGCCTCCCGAAGGTACGTCCCTGTGCAGTTGCATGCACGACCCTATCTATACTCGCATCTTTCTCCAGAATTTCAGATTTAAGGGCAGGTACATATTTGCCGCACAATGATTTTACAATGTCTCTGATTCTCACACAAATCACGCCAGTACTTCCCATAAAAACCAGATTACATCCCACATTCTTTCAGCCATGCACACCGAAAGAGCCTCCCTAGACCGTGTTGGCAATCAGAGGGCACCTTACATCATTGCTAGTGGTATAAAGTGCTACATTAATTCTGCAATACAGAACAAATCAAGTCAAGTGACCAATAACTGTCCGAGGTAGAGGGATAGGGGCAGAGAAAGAACAAGAACACGAGAGCAGGCAGAGAAACAGCCAGATAAGCAAAGACAGAGAAACTGAAAAGTGGAGTAGAGCAAGAGAGATAAGCGATAGGGAGAGGCAGAGAGAAACAAAGTGAGGGGGTGAGTGCGAAGCAGTGAGAGAAAGAAGAAGAGTGAGGGAATAAAGAGATAGCGGCAGAAAGAGAGAAAGAGGAAACGATGGGTAGAAAAAGAGTGAGCGAGGAAGATAGTGCCTTACATCCCCGCCAGGGGTATACAGTGCTATATTAATTATGCACTGTAGGAGTGTAGGGTCTGCTTCCTATGGTCACCCCCTTTTTGCTTTTGCTTTACTGGTTTTCGACTTAGATATGGCTGTGGGCCTGCTAATCAGACCCCCAGCACAGATGCACTCTCTCTCAATTCAACATGTACCCTAGGTACAACCACAATTGGGAATTGGTTCACCTTGTCAGCCCCTGTAATAAGTGTACCCTAGGTACTCAGGGCATAGGTGTAACTAAGGCCTACCAGGGGCTGCAGCATGTATTATGCCACCCCTGGCTGGTCACTCAAATAGACACAACTGGCTGATCACTCAGTTGGGGCAAGGTCGTGTAATCACCCCTTGCTTAGGTGTAGTATCCCTATACCTACTTATATATAGACTCATAGTAACGTATAAGTCACTCCTATGGCAGGCCTTAACAATCCTGGAGGCAGAGTGCTTGGTTATATGTGAGATGGTGCTCTAGCATGAGCTGAGCCTGTCTGCAGCTTTCGGAACCATGTCCTTATAGCTGTTCTATGATATCGCCTTACCATATACTCTTAAGTGCATTATAATCCTCGCGGTTAATGCTAACTTTGGTTTGGCTTTATCGAAACATGTCGTGTAAGGTGTCATACACTTTGGAATACTACCCCCTCGCCAATTTCTGGCGACGGGGGTAGCATTCCACCCTTCTAGAGGGAGAAGACATGTTGAACGTACTTACCCGGTTAAAGTTAACCAGAGCCCCAGCATCACAAAATGGATGCTGCTGCCACAGACACAAGTCTGGCCTCCTGCTGCTGGGAGTCCTTCCAGCAAGGGAGGCCCGGACAATAGGTTTCCTGCCTGGAGAGGTGGGAGCACCACCCCAGACAGGACTTTCTGTATTGGGACAGGGAGGGTTGACAAGAAACAGACACTGCCTGGAGCACACTAGGTGCTCCATGCATAGCCCCAGCTCTGGCGCCAAACTGGACAAAGGAAAGTGGGTGTAACCACCGCCCTTCCTGGTCCCACCCATAGGAGGGACCTAGTTAGCGAACCAGCCCCCTTTAGTTGTATAGAGGTAGGAGCTGACCCAGGAGACTTTAGATTAATCCTGGAATCGACTCGAGACGAAACTCTGGACCCTTCGACATTCACCTGAGCTGAAGACTGAAGAATCTCCCTTGTGGCCAAGGAGTGACCACCCTGGGCAACCAGGCACCATCCAGCGTTTAGTTGCTTCGACAGTGAAATGGATCCCAAACAAAAAAAAGAAGCTCCTGAGTGGCGCCGCGCGTGCCACTACGAGCATATGTCTTCAATTACGGCGGCCGTGTCTGGCTGCCATAATTGAAGACACATGGGCTTTGGTGCGCATAACAAACACCAATAGGCCATAGGCGGAGTTAACCGACCGCCTATGGCCTATTGCGTGTTTTGTTATAAAACAGCACACATGCAAAGCCCGATCAAAATTGACCTTGAAATGCACATGCACGAGCTATGTGGAATTTCAAGGTCCATTTTTGAAACCCTAGTAAAAGTGCTTTTCGCTTGCAAGCCCTAAAAGGTGAAAAAGATATCGTACCTGATGACAAGACACTGGGGTAACACTCCTTTGTCCAAAACTGAAAAGATAGTGCAGAAATTATATGTTAGAATGATTAAGGAGCTGCAAAGGGGGTATACAAACACCATCACCCTAGTCAACACACACACTGTCAACCAAGATTAGGCCTGTATAAGTTCCCTTTTGACTTAGGGAGTACACAAAACAACGGGGAGCAGAAATGCTACCTGCTACCCATCAACGCCAGCAAAACCCTAGTCAACGCACACTGGCAAACTAGAACAGGCCTGTATAAGCTCCCTTTTGAGTTAGGGGTACAGGAAACAACAGTGAGCAGAAATACTACGCCAGCCAAACCCTAGACAACACACACTGGCAAAGTAGATTAGGCCTGTATAAGCTCCCTTTTGAGTTAGGGGTACACAAAACCACGGGGAGCATAAATACTACCTGCTCCCCATCAACGCCAGCCGAGCCCTAGCCAACGCACAACAAACAACTTGAACAGGCATGTATAAACTCCCTTTTGACTTAGGGGGTACAGAAAACCACGGGGAGCATAAATACTACCTGCTCCTCATTCACGCCAGCCAAACCGTACACAACGCACACTGGCAAAGTAGATTAGGCCAATCATCACCGGATAGTATGTATGAATAGGCCATTATCAATAAGGGATAGTAGAGAAAAACCCTTCCCCTGAGGAATATTCTGATTTGGGAGGGAGTGAACGGAATACCTAACGAGAAATATTGGCTCAAGCCTATCCATTCACCCTCTGTTGGAAAATAATAGTCTAAAACCCGGTCCATTGGAAAAACCGAGCGAAAAATCAATATGCATACATTTGGTATAAGAGCGCCCGCCATGTGGGGAAAATTAACCCCACAGCAGAGTCCCGTGTCATATATCCACCAGCTAACCTGGCCCTCCCACGTTGAATGAATCGCAAGGGACTGAAGAACCTGGAGTTATAGGGGAGCACCCGCAACGCAGTTAAGCGCCTGACAATTTTCCGTTGTTATCGGAAACTCTGAACCCAAAAAAGGTGATTGCTTACTTGACGGCGGACATGCCAGAAACCTTGGTAATCAGGACACAACCCTTGGCCTTGGGTGTTGAAGTCGGCATGGAGGTCTTCATACATCAGAAATGCGAGGACCTGTTTCTGCTGACAGTGAAGGTGTAATAATAATTCACATTGGCAAAGCGCAAACGATCACCCGTAAGGGTCTCGAGCTGTAGGGGTCATCAGGAAGATTAAGCAAGCTATTGCCAGAGTCACATGGTGCCAGGCTAATCCGGCGCCGAGGATCGAACCGTGATCCCCAGATTCCAGCGTCAGTCGCCTTAACACCACACCCCTTGCCAATATAAGGCCTTAGAAGGGTGTCTAAGGGAAAAGGAGTCAACCCCTCCTTTAGTAGGAGGAACAGGAACCTCCTAAGTTGGCAGTAGCTCCGTTTACAATATATTGGAAAGAGCCAAAGAGGCTAATGGGAACGAAGGTAATAATACCAGCACAACAAAGCGCCCGAAGGAACCCTTGCACGGAGAGCTCCAGAGTGACCTTCAAGGGGAAGTATGTGAAGGATTGCACCCTCAGACAATGCCAGAGAACAAGATACTGGATGAACCCCCTGAGGCATAGGGGAACGGAAGTGCAGCTGGAACTGGCCCTGATATTGTGTATTCCCAAAAAGGGACCGGAAGCAGAAACCCTGAAGCATAAGGGTTTATAGGCGAAAATGGCGATAAGAAGGTGCAAACGTAAAGGACCGGTATTATGACGTATCCCCGGGGGTCTAGGGGAAGGCTAAACTTGCCCCAAAAACTCCAGATACCTTGCCACAAAGTTAATGGTGAACGACCACCCATGTGGCATGGATAAATCATCCATTTCCCAGAAAAGGGATTTACATCTCTTGGAGGAGAAGGGGTGAAAGACGTACCCAAAACCGTATCGTGGACCCTGCAACCCGCGGAGTCCCCAGAGAGACTGAACTATCTAGTACGACAGTGCTGGATAAATCCATCGTATTTAAGATCTAGAATCAGGCGGGAGTGGATGTCAATGGTAGGAAGAAGACCGACCTTGGCGGTAGGAGAAATTAAATAGGAAAAAAGAAAAAGGATAAGAAACAAGACAAAACAACAACGCCCAAAGGATATGCGTAAATAATAATGATGGGCGGTCATAGGGCTTACCACACTGTGTTGAGGACTGTATACCTGGGGCCCTGGTGACCGACACTGGGACGGAAAAATCCCGATTGGCACCGAGTGCATTCTGGGGCGAATGCTCCTTTAATGTACGTTTCATCCTCCTTGTAACTCACCCAGCCTTGTAAGGGTGTCCGAATGTAATATTGTAGTGCCAAGCACCAATCACGCCCGTGTATGGGTGTCAGAATGTAATATTGTAGTGCAAGGCACCAATCACGGAGGAGTAAGAGGGGGAGCCAACCCTTTGCACACCAGAAGTGAAATTAATAATATAACCAGCTCCTCAGCAGAGCTGTAGTCCAAATCATTGCAGCCCACAAAGGCGTAAGAGCCATGTCTAGTTATAAGGAGCGTGTGCGCACTCCGAGGGCCCTCCTGTTGTTACAGCCGGTAAGGCGTAAGTCAAAAAATTGCTCCGTCTGAACTTGAGGCATTAGGAGCCTAGGAGCAATTTGGGAACACGAGCGAAGGGCGTAATCCAAAAGGGTATAAGTGGAACCTGATTGGGTTACGCCCCCCCCCGGCTCGTAATCGGCTCTAATCCGCACTCAGCCACTTGGGAAGGCCTGTAGCGGGTAAGCGCGAAACTGCGCCATGATAGGAAGTAGTCCCGGACGTACCCATGGAAGTACATTGTGAAGGTACTAGTTTGGGACAATATATAGTACCTACCTGCACTGAATATGTGACCCTTGGCATTAGTAAGATACCTTACCACCACCCGACAGTAACGCTGTAACGCTGTAACGCTGGAACCCCAGAGCGGGGCCAAGCTCTCCCAGCCCCGTCTGGATTTAGCGTCCAGTTGGGCCAACGTATGTAGAGTCAATCTATAAAATGAGAGCACGCCATCTCCACACCAACGTGAGCGTCTTAAGGCTGCGTGACCGGAAGTGTTAACCATTTCGTGTTATGACACAAAGACATCGTCTAGGCAGTTGAGGCATGAAGCTTATAATGCAAATTGCACAGGCATTGCAACTGGAAGCGCACATTGGTAAAACCCCACCGGTCAAGGACCATTTCAAGTATCCCGCCCGTGGGCGAAAACAATTCCTGGCGGGAACACTTAGTAAGCGTGAGAAACCAAGGGACAGTAAATAGCACAGAAAAGCTGCAAGGTCCCTTCTATAACAGGTGGAATACATATGAACACATATAACAGAGATCCGTCAGGCCTTTATTGTAAAAGGGATTTAAAACGGGTATAAAAACTAAGTCTAATAAGGCCACCCGCGTTGCGGATAGACCGCCGTATTTTGATCTTAATTTGATTTTGATTTAAGACTGACTCCTCCTCCAAAGACACATCCAAATCTAATTCACACCCTCGCTATCTTCTGAAGGAAGACCTCCCATTATCGAAAAGTCTATTGTCCAGGACTATGGAAGTTCCTTCCGAGTGTGTTCTGGTAGTTTGAATGTTTACCATTTTTTCCAGTATTATCCTTGTACCGGTGTATGGTACCCTTTTGTAACTTGCACATGTCACTTTTCTCTTGTAACACACTGTTTGCTACCTCTCACATTTTGTTTGCTTTAGATACTTGCACAAGTGCCACCATTGCCTACGTAACGTTTGTTCTTGTGCTGGAGTGTCTGCCATTTATTGCAGTATTATACCTCTACTTGTACTTTGTATGCTTTTGTAACCTGCACACATATCACTTTTTTCTCCTGTAATGTACCGATTGCTACCTCATGTATTTTGGTTGCTCACTATTGTCACTTTTGATCATGTAACTTAACGTTTGCTTTTGTAATTTGTTAATTTGCAATTGTTTCCTTTCGTATCATTACTGGTCCTAAAGTGAAGCGCTCTGACACCTTCGGGTAAAGTCCGCGCTATATAAAATTGCATAAATAAATAAATACATAAATAAAATTAAAATAAAAGCCGAAGTTGCAACTATGCCGTAACCCGGGATTGAACCCGGGTCCTCCAGCTCTGCAGTCGAACGCTCTCCCAACTGAGCTATTGAAGCTTGCTTGAATGAAGGCGACACGCGCCTGCCCTTTTATCTGGCTCCGCCATTAATTGAAGCTTCTGCGAAGTACACCGCTCGCAGCGGGGCTGCTCCGCCCTAAATAACCGGAAAAAACTAACATGCCCGCAGGCCATCGGGGGAGTCGACCGCACTGTAATGGTAGACAAAGCTCCGCGGAGTACACCGCTCTCAGCGGGGGCCACTCCGCCCTAAATAACCATAAAAATCAATAGCACCCGCGAGCGCTGTCTCAAGAAATGACGGCAATTCTTGTGTACACTAAAGCACCTGAACAGCTCCTCCCCCGTGACGTAGGGGGTACAAAGCGCCATGGGGGAGCGACGCCGAATAGCTTGGTTCTGAGAATCGCTGCACCCCCGTGACGTAGGGGGTGCAGCCACTCACGGGGATACAATGGTTCTCAGAACACCGGCCCCTGCTGTGTCACAGGCAGCTCTCCTGGGAGACAGAAGCCTGCAACTCGGATACATTTGTTGCGCCGGCTCTCAGAGAGCTGCGGCGCAGTCTGCTTACTGTTTGGGAGTCGGGACACAGGCGGCGCCTCGAGCAGCAGAGAGCCACGGTTCAGTGAGGGGCACAGTGACAGGCGCCGTTGGCTTGCCTTGCAGGTCACTGTGCAAAATGCGTGACATTTCATTTCAGCGCGGTGATGCGGATCACCACACTGAAATGCGTGGGCGTCACACGTGTTGCGTGACGCTTGGCAGGACTGTTAAAGACATTGCAAAACCAATAGCTCTAGCTAAAAGTCCAAAAGACTAGATCTATTGGCTATGCCAATGCTTGTTCTACAAATGTATTGCGCAAGAACAATAAGCTATATGTAACCATAACTAGAAGTAGCTAGATGTACTACCAGCCAACCTTCTAAATTTCAGGAAAGGAGTAAGATGAAGAGTAATCTCCTTAAGTGTCTGCTTTTCCCAACTCTAACCATTGATGTAAACAATGTTTTTCCTTTCACTATAAGTTTCAAAACTCACCACCAAAGCTGTTTTGGAGTCACATTAGTCCTCAGATCTCAGAATTTTCAGCGATTTCCAACACAAGCTATTCATCATCTCCTACAAAACGACTTGTCAGTCAGTGGACACGAACAAGGGCAACCATTTTTTGTAAAGAAAGGGCGTGCAGTTTCATGTTGTCAGAAGAGACACAGTCACTTTTGAGTTTATTTGTTTTTTGTTTAACTCCGATGGTATTTCTGTGTGTGGCGCTGGGTTGGAAGGCTTAAAAGTAGGAGAATGTGGGGGAGGTGGAGATCATGCCATGGTTTGACCGCCCAGGCTCCTGTTGCAGATGGGAAGGGGGGTGAGTGGAGGAGGTAGAGTGCCAATTGTGTGTGCACGTTTACCTGTTGTACTGTTTTGCAACTGAAAACTGATAATATATATATATATATATATATATTTTTTTTTAACTAAAGTGGGAGAATGCAATGACAGGGCTTATACTCTGAGCCCAAGCTACCCATATAAACAAAAGGAAACTTTGTACTAAGTTGGACAGCTGAAAGTAAGCTTCATGTAACACTACTGGCAAATGGAAGCAAAGAAAATCAGCAAAACGGGCTGTAAATTGAAAGCTTTGCAACTGGCTTCACTATTAAAAGAGCAGTATGTGAGAACAATTAAAAACGGTCAAATCTGTGAGTCCAGGAGATCATTAACAATGCTTATTTAGGTAATGCAATGCAAGCTACCACGTGCACACCTGGTCATAATTTTGCTCCTGTAAACAAAAACGTTGCAATTATGAAAATCTCCAATTTATAAAAAATAGAACCATTTGAGACCCATCCTTCTAGTCACCAAAATAAAAGGATTGAGTCTCAATGTATTTTCGATTAACCAACAAATGTTGATAAACCAGCAGAAAAGGGCAGTACAATAACAGAATTGCTCACCTCCCAGTCCAGGTAGTCACTTGCATCCTCGAAGTTGGTGAGGAGTGACACTGAGCAGAAAAGCTTTGGCAGCTCCTCACGGGTCAGGGGTGGGAAGCGGCTGTCTTTAAGGGCACTGCAAAACAAATGGTGGGAAGATGGGAGAAATAACGACTGAGTCATGAATACAAGATTGACAACTGTATTACACCTTCATGGAATCAGACATCTCAAGAATGTAACTCAGACTTGACCGCACATCAGCGTTGTTAAAGCTTCACCCCAATTGTCATTTCACATACTCCTATTTCGCCAAAAGACTCTCGAAATACATTTTGTACTATTTAATTAAAAATCCTGGCAAGAATACATGAGCACTGCCCCAGTGAAAAGTCTGTCAGAAGTTGTGTTAATTTGGTACAGCAAACCCAGCTACAAGAGCACAGCTGCTCCATAAAACAGGAAAGAGCTTAAAGAACTGGGTGATGAGTAAGGCCCAGTATGATCAGTAGAAGGTTATCAGAGACACCTCCCACCAAAGCAACTCTATTAACGATTGTACAACTGCTCTGTAGAAACAGCAAGACAACTTTGTTTGAGTGAAAGCTTATGATAGGAGAGCATGCGCTCACGGCTGAACGGGTCAAAAAAGGTTTTAATAAAGAACAAAGAATACATGTATTCTATTTTGCTGTAGAACCTCATAATCTATTGAATTTTATTTATTTCGTTTTCAATTTAAAGGTATGATTTTTAAATTGATAGAATGCACCGTAGTTTTATTCAGTATAGTTTATGGGGTTGTAGAAATGTCAAAGCATGTTCATGCATTCAGCAGCTTTTCTTTGAGGAACAATTGCCATTAAAACGTATCCTTGAAGTTCCCTGAGCAACCTGCAGTTTAACCCCTCGCTCTAGAATCTCACTCGCTCTGAAATGTACCTTTTGCACACCTTCAGTCAGAGCTTTATGGCGATACCATCGGTTGTACTGACAATCTACGCGCTTATTTCCCCCTTAGCAGTGTTGCACTACTTTTAAATGTTTATAAAAACAATGTGAGAAGGGAAAAGTAAAAAAAAGCCATATTGTTGCCTAGAACTGCTGGTTAGGACTGCTGGCAAAACCCCAAAAAAGAATCTTTGGGAAAATAAAGAAGTCCCTCAAAGGAGGATGTTGTTTAATGAGTGAGCTGATTTGAGGCCTGAGGCAGTGAGGAATCCTTGTAGAGGGCACGATGCGGGGCAGCACCTTCACCTCTGAATCTACTGGCGGAGATGATATATCCATTAGCATTGCCTATTACACAAGGTCATCATTGTGCCAGGGGCTATATGCCCTGATCTCGAAGCAAATGTGAATCACCCAGAGTTGGTGTGAAGAGCCCATTGGCTAACAGATGCACATTTAGGGTATTCCTGAATGGTTCCCCTTTAATTAGTAAATGTAAGCCTAAAGCCGCACGGGACACAAGCATCTCATCTACATATTATAAAATAGGGAACACTTTTCTGCCAAATATTTGGGTGAGCTGGGATTAAAAAGTCCAAAGAATGGCTCCTTAAAGTGAATGCAACCTTGCCTGAGTTCCATGTGCTCGGCCTAGGTGATTTGAGTATTATTCCAACAGCTTTCAACAAAACAAATTCTACTCTCAACAGGGCCACCTTTTCTGGTCGAATGTATGCTCTTCAGAAGCAGCTGTGACATTCTATTTTCCTCATCTTTGTCTTGCTTATGCTTATATAGATTAAATGAGCATGGTTATGAACCAACCCAAGGAAAAGGTCTAACAAGGGCTGAATGTATGTATTGAAAAGGGCAGGGGATAAGACATACCCCTGGGGGACACTACAGTCGAGACACCCAAATGACAAAAGTCAGATGAAGGAAAACTGAATTATGATTTGTGAATGATTTTCGTAAATCAATGCTTTTCACTTTCAAAAGCTTATAAAAGATTATAAATCACTGCTTTTTATTTTTATTAGTAGTCATGAAGCCCGAAATATGAGGGTCTGAGCAAAAGTCAAAGTTTCAGGCCAATCAAGTTGGAAGTAGGAGTTGGATGCGGACTCCGGGTTGGTCTCATTCAAGATTTTATCTTTGCACTTAGAAACTTTTCTGGTTCGTTTTCTTGTCCACAGCGAGGTCGGCAGGGACCTCTGCAGCTTGAGGCCAGAGCTAGGCTCGACGTCGCCAGACATGCGAAGTCCAGCGGTCTAGTGAAGTCTTGGTTCTTGACTGCATTCAAGGCTACCCACGAATCGCCAAGTAGCAGTAGTTTATGAGCCTCGGACTATGTGAACAAAAACTATTATCTTTTGCCTTTGGATAGCAAATTGCAGTTCTATAGGGAGAGACAGTACACTCTATCACCAGCCAATGGTCCAGGAGCTGTGAGGCACCTCTTGGGGGCTAGGACTCGATCTCCCGGGCCACACCTGCGAAGTCCAGGGCAAGTCTAGAACAGTTCATTTTTGTTGTGTGCTAGGAGAAAATATTTAGTTTCACAGCAGGATTGCCACATAAATTCACTCACATTGGAGTCAGAGAAAGAAAAGAAAACACCAAGCTCCCTCGGAAGACAGAGCCTGACATTTGACCTCTGTCTTTGAATGCACAGCAAATGTGACAAGATAAGAACAAGATTTAGAATCAAGCATGTTTTATTGCGTGGTAAAAGCATATCATTATACACAGCTTAGCTGCCTACATCAAGACGCCGGCAGAGTGTAATATTATGATCAATACACAGCGTTTAGGTCTACATCCCAGAGGGCGACCCCGCGATAACATTCAGACCACCACGCAAAGATAAGGCACCTGGCTCGGATACCACTTTTATAGAACAAAAGAAACAAAGAAATATACAAACAACTAAACCCCCCCTCCCCCTATCCTCCCCACCCCCACCCTTCTCCGCTTCAGTTCTTAGCCACCAGTTCTACCTCACCCAAAAAGGCGGTCCCAGGCTAGTATCTGTCAGATTAAGTTTTGGTGGCCCCTGGTGGCTCTAGAGGAACGAGTTGTAGGATTTGCAGGTATTTCAGGCACGTGACTTCCCTCATTTCTTTGGTAAGGAGTTGCAAGAATTGGGCCCATAGTTTCGCATATTCTGAACCCTTCCCGTCAATCGCCAAGAGGTGCCAAAGCCTCTGAATCCAATCTCGAGGGTCTGGGGTTGTCGAGGATCCCCAATGCGCCAGTAATACCTGCCTCGCCACAAGCAACGCTAGGGCTATCTGCTTACCCCTCAGCAACCGTAAATGGAAGGATTTAGGATGGGGGAGTCCCAATAACGTGTGTTCAGGTGCTCATGGGAATGTAATCTGAATTGCAGTGTCAAGGTCATCAAGAACCGTTGCCCAATACTGCACTAGTTTCGGGCAGTGCCGCAGTAAATGTACCAAGGTGCCAGTAAGACAACACCCCCACCAGTAGAGGTCTGACTTAGCTCCATCCCAAGATTTGATGCGCGCTGGGGTATAGTACCAATAAGTGACTACTTTATAGGCAGATTCCGCGCCCACAGAGTTGGAAGCAGTGTAGTGTGCCCGATAAAAGACGTGCTCCCATTCTTTTTGCATTGAAGGCCGCCCTAATTCAGTCTACCAACGGACCTGCGCCTTTGTGCGATGCTTCTTGGGGCGTGCAATGATCATGGCGTAAAGCTCAGATATGAGTCTACGGTCATCCTTTTTACAGACCAGCCACTTTTCAAAGGTAGTCAAGGGACGGGACATAAGAGTGAAATTGGAGGGTTGGGTCACCCACTGTGCAAGCTGGGAGTAATGGAAAGCACCCGATTCTGGCAGGTCATGATAATCCTTACGCAGTTGAGGGAAGGGGATCAAGCCATCTGAGTAAAAAAGAGAGCCTACCCTTTTACAACCCTCCTCTCTCCAACGGTGGAGGACTGGGGATGTGCAACCAGGCGGGAAGTCAGGGTTGTCCACGATAGGGGTCATAGGAGAGGGAAATGTAGTCCAGCCTCTCTGGTGTGCTAGCTGATCCCTAGCCTTAAGAGTTGGCGAAGTAATCGGAGAGAAGTATAAGCCCCACGCTCTGTGCTTGCGCGGGAGCCAGAGTTTGCGCCAAATATTACAGCCAGCCACTGTTTGGTCCATAAAGTACCAGTGTTTGCTGGACAAGGGCCTGTTCCATTCCGTGATGCAGTGGAGACAAGATGCTTGGTAATAAGCTCCCACTAGCGGGAAGCCCATCCCGCCACTAGCTTTCGGCGAGGTGACCAGTGATAATGCGAGCCGCGTTTTGTTATTATCCTACAAACATTTGTTAAGGAGCCCCTGCAATTTCCGAAGGGTGCCTGGAGGTGGACTCACAGGGAGCATCTGAAACATGTAAAGAATACGTGGGAGCACAGTCATTTTCACGGCCGCTAATCTCCCGTACCACGCTAGGTTGAGGCGGGACCAATCAGACAATGCCTTGGCTGTTTGATCCACCAGTAATTTATAATTGAGGGCAGTTGTTTTAGCGATTGACGAGGTTAGCCGAACGCCCAGATACGTAATGTCAGTGTGCACCCAGTGGAAGGCAAAATCCTGTTGCAGGTCACGGACCTCAACTTCAGGAATAGAGATGTTGAGAATTTGCGATTTTGAAAAGTTAACTTTAAACCCTGCAACACTTCCAAAAGCAAGCAGCCCTCTTGACAGGTGCCGCAATGTGGAATGGGGTTGTGTAAGCGACAGAATGACATTGTCCGCATACATACAAATTTTTTGTGTGTCAGTGCCGAATTTGATACCTATAATGTCAGGGTTCGATCGAATGCGTTGGGCAAAAGGCTCCATATAGAGCGCGAAAAGCAGCGGGGACAAGGGACACCCCTGCCGCGTACCTCTGGAGATGGGGAAGAGGGCCGATTTACACCCGTTCACTCGCACCGCCGCTTTATGGGCTGTATAGAGACACTCGACCCATCGGACAAGGTTATCACCGAATCCAAAGGCACGTAAGACTGCAAATAAATACTCCCAATCAACGCAGTGAAAGGCCTTCTCTGCGTCGATTGAAAGCAAAAAGGCCTGAGTGCGAGACCGGTGTATCAAATCTATAAGGTGAAGGAGTCGCTTGGTATTGTCCCCTCCTTGCCGCGTCGGAATAAAACCGGACTGGCCTGGGTCAATAAGGCCATCCATCAAGGGGCAAAGTTGCGCTGCCAATATGCTTGCGAAGAGCTTTGCATCGATGTTAAGGAGTGAAATTGGCAGGTACGACCCACATTCTTTAGGATCCTTTCCAGGTTTAAGAATAACAGCAATTGCTGCCTCAGACATTGAGGGAGTCACCTCCCCAGTATCGAGGAAGGAATTAAAAAGTCTTGTTAAAAGGGGAGCCAGCTCCACGCAAAAGTTTTTATAAAACAGTGCTGAGAAGACGTCCGGACCTGGGGATTTGGCCACTTTCAATCGTGCTATCGCTGAGATGACCTTCTCTATTCGAATGGCGGCATCCAAAGTGTCAGCCGATGATTTAAACAGAGGAGTAATATCGCAAGAATTGAAATAATCCTCAGGACCCTGCGGGCGAGTATCCCCCGTGTAAAGGCATTGATATTACTGGCGAAAGGTATCGACAATAAGAGTGTTGGTGCTCTACCGCTTTTAGATCCCGTATGGATTGGATAGCTGACAACTGTGTTCGTGCCCGTAGCCTATGTGCCAACATCCTCCCTCATTTGTCTCCGCTGAGATAAAACTTATGGCGTAGGCGCAGGAGGGTATGCTCTGCCCTGTCCAAGTCTATGTGTTTCAGCATGCGCTGCCGCGTTTCCAGTTCCCTCCAAACTCTCGGGGCTTCGGTCCGCTTGTGCACCGCTTCTAGGGCTCCCACCTCCCTCTCCAATTCTACACACTTTTCTTTGCGTAACGCGCAAAGGACGCTGCGATCGCGATGAATTCACCCTGCACTACTAATTTCAAAGCTTCCCATACCGCCGCAAGAGGAGAGCAATCTTGGTCGTTGTCTGCAAGGTAGTGTACTATAGTATTCCGAATTCAAGTAGTGACCTCCTCCGAGTGCAGAAGGGAATCACAGAGGCGCCAGCCCTGCGGTGGGGAACGCCTGCCATGGGATGTGAGCAACACCGAGATGAGGGCATGGTCTGACAGGGAACGGGGAGTGATATCTGCTGCGTGTAAGTGTGAGAGGAGAGAGGGAGTGGCCAAAAAGTGATCTAAGCGTGCATAGGTTTTGTGCGCTGCGGAGTAGTACGTGTAATCTCGTACATAAGGATACTGAGTGTGCCACACATCGCTCAATCCTCAATAAATCAACCATTACCTCCCTCCCTGCGACACTGTGCTCCCGTCTGATGTGATCGCTGCTCTGATCTATCCATCCCTGGGTCCATCACCACATTCAGGTTCCCTCCCACTAAAAGTGCTGCATCTGGAGAGGCAAGAACTTCAGAAAGGGCTAGATGCAGGAAGGGTTCTTGTTGTTCGTTCGGGGCATATAAAGATCCTACCGTCATTTGTGTGTCCCCCCATAGTATGCAGACAGCCAAAAACCTGCCTTTGATATCTATCACAGTTGAAAGTACCTTGCAATGTGAGCGCGCGCAAAAAAGGATTGCAACCCCATTTTTCTTAGCCGGACCTGAGGACCACAGCTGCCGCGGAAAGCGTTTATCCTTCATCCGCTTAGTATCTTTGGAGAACAGGTGGGTTTCCTGGAGCAGACATACATCATCTTACCCGTTTTCTAAGAGAGAAAGTATTGCAGAGCGTTTAAGCGGGTTGTTTAGCCCTCTGACATTCAAGCTTACAATGTTCAAATCCCTACCCATAACATCTAAGGGAGGAGCAAAAACGCATCAAGCTGCCCAGATCCAACATCACCAAGACCAGTGTGAGTCAATTCCCATGGACCGGGTACCTGCCATGCCTGCCTGAGAACTGATGCGAAGCCCCAAAAACATCCCCAAAAAATCCTGCAGAACCCATTTCCGGAACAAATAATACAGCAACCATAAGAAAGGAGGAAACCTGAGAGTCTAAGGTAGTGACAACAGTCTGTCTCAAAAGTCACACGTTTAGAGGGACATGGCGCCATCCCAAGTCGAGTCATGTACTGGGTACAGAGCAAACCCACCGTATAAAGGGGAATGAGGACACTGCTCCTCACCAGACTGCACTCCTCCTCCGGCACCAAAAAATAAGCCCAACTAGATGCCAAACTTTTGAAGATTAAGGGACAGCTGCATTATCCGCCTAATAGGGCCGCCTTTCTCCCCAGCATTCTAGTGGACGTGTCCGGTTTTGAGGCGAGGACTGATCTCCCAACCCGCTGCCACTCGGTAGAACGCCTGCGCCACCGCGAAGGAGATCCATTGTTCTCAGCTCAGGTAAGGGGGGGGGGGGGGGGGGGGGGGCGCTCCAACCCCAATACTTCATAAGCCGCCTCCAAAGAGCGAATCTGTAGGAGTTTGCCGTGGTGCTTGAAGATGAGCCAAAATGGGTGGCCCCACGAGTAGGGGATACCTTGTTCACGGAGATGAGTAGTAATGGGCTTAAAGTCCCTCCGCTTGACCAGCCTGGAGGCCGCCATGTCTTGGTAAAGTGCGGGCTGATGACCCCGAAACTGCACAGGGTTGAGATCTCGGGCTTTACGAAGGATTTGCTCCTTAAGTTGGAAATCGTGGACACAGACAAGTATGCCCGGCGGGGGAGCTTTAGCACCACGTGGTAGACCTACACGGTGAACCCAATCCATCTGGATTTCCTGATCCTCGTCCTCATCCAAGATCTGATGAAAGGGGTCGCAGACGTAAGCTCGGAGGTTGTCTCCCGCCCAAATTCTGATGTTATTACGCCTGGAGCGGTTTTCTAAGTCCTCAGCTTGGGAATGGAGATCAAGATTCTGTTCTGTAAGGCGAATCACATCCTGCTGGAGCTGGTGGAGATCGTCTTCTCTTCCTAAGTCGTGCTCCTTAAGGGTCGCCACCCGCTCTCCTATGGCATCCACATCACGCCGAACTTCTCGGATGTCTGAAGAAAGCTGGGAGCGAAGCTCCATGATGTCCTCCTTTATGGCCGTGAACAGTTCGACCATAAAAGCTTTGGTTGCCGGCGCATCATCGTTGTCGGGTTGCGATGCTTTGGATTCCGACTGAGAAGCAGAGTGGCTCGACGATTTTTGCAGGAGATCTTTCAAGGGTTTCTCCTTTCTACCCCTGAGGAAGACATGGCGCCACAAGCAGGGGTCTATGCGTGGCCGAGCACAACCAGGGCAGGGCAGCAGGAAGAGATGTCAGAGATGGCCAGGAGATCGATCCCCGCAGGGCAAGCCAGGCTGGAGCGTAAGAAAGAGGGCGGACAATGTCGAACTCTGTGAGGCAATACAGTTCAAGCACAAATGTGGCGGGCCCAGGTCGTCGAGCCACGGCAGCGAACCGTAAGCCTGCAGCCCCTCGTGAATAATCTGCCTAGCAAGGGAAGACCGTTGCCCAGGTCTCAAAAGGGGAAACACAGGAAAAAAAGAAGAAGAAGGGGGGGAACCCCACACCTCACAACAGAAGAACACTGTGCGTGCTAGCTACAGCTGAATCAGGCCTCTACTAGCCAGTCCAGGTCGTCTGTTGCTCCGCCGATCCCAGGTCTCCCCTCAGGCACCACACGAAAAAGCTCACGTGGCCGGCAAAGTCCATCACAGGGAGTATGACCCCTCAGTCTGCAGGAAGAGGGGGGCTCTCAGAGTCAGGAATCGTCCTGCAGATGGAAGAAACAGAACACCCCACTACCGCTATCACTGCCGCACTGCCGCACCGTCCGCCGACACACGGACCGAGTCACACAACTTGAAGCCAGGCGACGGGCCACTGCCACTGGTCTCCTCCCAGCAAAGTTCACAGTGAAGCCCCCAGTGGGGTGGCCAGGCCTCTCCTGGACAACTGCGCAAGATTAGCGACCATGCTGGGTCGCGCAGTCACTGACAAGGGCAGGGGCATAGAGCCGCCACCCTCCGACCGAGGGCAGGCTTACCGCTCCCAAAAGCTTAGTCCACAAGGCCCCAGCTCCACGCAAAGGCCCCTGAAGCAGTCGCACAGTAGAGGGGCACCTTCTCTCGCTACCGCCTCCAGGGAGGCCACCACAGAGAGAGCACACACCGCAGCCTCTATTGCTGGGCCCAGCCCCTCGCAAACAGTTCAAGGGCCCAAGCTACTCCTCTGCCTCCAGTCCCCACCACTGGACACCACAAGCCCTGCGGCTGGCGAGAGCCTTCCACAGCACCAGGCCTCGCAGTCAGCAAGGGGGGCCGGGGGGGTCCGCTTAACTCAAAATCGCCATCATGCGCAGCCCGCAGGGCCCACTCGTTGCCGCTATCCGCGACACATGAACTATCCACAGAGCCAGAGGCCGGGCGCCAGTCTGCCACCCCTCCGCTCCTCACCTCAACACTCCTGGGCCCCAGACACCTCCGCCCCGATCAGCAATGGTGCGGGTGTATTCAGGAGTCACTGGGGGTCCGCTCATAACCACGCTCGTGTAGAAGCCTGCTTGGGTTAGTCACCGCAGGGCTCCTCCGCCTTTAGGGATCCAGCGCACCGCAGCCAGGCCGCCTCCTCCAGCTCAGCAAAATGGTGGCCGCTGCACGGACCCCGCATCGATCACTCACCTGCAATCGCTGCTGTTCGTGCCCCCACTCATCCGGCCATATCCCTGCCCTGAGAGCACCTCAGGCTACCTCTCCATGCAGCCGGGGGCACGGTGACGTGAAGATCCACAGCAGCAGCGCTCCGCTAGGCACGCCGGGCTGCAGCAAGGCCGGGGCCGGACAGCCCAGGCAGAGTCCAAAAGCCGCCACAGATCAAATAAGCCCACGCCGGTGCTAGGATAGCAGCAGACACCTTCACGCTCCCTGTCTAGCGCGGATGGGCATCAGTGGGGGAGATATAACAAGGCTTATGTCAAGCGGCGCCTGAAGGATAGGGAAGCACGTCCTATCTCGCCGCCATCTGGGCTACGCCCACCAAGAACAAGATTTAAAGGCCTGTTTACAGAAAGTGATTACTCAGAAAGATACAGTAAACTGGTAATGCTCCACGGCAGGGTCGTATTCAAGCTGGACAGTCTTAAGCAAATATAGCCAGCAAATAGAAAGAACCCAACTGTACGTTACAAACGACAAAGCCTATGATAAGCAATGGGTGGGATGCATTCTCAGGGAAGCTTTCAGAATACCCAGAAGAAGTCATTAGAAAGGTAATTTGCCCGTGCTGGGGTACTGTTTAAAGATATTAGACCAAAAATCAAAATACAAGAGGACGAAGGCTCATGAAACATTATTGGAGGTCAATGACATGATACAAGACTTCCCACACAGCTGACCAGGAAGTGCCACTTCTGGGCAAGAATGCACAAACCAGGCGATTTGTAGAGGGAGGTGGTAAGGGTAGGATCTTAGCATGGACCATAAATGGACCCAGGGACAAGATAATATTTTCACATGTGAGAAATTTCTGTGAAAAATTAATATCTCATTCTAAGGACATATTTGAATGCTTTGTAGAATACTATTCAAAATATAACATTTCACACACAAAACTCTCCCCACCACAGATCTCCAAATCCGTAGACAGTGTGGTTCTGGTCTGGCTAGATAAGAACAAATCAATGCTATTCTCATCAAAGAGAAGAAATTATAGGCACAGGGTTGGAATGGACTAGTGGTTGGGCAGCAGACAAGACGGCCTCACAAGTGAATTGTACAATGAGGCTTACAGACAAGGGTTCTAACCAACCATATGCAAAGCGGTTATAAGCACAATATTAACCCCTTCGCTGCGTGGTGTTCCCCCCGCACCCCCCCCCCCCCCCCGCTGTGCGGGGGGAGGGGGGCCGCGCGCGGCGCCGCTGTACTTGTGACGAGCTCAGCTTGTCATGAGGCACAGTGCAGCTGCACTCGTGACGAGCAGAGCTCGTCACAACCACACTTGTTTCCGAACGTTCAGCACAGTGTGGTAATTATCCCCGCGTGCGAACGTTCCAACGGCCGTGACTAGCTCAGCTCGTCAAGAGTGCCGTTGCACTGTGCCTCATGACGAGCTGAGCTCGTCATGAGCATAGAAGAGGTTAAAACCAGGCAAAGTAATAATACATTATTCATCGCACTAACAAATTATCACTTCTTAATGCTGAAAAGAAAGTCGTGGCTAAAAATATGACAAATAGGCTATTACAGGTATTTCCCCACATGGTGCTGCAAAACCAATCCAGTATCATACCTCAGAGATCTACCATGCAGTCTTCGGAAACTCACTGTGACTCTTTAACACATCAGAAAAACTCTGCCCATAGCAGCAGTCCTGCTGGACGTCGAAAAGGCTATCAACTCCCTAGAATGGTCTTTTTTGTTATTGGTGTTAAGTAGGTAAGGAATGGTATAGGTCTCACTTAAACTGATCTAACTGTTATATACATCTCACACATTACAGGTTAGGGTTAAATAGTTTAATAATGAAACCTTTAGTATTGGAAACTAGCAAAAGGCAGTAATGCCATCCATCACCTCCTCTTTTTGAACTGGCATGCATGCCACTGCAAAATCACTCGCTCAGGGTCATATTTATAAGGGGTCATCCACTACTTACCTCTCTTTATGAGGATGATATAGTACTATAGGTACAACATTCCCCAAAACAATATTTATTTCATAACTAGAAAAGTGATCAGATTTGCGACATGCTCAGGGTTAGTCTGAGATATTTCTGCATTCAATGCTACGTTTAATAGAAGCTGTTAACTTACACTACAATGGAGATCTGACTCGGTGAAAAACTGTGCATTCCTATCTGCATGGGTGCAGATGAAATCATTTGCCTGAACAATGGCAGAGCTCTAGAAAAGCTCATAGTGGAAGCAGAAAGATGGAACGTCTACCCTGTCTCTAGGACAGGGCAAATTGCTATAAATAAACGATAGCCTTGCCCAGGACCCTTCACATATTCATAAATATACCAATCCTATTAGCCCAGGCATTCTTCCTCAAACCGAAACAGATACTCCTAACAATGGTGGTGGTGGTAGGAGGGGATTTGGGAGGACAATGGTTAAAGCCAGAATCCGTTGGGAGATCCTTACTTTGCATATGAGACTCGCATTACCGGCCCACCAATCCGATTATCTGGTGACACCAGCTCAACATGTGTCATTTTAGTTTCACCCCACCTCACTGTAGATATGATTACAGAGCAAAGACTGGTGAAACCTGGGTCTCTGTGGACTGTATTGCATACAAATACAGCAATGCATACAGTATACATAACGTGCTTAGTAAGGAGAGGTTTGGCATAACTAGAGGCACTCTAGAATTGATATTATCCTCTTCTTCCATTTATGGACAATCCGACTCTACCACCTAGACTACAGAAGGGTTCAGAAGTCATCAGACATTGAAACCAAACAAAGGCAATACTCCACTGACAATACTACTATTCAACAGACAAATGCATGTAACCGAGTTGTGTCGATACAAAAGCGATGTTAGTACAATTTTCTATCATTTGGGTGTTCCCTACAACATTGACTCCAGGTAGTACAAGCGTAGACATTGGGAAACAACATTTTGGTTTCAGAAAAGAGCTTCATATGGAAGGTGCAAAAAACAAAGAAGGTTCCACACCTGCTTCTCTTCTTTCCAAAATAATGGATCACCAACAAAAGACTTTATGCGCTGTCTGGACTTTATGTGCAGTCTTGACTTTATGCTCAGCCTGACTTCCTCAAACAACAGACTCTGGCTGTAATACTGGCCCAGAATGACAGAATGTGACCAGGTTACACCTGGATACAAACACACTAGTCATAAACCTTAAAGTCAATACATATCATGAGAGTGTGCGTTATTTTGAAGACCATTCTTTTTAAAGCCACTCATTTCCCTCTGTTTTTCTTGTCCATCTTCTTCTGTGTCTCAAAATCCATGAGATTTTATTCAACACCTCATTTACACTGCCAAGGAAACCTGTTTATTATCCACAGTCTGTTGACCCCCTAGTATACATGCTTGAACACCCCTCCCACCTCTTGCTTTCTCACCTGCAGTATTCATTGACTACCTGCACTCCCATGCCTGGAGCGTCTTAATCTTGTGTTCTGCTGGGTCATCTGCCACTCACCCTCAGTCTGCCAAACCCTGTAGTGTGGACTTATGCAGCCTCTGGTTCATACAGACCCGGCGTGGTTGTGAGCTTGTCTTCCCAGACTAAACAAGTTTATACACACATATTCACCCATCACATAAAAAACTCACACACATTCACGACCACTCACACAGAATTTGATTCAGATAATTAGCTTTCACATTTACCTCATGTTAATAGCTAGAAAACCTAAACTCAAACTGGCCCTTCTGAACCTATAGTGGACCCCCTTGTCCACAATAATCTCTCAAAAGTTAGAAAAAGCAATATTCATGCACACAATAAAAGGCATGTAAACAAGGTTGCAGATTACAAAACTGATGCTGGAGTTAATTTTTTTAATGGGCAACTAAACTAAAGACATTCAACTCTGAACTTAAGGGCAGGGCAATTTAATTAATTGTTGGTAGGTGGAAATCATTGACGTTTGTAGAGTACTCGCTGCCCAAAGGGGGCCTTTTGGTATTTTCAAATCTTTTTATACTGCAAAGGATTTAACCCACAACAGTAGAATCAGTTTTTCATCCAAACCTCAAGTCTGTCTAAATTTCTCCATCCCAAAGTTCTGTTAGAGAAAAATGCAATGGATTCCGAGTTGTCTTGCTTTAGCGCACTCTGCCCCTTGAAAAGTCAATGGAACAATTGGAGCATGCACATCGCTTAACCAGATTAATACTGCAATTCGGATGAGTATGTGAAACTTGTCAAATGGACACAGGTGGGCTGGGACAGGTGAGGACAATAGTGTGCATGCTGATGGACTGTCTGCCTGCCCTACAATGGACTGCCTAGCTGAATGATAATCGCCTAACATATGGTAGCAGCAGCGTAGGATTGGGATCACAATTCAGCCTGGGCACCAACAAAAAAGTCACCCAGGGGGGCGTAGCCTGAACAGCAATGGAGTGAGACATGTGTTGCGGGAGCTCTGGTCTGCCATCAACGTTATCAGCGTGATTTAAGCAGCCTGACAGCGGTGAGGGGGCACGGACCGAGCCCCCTGTATGGTGGACGTCTCTGGGAGCTTGCGGGGGGCTCCAGTGGACCCCGAACCGGTGAGGAAACAAATTTACCTGTTGGCGAGTGGCTGCTCCCGGTGCGACCCGGTCGCCATCTTGCGGGTCTGAGGCCTTCCTGTGTCTGGTGTGGCTCGGAGCCCCCTGGGCCCTGCTGGCTAGCAGGGTGGAGAGGCGGTGAACCGGAGGCGGCGCTCAAGCGGAGCGGGTGCTGGACAGACCCTGACTTGCTGGAAAAAGAGGCTGCGGCGACATGAATGCGGAGGTAGCTGTCCCTGGCGGCGTGTTTGGCCGGTGCTGCTGGGGAGGTGCGGGAGCCGCCTTGGAGCTGGGCGCTGGAGAGATCAGCCGCCGTGGTAGGCTATTGTTTTCCAGCCCCAGAGATCGGTTCGCTGGAGGTGAGGGGAGATGGCGGCGGAGGACCCCTGCTTGGCTTGCGGGAGCCGCGAGGACTGAGGTTTGGTGGCCTGTCAGTGCACCCGTCATCTTCTTCTCTTGAGGAGCGGAGGCGGCCCGCCATTTTGATCAGACAGACCCGGCCGCCCTGCAGCGGGGAGACCTGGCCCCGTGTGCACAGGAGATGCGATTCGGTTGGGGACTCCAGGACACATCCTTTACTTGGCGTTAAGTGGGGAGCTGGGGCCCCTCTGTGACTGTTGGCCGCTCTTGGACTGGGGCCATTTGGGGACCCTCTCTGAATGCTGGCGTGGAGGGGGCCTGGGATGAGAGAGAGGGACCCCTGCCTGCATGGTTTTAGAACATAACGTGAAGGACCTGCTGCATAATTGAAGCAGGGGCTGCCATCCCCAATGATCCACGTGCCTGGTGACCAGTGCTGTCGGGGGTGAGTCGGGACTGTGGGCAGGCTGTGCACTGGGAGGCCCGGCGCTCACCCCGAGCAGCCCGCCTGAATGCTGGTGTCGGTGGCCGGCCCAACTGCGGCTGGTGGGAGCAGCGACTGAGGGCCTGGGTTCAGCCTGCAGGCCCGGGCAAGCTGGAGAGCTAAGATTGCCTGTAGGCGCGCCCGTCATCCCTTACTGTCGCGTGGGGGCGATCTGTCATCTTGGCAGCCTACACGGCGGCAGCTACCTAATGATGACTCCCGCCTGGGGACACACTGGAGGTGCTGAGGTCCCCCGTGTCTGTCGCAACACTTAGAGAGGGGCTGGCTTTACTGCCACGCTGTTCGCCTGCCGTTCGGGGTCTCCGTAGCCTCCCTCTGGACATAGCATTCCCGTGGCCCACTGACCTTCGGTGCGCCGTGGGACAAGCTCGCACCTTGATCTTGGCTTAATGCATCCTGTGCTGTCATTGCGGCCCTAGAAAGGGGCCCCCTGAGTGGGCCAGAGCCGGGGCTGAGGGGTCCGGAGAGGATGGTGGGGGGCCCCTTGGACACCCGCTGGTACCTCGACGGGGAACTGCTGGACTGGTGGCATCTCCTACCTGCCTCTGTTAGTGGTTACAGCTTCTGGCTGGTGAAGGCTTGGCTGGCCGGGGGCCTCTATAGTTGATACCTTAGGCTCCTCTTCTCTGCTGTTTACCTTGGTGTGCGCGGTGGTGGGCCATTGGTGCTCCGGACAGCGGGCCTGCTGTGGAGTTCCTCCTGCCCAACGATGACTTGCTTTAAGGGGAGTAAGGACACATCAGGGGCGATCCCCAAGGACAACTCTGTGGTAGCCATGTGGGGCAAGACAAATACACCTGCCTCGAATGAGTCCGGCCTTTGCCCGGGGGGAATCGCCACCAGTCACGCAAGCATTTATGACCCCTTTTATGGAGGAATTAAAAATGGAAATAGGCTCCCTGCACACTGAAGTGTACTCTTGCGTCAAAGAGCTGCGAAAAGAAGTGACGGATTTAGGTGACCGAGTAGATAGCCTCGAAAGCACTGTTGATACCCGCACGGAAGAACAGGAGCAGATATGGCAGCATCTGGCTACCCTGGAAGAGCAGCATATCGAGCTACAATTAAAGCCAGAGGATTTGGAGAATCGGAGCCATCGGAACAACCTACGCATACGGGGGATTCCTCTCGGAGCGGAGGTGAAGGACACTCTAACATATGTGGCTCAGCTGCTGCATGAGGTCTGGGGAGATGAGAACGCCTCGCCGCCAACCCTGGATCGGTCCATCAGGTGTCTGGCCTGGCTGGGCGACCAGGAGTTCTGCCGGACATCCTTACCAGAGTTCACTTCTTTGTGGAGAAGGAAGCCATCCTTAAGGCTGCGCATGCCAAGCAGAATCTCACATATGATGGTCATCGGATCCAGATTTTTCAAGATTTGGCGCCCAACATGCTGCGGCGAGCCTTTAAACCAATCACTGACAAGCTATGAAGCCTGGACATTCCTTATCAATGGGGGCACATGTTTGCTCTCATCTTTGCATGGGAATCTAAGCGCAGAGTGGTACGAACCTATAGGGAGGCGGCCCAGCTGCTCCGTCTTCCATCCTTGCCGCCGACCAGTCCTTCGAGGACCCCTGCCACGACGAGGATCCCTGCTCAGCAGGCTGGTCCACGGAGCGCCATCACCGGAGGTCGCCGCCCATTGATGAACAGGCAGCATCGCAGGCAAAGCAGGACATTATTGAACATATCAGGTCCCTGAGCAACCAAACACTCCTTGATTGACTCCCATGTAGACGCATTATGTTCACTCTAGGCACTGGAGACTGTCTCCTTCTCTTGTTGGGGGAGATCTAAGAGTAACTTTCCAGTCACTGCGTTGGCCATCTGATCGCATTGTTGAGGGGGGGCGGAGATCCTGGCCTGGGTATGCTGGTTAAGGGGTTCTACCCTCCTTTGGCTGTTCCTGTGGGAGTGACATCTCGGGGATTATCTGAACCTTGGGGGTAGGATGTCTCGATCCTGGAACAGGATTGTATGGCCCAGTTGGCCGCTTTTGGGTTTTTCTCTTCTCTTTCTACATCTTTGTATCTTGCTGGGTTCCTTTCTCTGCTTAATCTTGTCTTTTTGGTGTGTCGGGTGGGGGTTCCTACGGCTGTGGTGTGTTGTGCTGGTGGGGATGGAGGGGATCCTTAACATCTGTATGTTCTCCCTGAGGTGGAATGGGGGGCTGCTAAGCGGGCTGGCCTGAGATCAATCATGACTACGGATCTACCATGTCCATTGAAAGTCTTGACGCTTAACATCAAGGGCCTAAATTCCCGCAATAAACGGAGGCAGACGTGGCACTATCTTCTTCAGCATAGCCCTGACATTATATTTCTCTAAGAAACTCACCTCCTGGAAGCTGATGTGCGGCGTATGGCACTCCCTAAGTACCCCCTTCAATTCTGGGCTGTAGCGGATACCAAGACGGCAGGTGTGGCAATTCTGTGTAGAAGTGGCATCAGGCGGGGGGAGGCTAAACCCTTTAAGAGAGGAGACGGGTGCTTCCTTAGGGTCAGTGTGGGGATTGGGAAGCGCCATTTTACATTGTGTAATGTATATGCGCCCAACCAGATGCAGGATAGATACCTCTGAACTCTCTTGAGGGAAAACGTGCCGCAGGGAGATCCCTCGCTGATAATGGGGGGAGATTTTAATCTAGTATGGGACCTTGAAATGGATCGCAGCGAACCCTCATTTAGCGGGATGGGGACTATGTCATCAGCTCTACGCAAGCAGGTTATGGACCTGGGTTTGAGGGACACGTGGAGGTATCACTCCCCGAAGCTAAGAGATCACTCGTACTATTCCCATGTCCACCGCTCGTACTCCCGTATCGACTATTTATTTGTTTCCAATGCACTGATACGAGACATGCTGGGGGCATCCATGTTCGATATCTCGCTCTCAGATCACGCCCATTTTAAGCTGCTCCTGCAGGACCCGGCCGCTTGCCTCACCCACGAAGTGCGGTGGCGCCTGCTGCCGAATATTCTCTGCGACTCAGCCGACATGGAAAGCATACGGGCTGCCATTGACTCTTACTTCGCTAATAATGATCTCCCGGAGACGCCTTTCCCGGTGGTGTGGGACGCCTTCAAGGCTACGATCCGAGGCCACACTACCTCCCTCTCGATTGCGCGGGCGCGAGAGGCTCCGCTTCTAGAGGATCACCTCTAAGAGGACATCAAGAAGGCCGAAAAGCGGGATCAGGATCGTTCCTCACTGGCGTCTAGGCGGCGGCTTGCTAACATTCGGGGTCAACTTAGAGTCCTGCGTATGAAGAGGGCTGAAAAAACTCTGTTGGCGCTCAAACAGCGATATTTCACGGGGGGAGACAAGGTGGGCAGGCTACTGGCGAGGCGACTGAGGGCGCGAGCGGCCAAGAACCATATAGCCAATATCCAGCTATCGGACGGGACGAGGGTTACCTATGAGAGGGATAAATGCGAGGCATTCCGAGCCTACTACACTGCACTATACAAGGCGGAGACTCAATTTTCGGACCTGCTGGTGGATGTCTTGAGTCGATTTACGTGGTCGCTGATACACTCCCACCATGCAAAAACCCTGGCGATAGCTATTGCTGCGGAGGAGATAACAGAGGCCATAAAGGATCTCCCCCTTGGGAAGATGCCCGGTCTGGATGGCCTGCCCCTGTCCTTCTACAACATGTATCAAACACATCTCTGGCCTCACCCATTGCGGCTGTACGATTCCTTCACTGACACTGATGGGCCGTCGCCCAATATGGGTATGGCGGACATAGCGCTCATCCCTAAACTGGGGAAGGACCCCACACTCTGTGCATCCTACTGCCCTATAGCCCTGTTAAACACTGACCTTAAAATCTATACTAAACTGCTGGCGAAACGCCTGGATCCCCACATGCCGGGCTAGTGGAAGCGGACCAGGTTGGCTTAATCCGCAATCGGCAAGGGGCGGATAACGTGCGTAGAAATGCACACTTGGTGGGGAAAGCTCACCACTGGAATATACCGGCCTGCCTCCTGTCGCTAGATGCGGAGAAGGCATTCGACCGGGTAGACTGGGCTTTCCTTCGAGCAGTTCTGCATAAGATAGGGCTCGGCCCGAACATGGTTGCTAGGGTCATGGCACCATACCTCGCCCCGCAGGCCAGGATTAGGGTAAATGGTAAGCTCACCGCACCCTTCTCCATCCATAGGGGTACTACGCAGGGGTGCCCCCTTTTAACCTTGTTGTTTGCCCTGGTAGTAGAGACCCTAGCGGAGTTGATCCGGTAGGCGCCGGACATTCATGGTATCCACCTTGGAGGACGCAGGAACAAGGTAGTGCTTTTTGTGGATGACCTTATCCTTACTTTAACGCGCCCCCAGGTGTCCCTTCAAGCTCTACACTCTCTATTGCGGCTTTTTGAGCGGACCTCCGGCCTTAAGATTAATCACGACATATCCTGGGCCCTGAATCTCACTATCCCGAAGGAGGAGATTCCGGCCTCCAACCACATTCTCTACCTTGACCTCCAGTTGACTCCCTCTCTAGACACATTGACGCAAGTAAATTGGCGGGAGTGTCGGAAGGCGGTCCTGGAAGACCTACAGAGGTGGAAGCCCTTAACAATATCATGGCTGGGTAGGCTCAATGCCATTAAGATGTCAATCCTCCCTAAAATTGTATACCTATTTCAATGCCTCCCCACACCTATTCCCTTGCATGATATACTAGGCCTCCAACGAGAACTTACGGCCTTCATATGGGGCGGTAATCGGCCACGGTTCTCTCAAAAGCTTCTGAATGCACCGCGGGATAGGGGCTGGCCTTTCCCAACTTGGTGGATTACTATTGGGCCTCGAACCTTCGTTTCGTGGTGGAATGGACAACAACAGAGAGTGAGAAGGTGTGGTTGCATATAGATCGGGTGGTGACGGGCGCACCATTTGGGATCTCACATGGCTTCATCGGGCCGCGCGCTCTAGGAGTGTATATGTAGCGGTGCCAACTAGAGCGGTGCTGGATATATGGGACAAGGTGGCAGAGCGCAGAGGTCTTACGATGTTTCCCTCACCACACACCCCTCTGGAGGGGAATCCGCTCTTCCCGCCGCCCTTGGCAGGCGCACCTTTGCAGCCTGGGCGCAAGGGGGATGCAGGGTGATCTGTGATCTGTATGAGGGGGTACGTTTAAGACCTTTGCTCACTGTAGAGAGAGTTCCGTGTCCCACCGGTGCATGATTGCAATATGCTCAGCTGAGGCACTGGGTATCTGGGAGCGAGATGCAGCAGGCAGCTACCCGCGCCTTCACCCCATTGGAGTGGCTGGTCCGCTCCTTTGACGAATCCAAGGGACTGATATCTCGGATCTATCAGATTCTGCAGCACCCTCCTGTAGTGTCCTCCCACTCGTACCAATGGCAATGGCAATCAACATCCACAGCATACATTACGCCTGCACAGTGGGGTCGGTTATGGCAAGATATCCCCAAAATCTATTGCAGTATCCTGCAGCGGGAGAATGCTTATAAAATTATGACTCAATGGTATTATACACCCCTGCGTTTGCATAAGATGTTTCTTGCGTCTTCTCCCTTATGTTGGAGGTGTCTGACTGCATCTGGGGACTTCATCCATGTTTGGTGGGCATGTTCAGCGTTGACCATGTTCTGGAAGGAGGTACTTAGCCACATTAGGGGGGTCTGCCTGAGGTCACGAGCCCAATTCTATTGGGCATCAAACCTGCTGGCCTGGCAACTGGACTCTGGCGCTTCACATGCTAGGGGCGGCCAAACAGCTCATTGCCTTATATTGGAAAAAAACTGAGGCCCCTCCAGTAGCTGCCTGGTTTGTGCGTTTATGGCAGGTCATCGCTATGGAGCTCTTCACAGCACAGCTGCAAGCACGTGATACCCGTTTTAAGGCTGTCTGGCAACCTATGATTAAATATCTTTGTGCGGTTGAGCGTGCGCGTCACATGCCTACCAAGCTTAGGGCGCTGCGCCTCTTTGAGGATGCTATTGCTCCACCTGACCCTGGTAGATTGCTCCCGTAGGCGCATTGCTTGCTCGCTTGAGGCACCCCCTTGAACTTGGTCCTTGCCAGCATATGTGATGATATATGCTCCCCCCCACCTGCACACACCACTCTCCTCTCTTCTGACCTGTCCTATCTTTCTTTTCTTATACTTCCTATTCTCACAGTTCTAATGTCTGTCTAGATATGTCTGTTAACTTTGGGTTTGTTGCCTGTCCGATACAGCTGTGGATCTTCAGAGGTCTTTCTTCATGCTATGCCCTATTGATATAATCCTATGCATCATACCACGCGGCCGGCCCCTCATGGGTTATAGGCGTTACACTGTGTTAAGACTTGCCCCAGGTAGCAGATTTTCGTGTCGCTAGAGAAGCACTCACCTACACAGCCGGCCCTATGTAGGGTTGTGGGCTTAACGCTGTGTGTAATCGGACCTGTTTTCTGTGTTTACATCTGAAAAATAAAATTAGATCTGAAACTAAAATAACACTACCAACACAAGGACACCATTGCACCCAAAAATTCATAAAATATTAATAAAATATTTTCTAAAAATTAAAAAAAAATAAAAAGCCACCCACATTCCTGGATCACGCCTGTTCATGAAACAGCTAATTTCATTGGGCTCATTTTTAGACAGATGTTCGATAAATTATGTATTTTAAAGCTCATAGATCCAGAAATATCAGCGAAAACTAGAAGCACTTCATTTTGGCCAGGCGGGTGAGGTGAAATAGAGTGGCTGCAACTCCTGATCTGGCTATGTTTGACACCGGACGTTTTTTTACCGGCATTACCAGTATTCCTATGTCCTTGCCTGTATAAAAATGAAGAAAATCTCCTAAAGCTGGTACTTTCTCCTCTGATCGATGTGTATTTTTAAATTTAAACAGTAAACATAAGGTGAAAGCAGTTTAAAACATTGTGTATAGCTGCTTTAATGACCTGTGGCTGTGGGTTAAAACTAAAAAAAAGTAAGAAAAGCCATGTTGAAGAAATACAAACTTTTGTATCATTGTATAAATAATCCGCTCTCATTATTATGTTGCAGCCTATGCAGTCTCTGAAAGCATGAGAAAACAGAAGATTCTTTTTTTATTGTACTTTTATTTATGTAAGGTGAATTTGGCCCAAGGGCAGAGATTACAGGAGCACCAGTTACATCACAGAAAATAAATTTCATTTTTATTTTGGGCATTGGACAATTAAGTCATTTGCCCAGAATCACAGGATGATGAGCTGAAGCTGGGACTCAAACCTACTTCCATAGTTCCTTATTCGGCAGCTCTGACCCTAACATTACATCCTCTCAATTTTCCTATGTGGGAAAGATGCTTCACTGCCTATGCAAACATAAACCCCCCACCAAGGCCTGAAAGACACTGGAGCGAAGGTGCTAACAGGCCCTCAGCGAGGCCAATTCACTTACTCTCCCCCTTTCCCAGCCAACTATAGCTTCAGGGGGCTAGCCTGGACAGGGAGCAGTGAAGAAAAGCAGAGAGCCTCTTAGGCACCATCCCATCTGTCCCACAACCCAATCCAATGCTGGGTAGCGTGTAATACACTCCCCCCAAACCTTCCTGCAGCCTGGTGCTGAGAGGTGCATTCATCTCTGGAGTCACGCAGTAAGTAAATTAGATTGCGGGGTACAGGATAGGCTCAGAGTCTTACACTGTGATCGTGGGGGTGCCGCAGGCTGGAAAAGCAGGCAAGGAGGCCGGATATAGTGGGCTATTCCGGTGTTTAATTGCACACAAGGCAGAAACATTTTCGTAACAAACAAAATAAAGGTTCCAAAGGAGGGTGTCCGGGTCCTCTTCGGGTCTTGGGTCCGGGTTCCTTTCTTCGAGGGTAGGTGGGGGAGGTCCAGAATCGGGGAGGATCCTCGGAGGGCAATAAGAGGAAAGAGAAGAAAGCTACTGTTAGTCCTGTTTGGGACTCTAGTGAGTATTTGTACCAGTTACCTTCACCCGGGTAGTGGGGGATGGAAAGAAGACCGTGAGGAAGGGGCAAGGTATCGAGAGGAAAGGGGTAGGCACGAAGCGAGAGAGTGTCTGGTAGGGTTGTGAGGGGGAGGGCTACATACACAGTGCAGGGTGCTTTACAATTATTATACAGTGCAGCTATCACAACGCTTGTGGCTAAGAGAGAAATTTACAGGGTATTTACAGTGAGCACCTAGCGTGCTCTGAAGGTGGAAATACGGGTACTCACACGGTCCGCCGCAACTCTCCAGTGAGTCGCGGCCGCTCTTCAGCCGCCTCCTGGGAACTCCACCAATCTTCCGTCCACACGTCTTCTTCAGGGTTCGCCTGCTCTCCTTCTTCAGCTCCAGTCCGAGTGTCCTGCCACGATGCTCCGACGGCGTTCTGGTCTCTGCTTCCGGTTTTCCCTTGTTCTGGCGCTGCCACGGGGGTGGAACTTCCGGGGTCAGAGGGATGTACTTCCTGTCTATGCCTTCCTCCGGTTGGTTCGTGCAAGACAGAGAAGGGCGGGGTCTAATCGTCATGGTGTCTGCTTCGGGACCCGTTCCTGACATAGGGGAATGTCCGAGGGGGCTCAATCCTGGCGGGGAGGATAGTGGTGAGTGTTCGAGAGGGCCCAGTCCTGGCGGGGAGGATAGCGGGACTGTATCACATACACCTACAGTGTGGTTGACTGGGCAGGGTCTGATTGGACCCTTCAATTTCATCCACAGAGGGCCGCAGGGCATCCACAACCCTAAACAGCCCTTAAGTGATGTAAATGAGCCACTGCGGGATGCTCAGCAGCAGCTCCATTCACAGGTGTACACTGCCCCTCCCTCCATTCTGCCTTCTCTTTTTCGGCAGCAGTTGAGGAGAGCACTTTCTGCGCAGCTGCACTGTCACCAGTGCCATCGAGCCTGCCCTGCCTGACTTTCCCCAAAGAGTACCGGTACTCTCCTTGGCCAAGGAAAAGTTACGGTACTCAAAAGGAGAAAATAGAAAAAGTGGCGGTATTCCGTACCGGTGAGACCGGCCCATTTAAAGCATGGGTCTACACCAAAGCCTACTTCAATCGACTGGATGCATGAACGAGCCCTTAGAGCCATTAGTAATGAAATTGCCTGAACAAACTGAGGTTTTCCATCAATGCAGAGGGTCTTAGCGGGGATCTTCCTGGCCTGTCTCACTGCTTTCTTCGGCTTGACATACAGTTACACCCCAAAACAGTGCTGAACCTTCTTCCACGCAAGGACCCACAACGAACCGAGCACTGACTCCTCCATTTGTTACTCCCTCAAATTTTTTTTTATTTACAAATAATTAGACCATGTCTACAACACTAACAAAGAGAGTTAAAACAGCAAAGTGCGTAAACAGACTCTACCCCTCTTCCATTCCCCCACGAGACCCCGCAAGTGTCTGCTCATGCGCCCGCACGGACCCATTTCTTGTTTCGGTATCAAGCACAAAAGCCCCAGAGAGTTCAGTTCCAACCTCAGTCCAACTCTCACAGGTGGACAAGTTGCATCTCATTGACTCCTTCAACGACCTTTTGGCTTCCCCGCTAAAGACTTTCTCAGAAAATCTGTGCTCATCAATCAACACTATACTCTCCCATTTGGTCTTAAGTTTAGAGCACCACAAAGAGAAAAAGTAAATAGTCTGTCAAATAGACAGGTCCATATTGGTATAATCGACTACCAGCCTTGAGACTGATGGTTCCATTCAGTTTAATGAATTGGTCTGTTTCTTGTACAGTGCAATTTACAAAACAGCTGACACATTTCGTCGTACACGATGACTTATTCAAGGCTCTAATCGTTAATCACTAAACGCATAGTATATCCAAAGCAAATGGATGGTTCAAATCTTGATCCTTGGAGCCCTGAGGTCCCACGAAAAATATGTATAGTTAGCTGAAGTAACGCTTCTCACATGAACTATTCCAATAGATTCGCACATCTCTGATACGGCGGTTGACCCTTGGCTTATCAGGACTTTTGGTGTATTGGATGAATTTCTCTCAGACTGACATTTTTGTGTCCGTTCAGACTTCGAATACGACACATTGCTGTAGATTTGTTTGTGAACTTCTATTGGAATAGTTCACGTGAGAAGCATTACTTAGAAACACCCAAGCTAAAAATCTGTGCTTACCATAGTGTGGCACCCCACTGGTATTTTGCTGCTTCTGTCATTGCATCCAGACATAAACCAACATGTCAACATTACACCTACAAGAAGCCAGGACTATTGACTTTGCCAATGGTTATTAGTTGCATAAGATAAATAAGCAACAACTATGGCTTTGTTGCTTATAATATTGAAAATGCTCCAGTTCTCAAATGATGAGACTGTGAAAATACCATGACAAGTCTCTATGAAGTTACATCAAAAGCTGTGATGGGTGAGGGGTGCTGGAGAGTCGCCAACACTCACTGCATGGTGTAGAGATCTAGACACAGCCAAGGTGGCCGAGAAAGTAGCATTTATTAATCGAGGCTGTCCTCAGAAGTGTAGCAGGGTGTGGGGGGCTTGGAACAAATTCAGGGGGTACATTTGTGAGCCACCGAGGACACAGGAGGAAAGGGAGTCGGAGGATGACAGTGATGGGGGCATGAAGTTCCTGTGGGGAATACTGAACGCTGCTATACTATGTATACTTTAATTACGAACACTGCCATATTGCCGATAGTGTCAGAATTGATTGTCCGTATGTACTATTTGTCCAACATGTGCCTTGAATATAATCATAATAAAAAGAGTTTAAAAAAAAAAAAAGCTGTGACGGATGGGACTGCTGCAGAGTTAAGATTTGTTTTTCACCCATATAGTGAGGGCAAAAAAGGAGAGTCCCATAGTGAGTGACTTGTTGAGGGGGTAAGGGGCTGTCGGCCGATGGACGACTTGTTCTCGGAAAATGGTGGTAGTCGACAGACACAACTTTCTCCCCTCCGTCACCCTCAAAAAGAGTGCCGCCCAGGGCTGACCACTCCACCCTTGCTACACCACTGTGCCAAAGTGACCTCCGTGCCAGTGCTCTGACCCTTAAAACATGCATGTCTAATCAGTTAACCCACATTTGACATAAGTTAACTTACTTATAAATCCCTAGTATATGATACCAGGGGTACACAGGGCCTGCAAATTAAGTCTCCATTGTGAAATGCAGCACTTATTGTGCCACCGCGCATGTGACAAAGCAAAGCCTCACTCAGTCAATCAATGAACCAAATTCACTTTATTTGTTTTTTGGATAAATCCATAAAAGTAATCTAAAAATGTTCAGTATCCAAAAGAATAACACAATTGACAGATCCTTCTTTAAAAGTCACTAATACAGTACATATTCCACAACTATTTAATAGAATGTGAATGAATGCCAAGTCTTTAAAAGGGAAAAAGGAAAACACAGGAGCCCAAGCTGCACAAGATGGTACCCAGCCCTGCATACTGGAACACATTGAGTCGTTTAAGAGCCATTATCAATTAGTCACAGCAAGCTCCAAGCCTCACTGATGATTTTAAAAAGTTAAGAAAGTAAAAAATTGTGTTACCAGATAACATTTGTAAAAAGATAAAAGCTGGTCTCACCTGCTTGAAATCCAATTGCTTCAGGATGGGAATAATATAATGTTTACAGGGGCTCTTGTAAAAATGACAAAACATAAAAAAATTAAGCATTTCCTGTGGAGACTTACCGTCGCAGCCACAGGACTCTAATGTCTGACTTCTGCTACATCCATGTGACTGTGCCAATAGGAGGTGGAAGAGATCAAAATGAACCCTAGTTAATAAAAAAACGTGCATGAGCACTGAAGGGCCCTAAAAGATACGGCTCAGTGAATTGTACAGTTTTCAGAATAGCAAACCTACGATCACTAGGTTTCCTCAGCTCACACTCCTCCCTTTCAAGAGTCCTCTGCTTAAAAAGGGCTCTTTTACCCAGCCAAGACCTTTCTTGTGCACAGATTTCGGGTTGGAGAATATTTCAGCTCTTCCCAACCTCCCAAAGCATTTCCTAATGTAATTGAGCCACAGGATATGTGGGGCGTGGTCGAGGCCCATACAATCCTTTAAAATTAGTTTGCTTATGGATGGTCCCGGGTGCAACCAGAGGTTCAACCACAGTGTTAGAGGGCAAACAGCCAACAGGTCTGAGAGATAAGATACCCCCAGCTCTATGTGAACCACTAAGCTTGAGGTACCCTGGAGCTCACATAAAAGGCGTTTTAGGAAATTATTTTCTACCACTTGTCATTCCTCAGTGGTAATCTGGCCCTAACTGTCACTGCCATACAAGACTTTTTGAAATGCATTTTACCTGGTATATCTGCAGGACTTCAGCGATCAGTCTCCTACCTAATCTTGAGGCAAAATTAAAAATAGCAGTGTTGGCACGCTCTCGATCTTCCTTCTTACTCTGTATTGAAGGTCCCCATTTCATTTTGTCGTCTGTCAGGACCCCAAAATAAGACAAAATCTCTGTACGGGGAACCAGAGCGGCACCAACCCTAAATTGGTAACGCTTTTTAGTGCAGTCTCCCACCTGCATCACGTAGGATTTGGAATTGTTTATATACAGGTCCACATCTTCCATGAAAGATGAAAAAGAATTGAGCAAAGATCGTAACCCTCTAGCAGTCTGGGCCATAAGGACTGCGTCGTCCGCATACAATAAGACCGGCAGACCACGCAGTCCCACCTGGGGATAATCTACCTTAGTCACCAATAAAACCTTCTCCAGGTTATTGATATATAAATTAAACAAAAAAGGGGCTAGAATACACCCTTGACAGACACCTCTTTTTATGGGGCACTGGCGGGATACCTTGAGGTCTTGCACGTAACGAACCTCAGCTTTGGTGTCACTATGGAGATTCTCAGGGAAATAAACGATATCACTGTCCACCCCCAAGGACAGCATGGACTGCCAAAGCTTAATTCTATTCATGCGATCAAACGCAGAAGACAGATCCATGAAGGCCAAGTAGATAGTACCAGGGCGGGCGACCGGTTTACTTATTGAGGATCATGTATAAGTTAAGACCTTGGGCCACGGTAAACCGACCAAAGCAAAAACCATACTGGATGTCAGTTAAAATTGTCATCTGCCCAGCTGGTTAACCTGTCTAAGAGAACACAGCCCGCCTCCTTGACCACAGAGTCCAACAAGAATATGTGTATATAATAATGGGTACTATCCCTGTTATCCTTTATAAAACTGGAAGTATGGGGGAGGTGGCCCAGGAGCCAGGAAGACCGGTTCTAAGAGCTGTGTTAATAATGGCTGTGAGAACAGGAGCCCAGAGATTCACATCAGATTTGTATAAATCCGGCGGGATACCATCGGGGACAGGTGCTTTGTTGTTGGATAGACCAATAATTCCTATCCTGACCTCTTCAATCAAGACAACCAAGGTGATTTCCCCTCCGCTACTCCAGGACATCTATTCCTGTTGGGGGGGGGGGGGGTATTTAAACATGACCTCAAAATGGTGCACCGATCAAGCCTCCGTTATAAGGGCCTCCACAGCATTTCCTACATTCTAGGTTAAGAAGGGGCTGCTAATAATGTCCCAAACCTTGGCACTACTTTTCAAGGTACTTGCAACAATTAAGTGCCTCATATTTTCTCCTTCATTGCTGCCTTACATCTGGCTAGTTCTACATTATACTCCTTCTACGGGTTTCAACTAAGGCCATGTCCCTTGGATTCTTGCCTAACATGTCTTTCAAATTCCTGTCCGCACAGGAACAATCAGAATCGAACCATCTAGGAACCAAAATAGCTGGTCACCACACAAGAGCACTGAGAAGCTCTCTTGTTGTGGAAGAGGTGACTTTAAAGGCTTCTATGATTTCACCCGGATCTGTTTGGAGGGCAATACACAACATCTGGGAGCCCACAGATCTGACAGCCAAAGGCAAAATCTGGGCGACGCTTGGGCTGATGATAGCAAAGCCCAACATAGCTCGCCTGTGGGGGGCAGTAACACCCCCAAAGCTTGGTGCATGGAAAAAGGACATGGCCTGGTGTATGCTGCAGGAGAAGACAGTCTATATAGCTCGGGCTGCCCCCGGAAATGGATAGCAATCTGGTCAAAGTGGAACGAATTCTGTGGCAATCTATGTGGACCCCCCCCCCATCTCTTCCCTTGACGAGCCGCTGAGCCCCTAATATGATGTATAGTATTGCCGTCTTGTGCCCTTATTCCTTGCCATTTGTATTTCTCTGTGTGCTCCTGACAATGTAACACTGTGACAGAACTGCTTATGTGTATGTACCGACCACCGAGATTACCTGTACCAATAAAAAGAGTTATAAAAAAAAAGAGAGGGAATTACACAATGCTAGCTTGCTATCACAGCAGGCAGCTAAAGAGTCATAAAATGACTCCGGAGTGATCTAGTCCTATTTTAACCTTCTACCTCCATCCGTTCTTTTCAATACCCTGCTCTTCACTACCCCCTGGGTGGGTGCCAGTGAAGGCCAGCTAGTATGCACACATAAGGGATTGTGGTCCGTATGTATGCTATCCTGGATGGAGAAACCCGATATCAAATCAAAAAAGGGTGTTGATACAAGAATAAAATCAATAATTGAACCACACCCTACAAATGATGGGTTGGAAACCTTACTACATGGATCTAGTATGCACAGGGAAGAGGATAAATCAAATTTGTGTAGTAAGTCATTGAGCGGATCACCTTGTGCATATGCACAAAATGGAAATCCTTCACACGTGACCAACTCAAAGCAAGAAGGTTAGTTTTCTTTGGATAGACAAATAAGTGGATGTTAAAATCCGACTATCATAAAATTACAGCAAACAACCTTGAGCTGATTTCTTAAAAAGGAGACCAGCAAAGATATGTTACAAGCTTCTAGGGGACAAGAGGTTGAGTTATAAAAGTTCAAAAGTCCCAATTTACCGGACGTTTTTCATAACTGTGATTGTATGCAGGAATTATCTGTAGGCAACACTGACACTTTACAGTCTAAAGGTAAAGAAGCATAGATAAAAAAAAAACCTTTGAACTTCCTGAACTCGAGTGGATAGCCAAAACAACAAGCATTTGCAATGCAATAGGTCTCGCATTAGGAAAGTTTGAGCTATTGCCAATGTAAATGATAATTTTTTTATTTATATTTTGTTTTTGAAAATAGCGAAATTAATACCTTTGCCATTTACAATGCCAATAGTTAAAACTTTCGCAACTGTGACACCTATAGCATTTGTAATGCAATATGTGTTGTATTTACGTGACTTACATGTATTGATATTCCAAATAACAATGGTTTTAATTTTTTTAATAATTAATAATTAAATAAAAGTTATTGTAATTTATAATGGCAATAGCTTTAAGTTTTGTAACTAACTTTTGTGAAGACTATGTTCAGTGTATTTTATTATGACGAAAATCCAAGAACAGAAGTGAAATATTAAACATTTTTTGTTACATTTGTAATGAAGCTTGAAACATTGAGAGAACATATTTGAACCAGGTGTTGTTGAATGGTTGCACAGATTGATGCTGTGGTGGGGCTGAGTGATGTTGTGATGGCAAACTAGTGATGCTGTGGCGTTGAGTGATGTTGTGGTAGCGCATAGTGATGTTGTGATGCCCCTGAGTGATGTTGTGGTAGTGCTGAGTGATGCTGTATGCTATTGTATGTTTTGTTTTGCTATCCTATGTTTTGTTTTATTATGTTATGCTATATTTTGCTATCCTATGCTTTGATTTGGTATGCTATGCTGTGTTTTGTTATGCTATGCTATGTTTTGTTATGCTATGCTATGTTTTGCTATGCTATGCTTTGTTATGCTATGCTATGTTTTGTTATGCTATGCTATGTTTTGTTGTGTTTTATTGTGCTATGCTTTGTTTTCCCATGCTATGTTTTGTTATGCTATGCTATGTTTTGTCGAGTTTGGTATGCTATGCTTTGCTATGTTATTATATGTTTTGTTTTGCTATGCTATGTTGTGTTTTGCTAAGCTATGCTATGTTTTGTTGTGTTTTGCTATGTTTTGTTATGCTATGTTTTGTTATGTTATGCTATGATTTGTTGTGTTTTATCATGCTATGCTTTGTTTTGCTATGCTATGTTTTCTTATGCTATGCTATGCTTTGTTATGCTATGTTTTGTTATGCTATGTTATGCTATGCTATGCTAAGCTTTGTTTTGTTTTTGCTCTGCTATGTTGTGTTTTGTTATGCTTTGCTCTGTCTTGTTGTGTTTTGCTGTGTTATGCTATGTTTTGCTATGCTTTGCTATGCTATGTTTTGTTATGTATGCTATGTTTTGTTATGTTTCGGTATGCTATGTTTTGTTATGCTATGCTTTGTTTTGGTATGTTATGCTATGTTTTGTTATGTTTATGCTATGTTTTGTTATGCTATGCTATGTTATACTATGCTATGTTTTGCTATGCTTTGTTATGTTATGCTTTGTTTTGTTATCCTATGGTTGGTATGGTTTGTTGTTGTGTTTTGTTATGCTATGCTATGCTTTGTTGTGTTTTGCAATGCTATTTTTTGTTTTGTTATGCTATGTTTTGTTATGCTATGCTATGTTTTGCTATCCTGTGATTTTTTTTGTTATGCTATGCTATGCTGGTGAGGGTGTGTGAGGGTCTGTGAGGGTGAGTGAGGGTGAGTGAGGGTGAGTGTGTGTGAGGGTGAGGGTGTGTGAGGGTGTGCGAGGGTGTCTGAGGGTGAGAGCTTTATGAGGGTGAGGGGGTGTGAGGGTGAAGGTGTGTGAAGGTGTGTGAGGGTGAGGGGTGTGAGGATGAGGGTATGAGGGTGAGGAGGTGTGAGGGTGTAAGGGTGAGGGGTTGTGAGGGTGTGAGTGAGGGTGTGTGAGGGTGAGGGTGTGTGAGGGTGAGTGAGAGGGTGAGATGGTGTGTTAGGGGATGTGAGGGTGTCTGAGGGTGAGGGGGTGTATGGGTGAGGGGTGTGAGGGTGAGTGAGGGTGTGTGAGGGTGAGAGGGTTGTGAGGGTGAGGGATTGAGTGTGAGTGAGGCATTATGAGGGGGTGTGAGGGTGAGTGAGGGTGTGTGAGGGTGAGAGGGTGTGTTAGGGGGTGTGAGGGTGTGTGAGGGTGAGGGTGTGTGTGGGTGAGGGGGTGTGAGGGTGAGTGAGGGTGTGTGAGGGGTTATGAGGGGGTGTGAGGGTGAGGGGTGTGAGGGTGTGATGGTGTGAGCGTGAGGGGCTATGAAGGTGAGGGTGTGTGAGGGTGAGGGTGTGTGAGGGTTAGGGTGTGTGAGGGTGAGGGGGTGTGAGGGTGAGGGTGTGAAGGTTAGAGGGTTGTGAGGGTGAGTGGGGTGAGGGTGAGTGAGGGTGTGTGAGGGTGAGGTGGGTGAGGGTGTGTGAGGGTGTAAGGGTGAGGGTGCGAGGGTGAGTGGGGGGGTTTTACATTTAATAAGGGTATCTATACCTAAGGAGCTTGCATGTTTGCCATAAATGTATTTAACCACGGCTCCGCCTACCCTATAGAAGGTTTTGTAGACCTCGTGCTCATCAGTAAGAAAATTGAATGGTGAATGACCGTTTTACTTCATGCATGACGAGCCTCCGCAAAAACGCCTGCATGCTGAGCAAATTAAATAATATAATGTGGGTCTGCGCCCTGGAGGGAATGTTGATTCTTAAACCGCAATGTTGTTCATGGTAGTGGGAAAGTACCTCTAGATGGCACCATTGGTTTAGTACGTTTATGTCCACTTTTTGACACTTGTGTGCGCCCCTCTCTCATGACGACTCAAGACATTTCTTGGCCCCTCCATGGCGACTCCCGCCAAACAAACATGCGCCATTTGGAGTCTTAATGTTGCCGAGTGTTTACTGTTTGCGCTGCTACTTAAGTGTGCTTAAGTGTATGTATTGAGGCAATTTGAAAACTCGTTTTAGTGGATTTTGACATGGGGGAGTGAAGGGGTTAATCTTCAGTATGACATTACATTTCCATCAAACCTCGATCCCATGCCTACAGTGTAATTAATACTCGAAGCTTTGCCGTACATTTATTTGATTCACCAACTACTCGAGTGTGGGGTTCATAGAGATGGTAGGACTAATATGAAGGGTGCACTCAGTGTTTTTTCAAATCGCAACGTTCCGAATTTTCATTATGTTGGTGAAACTGGTTTACACTACACCCTTCACCCGCACAATGATTCTCCGCAGTCACAAGTTTCAAGCGAGCTGTTAGCTCAGTTAACTAATGGTAGCACCCAGAGGCAAACTCATGGGTTTGATTCCTTGTACCAGTTCATTTTAAATATCCCGAGTCTTGTAGTTGTGCTTGTTTTATGATCGAGCAGGCAATAGTAGACCTGGTCAAAAGATGTATTTGCAACAAGAATCTGGCTTTGCGGTGTTTTCATGGCGCCATCACTGATTTTTGGGAAACAACCGAAGGGAGTGCATGCTGGCCTGCAAACAGATGTCCAGAGACTGCGAGGGTGAACGAGGCACAGGGCAGGGAGTGTCTGTGATGCTCGCTGTTTTTATGATAGCTACACACACACAAAGACTCGCACATCATCCCCGCAAAGGTTACGAGCGCATGTACTCACTTCTGAAAAGATGCTGCCACCACTTTTGCTCTGTGACCGCGGCGGCTGGGACACACTAGTAGCCAGAAGGAGGCGTGGTCGCGACAGGCTGAGGAGCTCGCGCACACGTTCCAGGCAGCGACCGAGGCGTGGCGCGCACCGCCTCCGTGTGCCGTGTCGCGCGCTGTGGATCTCGTCCCCTTTTGCTCTTCCCAGTGTGCGCACAGCGGGGGCCTGTTTACTACGCTGGGGGCCTGCAACCGCAGCTCTCTGCGATGTTGGCGGAGGCTGGCGAGGATGCGCCCCCGGTCTGGGGAAAGCTGCTGGTTTTGCAGCCACTCTCGTAAGTACCGAGATTCGGGGGTATGGCAAATCTCCCGATGCATGGGGGTGTGTGTCTGTGTGTTCGTGCAGGGGGGGTAGGGGGCGGCGGCGTGTGTATGCGTGCGTGTCTGTATGTGTGTGTGTGGTGGGGGGGCGGCGGCAGTGAGCGTATTAATTGAAAAGCAGCTTCATAAATAATAATTACGAGGCAGCTTGCAAATAATAATTTAAAGCCTGCTTTGGAAATAATGCTAACAGCGAGCATGTTATTTAAAAGCCTGATTTACAGATAATGGTCACAGCAAGCGTGTTCATTCCAAGCCAGCCTCGGGAAAACAAAACTAATGAAAAGCGAAACTGACACTGCACACACAGTAAGCAGCACGCTCCCGCGGTGAAAACTGACAATGAACAGGCGCGCGTCTGACTGTTGTCCACATTCCCAAATATTATTATTATTATTATTTATAAATTTATAGAGCGCCTGGTGACCCGTAGGCATCCCCGCGCTATAGAGTTGTAAAAACCAGGAGAAGAAAGGACCGGAAGGCTATTTAGGGAATAAAAAGGTTTTCGTTTTTTCCGGAAGAGGGCGTGGCAGGGTTCCAGGCGCAAATTGCGGGGAAGTGCGTTCCAGCCTGCAGAGGCTTTGACCGAAAAGCGACGGCCACCGGTGCGAGCCTTCTTAAATTTTGGGACGATGGCCAGATGTTCGTCATCAGAGCGAAGTGTTCTTGGGGCTTTGTAGGGGGCGACCAGGTCTTTCAGGGCGGCCGGGCCGGCACCATTGATGAGTTTGTGGCTGGTGCACATGGCTTTAAACTCTACTCGCTGGCGGACAGGGAGCCAGTGCAGAGCCTTGAGGGCCGGTTTGGCAGAGGCTCTGGGAGGGAGGTTCATAATGAGCCTTGCCGCGGCGTTTTGTGCCCGTTGGAGTTTGGCCAAGGTGAATTCCGGAGCGCCGAGGTAGACGGCGTTACTGTAGTCAAGCCGGGCTAAGATGAGCCCTTGAACCAAAAGTTTCCTGGAGAGGGGGGGGGGAGGAGAGGGAGAATTTTGCGAATTGACCGCAGGGGGCCAAAACATGTTCCAGCGGTCTTGGTGGCCTGGGTCTTCATGGTGAGGTTCGGTTCCAGCCAGACACCTAGCGTTTTGATTTCTGTCTTTGGTGTGGGTATCTCACCAAAGGCGTCCGGCCAAACCGCAGGGGGGATGGCAGACCATTTGTTGCCCAGAAGCATAATTTCGGTTTTTGCACCGTTGAGCTTCAGGGAGGATTTGCACATCCAGGTGTAAATGTCCTGGAGACAGTTCCGCAGGCTGTCTGGGTGTTTGTCCAGCTGGGAGAGAGAGACGACAAGTTGGGTGTCGTCAGCGTAGTTTACTATTTTTATCCCGTATGGGGTCACAACATCTTCCAGGGGGGCCATGTAAACATTAAATAGGGTGGGACTAAGCGAGGACCCCTGAGGGACTCCACAGGTGAGTGGTAGGGGGTCTGAGCGAGAGTTGCCGTCCCACACCTGGAATGAACGACCTGATAAGAAGGAGTTAATCCAAGCGTGTGCTGTACCCACAATTCCTGCCCTGGCCAGGCGATGTAAAAGGACACGGTGATCCACCGTATCAAAGGCGGCACTGAGGTCCAGGAGGATCACTGCCACTGATCCTCCTGAATCCAGAATGCACCTTGACTCCTCAATGACAGAGAGGAGGGCTGTGTCCGTGCCCTGGCCGGGCCGAAAGCCGGTTTGGGATGTACGCAGGATTTTGTTGGTCTCAAGGAATTGGGAGAGTTGCGAGTTAACTAGTTTCTCAGCCATTTTGCTGATACAGGGAAGGAGTGATATAGGTCTGTAGTTGGACATATCGTCCGGGTTCAAATGGGGCTTTTTAAGCAGGGCCTTGACGACCGCGTTTTTCCAGTTGGGAGGCACTATGCCTTGGAGAAGGGAGATGTTAATGAGATCCATGATGGTAGGGGCTATGCTGGGAGACACAGATTTTAAAAGTCTGGCCGGGGCCGGATCAAGGGGTGAGCCACTTTTCATTTTGGCTAACGTGGAGGTGACCTCACTGAGGGAAACTGCTCTAAAGGAGGACAGCCGCGGGCTGTTAGTACAGACCTCTGTATCAGCGTAATTAAGGGGGGTGGTGGGAGGGAGAGAGTCCAGTATTCGCGAGATTTTTGAGTCGAAGAAGGAGGCAAGGTCGTTGCTTCTGTCCGGAGGGGCGTGGGAATCAGAGGGTGCCAAGGGAATGGTGAGGAGTTCCTTGAGGATCAAGTAAGATTCTTTTGCGGAATTAGTGGCGTTATGTATTCTATTGTCGTAGAATCCTGCCTTGGCTAGTTTGAGAGCCGATTTGTAGCGTCTTACCGTGCTATTGTAGATGTCTTTGTTACTGTGGAGCCAGTCCTTTCTCCACTGTCTCTCAGCCTTTTTGCACTCTTTGGGGAGGTCACGAAGGTCAGAGGTGTACCAGGGGGCCTGGCCTTTTATCCTGTTTTTAATCTCCCGATTTTTTATGGGGATAATACTGTCGAGGGAGGAGGATATCCAATCACTAACTTGGGAGTCGGTGGTGGAGGAGTCCTCCGTGAGACTTGGGGTCGAAGCGTCCAGGGCTGTGGACCAGGCCTCCACCGAGAGACTGGCCCACGCTCTGTCTCTAGTGAAGGTAGGGGGTTTTTGGGGCTTCTTAAATGCTCCAGGGAGGTGGGTCGTGACCAGAAAATGGTCCGTCCACGAGAGCGGTTGAGAATTAATGAAAAGGAGGGAGGGGATATTGGAAAACACCGGGTCGAGAAGGTGCCCTTTCGTATGTGTTGGGCCAGAATTGGCCAGAAGTAGACCAAAGGCAGTTAGTTCGCCAATTAGGTTGGCTGCTCCTGCGTCAAGAGGATCCTCGAAATGAATGTTGAGGTCGCCTGTTATAAGGAAGTTGGGTGTCAGGGTATCAATAGTTGTCTTGCTGACAGCATTCAATGCTTTCGCATTGAATGCTAGGTCAGCTCGACCTGAAAAAGGACTTATAACCCTCCAAGTGGAAATAATTTGTAGTTGCCCATGTTTCCTGTAAGGAAATCAGGTAAAACTTTTTAATAAAAAAGAAGCCACAAAAGGTTGAGAAACGTGTTGGCCAGGCCAGTGGTGTTCCATGAAACAATAGTACAACCCTTTACACCCATGATGCTGCGACTTTGGCGGGAACTGTCCTACTGGCGATTTGGTGTCCCTGGTACCCATGGAACTGCCCCACTCAGTCAAACATAGACATTCAACGTGGCCAAAAGTGCAAAACTGTTTGATATTTCCGGGAAAGGGGGGAGGGGGGGGGGGGGGGGGGCGTCATCTGCCCTCTGTGTGAATCCCGATATGCATAAGTCAGGTTATTACTACGGGCCCTGTGACGTTAAAATGCCTTGAGGGAAGGGGAAACTGCATCTGCCTCCCAAATTGAACCTCTCTATCGGCGATCGTAGTATTCCTGCATGAATGCTCAGGTTTGTAGAAAAAACCGAGGGGAAAGTAAATGATGGTCGACAGAGGGACATGGGTGGTATCAATATGAGAAGAGGATGAGGCCAAGATCCTTTCAGCAACATGAAATTTGTCAAAGTTGATGATAATTCAGTCCCCTTTGTAGGACTTTCTAGACCCACCCTACCCAGTTCACTGTGTGCCCCATAGCTATGTATTTTTCTGCCCTTCGATCCAAAGTTGTATTGCAGAACAACCAGTGCATGACTTTGTTCTTCAATTGGAAAAAGTTTTACTTAATACCTGGAGAGAGGGTTGGCACATTCCCAAAAACCACAACACACGGCTTGATTCCAACGTGAGGTGTGGGCAACATAGGGCAAGAGGAGTAATAACGGCTGGACCAGGCTCAGGGATGAAAAGAAAGGGCCCTACAATTAGAGGGAAAGCAAGAAGATCGAAGGATGAGGGGATGCACCGAAAAGTACCTATTGAGCAAGCACTCTCCAATGGAGATATGGTGGCAGCTTTGGAGTCATCTCAGGGATCTGTAAGGGTTAAAATGGACACAAAATTTGACCTGCTTCTTCAACGTCTCACCTTTATAGAGAGGGAACTTTCTGACCTTAAGCATTGTATTTCATCAAGGTGGGAGGTATTCAACATGGGACTAACGCCAACGGAGGGATACACTGTAACGCGGGACCTATTTTAGCTGGTCTAAAAACAAAACATAGGGAGCAGCTACCACCACCTCCAAAGCCTGCAACAGGGACCAACCATTACCCCCTTTCCTAAGTAATATCGGCCTCTGCCTCCTGTACAGAACCAGGTGGACCCAAGCAAAGAACAGTTGGACACCGGGAACTTCAACAAGGGAGCAATATCAAATGGTGGAGAGGGGAGCTCCAACCAGAACTTTGCAATTTGAAATAAAATGGCAAAGCCCAAACCTCCCTTTAAAACATTTTTAAGTCACCCCTATGGCAGGCATACTGAGCCCACAAGGAAGGATGCATTATATTAAAAAGAATGACATTTATTAACTTTTACATGTCTTGCAGTACAAACTCGGCATTAACGTTTTTCCTGTAAAAAGGCTAGTAGCTCCATAAGCGAGAATGGAGTTACATGCAGGCCATTCAGCAGTGTTAACTTCCAAACGGAAATACTAAATATGGAACTTCAAGGTATCAAATGAATCAGTGCATGAAACCCAACTTGTTGGTCAAATCAAATGTAATGGAACTTTTGCACAAATGCCAGATTTAGAAAAAACGAGCTTCAAAAGAGAGTCTGTCTCTAAAGGGTTACCAGTGATAACAGGGGAATGGGCTGCGCATTCTTTTAGTAGACAGGCTAACATCTCGGACAGTGTGGGGGGAGCCTTTGTCAATCAAGTTTTACCAAGGATATGTAGCCCCCAGGTAGCCCACACGCACAGGATGGGCTAGGGAGTTCCCCAAGAGAAGGGTTCTCCCATGTTCGGAGTGAGAAGAATAGTGTATTCTGGGCTAGCTAGATACCATACTTCGCAGGAAGTAATCATCAGCGGGAGGGGAACCGGGTAGCCCATTGGCTAGTTAGTCGCCACAGCCACCTAAGCTTGTAATGTGCATAAAAGTGGCACCCCGGGACCCATTCTTCAGATCACTTCTGTATTGAAGAGATGAACAAATGACTGCTCTGTTGTTCCCTGGACACAGCAAAGCGAGGCTGCACCAGTGACTATACTGCACCAGCTGCCTCGTGAGCTTGCAAAGAAAGTACTGTGCCCACAATGTCCCGCTTGGAGGAGAGGCATCCACCAGCCCAGACAGAAAAGGTGAGTCCAAGATCCAGTTGGTTGACTTCCTATTAGAGACACAGAGCCATAAAAGTTAAGAAGCCTTCTGCCTAGAGAGTCCATCACAAAGAAGCCTGACCGCCACTGGATGCTCAGGTGCGGCCTGGGAGACTGGGGGATGTATGACATTACAACGCATGCTTTTACCACGCATGCTTTTACATCGCAACTTTTACAACGCATGCCTTTACAACGCATAGTGTTGAGGGGTGCTGGATAGTGAATAGTTTAACTTACTATTCCAACTCCAGTCCCCGTGGATAGTAGGGAAGGTGTTGGATAGTAAATTAAATCTATTCCCTATCCTAGAGCGCCCTCCAGCGCAATGCGTTGTAATGGTTTGCGTTGTAAAAGTTGCGATCTAAAAGCACTGCGTGGTAAAAGGTGCGTTGTAAAGGATGTTTTCCGAAACTGGGTCCTGGCCCTCTTAAATTGCACAAGAGTCTGCTGGACCTTGGAGAGTAATTTGGTCACTCAGGGCATACGTTACTGCATGTTTAAGGAACCACTTGTTTTGCTGTATCCAGAGTCCAGTAGTCAAATGGCAGCTGATTTTGTGCTGGGCTTCACCCATACCTCGTGGGAAATCAACCCATAAGCCAAAGCCCCCCCCTTCTTGTTCGTAGACTAAGGGGTGGCAGCAGGAAGACTCCCAAAACCGGCTCAGCATCATCAAGCGTCTTCAGCATCCTGAATCCCTGTACCAGGGTCACTCCATTGGTTCCTAAGATGGTTCGCCCACAGCACCTAGTCTGGAGACTGCTTTAGATTCAGAATTTGAATTTGAATTTGAATTTAAAATTACTTTTAAAGCGCACGTTCGCCAGCGGCTTCTTGGCGCTACAACAAACAGAAACAGGGTGGGCAAGCCCATACAGGATAAATAATTCAGATTATGGGGGGAATAGTTTAATTAAAGGCTTTAGAAAACAAAAGGGTCTTGAGTTGCTTTCTGAACTGGGGGTAAAGAGTCAGGGTGCTAAGCTCAGGGGGGAGGGAATTCCAGAGGAGAGGGGCAAGGGTCGCAAATTTCGAACCGCCCCATTTCTTCCTCCGAAAACGCGGGACCGTAAGAAGGGACTGGGTGGATGAACGGAGGTCTCTAGTGGGGACGTAAGGGGTAATCTCAGAAGAGATGAAAGCTGGAGCCGTGCCCAGTTTCGCTTGAAAAGTGATGGAAGCTAGCTTGAACTGGACACGCTCGCGAACGGGGAGCCAGTGTAAAGATTTAAGGAGGGGGGTGACATGGTGAAATTTGGGTAATTTGAACACCAGGCGGGCCGCCTGGTTTTGGATCTGTTGCAACCGCCTAAGACTATATGCAGGTATACTGGCATACAGGGCGTTGCCGTAATCCAGGCGGGAGATGACCATCGCCAAGGTGATCAGTTTAAGGGCTTGAAAAGAAAAGAAACGGGACACCTTGCGTATAGTACGCAGTGAGAGAAAGGAAGAGGACACCACGGAACTGACCTGGGAGTGAAGAGTGAGTTGTGAATTGAGCTTAATACCTAAAGTTTTTACTGAGGAAGAAGGGACAGGTGGGGAACTGTTTCACTGGTCCTGACTGGATTCTTTGACTAGCTCCCTATCTGAGTTGGACATCACAAGAGTCCCTTTGAAGGCATTTTCAGGTTACTTGTTGTGGCTAACCCTAAACCACGAACTGCAGTAGAATTAAATAATTAATTGCATTGAGTGAAAAGCTGTGATTCATTGTTCCTTTCAAAATTCTGATTTCTGGAACCCCCTTTATTTTGTTGCATTTTCTTCATATTCAACTGTTTTGGTACTTCCTAATGCTTTACACTGGTTCCTTTGATAAAGCATGACTGCTCTCAGCCACAGCTACCCAGGACCGAACTAAGGTTTAAATATAAATCCGACTGGACCTAATACAGAATTATGACTTTATTAAATGCTGGGCTCGCACAACCACACCATATAATAAACCACTTTCAGGTGAATTGTGCTTGTGCTCTGTAATACCCAAAATCCAGGGCCTTCATACCACCCTCTGGGTACGGACTGACTAGTGTGTTCCATTCATTCTGGGATGTTTACCAGCCCATCATAATTTGGTATGGAGCGACATGAGAGAGCTAAAAGCCCGCTGTGTGGAGAAGATGGGTATGTTTACATAGAGGAACTTTGGTAGAACCAATATTTTTATTAATGCAATTCTATGTCAGGACCGGAGGCTTCAGATTATGCTTTTCCTTTCTTCACTGTTTATTATAACCAAAACTCACAGCAGCCAAGAAAAGCACTCAATTCAGGAAATTTCAGAATCTCAAACGAGGGATTAGGAACATTACATCAGAAGAAAATACATCAGGAAACTATATATCACATCAGTCCATAAGTATCAACCGAATAATAGTCCTTTCACAGTGTCCATAACATGCAGGTAGAGCGTCCATCTTGTGCCATCTTCCTCTTTCTTCTCTGCTTCGCAGCCAGTTAAGTACTTTGCTCATCTCTCTCACGTAGTTTCATCTTTGTGGGGGTTTTGTGCCTGACTGTTTTCTTATTGATATTTACTATTGTTGTGGCAATTGTGTCATTGCTTGGGGCTCTGTAGTGACTTTCACAGCAGTGTTTTGCGTTGTTTTTTATCCCTGACAGAGCCCTTGCATTGCGGGGGCGCTCTCGCCACTCAAGCGATGTCCCCGATGCTGTGGCGGCACTGTTTGCCGCTAGAGGGCGCCATCGCGTCTCGTTCTCCTCAGCGCAGTTGTCCTCTCACTGACGGAGACCGTGCTGAGGAGGGGAGCCGTGCCAGAGCCTTCGCCGCCTCAACCTCGTCGCCCGCTTGGGTTGTACTGCCACAGAGTGTATATTGACGCCCTTTGGGGTCAGTAACTGCGGTTTTACCGCGTGGACGCCTACATGTTCAGGCCGAGTTTTGGGCTATTGGATGTGAAATATCCCCCTATTTTATAAAGCGCGCAGGGAGGCGACACAAACCCGGTCTCTTAGAGAGGGTTCGCGCGCTTAGAGGCTGGTGCTGCCTCGGTTGATTGCTTGGTTCCACCAGCCCCAAACCACAATTGTTAGCCTTCGGCTGGCCCATAAGCTGGTTCTGCGGTGACCAGTGCGTACCCCCACCTACCTTACGCTTACTAGCCGGGTGGGAGATCCATTATGGAGGTGGGATACTACGCAGAAGAGGAGGAGACTCATCAATATTTAAATGATGAGGAGTTTTATGCGGCTGTAGACAACTCAATTTATAGGTGTGTGCAGGAGATAGTGGGCCCCATGGAGGACAGGCTTTCCGTGCGCTTAGTGGAGGAATGTGCAAAGCTGCGGCCGGCTTCTGAGGTTGGCCCAGCACCCGTAGAGGGGGACCCACCTGCGCCGAAAAAACTTTGTAGGGACGGGGAATCCGGAGGAGTGCAAGGTGTAGACAGGGGAGCCTTTGAGCGCCTTTGTGACGCTTTTCTGGCTAAGGCGATCGATGTTACCCTTGCGCCGCTACCGGCCCCGGGACATTCAGTGGCAACAGGGACAGCTCCTTCCTCCCCAGGAGGAATCTCCCCAGCAGACACGGACGATGACGAAGAGTCGGTGCTGTCCTGGCGGCCGTCCAGCTCCGTGGCCGAGTTACCGCAGGACATGTCAGGCATGCTGGACCCGGACGAAATTATTCATCCGAGGTCGGCGGCTTGGGCACCTGGGGACAAGGTCGCGACATTTGTGGCGGGGCGCCTCTGCAAACCCTTGGAGAAGGAGGCGAGAAGTTGTCTGAGAGGAGAGTGTCCGCGTCCCACTCTAGAAGGGAAAGAAGCCATGACGCCTGAGCTGGATGGAAAGATGGCCACATTTATGGCAAAATTCATCAAAGACCCTCGTAAGGAGATTGACCGTTCCTGGCGTTCATGTCAGGGCAAATTGCTGGACGCGATAGGCCCTATTACAAAGATTTTAGATATGGCTGAGGAAGTGAAGGTATTAGGTTCCCCCATATCCCCAGACGTGCTGTCGAATTGGGTGCAGAGGGCCATCAGATTTTTGGGGAATTCCAACTGCGCCCTCTCGACGGAGCGTCGTCGCTCCCTGTTGATTAAGTTAGACCCCAAGTTGGGGGATTTGGCCTCTTCTGAGGCGGGAGCAGTAGCGCAAGGCAGTCTGTTTGGGGATCCCTTTATTAAGGAGCTGGGGAAATTTGTTTCAACTTTCACCTCCCTGGACAAGGCCCAGTCCAGCATAAAATGTGTTTTTCAGCAGCGTTTTTCCAGGGGGGCGGTTGCGGTAGGGGCCTCGCGACCGGACGTGGCGGTCAGAACATACCCAACAAAGGTCAAGGCTCCAGCAGAGGCCAGTACAACACCTCAGCGAACTATAACAACTTTTACCCGACCAGAGGTCAGCGCTTCAGAGGCCACGGCGGTTTCAGAAACGACGCCGGAAACAATGGTTCCCATGGTAAGTGTGATCCCCGCAGATCGGGTGCAAATTGGGGGGCGGTTAGCTTTTTTCCCAGAAGCCTGGGTAGCGATTACGGCGGACGCATGGGTCCTTCAAACCATGCAAGGTTTCCGTATAGAGTTCTACGATCGGCCATACCAACTGGAAGTTCCACGCCCTATACATTTTTCCCTGGTCGATGCACAGTTTATCGACGAAGAGGTCTCAGCGCTTTTGCGCAAGGGGGACATTTGTCGGACAACGCGACATCCCTACAGTTTCCTCAGCAACATCTTCCTAGTGGAGAAAGTGGACGGGGGCAAGAGGCCTGTGATCAATCTCAAGGATTTCAATGGGTGGCTGGTCTACCACCATTTCAAGATGGAAGGCATTCATCTTCTCCGGGATGTTTTGCTTCCAAACGACTGGATGGTCCGCCTAGACCTCAAAGATGCGTACCTGGTGGTTCCAATCTATTCTCCTCATCGTCGGTTCCTTCAGTTTCTCTGGAAGGGTCAGGTTTTCGAGATTACAGCCCTTCCATTCGGGCTTTCATCGGCCTCTTGGTGTTTCACCAATTTGTTGCATCCACCGGTGGAAGTCCTACGGGGCTAGGGCATTCGGATGATTGTCTACTTGGACGTCGTCCTGTTAATGGCCCAGTGCCCCGACAGGTTAGTGCTTCAACTCAATCAGACGATGTCCTAGCTGCAAGGTCTCGGTTTCATCATCAATGCAGACAAATCAGTCTTCACCTCGTCTCAGGAAATAACGTTCCTAGGGTTCATCGTGGATTCTTTGCAGGCCACACTAAGTCTCTTATCCCGGAAGATGGCCAAGATTCGTCATGTGCTGAAGCAGACAGTTTCCAAGTCACACACCTCCCTGCGTCCGATTGCCAGAGTGGTAGGACTTCTTTCCTCCTCCATTCAGGCAATCTTTCCGGGACCCCTCCATTATAGGGATCTTCAGCGCCTCAAAGCGCATTACCTCAGGAGGGGGTTGACTTACCACCAGATGGTTCCACTCTCGGAGGAGGTGAAGGGAGAAATGATCTGGTGGCTCTCCCATATAGAGGCATGGAACGGCCGGGCGATTTTCGGGTCCATTCCGGACTTGGTAATAGAATCAGACGCCAGCAGGTCAGGCTGGGGTGCCCGCTGCGGGTAATTCTCCACAGGCGGCTCTTGGTCGTCAGAAGAACAACAGCTTCATATCAATTGCTTGGAGCTTTTGGCGGGATCCTTCGCAGTCCGCTGCTGGACCAGGGATTCAGCAAAGTTCTGTGTCCTCTTGTGAATGGACAATGTCTCAGGGGTTCGATACGTCAACCATCTGTGCGGTCCTTGATCCCGAGCGCTGGCGGATCTAGCAAAATATTTTTGGGCTACTGTCTAGCCCATCACGTCTCTGTGACGGCGGAATACCTTCCGGGCCGAGCCAACCAAGTGGCGGATTGGCACTCGAGGTACCTGAGAGACTTCAGTCTTTGGAGATTGAACGTTCGAGTGTTCCAATGGTTGAACGACTTATGGGGTCCTTTTTCGGTGGACCTGTTTGCATGTCGCTTGGATTACCAACTGCCACTCTTCTTCAGCTGGAGGCCGGATCCTTTTGCGGAGGCCACGGATGCGTTCCTCCAGAATTGGAGTCAGGAACGGCCTTATGAGTTCACTCCATTTTGGATGGTGGTGCGGGTGGTGGCCCACCTCCGTCGCCAGAATGCGGAGGTGGTGATGGTGACGCCTTTTTGGAGGTCGCAAGTCTGGTTTCCAGTTCTTCTGGAACTTTCTTGGGATTCTTCAGTCCTACTCCCCCGGCTCCCTCATCTTCTTCTCAATCCGGACAGGGAACGGCATCACCTCATAATGCAGAATTCTCTCCGTCTCATGGCATGGCGGCTTTCCGGAGACGTTGGTCGCTCCCAGGCCTTTTGAAATCGGCTGAAAATTTTTTGTCAAAGGCCTGGGCGGGAGCACAGCCAGAATGTACCCATCAGCCATGGCCCAAGTGGGTTCGTTGGTGTATTCGACGGGACCTGGATCACCTGGTCGCAGGTGTCGTTCCCATCCTAAATTTTTGGGCTGAATTAGCGTCAGACGGTCTGGCGAATTGCACAATTAACGCAATGCTTTCTGCAATCTCCGTGGCCCACGAGTCAGTGGATGGTATCCCGGTCGGGGAACATCCTTTTGTGTGTAAACTGCTTAGAGGCGTGAGGCTTTCTTTACCCCCGGAGCCGCGCTATTCAGTCCTATGGGACGTCAACGTTGTTTTGAATCTTTTTCTTTCCTGGCAACACAACAAGTACCTGTCTTTGAAAGAACTGTCGGCCAAATTGGCTATGCTCCTGAGTTTGGTATCATGTCGTAGGGTTTCGGATGTGCGAGCCTTGGACATCTCGGTGCGGATTTTTTCCCCGGAAGGGGTTACCTTTACTGTCGGACGCCGCACAAAGTCTACGCCGAGATCAATCTCGTATCCGGCTTTTGCGGACGTTCCCAAACTCTGTGTGGTGCAGTGCTTAAAAACGTATGAGGATGTCACTATGGAACTTCGCCCTCCGGGCGAAAGGCCGTTACTCATTGCCTTGTGGAAACCACAGAAAGCTGTTTCCTCTCCCACGATCGCCAGATGGGTGAGGTGCGTCTTGCAGGAAGCTGGCATTGAGATACTAAAATGTTCGGGGCACATTCGGCTAGGGGGGCCATGGCCTCAAAAGCTTTCTCTCTTGGAGCACGTTTGGAGGACTTGATGTGGGCAGCGGATTGGTCCTCGGATTCCACGTTTAAGAGGTTTTATTTCAAACCAGTAGTGGATATTGCAAATCTGGTGGTTAGTAAGCTTTGAACAAGCATAATCTGAAGCCTCCAGTCCTGACATAGAATCGAAATTTGCCTAGCTTAGTAACGGTAAGTTTCAATTCTATTAAGGACACAGAGGCGAGGATTATCCCTCCCAGACCTCCGGGGGATATCCCACCCGTATTAGAGTAAGTAAGCAGGTTCTGGCTTTCCTTGTCAATTTTTTGTTATTGGTATTGTTGATGCAATTCTTGTTCTTGTGTGGAGTGGTTTGGTTCCAGATTTTTTTATTGGCTTTACCACGCTTACGCTGTTGTGTCTCTTTCGCTAGGTAATGAAGGTTCAAAACAGGACCGTTGAAATGTTGGCGTGACTCGCGCAAAGAAAGAGGAAGATGGCACAAGATGGACGCTCTATCTGCATGTTATGGACACTGTGAAAGGACTATTATTTGGTTGATACTTATGGACTGATGGGATATGTAGTTTCCTGATGTATTTTCTTCTGATGTAATGTTCCTAATCCCTCGTTTGGGTTTCTGAAATTTCCTGAATTGAGTGCTTTTCTGGGCTGCTGTGAGTTTTGGTTATAATAAACAGTGAAGAAAGGAAAAGCATAATCCTCGCCTCCGTGTCCTTAATAGAATTGAAACTTACCGTAACTAAGCTAGGCAAATTTCGATTCTACTTGCTATTTACAGTGGGAATTTAATACTTCGCTCTATTTGTCCCATACGTTTAGTGATATTGTGCCATACTTTTCAGAAAGTACAAATTGTTTATCATGATGGATCTGGATGCCTAAGTGTTTGACTATGGAATTACTCTATAGGAGTGGACATTCCAGGTATGTCAGAAGTGTGCTTTCGTCAGTGGAAATATCACAGATTTCCCTCAGTTAACTGCGGGTCCACATAGTAGACATTACTCATGGGACACCAGTTATGGGATATTAGAGGCAGAGGTGTGTCGCAGAGGCCAGAGCAGCTGCCTCTGGCATGAGGGGCTTACGGTTAGGTCCCCGGCAGGCAACTCAGCTCAGCACCATGTGACTCTGGGGAATGTCCTATTACTTACCGGTAATCTTCATTACTCCGGGTCTCGTAGTCCTCGACACCTTCATAAACAAAGTGAGATATTCCATCTCACTGACAGAAATAAAGAACGAAAGGAATGCTGGACCTACACTCCCTCTCCCGCCGGGAGTACATAAGCGTACAGGTCCCAGCATTCCCTCTGAAATACCAAGCCAAGGATGAAGGCCGGCAGATCGGGAGGGAGGGATGGAATCCATGAAGGTGTTGAGGACTACGGGACCTGGAGTAATGAAGATTACTGGTAAGTAATAGAACATTACCCCCAGGTCACTACGTCCTCGACACCTTCATAAACAAAGTGAGAAATACCAAAGCAGACCCCGGCATTCATCCAGAAAAAAACACAACCAACCACCAGGACAGCAAAAAACCCAGAGGTTTATTGACAAACAGAATAATCATGAGCGAACACAACCCAACACCCCCAAAGCAAAACCGCCCTCATCCGCCAGCAGATTGAGAAGGCGGTAATGCCTAATGAAAGTATTGGAAGAAGCCCAAGTGGCCGCCCTACAGATCTCAGAGAGAGGGACACCCCGGACCTCCGCCGAAGAGGCCGCCACCCCCCTCGTAGAACGACCCTGAACACCCACAGGAGGAGGGGACCCAGAAAGAGAGTAGGCCAAGGAAATGACCTGTTTCAGCCAATGACCGATCGACACAGAGGAAGCCCTACTCCCACAGGAAGCAGCCCAAAAGGAGACAAAAAGCGAATCAGTCACGCGAAAAGACGCCGTGCGCTCAAGATGAATGCGCAAAGCCCGGCACACATCTAACAAAGACCAACTGGGACCACCAGGGGAATCCAGAACAGAGCCTAAAGCAGGCAAGACCAACTCCTGGCATCTGTGAAACTGTGAAGCAACCTTCGGCACAAAGGAAGAATCAAGGCGAAGCACCACCCCACCCTCCGAAAAGGAAGGGCCACCACTAAATGTTCCGGGAAACCGCGCCGCCTCCACCCCTGCCTCTCAACCTCCACACCGTCAGTCGCAACCGGAGAAGAGACAGGGACGGGGTAGATCTCAGGGGAGACGTGGACAGGGGGAGAAACCAGGGGCCCGCACCGCCAAAAGACGAACAGTCGGAAACCATGACCTCCAAGGCCAAAAGGGCAGGGCCACCACCACCTCCCGATCTTCCAGACACAGGCGGGCCAGAAATCTGGGAACCAGAGCCAGAGGAGGAAAGGCATACAGAATGCGGGATGGCCAAGGAATCGACAAGGCATCCACCCCCAACAACCCTCCTGCAGAAACCTGGAGCAGAAGCTAGGAAGCTGAGCATTGTGCCGGGAGGCAAAGAGGTCCAGAAAGGGACGCCCAAACTTCCAGCACACAAGCCGAAACGCAACCGGGGTGAGAGACAACTCCAGAGAACCTGGAAAGCAACGACTTAGGACATCCGCCACACAGTTGTCCACCCCCCGAATATGAATTGCAGACAGAGACAGCAGATGACTCTTTGCCCAACAGAACAGGGGAACGACCACCACGTTCAAAGAGGCCGAACGAACCCCCCCATGATGATTGAGATAAGTCACCGTGACCATATTGTCAGACCGCACCAAAATGTTCCGTCCGAGCAACAGACCCCGAAATCCCATCACAGCCCGGGGCACAGCTGTCAACTCCCTGCAGTGGGAAGACCGGCGACTCTCCAGGACGGACCAACGACCCTGAAGGGACCGAGACCCCAAGGTCGCCCCCAACCCCAAGGAGCTGGCATCCGTCGTCAAGACCAGAGAAGGAGAAGACTGCAAGGGGAGACCTCAAGACAGATGGACCTTCACCGACCACCAAAGAAGAACCGGGAGGACCACAGGAGACACTGGCAAAAGAAAGTCCAAATCGCGGGACAACGGATTCCAGTGAGACAGGAGGTACACCCAAAAAGACAGTCGCTGCCATCAGACCCAAAAGACACAACTAGAGGCGCACCGGAAAGGAACCCCCCGACCGGAAACGCGGAGCAAGGGACACCAGGGTCACCACCTGAGGATCGGGCAGGAAAACACGGTTGAGATCCGTATGGAAGCGAGCCCCAATGAACACCAGGTCCTGAGATGGAGACAGCTGGCACTTGGGCAAGTTGATCAGAAACCCATGTTGACCTAACGCAGAACACACCAACTCCCGGGCCTCCCACAACAGAACCCGAGAGGGAGCATGAACCAAGAAGTCGTCCAGGTAGGGATACACCATCACCCCCTGGAGATGAAGCCAGGCGATCAAAGGAGCCACCACCTTCGTAAAGACCCTAGGGGCAGACCGAAGACCGAAGGGCAAGACCCAGAACTGATAGTGACGCCCCTGAACATAAAACCGCAGAAAGCGACGGGACCGAGGATGCACTGGGACATGGTAATATGCATCCTGAAGATCCACGGTATACATGAAGTGACCCGGAAGCACCAAAGGAATCACCTTTTGCAAAGTCTCCATACGAAAGGGTAACAACACCACCCACCAGTTCATCATCTTTAAGTCCAAAACCAGGCTGAAACCCCCGTAATCTTGGGCACCAGAAAGATCAGGGAATAGAAGCCCCTCCCCACCTCCAAGGGAGGAACCTCCTGAATGGCACCCTTCAGAAGAGCCTCCACCCCTTGAGAGAGATGAGCCCTCTTGGACCGGCAAGCAGGCCAGGGAGTCGGACGAACGCTGGAATCCGGAGGGGGAACAGAGAACTCCACAACATAACCCACGCAAATGACATCCAACACCCATTCGGCGGAACATGACTGAACCCAGGCATCCAGGAAGAAGTGCAGCCGCCCTCCTACCAACAACCCAGGAACCACAGCCAAAGAGTCAGGAACGCAGCTTAGCAGGAGGAGGGGACCTAGCCTTACGATCCCGACCCCGGCCAGAAGCAAACCTTCCATGACCCCTCCCAAACTGCCTACGAAAGGAAAGGTGAAAGAAAGACTTAGGCTTAGAAGGGACAGGAGCAGCAGAAGAACTCTTAAAAGAAGACGAATGCTCCTTCTCTTTAAAAAGCTTATGCAACTTGGATTCCAACTCACCCCCAAACAGCATTGTAGCCTGGAAGGGCAAACGCAAAGCACAAGCCTTCTGAGCAGAGTCAGTTTTCCAGTCTTTAAGGACAAGACTGCGACGTGCCGCCACACAAGCCCCACCGGACGTGCAGACGCACGCACCACATCAAAGGAGACATCAGAGAGAAGTTCCACCTGACGCTCAATCTGCTCAAGAATACCAGAACAGTCAGTGACATCGTCCATTGACTGATAGAGAGTCCTAATGTCAGACAACAGAGACTGCGAAACATATGTCCCAAAGACTCCAGCCCGCAGGGCCAGGTGGGAACCGGAATAAACCTTCCTGAGAGCAGCATCCGCCTTTTTATTCAATGGATCTTATAGCACGGCGTCTTCAGCCAAGGAAGTGCGACCAACCAAATTAGCCACAAAGGAGTCAATAGGGATACAATCCGGAAGTTCAGTAGCGATCTCCTGTAGAGGATAAAGACGAGCCATAAACCGAGGAACCAAAATGCGATCCGGATCAGCCCACTCCCTCTTCAGAACATCCTTAATGAAGGGATGCACCGGAACATCAACTGTGGCCGTACTCTGAAATTGTCGCAATAAAGGGCCCCTAGAGGTACTGGGAACATCCTCATCCGGGAAACCCATGTTCTCCTTCACATGCTTTAGAATGCCAGGCAGAGCGTCTTTATCAATATACTTGCCCTTCAGGTCAGCGTCCCCAGCCCAGGCTGACTCATCGCCAGAAGACTCAGAAGACAGTGGAGCCGGGCCCCTGCGTCGGGCCCCATCAAAACCCAATTCCGACATGTCTCCCTGATCAAGCGCTTAAGACGCGCATCCTCCCCTCCACCACGGCGTCTGGACCGGGCAGGAGACGGAGATCGTGAAGCATCAGATGAGGAAGAGGAAGACCGTTCACGATGACGCCGTTTCTTCGAACTTTTCCCCATCTGAAACAACAGCTGGAGAAGAAAACACCAACTTAGCAAAGCAACAGCAAGGAATCCGTCAAAAAACCGCTATGCAGTACTCACCCCACCGACCCGATTTTAAACTGCAGCAAAAACCGCCGGGAACTGAAGCGCCTGACCCACGTCAGGACGGAAGACAGGCACCAGCAAACCGGAAGGCGTCGTCCACCAACAGCCAATAACAGAGGGAATGCTGGGACCTGTACGCCTATGTACTCCCGGCGGGAGGGGGAGGGTAGGTCCAGCATTCCTTTTGTTCTTTTTTTCTGTCAGTGAGATGGAATATCTCACTTTTTGTATGAAGGTGTCGAGGACGTAGGGACCTGGGGGTAATAGCTTACTTAATCTCCCTGACAGCTCCAGCGTCTTGAAACCTTAAGGGGTGAATGTTTGCTCTTTACAAATATGGATCATTACAAATGTGGATCATCACTAGAGGGCAAGACTTGTTAGTTAGTTGTTGTTTAATTAAATTTGATAATGTTTGACTTTATTTCTACACATCTGCAGAATGATGTATATCTATACAGTCGCACATGTAAAGCACTCTAGATACCCTAGGGTCTTGTATTTGCTATATAAAATACTCTATAATAATAATAACAATAAAATCCAATAAGAGAAGCAAATCCTTATAAGGAATGGAAAGACCCTGGGGAAGGTTCAATAGAGCAGACCCAGGTGGAATGTTCCGTGGTGTAGGACTCTTGCAGCACCTTATTGTTGACCAGTCTCAAGTTTACGCTCCAGGATATTTTCCAGACGTCTCCCATGACAATGCCCTCCTCTTGATTCCAAGGCATTCCTTGTCATCCGTTCCAAAGATCACCTGGTTAACCCCTTGAGTTCCCAAGTTGCCCGACTGTACAGTTGGCTCTTAAGAAGCAAAGCATGAGGATGACGAGCAGGTCCAGGATTTTGAGGAGGAGCTGAGATTAGTATGTCATGAACAGGTGGCAAGGTGTAAAGAGAGGCAGGAAGAGTGTGCCTGGGAAGAGGGAAAAAGGTGAAGAGGGAGAAGGGGAGAGAAAGGAAGGCCAGTAAAGCAAAAGAGAAAGAACTAGAGAAAGTAAGCCTAGCCTTAGGAAAAAGGAATATGGCTGCTGAGCTATAGAAAGAGATTCTCAGGGTTAAGGCAACTATTGGGAATAGCAAGGGAAAAAAAGGGGTTCCCTTCTAAACCCAGGGAGAAAGGTCCCAAATAGCCTCATACCCACATATATTACTAGTGCAGATAATTGAAACTGGTTTTCCAGGGTGGGATCACTTGTAAAGCTCAGAGTTTCTTTTATGTGGTAAGTCCAAGGTGCTGACTTTACTGAGCATACTGTGCATAGTGTATGGACATGAAAATCATTCATTGTAGTAAAGCACAACATCAAACTGTATTTTTAAAAACAACAATACAAAGGTACATTAACATAATAAAAAATGTATTCTGCAATTTGGAACAACAAAATTGCAAGTATCTACCAAGATGAGGGATAGGGAAACTAGCAAGTCCATACAAGGTTTCAACATGTGTCCATACAAAATTGGCGGAGTACATATATGGTTGGTTAAGAGATAGAAAATGGCTAAGATGTTGTTAAATGGGACCATTATTTGCAATTATTGACACCTGGAAGTACTGAATATAAACTGTCCATCTGTAGTTGTCGAGGCAAGTGCAGTTGCTAAGTCAATACACAGAGAGGTAGGCATAATTTGCGACACCATATTCCATTTTAACTCATTTGCATATGATTGAGGTTCTGTGAATTCTGAACCTGTTTTAGAAAGGTCATGGTTTTGCTACGAATTCGATAGTAGCGAACCGTAACTAGCGATTGCGGTATGTACGAGTGATTTCTTCATGCTACACTGATGGATTCACTACGTATTTAGGGATTTCGTTCCGAACCTTCGGGTTCCATTTTGTGTACAACCCGCCGGGTCGGCCTATCGTATCGGGTTGCGGCTCAATACTAGAACCGCTTTGCAAGTATATAGACTTTTTCCTTAAACCGATAGCCAGTAACACCAAGGCATATCTTCGAGATACCACCCAAACTATTAATCTAGTGGACCAGCGCCCCTTTGATTGCACCCGACAACTGTTAGTCACCTGTGACATAGTGTCCTTATACACTAGTATTCCACAGTTGGAAGCTGTCGAAGTCATCCGTAACGTCTTGGACGAACGCCTAGCACCCGTACCAGTACCAACCGATTTCATTATTGATTTGCTCAAATTGGCAATGATGAAGAATTTCTTCATATTTCAAAAAGACTTTTACCTCCAAACAAAGGGAGTCGCTATGGGGGCTACATTTTCCCCAAATTTAGCGATTATATTCATGGACTCCTTCGAAAAACAATTCATTTTTTTCTGACATCAACCCATTTAAGGCCAATCTGGCCTTATGGGTTAGATATATTGATGATATCCTTTGCATTTGGGATGGCAACCTGGAGGAATTAAATTCATTTCATACCTGGCTGAATCTATGCAATAAAGATATACAATTTACCATGCAGTCTAGCAATAAACAGGTCCCATTTCTGGATATTACCATATATGCCGAAAATGAACATCTTCAGACGACCTTATACAGGAAACCTACGAAGAGGAATTCCTTGCTGCAGTATGAAAGTCATCACCCAAGGGGTCTAAAAGACAATATGCCCGTGGGACAGTTCCTACGTATCAGAAGGAATTGTTCCAAAAAGGATGACTATATGCTTGAGTCCCAAGATCTATCGGATCGTTTATTTGCTCGAGGATACCCTGGCAGACTCGTGAAAAAAGCTCGTAAACGGGCCTGGTATAATCCATGTGAGACCCTTCTTAACATCGAAGACCAGGAGAAAACTGATTCTGAGCGCATTATTTGCGTTACCACTTTCTCTACAAGGAGTAACAAAATTAAAAAGATTATCAATAAGAACTGAACTGGTCCCTGGTAGCTGAAGATATCAACCAGGAACACCTACCGTTACACTCCTTCAAACGAGTCAAAAACATCAGAGACATGGCGGTCCACTCCTTTCTAGATTCACCTGAACAATCAACAATTACATCCTTATGGAATCTCCCACCGATCATGGGGCATTATAAATGTGGATCATGCGTTGCCTGTGCTACCACTCTACAGACCAAGAAATTTGTCCACCAAAATCGGACTTTCTTTCTAAAATCCTACACCAATTGTAACACGGCCAACGTTATATATATCATCCAATGCCCTTGTGAAAAAATATATGTTGGCCAGACTCAACAGAAGATCAAACAGAGGATCCTACAACATGGTAGCAGGATACGCTGCAACGTACCAGGAGCACCCCTGGTAGAACATTGTCATAGAATGGGGCACACTGCACAAGATCTAACATGGTTAGTCATAGAGAAGATCACTCTGGGCAGAAGGGGTGGGAACCTGACGACAGTGTTGAACACCCGTGAATTGAAATGGATGGCTGTTTTTGATTGAATCGCTAATGGTCTTAATGAAACGGATAGCAGTTATGCCCAGATGGCAGCATTAGGACAGTAATTATAGTGGTTCATTAAGTTGTAATGTTGTTATAATCACTACAGAATTATATATAACTGCACTGATGACGTCTACACCCTCATGTCTGAGAGGTGCACGTTCTTGATCTACTGAGTATTTTGGTCATCTAACAATCCTTTACATAGGACAGTGTTTCATTGAATGGTCGTCTTTGATTTACAGCAGGTATAATGACTGAACGTTTACACCCTCGTGTGGGAGAGGTGCACGTTTTGTATACTGATTAGACTGTCTAAATAATGCCCGTCTTATCTGCAAAATAGCTCGAACACCTCATGATCGTGCCCCAATTAAATACCTCCCTATTGTGGAATTGTCGGATGAACATCTATACCCCTATGTTGAAGAGGCGCTTGCCATGTAATATTGATCAAATTAATTAGTAATTCAGTAAGCCGGACATAATTTAAACACTTAACTATAAATGCGCCCACTTCCAACAATAACTGAAAATGCTCGATCTACTGCCTCAATTTGCGGAGTATTTTTTCCCTTTCCACTTAATCACATGACCACGCGAGTGAGCCTACAAGCCAAACGCGGAAGTGTTTTCGCTTAGCGTACATCCAGTAGCGAGTACTGTGGAGATGAGAGACCGCGGCTGCGGCTAGACGTTACGTGAGTAATAGACAGCGGCGGTGGTTTTACTCTTTACTTCTCACGAGACTGCCAAGCTTTAATAATACCGACTCATTTAACCCCTTCAGATACTCCAGATACAGAACTAGAAATGAAGCGTAACTAATGCCACGGGTTTGAGGCGGCTAAATTCAACGCCCCTGGCGGACCAAAGTAAGTCCTTGTTAAAAGAATGTTTTTAAGAATGATAACACACGATTTGATTTCGTGTTTTTGTATATTAAGACCATACTCCTCCTTGCTCCCTTAGTGGAAGCCAAACGAATGATGATCTGCACTAACGCCCAGAGCAAGTAAGGTGGATTATTGAAATCCTACGTGACTGCCTGACAAATGTAAGTTCTTTTGATCAGGGGACTAATTAAAACACACTCCAAGTAGTGATGGTGGCAGACTGGTTCCTAAATCATATTCCTCTTGTTCCTCCAGTGCAGGCCACGCTGAAGATTAAATCAATTCCCACTCCCTCTACATTGACGGACTGACTCCAGTTTTAAGTATAAGACCACATGTGAGTTAGATACCCTTAAAACATTTTCATGTTTTAGTGAAGCTGATATTTGTTACTTATTGATTCTTGATACCATTCCTGCTCCTCTCTAGTTGGCTTAACCTACTAGCAACAGACCACACAGAAGTTGGTCTTCCTGATTCTCGAACATCGGAGCCAGCTGGCCCGACACACCACGGTAAATAACAATCCTCTATTAGTGTATAACTAATTTTAAACTCACTTTTCTATTTGAAATTATGATATCCTCCTTTACCTTTTAGAATTATCTGGCCCCGTCACTACTTTTCCTGTCCTGATGAAGACCCTGTCTAAGGGCTCAAGTAAACCTCCCATGTAGGGGTTGAAACGTCGACGGCTCTACCTGTTTTGTCATCCGGCACTATCCATGATCTAAATATTTACAAGTGTGACCGTAGAATGACTTTTGTATTAGTTTAACTGTACTTTTGGCTTGAATAAGTTATAGCCTTCTTTACATTAATTATGAATGTTTTTGTTCTGAATATGAAATTGTGTTCTCTCCTGTGAATCACTTTTACTCTTTTTCATTCCACACTTTATCTTTTCTCCCTCTCCCTTGTAAGTGGGGCTTTATTAATTTTTACGTCAAATATTTGAATTAATTCAGTAGCATATTGTGATTAATTGACAGTTTTGCTCTATTAAATATGATGAACTTTGCAATCATAAAGGTTTCAAATCAATAATTGCGTACCCCTCCTTGATACTCTATTCCTCTGGGACCCCTATATATGTATCATTTAGCACCCAGGTCCCAGTAACGCTTTGGGTAAAACCCCTCTTTGGTAACACCATTGATTGCCCTCACATAGGCCGATGACTACGGCCGAACGAGTCTTTGGTACACGTATGCTTTAGTTGATTTCTAGATGACCTGAGCGAACTGACCCCGTTGCCTGAAGCTAGCTTTGCTAAGTCAGTTCCTTGTCCGGTAGTTGATCGAGATAGAGATCAAAGAACAGGACATTGTTGAGTTTATTACACACGCACACACCCTTGTATCTTGCTTCTCATCTGTTTCTGTTCCTTCTTTTATGGTCTATTTATGATTAAGGGTTGTGGTCTTTTATTATGGGTTTGTCCGGCCTGTCCGAGAAAGAATGTTGGGCTTTCCCGTGTGATTGATGGTGGGCTGGACAACTGAAAAGTGGGATTGTGGTCATGCAATACCTTTTGCAATGTTACCTTTGATTGGACAATTCGTAAATAATGGGTGTTTGTCAGGAATGTGATTTAGCATAAAAGACGATGTCTCACAATACGAAAATTGAGCAGCTTCTGACAAACCTACTTGTGTCGTACTTCGTAGAGTTCTGTTCCTGGTTGCAGCCAATAAATTTGATCTTTGACGTCACCGAGAAGTATCCCGTGTCTCTGTATTCTAAGACAGGTGAACTTGAAGACATCGGGCGTTTCCCCTGGCGCCGCTGGGTTCTAAAACCCGGTTCTTCAGTTGGAGCCCAACGTGGGGCGACTTCAGTGGTACCGGTCCAAGCCTGAAGATCATGAGGAGCTTCGTGAGGAAATTCTGGAAGGGGCCTCCCACTTCATCGACCCCGGCATGTCGAACGTGGACTGAAGGTTTTTGCTGCGAGGGCTACGAAGGACTGCTGCCCTGACTGTCGCCCTGTCTTGGAGCCTTTGTGACGATTTGTAGAGCGAGACGATAGACGGGTCTTCTGGTGACGTGATCGATACTTCAGTTAAGTATAAGTGGAGCGTCTCCCAGTCCTTAGTTTTGGGTTTCCTTCGGGATCTTTGATTTGGAACTTGCAAGTGCCAAAGCCGAGGGACTCGTATATTTGCGAGACTATCGTTTTTGGTAATCCCTTGAAATTTGAAGCTAGATCAGTGAGCGAAGATGCCTGGTCTTAGCAAACTTGGAAAGATATTTTGTTGTAGTTGTAACAGGGATTCCCGATTGGAGGATTCGTGTCCAATACCTCTGGTTGGAACTCCGACTTATGAGCTCTATTCTAAACATGGTGTGGGCCCCATTGCGTATAATGCGTTGTGGGTCCGATACACCAGGAAAGACGGTGTTTTAAAATGGCCTTCATGGTAGCTATGACAGAGACATTTTAGACAATTTGGAAGTTAAACTTTTTAAGAAGAAAGCCCGGCCGGCAATGTTTGACTCTTTCCGCCTCAGGCGAAAGGAAGCCAAACAGAGAGAAATTAAACAAGCGAAGAGAGATAAAAGAGAGAAGGGTATATCGATAATGCAAGCTGCTAGGCAGTTTAAAGATAATGAAGAAGAACAGGTGAGTGAAGAGTTGCATAGGCAACGTAAAATGGCCATCGAAAAATGTTATCCAGTTTTGTCACCTCTTCTCCAAGGTGCAATGAAGGACTCTGAAAAGGATCCTTTGATGTCCCATTTGTTAAGCTCGCCACCACCTTATGTGCAGGGTGCTACAGCACCTCCGCAACCTTTAGTTGCACAACCTCTAGCTGTTCAGCCTCATGTTGTTGCACAGCCGTCAGCTCCTCTTCAATTGGTTCCTCCTCCTTTGGTGCAGCCTCTTCTAGGGCCGCCGACTTTGCTAACAATTCCGCCTCAAACTCCTACACCTCAAACTCCTACGACTTTTTCTCCTGTACTTGCTGCTTCTCTTGCTACTACTCCTACGTTTGCTTTATCTCAGCCTGCTTTGTCTCCTGTCCTTATGACAACTTTTCCTTCTGTTCGAAAGAGAATGACTGATACTGTTGCTGGTCTTTTGTCTCCTTTCTTTGAGTCATTGACTGTGACTCCTGTATTTAAGCATAAACAGTTGCGTAGCCAGCTTCGAGTCCCGAAGAACGGGCAGTGTTGGATCTTATGGCTCGTAAATGGGTTACGAATTCTTCGAGATATGATTTAGAGTCGGTTATGGATGTCTTCCGACAATGGGAAGCACCAAAATAGAGATATGTCTTCGATAACATGTGTACTTTCCTCCGTGAGGAATGGGAAGATGGTGAGTTGGGTCACACTCCATCAGAGTTGTTTAAGGTACGGTCCGAGTTTGTGAAAGGAACAATAGTGGGTTTAGACGTTGAGAAAGCAGTTGCGACATTGCTTACGTTTAGGGGTGAATGTCCTTCTAGGTCGTTATTTGAGCCCGATCCTTCTGTTAGGAGAAAAGTGAGACAGTATCCAATGAGAGAGGTTCCTCCGGTATGGAAAGAAGCAGTTCAGGCCGATGTTAACAATTGTATTGCATTGTAGATGCTCATTTTCAGCGTGTTTGGGTACATGTTCCGTGGAAACGAGCTGAAGTTTTTGCCCTTAAGCAGACTTTACCTGATCCCCGCAGGAATCCTACAGTGTATTATAAGGAGTTATCACAGACAGCTGACGCGTGTGTCATGAATTTAGCTGATATAGACATGTTGCTTGGGAACGTAGTTCCTCAGCCTTTGTGGGCGAAGATTCATCACGAGGATCATGCAGCAGAGCTAGGTGATTCATGGGCTAATATTACTGCTGCAGATGGTCTACAGGGTGGAGGAGCTAAACCTGAAGCTTTAGTTGCAGAACTTCCTGGTAGGATTAATAATTATAAGAAGACTTTGATGCCTGCTATGCGAGTGAATTGGGATAAATTGTCTGCATGCAAGCAGAAGAAAGATGAGTGTGTCTGATTTCTTCACTAGGTTCGAAGAGACGTTTATTGATCATAGTGGTCAAGACATGAGTACGGAAGGTTGTTCGTAGATAAGTTTGTTCATAACTTGCTTCCTGAGCTGTGTAATAAGTTGAAGGATTCAGAGAGTTCATGGGCTGTTTCTTCGTCGGCCCAGATATTGGCTACTGCACAATATTACGAGAATAGGGATAAGGATGAGAAAGATATAGCAGAGAGAAAGACTAAGGATTTAAAGACGAAGGTTCTTTTGCAACAGGCGTATCCGCCTCGTTATAATCAGCGCGAATTTCAGCAACCTCAGCAGTTCCAGAGAGGTTCACAGCAACGTGTTCCGCCAGGCCCTAATCAGTGTGCGTATTGCAAGGAAGAAGGTAATTTCAAGAATAGTTGTCCGGTTCTGTTGCAACGTATGAATAGTGGGTCTGGTGTGAGAGGTCGAGGTGTTCAGCAAGCTCCTAGAGGTAGAGGACGTCGTGTGTTCCCCCAGAATGCACGTCCCTTGCCTTCGCAGAATACGATGAATTGTTTTGATCAACAGAATGTTGCGTCTGGTAGATCGACTCAGTACTATGCTGACGACTACTATGTTGAGAGTGAGAACGCTGACGGTAATGATTGCTAGGACAGCCATAGACAAAGAGAGGGAGTCGTGTTAGTTCCAGTAGATCAGAGTGAAACTTATGTGAAGTGATTACATCGGGTGTGTCGGAGCCTTTTCTGTTGGATACTGGTGCGGCTAAGAGTTCTATCATGCACTCTAAACTCCCTGGCGCACCCTTGCCTGGCTTGACGAATGTTCGGTAGGTTTTTCTGGCGCCCCGGTTTGTAATCCGGTTTCTAGTCCTTTATCTCTTTCTTTTGGACCTTGTGAATTGGAAGCACACCTCATTCTAACGACAGGTTGTGGTGAGAATTTGTTGGGATTGGATTTGTTGAAGAGATTGTATGCAACATTGCATTGTTCTCCTTCGGGAGTACGGCTTACGTTGGGTAAGAGAGTGATCTCTCCGATGTATTTGTCTAAAGATCTGCTTCCGTTGGAATTGCGTTCTCTCCCTGATACTCTTTGGGCTAATGGTCCTAATGACGTGGGTCTTTTGGAGATTCCACCATACTTTGTGACGCTGAAAGCGAATGCTAGATTGCCATGTATTCCCCAATATAGGATTTCTAGTGATGGTGAAAGAGCGCTTTTAGCGATCATCTATGATCTGATTGAGAAAGGTGTGATTGAAGATACGAGAGGTAATGTGTGCAATAGTCCGGTTTTGCCTGTCTTGAAACGTACTGATTCTTCTCAGCCGCCTGTATATAGGTTTGTGATCGATCTTCGAGAAGTGAACAAAATTGCCGTTCCACAGTTTCCTGTTGTTCCGGATATTACTGCTTTGTTGACTGTGACTCCTGCTTCAGCTACTTGGTTTTCGGTGATAGATCTGAAGAATGCTTTCTTCAGCATCCCGATTGCCGAGGAGAGTAGAGATATTTTTGGCTTCTCTTTAGGAGGCCGAAGTTTCCGGTTCAAGCGCGCTCCTCAAGGCTATTGTGAGACTCCGTCCATCTATAGTCAAGCTTTGAAAACACAGCTTGATACGATTGTCTTGCCTGATGGTGCTGCTCTTATTCAGTATAGACGATTTGTTAGTTGCTGCTGACGATGAGGAGACTTGTAAAGAAGCTACTCTTTCTTTGTTGCGACATTTGTCTGACCTCCATCATAAAGTGTCGCCTTCGAAGTTGCAGTATTGTCGACAAGAAGTGACCTACTTAGGTCATCTCTTATCGAAGGAGGGAAGAAGGTTGACCCCAGAACTAATTCAAGCGATTGCGAAAATGAATGTGCCAACCACACAGAGAGAAGTGCGTGCTTTCTTGGGTATTACTTGGTACTGTAGGCAATGGTTTCCAAATTTTTCGTTGCTCGCGAAGCCTTTGTTAGCCCTTACGCTTAAGGATACTCCAAATCCTATTCCTTGGTCTGACGAATCCCAGAAGAGTTTTTCTGAATTGCGTGATGCATTGTGTTCGGCTCCGTGGTTGGGTACCCCCGACTACACTCTATATTCATGAGAGAGAAGGATTTGCATTGACAGTCTTGACTCAGCAGTTCGGCGATAAACAACGTCCATGTGCGTATTTCTCGTCGACTTTGGATCCGGTAGCTAGAGCATTGCCGAGTTGTTTGAGAGCTACAGCGGCAGCAGCTGTTTCTATTCGACAGTCTGCTGGTTTGGTGATGGATAATACGTTGATTGTGATGGTTCCACATGCAGTGGATACTTTGTTAAACAGAACGAAGACACAGCACTTAACTAGTGCTCCATTGTCAGGTTACGAGTTGACACTTTTGGCGAGTCATGTTCATATAAAGCGATGCAACACGTTGAATCCAGCTACGTTGTTGCCGATTTCTGTAGAGACGGATGTTCTTGAACAGCATGATTGCTTTCTTAGGACAGAGGAAGAAACGAAGGGTAGAATCGATCTAAAGGATACTCCTCTTGTGAAGTCTAATGGTACTTTATGGGTGGATGGTTCATGCTTTAAGCTTCCGAATGGTGATACGACTGCAGCATATACGGTTACGACTTTGCATACGATTGTTGAAGCTACACGTGTTCCACAAAATTCAGCTCAAGCAGCAGAGTTGATTGCACTGACGAGAGCATGTGTGTTGTCGAAAGGAAAGCGAGTGACTGTGTATACCGATAGCCAGTATGCGTTTGGTGTTGCTCATAGTTTTGGTCGCTTGTGGAAAGAACGTGGGTTCTTAACTTCGCATGGTACGAAAATTCAGCATGGTCAGTTGGTGAATGAACTTCTTGGGTCGCTTACTTTGCCGATGCAAGTTGCGATCGTGAAATGCAGTGCACATAAGAAGGTTACCGATGACGTTGGTCGTGGTAATGCGTTTGCGGATGAAGTTGCGAAAGAGACGGCGAAAGATGTGATGAGTCGAATGTATGTTGCGGGTCCAACAAGATGGGTTCCGGATAGAGGAATGTGTGAAGATACAATAGAGAGCGTGAAGTCAATTCAGGCAGAAGCTACTGAGAAAGAATTGAGTTTATGGAGAGAGAGTATGGGAAAATTGGATTCGACTGGTTGTTGGATTGAATTGTCAGAACATCAACGATGGTTGTTCCCTGATGCATATGTGCTTGCAGTGGTTACGATGGCACATGGAATGGCTCACATTAGTGCGAAAGGGATTTGTAAGTTGTTGGCTCCAGTATGGCAGAATGCTGGAATTCCTAAGTGTGCGGAGAATCTGGTCAAGAATTGTATGGTTTGTTTGATGTATAATCTTGGCAAGGGAACTCCAGCTGGTCATTTTGCACCTCCGACGTATCCGTTCGAGGTTTTGCAATTGGATTTCATCCACATGGAAAGATGTAATAGTTTGAAGTACGTCCTTGTGGTTGTTTGTGCCTTTTCGAGATGGATAGAAGCTTACGCCCTGAAAGATAATACCGCCTTGTCCACAGCTAAAGCCCTACTCAAGGAATTTTCCCCTAGATTTGGATTGCCAAGGATGGTGTGGAGTGATAACGGTAGTGAATTTGTGGGTCAAGTCATGAAGAGAGTGTGTGAGGGTTTAGGTATAAGACAGAAATTCCATGCTGCAAATCACCCCCAATCAGCTGGTTTAGTTGAATGCTACAATGCACTTTGAAACTCAAACTGGCCAAGATTCAGGCGAGCTCTGGTCTCCAATGGCCCAATGCTTTGCCATTGGCACTTTTGTCAACCAGGACTACAGTACATTCTCGAGTGGGCCTTAGTCCATACGAGATCGTGTTCGGCCGCTCGGCAAATATATGGGGAGTGCTGAGGCCGACAAAGTTTCGCGAGATTGAACACCCTGTGCTGATTGATTATTTGTACGATTGACAGCTAAATTGCGTCACACCAACAGGTTCACGATACATTGCCACAAGCATCTGAAGATCCAGGACACGCCATCGATCCTGGCTCGTGGGTTCTAGTTCTGAATTTTCAGCGGACAAAAAACGATCAGCCCCGCTGGACTGGACCATTTCAGGTCCTGTTGGCAACGTGCACCGCAGTGAGAGTTCACGGCAAAAAGAACTGGATCCACGGCGTACATTGTAAGAGGGTTTCTTTGCCTCTGCCGTACGACCGGTGGGTCCAGGAGGGTGTTGGTGATTCCTAAGTGTGCGGAGAATCTGGTCAAGAATTGTATGGTTTGTTTGATGTATAATCTTGGCAAGGGAACTCCAGCTGGTCATTTTGCACCTCCGACGTATCCGTTCGAGGTTTTGCAATTGGATTTCATCCACATGGAAAGATGTAATAGTTTGAAGTACGTCCTTGTGGTTGTTTGTGCCTTTTCGAGATGGATAGAAGCTTACGCCCTGAAAGATAATACTGCCTTGTCCACAGCTAAAGCCCTACTCAAGGAATTTTCCCCTAGATTTGGATTGCCAAGGATGGTGTGGAGTGATAACGGTAGTGAATTTGTGGGTCAAGTCATGAAGAGAGTGTGTGAGGGTTTAGGTATAAGACAGAAATTCCATGCTGCAAATCACCCCCAATCAACTGGTTTAGTTGAATGCTACAATGCACTTTGAAACTCAAACTGGCCAAGATTCAGGCGGGCTCTGGTCTCCAATGGCCCAATGCTTTGCCATTGGCACTTTTGTCAACCAGGACTACAGTACATTCTCGAGTGGGCCTTAGTCCATACGAGATCGTGTTCGGCCGCTCGGCAAATATATGGGGAGTGCTGAGGCCGACAAAGTTTAGCGAGATTGAACACCCTGTGCTGATTGATTATTTGTACGATTGACAGCTAAATTGCGTCACACCAACAGGTTCACGATACATTGCCACAAGCATCTGAAGATCCAGGACACGCCATCGATCCTGGCTCGTGGGTTCTAGTTCTGAATTTTCAGCGGACAAAAAACGATCAGCCCCGCTGGACTGGACCATTTCAGGTCCTGTTGGCAACGTGCACCGCAGTGAGAGTTCACGGCAAAAAGAACTGGATCCACGGCGTACATTGTAAGAGGGTTTCTTTGCCTCTGCCGTACGACCGGTGGGTCCAGGAGGGTGTTGGTGATTCAGAGACTGAGACTGTGCCACGTTTTATTCCGTTCATTGATGCATGTTTGGTTGGGACAAGCTCTGAACGTGAGGACAACGACATTTTGCAAGAAGCTGTGTCCCCTTCTCTGAGACTAGACACTACTGAACCTGAGTTGTTGTTTCGTGATTAGACATTGCCTGGTACAAGAGTCGATGGACTAATAAAGTAACTTCTTTCTATTTTTGAAACTACGCTCTTTCATCCGAAAAGCTGTTTTGATCTATTTTTCTTTTTTGAACCGTCATCCGGGTTCAGCTGTAGGGTCGCGGTATAAAGACTCAGAGGGTACAACTGGAAGACACAAGGTCGAAGGTTCTGGTTTGTTCTAGGGCGTTCCCTTGGACTTACAGACGTACATCTTAGCAGAAGAGAACCAACTACCGCGAACAGAACGGTTAGAGGATGGAGTTTTTTGAGATTGAGAGAGCTGTTGAAGAAATGGACTTTAAGACAAGACTGTGTAAATTATTGAGTAGAAAATGTTTTCCGATAACGTGTCTTTTAATGCTACTTAGCATGACAATGTTTTTGGTGGGATATGTACTTTTCTCTTTTCAAGTGACGTTTGCACCCACCACAAAACCCATGTCTTTACCTACTACTACTTCTTCGCATTCTTTTCATCCTTTGCCTGAACACGAATCAATAAGAAGATTGGAATTCGCTAATAATTCCTTTGTTCAACTTCTGCATCAGTTAGTAGTGAACACCACTAATTGTTGGGTGTGTGGGCTTATGCCTCATACTACGTATGAAGGTATTCCTTATTTGGTCCTGCTATTCAGTTATAATGGATCTGTATGGGCATATAGGACAAAGTTTATTTATGCCCATGAAGTTTATCCCCTGCGTTCCATGAAAGATAATCCGAGCAATAGTGCTCTAGTGAAGGGAATAGTAGACATGATTAGAGGAATTAATTCCTATGAAACTATTCCTGGAGACGAGACACGAGCATATATTGGTTGGAACGTGACTGGATATGGTGTTAGTCTGAGTGAAAAGCAGCAAAGGAAAGGATCATCTCCGATTTGGATCGTACCCCATCGTGGTCATTTTTGTCTGCAAGGTAAGGGCAAGAATCCGAGAGCTCAGTTAGGGAAGAGTGTTTGCACTGAGACGTATGTTTTTGCGTCCCAGACTTCCCCATCGTTTTTAGCAGCTAAGGGTACGTATTTTGTCTGCCATGACAGAGCATATACATGGTTGCCCCCTGATTTTTCGGGTACATGTTATGCTTCATTTCTGTTGCCCCCTACGTATAATGCAGCCGCAGATTATCATAGAACGAGAGTTGCTAGAGGTGTCTTCAGTAAGGAAGATACTTCAGGACAAGAATTGGGAGATTTTCTTAAGGGTTTTCTGCTGTTTTGGGGCCCTATGGTCAACAGTAGGAACATTCGGCAATTGACGAGAGTGGTTGAGTCCACCATAGTTGAGACTGCCGGTGCCCTTAGTAACCAGACTGCTGAGCTCTAGTCGGATCGTCTTATGACGTTGCACAATCGAGTCGCATTAGACGTCATACTTGCAGATAGAGGAGGGGTATGTAAATTGATCTAATCGAGCTGTTGCATTTTCATTCCAGACAATGCTCCAACAGTATACCAGGCCATTTCCAAGCTACATAAGATTTCCGAGTCTGTATATGTGGACGAAGGAGATTGGTCGTTGATGGGATGGTTTTGGGATTTGTTATCCACTTGGGGATGGAAGATTCTGATGATCATTGGGATGGTTTTAGCGATTCTTTTCCTGTTCTGTCTTTGCGTACAGTGTGCTCCTGCTATATGTGGCCTTTGTGCTACTCCGTGTGCGAGGAGACCTGTATCAAGAGAGTTACTAAGTACTAGGATTATGCTCCAACAACATCTTGATGATCTGATGAATATAGACCTGGATTCAGACTGACGTGAGTTTAGGTTATTGCCTATGTAAGGGCAAAAGGAGGGTCTGAGGTTCTGTGAATTCTGAACCTGTTTTATAAAGGTCATGGTTTTGCTACGAATTCGATAGTAGGGAACCGTAACTAGCGAGTGCGGTATGTACGAGGGATTTCGTCATGCTACACTGATGGATTTACTACGTATTTAGGGATTTCGTTCCGAACCTTCGGGTTCCATTTTGTGTACGGCCGCCATTTTGTGGTTGCCCTCACATAGGCCGATGACTACGGCCGAACGAGTCTTTGGTTCACGTATGCTTTAGTTGACTTCTAGATGACCTGAGCGAACTGACCCCGTTGCCTGAAGCTAGCCTTGCTAAGCCAGTTCCTTGTCCGGTAGTTGATCGAGATAGAGATCAAAGAACAGGACATTGTTGAGTTTATTACACACGCACACACCCTTGTATCTTGCTTCTCATCTGTTTCTGTTCCTTCTTTTATGGTCTGTTTATGATATGGGTTGTGGTCTTTTATTATGGGTTTGTCCGGCCTGTCCGAGAAAGAATTTTGGGATTTCCCGTGTAATTGATGGTGGGCTGGACAACTGAAAAGTGGGATTGTCGTCATGCGATACCTTTTGCAATGTTACCTTTGATTGGACAATTCGTAAATAATGGGTGTTTGTCAGGAATGTGATTTTTAGCATAAAAGACGATGTCTCGCAATACGAAAATTGAGCAGTTTCTGACGAACCTACTTGTGTCGTACTTCGTAGAGTTCTGTTCCTGGTTGCAGCCAATAAATTTCATCTTTGACGTCACCGAGAAGTATCCTGTGTCTCTGTATTCTAAGACAGGTGAACTCAAAGACATCGGGCGTTTCCCCTGGCGCCGCTGGGTTCTAAAACCCGTTTCTTCATGATCTGCATCTAATTTTCTCCCTATATTGTAGTACACATTTTCTTTTCAGACTTTTTCCCAAGTGTATATTTGTATACACGAGCAACAAAGTGTTAACATTACAGTTCAAGAATTGTACATCGTATGCTGAGGAATTATGATTTTAGATCCTTCATTTTAGATGATGATCTTTTTTTGAGGGTGTGAACATGTGTATTGCCCTAATATATACCGTTGTCTTAATGGTACTGGTCTCAAAGTCGGTAGGGAGATTAAATACCACTGATGGTACTAATGGTTGTTTGTTTTCTCTCACATTACTGTGCCACACTCCAGTGTCCTCACTTTTCCCATCCCTTCTGGTATACCCATACAAAAGGTTTTTGTGTAGGGTCTGCAGAGATAGCAGGTCTTATAGAGACAGGACCTGTATTTGTCCATGGATTTTATAGGTATGTAGTGAAAATGACCCGACCCCCCCCGAAAAGAAATGCACATACAAAACGCAGCATTCCCTGACTATCATTTGCCATAGATTCAGCTACACAAAGTAGACCACAGTCATGTCAAAGAGTTTCTAATCTAACCAATGAGTGTGTCCAAGTACTTCAAATGGTATTCTAAGTTTTGCTGTTGCTATTCTCACCAATACCTCTAAACCATATAATGTCCGAATATCATTAGGTGCTGAGATTCTAGATGGAAACATAGGCTAAGATGTTGGACAATAATTTCCTTATAACATGTCTGAAGTAAACTCTATAACTTTTAAGAATCTGGAAAGCAACCTGCAATCCCTTTCACCTAGGAGCTCCAGATCAGTGCATTATTTGAGATTTCTAAATGCATACAAAAAATGATTTTGAATCACTGGTAATTACTGCAATCAAACCAGACTTTAACAAAATATGCAAAAATAGACCTTTGTTCACTTATAGCAGAACCAAAAACATCAAAGAGCTTTTGTCACACAAAAGTAATTCAGAACCAAAAATGGAGGAGGGCATGAAATTTTTTTAGAACTTGCAACAATGTAGTTCCAGGTAACACGTAATGCATCCTAAAACCGGAAAACCAGTAGTTCTTAAACACACAACAAATTGCAATACATCAAATGTAATTTACTGCATAAAATGTCTGTGCGATTTATTATATATTGGCAAAACTGAAGAAAAGTAAAAACCTGGATAACAGAACATAAGAGCATGATCAGCAACAACAACAAAATCAATTCAAATCTAGTAGACTATTGGCTTAAAAAAAGACACAACCTTGCTTAGCTTCGATTTCTAATTTTGGAAAAAGTGACTGCTAGAGATGGAGTGGATCCTGGCAAACTACTATTACGTAGGGAATCACAATAAATAAGGAGTTTTAATACTTTGAGTCCCTTCAGTCTAAATGATAAATTGGACATGAGTTGCTTTCTCTTAATACACAGGCCACCTACATGACACAAACTGACATTAACAACAACTCACACACATGATTTGTATCTAGTTACATGTGGGGAACTTTAGCTAAAAATTTAAGACAATGTCAAAGCAATGAATATTTAATCTGAGATGTATTTACCTGTTTGTGTGTGTAATTGATTCAGTCTAGCATCCTTAAGATAACAATGTTGAAATATTGAATAGGAAAAAATCTTATAGTAATTATGAAGTTGTTCCTATGACACAGTGAAGCAGTACTAACATTGCAGAAAAGAAAAAGCATGAGTTTGGTTCGCTTTTCACTACTGTTTGACACATACACTCATTAGATGTCATTCTATCGCATCGCATACAAATGCAAAATGAAGCTGTTCATTTACATGACTTTGTTATGAATAGAGAAAATCGGTTTTATAGTTCCAATATGGCCGAAATCATATTCAGACTATTGGGCAAGGATGTGTAGTCGATAGCTAAGTTCACTAGAGCGGCAAAGTTGGTAATGTTGGAAATGGTGGTAGACGGAAGGTGAATCTATTGATGATAGGTAAGAAAGGACTAACGCATAATGGATAAATGGTATGGAGTTTCCTGTTATACGTGAAGTCGGGTGAATTAAGACAGTCTTGTTTGTTTTTTAAGGACAGGCAATTTTGAACAAAGGCATATTCATTTGAAGGTCCTCGAGTTCGGCTCTACCAAGGACGGTATGTTGAAATGCTATTGATGACAGCCCTCGCATTCATGAATTTGGGTATTGTATGCTCCACTTAATGATTATGTTCATTTTCCAGATAGATCTGGTGATTGTTTCCCAGGTGAAAAGATTTGAACATTTCATGATCTTGTGAGTACAAGAGCGCGTTGGTATGCGCTTGAGAGTTGTGTTCAGCAGGCTATTGTTGCTAGTTGGTTGCACATAAATGTTAGGTGATAGTGGAAGTCTGGTTCCACATATAATATATGCATCTGAATATAAATGTACACATCCTCTATCAGCATGTTCACATGGGTGAAACAAACAAAAGCCTCAGATAGGGGAATTATATATGTTATCCACTGAAGTAAGCTACTGGCCAATCTTGGAGATAAAGTTTTGGTTTTGATAGAAATAAGCATTTATGTTTTTTGTCTATACAGGCCCATAGGGAAGGGATGTTTGTATCCCGAAATGCATAGGGCAACATAACTATTTAATGGAATTCACAGACTCAACAGAAACTTGGACAACTGTTCATCTTATGATGATTTTTTTTTATTAAAATGTAATCTTTGTTGGTATACTTATGGAAAGTACAATAATGATTCAACAAACAATAAGTGTTTGTGATAAACAATGAATGAAATAATAGTGAATAAATGTTTTGTGATCTTAAGTCTAATGTGTAAGTTAAATACATTTCGCTGTGCCCACTAGGATTCAGATACACATTTAATTGATACATATTTCATCCACACTGAACAGGAGACAGGCAGCTTCCTGGCTGGGTACAGCATGCAAACAGTTTGAATAGTGTGAACGCTGATATATACAGACAAATCAGGTGTGTGCCTCTTGCTACAATTTTTGTTTTGGACTCAGCCCTGTGTGCCGTGCCTTCTATACAATGCATGTGATATAGGTAAGTCACCACTACTGCAGGCTTTAACTCCAAGGCAGGGTGTACTATCTCCTATGTGTGGGCATATCAGAATTAGAAGATATGCCCCTACAATGTCCAATCCATTCTGGGATGCTGTTAGTGCACAAGGAAGCCATAAAGGGTACATGGGCTAGATGCTTGTCAACACGAGTTTCCTAGCTCCATGATGGCTTCACTGATTTCAGAGATGCTTTGTACCAAACATCTTGTTTTAAAAAATCCTCACTGATGTCATTGATGGATTTATTAATAAATTCACACAGGCGACCCTTTTTGAGGGTCCTCTGAAAACCTACCAAGCACTGGTGTGGTTCCCGACTTGTTTTCGCCAGCCTGCCACTACCAGACATGTTTCTGACCTCATGGGGTGAGAACCTGTGCTCTCAGAAGACAGAGACAAAGCCTGCTCTTGGCGGAGGTGCTTCATACCTCCTCCAGGACAGGATGGCCTTCATGGGCAGGAAGCTTCAAAGGCAATGCTGCATTTGAAATCCAATCCAGGAACCGCCAGATAGTGAGGGAGGCCAAGCCCCCTTTCCTGCTCCACTTTTGGAGGGATGAAAAGCAGGAAAATTAGTTAGAAGAGGAGGAGGGTCCCCACTTAGCCTACACCACTCTTAGGTCGGGGCAAAAGCTGTGAGCCCCTCTCCTGAAATCCCACTATCTTGGAATGGTGGAGAAACCTCCAATCAGGTCTAGGGGAGTGCCGCTTCCCACAGGAAGTGGTCATTAGAGGGTGTAGATACCCAAAGGTAAGTAGCCCATTGGATACTACCTGTCTCACCTTGTAACACCCCTAAATTCAGTATTTAGGTGGCACCCCTGAGACCTGAACCTCAGATTCGATGGACAAGACAAGACCAGGATAAAGAAGACCCGCTACTCGAGAACTGAAGCCCTGCTGCAGAAGAAAAAGGAGCCAAACACTGCCTCCTGCTCCTAGGGCTCGACAATCGCTGCTGCTGTGTCATCCTGAAACCTGAAGGACTCCAAGAACCCCAGAGCTCCTCCAGCCTTCAAGAAATCACTGTGAAGCTTCCTTGGAGTTAAGGTATCACTCCTCTGCACACCGCAGACACTGATCATGTGAAATCCGGTTTGTCGACTTGCTGCTCTTCGACGATCTCAATGCAGCACTGAAGAAAGAGGAGGGACAACAGCCCTGGTGGGCCAGATCTGCCTCCCCACCAAGTTTGGAAGCATGAGGACCTACCGGAGTCACAGCCTACCAATACCCGGGGTACTAGACTCCCAACAGTAAAAACCGAGAAGAAGAGTCCACACCAGACTCCTGAAATGCCAGAAGCAAGCACCCATCGAGCCACGCAAGAAACACTTCCTAATTGGCCCAACTGTCCCGAGATTGCTTCTCCATGTTGCTTGCTCCTGACTGCAGGGACGTCAAGACGCATAACGTTTAGCTGAACTGTTCGGTCTGCCACCGGCCCCACTAGCCCCAGTGCCAACCAAACAGCCCTCCTCCCATGTTCCCCAGGCCCTTGTGACCTCCTCCCTCTAAGGAGACCTACCAGGCTTACCTGTGTGTTTCTCTGTGCAGTGCCTATTCAAGTGGCCCCATTTGTATTTACGCAACCAGATTCCAAGACCTCGGCACCTCTTCTCCCGGGCGATTCTCCTGAACTTCTCCTGCTTGAACTTTGGACCTAGGCCCGACATTGACCCAATCCGTCAAGGTGAAATTCGTGAAAGCATTGCCTGAATTTCTATGCATTTTCCCTTGTTTCCCATGATGAGCAATTGAGCGAAGAAGTGATATATTTTCCAAACTTTAAAAAATAGTAACCCCGAAAGTATTTACCTTAGAACTGTGTTTATGGTCCTAAAAATGATATAATATCAATGTCATTTTTACAAACTGGTCTCAGATTTTTTAGTGTTTTCTCCTTTATTGCCTCTCTGAGTATAACAAATGCTTAACACTACACACGGATAAGCCTAACTGTTCGCCCAAATTACCACAAAAAGAGAGTTAGTATTATATACTTTTGCCTCCACCTGCCTTTTGGGGATCTTTCGCACTCTCTACGTAGTGTACTTAATTTTAGTACAGTGTACAGAGAGGCAGGTTCCTACATTAGTGAATCAGTGGTGGGATACACGTCTTTGCGTTTGCTGGACTACTTTGACAATAAGTGACCAAATGAATACATGTAAAAATTGTCTGTAGACAGTCTAAGTTTTGATTGGCGTAATTTATTTTTTATGTTCTAAAATTAACGGCTAGAGCTCTAGCTAAGTCCCTGAAACCAAGTGGTTAAAAATGTTAAAGTCTATGCTTTAATTCAGACAAAATATTCAGGGATAGCTATTTTTTTAAACTTCGTTAAAAGGTCCCAACTTTAGTAAAATAATGCCTGATTCCGATAGCCAGGTTCAGGAGCTTGGCGTGACCCATGCTCACCTGAGAGACCTCTGTAAGAGCTATGGAATCAAACCAGGCAAAAGTCCTTACAAGGAACTTCTCAGACAACTGATAGCTCAGTTTGAGAATGATCACCCAGAACTGGTAGTCCAGTCTAAGGACGAAGATAATACCAATGAAGATGATGTTGAGAAAGGACATGAGTCATTCCCCTCAAACACAGCTGAGACCCCCCCCCCCCAGATGAGGACCTCATGCTGGAAAGATTGTGCAGAAGACTGACATTAGAGGCTCAGCTCCTGAAACTAGAAAAGCAATGGAAAGATATGGGCCTAGGACCTATCTCTGGTGGCAGGCTGCAAGTAATTAGAAAAAATAGCAGTTCCTATGACCCAAAACTCTCCAAAGGGGTTGTCCCTCGCTATTCAGAAGGTGATGGCATCGCCAAATGATTTACTGCATTAGAGAGAGAGCCTGTACAGAAAGGAAAGTAGCTAGACCAAATTGGGCTCCTCTCTTATGGGAATTATTTTCAGGGAAATGCAGGGATAGACTCCTGACATTACCTGAAAAAGATACTGAGTCTTATGATCTCATGAAGGATACCCTGATTGAGGGCTTTGGAATCACCACTGAAGAGTATGGAATAAGATTCAGGGAGACTCGAAAGTGTCAGTCCTAGGTAGAATTCGAAAGACTTTTCAGTAAAAACACTGGACGGTTGTTTAACAGTTAACAATGCAAATGACAATGAAGGGCTTTACAATTTAATCATGAAAGGGCTTCCTTTGAGTAATTGTTACAATGAGAAGTTACATCAGCATCTGGTAGACCTAGGTCCACTTTCTCTTCTAGAGTTGGGGAAGAAGGCAGACCACTGGGTCAAAACAAGGGTGACCAGAGAGCTACTACTGGTGGGGGACACCAAAGGAAAGAGACCAAAAAGCTCCTCGAAAGGAAAGATGGTGATCAAAAAGGGAAAAACAAAAATGGGTCTTCTTCAGGCCCCCAATAACTCGATCAAGAGAGTGGGCTCAGAAACTCATCACAATTAACAAATAGATGCGCCAATGCTGCCACTTTCTTTGATATTTTAAGATGGGAAAGAGAATCAAACAAGTCCCTCTTAACCACTCTTTCAGTTCGAATTAATCTGCAATATCAGCATTTTTATGGGTTTGTGTGAATGAAGAAAGGATGTTTGTATGAATGTGGGAATGAGTTTAACACAAGTACGATTGTGGCGCCACATGTGTGACTGACAGGGAGTTTGTAGATGATAGTCTGTGAAAAAGGGAACACTAATTAGGTTCCAAAAAGTAAAGTTTTCTTCGCGGGGAGAAGTGTTTTTTGTGATGATTATTAAACTTTTGTAAAGTGTTTCATTTGAAAAATTCGAAATTAGTAAAAATAAAGCACATTAATTCAAACTGAAAGAGTGGTTAAGAGGGACTTGTTTGATTCTCTTTCCCATCTTAAAATATCAAAGAAAGTGGCAGCATTGGCGCATCTATTTGTTAATTGTTATTGTGGCGTGGCCTTGCTGCGCGTTAGCCAAACCCTTCATTGGTAATTCCAGAAACTCATCACAGCCCAAGGGAGGGTACCAGAATAAGAACAGGGATCCCAAAAAGGCTTGGTGTCATGACTGTAAGGCACTTGGACACCAAACTGAGACCCTGGCTGTAAAAACAAGCCAAATGCCACATGCAGTAAAGGCAGTGGACAATCTCTAGATGGGATCTTGGGCGATCGCTGACCATGTCAGAGAACTCACTGAGGCGTCTCTTGTAGGGAATGTAGACTTAGCCAACTTAACTGTCTGGTCCACTAATATGCAAAAATACAGACAGCATACTATTATTAATGGGGTTAAAAAGGAAACCCTGAGAGAAACTGGTGCTAGCATCACCATGATGACTGAGCAACTGGTGTCCTCAGATCAGCATCTGCCTGGAAGGACCTATCCAGTCACCAATGCTGAGAATGTGACAAAAACCCATCCCAATGCAATGGTATCCTTTGACTGTGGAGGTGTTGCTGAAATAAAAGGAAGTGTCAGTCTCTTCATTAATACCAGTTGATTGTCTGCTTGGCAGTGATGTGGAGTCCTCAGCCTGGGCTGAGACCGAACTGACAATCCGTGCAGAAATACTTGGAATCCCAAACTGAGTGTGTGTGTAGATACCAGAGCAGAGCCCAGTGTGAAAAAGAGGTGCTGGAGTCTGTAATAATGGCCCAGCCCTCCAAGAGAAAAGGCAAGCAGACTGGGGAACCGGCTGCAAATCAGACATCAGAACCTTCTCCTAAGGGGAAAGAAGAGTTAGCCCCAGAGGGTACTGAGCTTCAGGAACTGGAGCCTTACCAAGCGGAGCTTTTGGTCCCAGGAGGACCCTTAAGCAAAGAGCTGTGCCAGGGTAAGAGGACTTGCCACACTCCTGAAAGCCTGTGACAGCAAGCTGCAGCACAGGAAGGTGGTGATAATAGTGGTTCCCAGAGGACCTATTGGGAGGAGTAAATCCTTTACATTGAGGCCAGAGACCCCAAACCTGGAGCCACTAGGAGAGTGGTATTGCCTTGACATTTAAAGAATTCCTCCTCACTTTGGGCCATAACATTCCCCTAGCTGGACAACTTGGCCAGACCAAAACTTGGATCAGGCGTGTTATCCACTTCTTCTGGCCATATATGCATCAGAAGGCGAAGGAGTTCTGAAACTCCTGCCCCACTCGACAAGCCAATGGCAAGACAGGTGGGAACCCAAAGCCCCCCTTAATTCCACTTCTAAAGGTTGGGGTTCCCTTTGAAAGGGTAGGGATTGAAATTGTTGTTCTCCTTGACCCTCCTACATCCTCAGGAAACATATATATTCTGGTGGTAGTGGATCCTGCCACCAGGTATCCTGAAGCTATTCCCTCAGGACAACCACTGACCCTGCAGTGGCTAGAGCCCTCATTTGTATCTTTACCAGGGTGGGCTCCCCTAAAGAGATGGTATCAGATAGAGATACAAATTTCATGTCTAGTGACCTGAAACACTTGTGGAAGGAGTGTAGAGTGACCTACAGGTTCACTACCCCCTACCATCTGCCGTATAATGGCCTTCTTGAAAGATTCTATAAGACCATTAAAGGTATGATTGGTGGACTTCCTAAAAAACTCAGAAGGAGACAGGATGTCTTACTGCTATGCCTGCTTTTTGCCTATAGGAAGTGTCACAGAAGGGAGTGACCTTCTACCCAGTTTTACTTGGGTTTGGTCATCCTGTTGGGGGACTATTGTGCCTTGTAAAGGAGGGATAGGAGAGAGACTTCTCATTGAACCTAAATAGGACGTAGTGGACTATGTACATGGGCTCCGCTCTAGAATGGCTGAATACAAGGAGAAAGCAAGACAAAATCTTGAGGCCAACCAAGAGTTTCAGAAGCAATGGGCATGTCCAAATGGCTGCTATGGTGGATTCCAACCAGGGTAGAAGGTATGGGTTTTGAAGGCTGTGTCCCTTAAGACCCTCCAAGATAAGTGGAGTGGGCCTTACCCCATCTTAGAAAGAAAAGGGGAGGTCACCTACCTTGTGGACCTTCGCTCTTGCAGGAAACCCCAGGGGGTCTTCTATGTTAATCGCTTTAAACCCTATCATGACATGGCAGATGTGACCATGTTCATGGTGAAGAAAGTCCTTCGTGGTTTGGAATCCTAAAGTGCAGCTTATCTGGATAATATTGCTGTATTTAGCTCCACCGGTCAGGATAACTTGCTCCACCCTGGGAAAGTTTTAGAGGCTTTGAGAAGTCCAGGCCTCACTATCAAGGCAAGCAAGTGCAAGATAAAGCAGGGGAAGGTGGTATACCAGGGCCAACTTGTAGGCGGAGGCCAGGTTCACCCATTACAACCCAAGATCCAGACCATTCCGGAATGGGTGGCTCCAACTGCCCAGATTCAAGTCAGGGCCTTCCCTGGCTTGACTGGGTAACATAGGAGGTATGTGAAGGAGGATGGCACCATTGTGATGCCCCTCACAGAACTGGCCTCCAAAAGAATGCCCAAAAAGGTGGACTGGACAGTGAGTTGTCAAAAGGCTTTGACAAAAAAAAACCACCTAACAGCAGAGCTTCCAGGAGTGCCAAGACTCTGCTCCTACAACCTCAACGATTTGCCAAAAAAAAAAACGCATAACCGGTCCTTCTCTAGTATGGTTCCGAGGATATGGAACGCTTTGCCCAGTGAAACTAGAATGAACCCTTCCTCTGCCTCCTTCAAAAGAGAAGTGGAAGCTAGTCTTATGGCTCAATTCACCTGAACTCTATGTCTATTAACTGCACTGTATTACTTGCTTTACTTTGCTCATATTCGTCCTTCTGTTTATCTTTGCTGTTTTGTGCTAGCTTAGCACTGTCTTCTCTTGATCAGCTCACCAACTCCCTGAGCATGAACCCTCCCACCAGCGCAACTAACCCAAGCCAGGCGGCTACCAACCTCACGAAGTGGATCAGCAACTGCGCAGACGACCTCGCTCCTCTGCAGACCCCGCCTAGCAGACCCGTCAGCAAGAAAGCCCCATGGTTCACTGACAAACTCAAGAGCTCCAAGAAGAACTGCCGAGCACTCGAGAAAGCCTGGCGCAGAGACCCAACACCGAACAACATGACTGCCCTCAAGCTCGCCACCCGAAAACACCACCAACTGATCCACGCCACCAAGAAAACTGCATTCAAGGAACGACTGAACAACAACGCACACAACAGCAAGGAACTCTTCAACATCGTTAAAGAGCTCTCCAACCCCAACGCCGGAAACAACGACATCACCCCTTCGCAAGACCTCTGCAACTCCCTCGCCTCCTACTTCCACAACAAGATCGCGGACATACACAACAGCTTCAGCACTCAACCGACGCACGCCACGACTGAACCACCGCCCCCCACCACCACCCTCCGCGCCTGGACCCCGATCAACACCGAAGACACGATCCGCACGATGAACTCCATCCACTCCGGATCTCCGACCGACCCCTGCCCTCACCACGTCTTCAACAAGGCCGACGCTGTCATCGCACCCCATCTGCGGGACATCATCAACACCTCCTTCAACACCGCTACCTTCCCGAATAGCTGGAAGAACGCCGAACTCAGCGCTCTACTAAAGAAGCCATCAGCCGACCCCACCGACCTCAAGAACTACCGCCCCATCTCGCTGCTCCCGTTTCCTGCAAAAGTCATCGAGAAGACCGTCAACAAGCAGCTGGCCACCTTCCTCGAGACGAACGGATCCCTCGACCTCTTGCAGTCTGGCTTCCGGGCCAACCACAGCACGAGACCGCCCTGATCGCAGCCACCGAGGACATCCGAGCCCTGCTCGACAACGGAGAAACAGCGGCCCTCATCCTCCTAGACCTCTCCGCGGCCTTCAACACTGTCTGCCACCGTACCCTAGTGCGGCGCCTCAGCAACGTCGGAATCCAGGAGAAGGCACTGGAATGGATCATCTCGTTCCTCGCCGGAAGGACACAGAGAGTCCGCCTCCCCCCGTTCAGATCAGAAGCCACCAAAGTCATCTGCGGCGTTCCCCAAGGCTCCTCGCTCAGCCCAACCCTCTTCAACGTTTACATGAGCCCCCTCGCAGCCATCGCACGCCAACACAACCTCAACATCATCTCCTATGCCGACGACACCCAGCTGATCCTCTCCCTCACCAACGACCCCGCCACCGCCAGAGCCAACCTACACGAAGGGATGACAGACGTAGCCAAGTGGATGATGAACAGCTGCCTGAAACTGAATTCGGACAAGACGGAAGTCCTCATCCTGGGATCTTCACCCTCCGCCTGGGACGACTCCTGGTGGCCCCCCGCCCTGGGCAACGCACCCAAACCAACAGACCACGCACGCAACCTGGGCTTCATCCTGGACTCCTCCCTCTCCATGACCAGACAAGTCAACGCCGTCTCCTCGTCGTGCTTCAACATCCTGCGCATGCTACGTAAGATCTTCCGATGGATCCCCACCGAGACCAGGAAGACGGTCACCCAGGCCCTCGTCACCAGCCGTCTGGACTACGGCAACTCCCTCTACGCCGGAACCACCGCCAATCTCCAGAAGAGACTCCAGCTGATTCAGAACGCCTCTGCATGACTCATCCTGGACATCCGCCGACGCAAGCACATCTCCGGACACCTGAGAGATCTGCACTGGCTCCCGGTCAACAAGAGAATCACCTTCCGTCTCCTCACCCACGCACACAAAGCCCTACACAACCAAGGCCCAGGATACCTCAACAGCTGCCTCAACTTCTACGCCCCCACACACCAGCTTCGATCGACCGGCAACGCCCTTGCCTCCGTCCCCCGCATCCGAAGAGCCACCATAGGAGGAAGGTCCTTCTCCTACCTGGCCGCCAAGACTTGGAACTCCCTCCCGACCCACCTCCGCCTGACCCAGGACCACCTTGCCTTCAGGAAGCAGCTCAAGACCTGGCTGTTCGAGCAGTAGCGGACCCCCCCTCCCCTAGCGCCTTGAGACCCTCCGGGTGAGTAGTGCGCTATATAAATGCTTTGATTGATTGATTGATTGATTGATTGATCTAGATGTATATATAACTTACTTATTTTGTGGTATACTATATCGTAATATATCGTACATATAGTCTACTTGTCTTGTAAAGCGCTCTGATACTCGAAAGAGTCTTGTTCGCGCTATATAAAAGCTTCAAATTATTAAATAAATAAATAAATAAATAAATAAAATAAATAGTTTTTTTCTCCTTGTTTTTTCCCTTTCCATGTGTGTTGCATTCTGTAGCACACATAGAAAGAGGAAAACGCCTCTCAAGATTGATTTGTGCAGGAAGGTGCCCCTTTCTGCACAAAAACAATCCTGCCTGCAGCGAAGGCATCCATGCACCATAGTGCAATGGTGCCTATGTTGGTACTAGGCAGCAAATTGTACACCAGCGGAGGGGAAAAGGACAAGAATGCACCATATTTCATAAATATGGTGCATTCTTCCCCTTTTTAGGCCTCGGCCTACATCCCACGAAGGGGATGTGGCTTCAGAGTCCTTTTGAGAGGACTTCGAAAATCTAACCTACGAATTCCAGAGAAGCGCGTGAATTGTGTTCGTTATTTATGGCAGCTGCATGGCAATTGGCCCTCGCATGGCTGTGCTTTTACAAGGCAGCACGCAATAGGCCATAGTCTGTAGAGTTGCTCCACTTCCTGCATATTCCGTGCGGACACGCGCAGCAGAAGGCTATAATTAATCAATTACCAGCTGTCAGGGGCAGCCGCGCATTCACCTCTTTCCAGCTAATTGTTTTTTCAGCTGTGTGTGCACGCATGCTGGCTCCCTGCCAAAGCTTGTGGGCCCGTGGTAATTGAAGCCAGATGCCGGGCGCGCAGAGGCCTCTGACATCGCCTCTCCCAGCCTGCTCCTCACTGCAGCCCCCACCACTGGAAACGACAGGCTGGGAGCTCACAGAAGCCTCTGACATCGCCTTTCCCTGCCTGCTCGTCCTTTCAGCCCCCACCGCTGGAATTCGAAGCCGGACCACGACTCCTCCCTGCTGGACGGCCTCCCGGATGAAATCCCCTCAGCCAGGCAGACACTCACTCACCTTTGCCCCTGTCTCGCAGGGAGGCACACCACACCACATCATCTGGCGTGACTCTCGGCCACAGTCCTCCCACTTCTCAGGGCTCACTGCAGGTCACAGTTTCTCCATGGCACCGGGGGCCCAGCGCAGAGCATGGCCGTGGCTGCTCCTCACGGGCCAGGTGGGTAGGATACATGTCCTTTCGGCTCCTCTCTGAACCGCCATCCAGCAGGCTCACTGCACACTTCACCGATCCGCAGACAGTGCAGTATCCCCCATTCAGCTTAGGCACTCCAGCCCACCATCTTGGTGCCAGAGGCCACACTCGCTGTTCAGCTCTCCTGTGAATTTCACCCTCCTCAGTCCGCCACCTTCGACAAAACTGCTATCAGCCGCTTCACTGACAGGTCAATTACATTTCCTGTCTTTTTCAGGTGCTGTCAGTGGCCCGATCTGCAGGATAAATGGTGGATGATCCGTCCAGCCAGCAGAGCCTCACCAGGTGGTGGCCATCTTGCACCTAGTGACAAGATGCCCCCCCCCGGTCAATGACATCCTTAATGACATCACTAATGATATCTCAAGTGACATTGTTGATGATATCAATGATGGCATCATCCGGAGAATGTGAGTGCAGAGTTCAGAGTGCGGAGTGCAGATTCAGAGGGAAGAGTGAAGATTGTGAGTGCAGAGTGCAGATTGTGAGTGCAGAGTGCAGTTTGTGAGTGCAGAGTGCAGATTGTGAGTGCAGATTGTGAGTGCAGTTTGTGAGTGCAGAGCGCAGATTGTGAGTCCAGAGTTCAGAGTGCAGATTCAGAGTGCAGATTCAGAGTGTAGAGTGCAGAGTGCAGATTCAGAGTGCAGAGTGTGAGTGCAGAGTGCAGATTGTGAGTGCAGAGTGCAGTTTGTGAGTGCAGATTGTGAGTGCAGAGTGCAGATTCAGAGTGCAGATTGTGAGTGCAGAGTGCAGATTGTGAGTGCAGATTGTGAGTGCAGAGTGCAGATTCAGAGTGCAGAGTGTGAGTACATAGTGCAGATTCAGAGTGCAGAGTGCAGATTCAGAGTGCAGAGTGTGAGTGCATATTGTAGATTCAGAGTGCAGAGTGTGAGTGCAGATTCAGATTCAGCGTGCAGATTCAGAGTGCAGAGTGTGAGTGCAGAGTGCAGATTGTGAGTGCAGAGTGCAGATTCAGAGTGTGAGTGCAGAGTGCAGATTGTGAGTGCAGAGTTCAGAGTGCAGGGTGCAGATTCAGAGTGCAGATTCTGAGTGACTGTGAGTGCAGAGTGACTGCAGAGTGATAGTGACTGCGGAGTGACAGTGACTGCAGTGTATGAGTGTGCAGGGTGAACACATCGATAAAACACATTGCCATTTACAATGCCATTACCTCTAACTCAAAAAAATCCGAGACCTATAGGTGTCAAATCCCCATAAATAAGCCTTTAGTTTGTTGGCAGACCAGCCGTAGAGCATTCCTGCTTTGACGTATGGACCTATGCCTTCTGGTGAAAACGCCTTCCCAAACTTCCTTCAGGGGAACGAAACCCTGATCTGGCTTGATCAGCTGGACACTTTAACTCGAAAGAAGGAATGGAACATGAATGGTAGTGGGCATCTGCTCCACTGTTTGGCTTGCGAAATATAAGACGAAGCTGCCCAACGGCTCAGTGAGCACAGTTTGAAGTCTGAACTATGTGAAACCTGTTATTGAGAGAATAGGGGGAGTTTGTCTAGTGAGCACACCCCTCCCTGCACCAAAGTTTTATTTAATTTGCTGTACCCTGGAGCTGCTGAATGAAGCAGCTGAGCGCAGAGATGGCTAACGAGCTAGATGTAGCGAGACAATCATCTGGTGTGCACACCAGGTGAACCTGGGCTTTTAGCCTTGTGTCCATCTCAATATCTAGAGGTCATATACTTCCCTTGTGTCTGTAAACCGACACTGACAAACTCCCCCAAAACTCCCCTTCATTGGCAGGGACCATTCGCATTTGCTTCTTTCCTCTGAGTGTTTAGATGTTTGCAAACTTTTAGGTCCAACAAACCTTTATCAGTACAAAAACTATACAAAGCAACCAGGTTTGTCAAATTGATTGTGATCCTCGGTTTCACTGCAATATATAATTAAAGGCCAGCAAACGTTATCAATTTGTCAACCTCATGATGTATTAGTAGTTCCTTAACTCTTTATATTGGTTCTTCGTTTCTACAATTCTCAGCATTTAAAAATCTGTCAACACTACAACTGCACAAACATTATATACAGTGTATAGCCAAAGATCTTTGTGTTACTATTGTGTACTCTTACTATCATCCGCTGTACCACCTGTTATCAGTTTTTACTTGAGCTTAGTGTTCTAATGGTGAGATTTCCAGTTTCCTTGGATGATTACTTCGCTATATGTGTGTTGCAAACTGTCTTAAACTCACATGCTGGCAGAATACTCCATAGTTTTGTGGGTAAGAAAGGTTACTGGATGAACCTTTGCTTTTTGAGTTGAGCAAGAACAGCTCACATTTGCAGTTCACAAGCTTCTGTTGGGACGACGATATTACGCCCTCGACTCCCGGGCTTGTGCCACTCCCCCTGGTGTTGCCGCCCAGCTTCCTGGTTCTGCTACCTTGCTAGCAGCCCAGAAATCTTCGGTGCGAGTCTGCTGTACCCCTCCTGGGAATTCTGACTTCTTCGGTCGGTTTGGTTGCTGGCTGATTAGCCTCGTGGGAATAGTGTTTTTTAGGTCTCGTCTTTACCATTCCGCAGGAATGGGAAATGGGGAGAATTCAAGTCGGCAAAATCCTCTTCAAACCAAGGGCTTTCAGCCCCGCGGTTTTCTTGCAGTTCACGTGAATCACGTGAGCAAACATGCACGCGCATTCACGGCCAGGGCTTCTCCTCCCCTAGCAGCGCTCCTCCCACACCAGCAACTCCCCCCTCCCACACCAGCACCTCCCCTCTCTCTCCCCGCAAACACAGCCTTGCCGTAGCAGCACTCCTCCCACACCAGCACCTCCCCCCTCCCACACCAGCACCTCCCCTCTCTCTCCCCGCAAACACAGCCTTGCCCTAGCAGCACTCCTCCCACACCAGCACCTCCCCCCTCCCACACCAGCACCTCCCCTCTCTCTCCCCGCAAACACAGCCTTGCCCTAGCAGCACTCCTCCCACACCAGCACCTACCCCCTCCCACACCAGCACCTCCCCTCTCTCTCCCCACAAACACAGCCTTGCCGTTTATTTTTTAATGCAGTAACTAAGCTAAAAAAAATGCCTAAAAGCGGCAATATTTTCAATAGAGACCCGTAACATGCTAATTCCTCAGATACGGAAGTAAAACGTTAGCCACTCTTCGACCATTCCCACAAATAGAGGTGTTGGGGCTGGTGGGGCTCGCCTGTCACACGGACCACCCCGTCCATAAATGGGGACTGTTGCCGCAAGTCTCTGCTTCTACAACTGACTGTTTATCTCATTATACACATGTGAATGTCAGTATGTCACCTTTCTAAAATATGAACCGCCACTAATAATCGGTGTTACGGAAAGCCTCACATTTCTGAAGATACTGAGAAGAGGGGTAGTTCGGGCATAAATTCACTATGCTTTACCTTGAAAAAGTCGGCCCCATACTACAACCCTAGGCTTATGCCCACTGTTTACCAGATTTCTGGAGATTCACAAACATTGTCCGGAATTGCAGACTGTAATTGTATTGATGCCCGCGCCAGCACCTTTCAAGTGTTTGATTTTCTCTACCAATATATTATTTTTCCTGGTGGGGAAATGAAACGTAAAGTTATCGACCTACATGTGCAGACTTACTAAAGCCGTTACTATTTTTTTGTCAGCCATTTGAGCGGAAATACCACTGGGAAGGTACGTGAATGCACGTAAAGTTTCAGATGTACTGGTCTTCGCGACCTCCCAATGGCCCCTCTACTGCCCCTCCTCTGGAAACACCCACCCTCTCTCCCTTAACTCTAAATGTACAGTATTACTGCCGAAGGTTTATCATATTAGCACATTTGCCGTTGTTTAAAATGCAGATGCCGACAGATGCGGGGAGCTGAGGTTTACGCGGCTGGTTTAGCACACTTAAGTTAAACACAAATCTGCATCTGACTCAAAGTGATTTGCCCAAGATCACACTGAGCTGGAAGCTAGGAGAAGAATCCCCCGGGTGCCAAATTAGGCAATTTAAAGGAGGGAGATAGGAGCTTTTTAATTGAAGCGTAACATCTGTATTTTGAACAATTGAAGCACACACAGACACAAACAACGAAAGCGATGCGTTGGCATTACAACAGAAGCAGTAAAGCCCATAGATTAATAGGTAAAATGATTCTGCCTCGAGCATCTCCTCGGCAGTGGCAGATGTGCCCCTCTGTCGCCAGTGACCGGTGTCGCCGTGTCCCTTTTCTTGCTCGGGGGTGCCCTGTGAAGCCCCCCGGTGTGCAAGTGATGCCGCAGCCATGCGCAGGATTACTGTACTGTACTGTACTCTGGAATGCCATAGAATGTTCTGGAAGACATATAGAAGGATTCGATAGGCATGTAAAGATCTCCAAATTTGCAATAAATCGTTTTTTTACCACTAACATTTATCAATGTATAACAATAATCAAGAAGTAACCGAAGAGTACTCTAAGTGTTAAAGGGGTACTTTTAAGGACACTCTTCAAAATAGATTTTGGGCGTCATTCTGAGTACCCCAGTATTCCCAATTCGAGGATAAAAGGGAGCGTGCATTCAAACCACTGAAGCAAGCCATGCACAAACTACACACGGACCCGGCGGGTTTCCCTGCACGGACTACGTCAGAGGAAAATGGTAAAATGTATGAGCGAAAGAAAAAAAATACGATGTTTAGAATTTTGCTAATCTGAAGAGGAAAAACGGAGGTATTCCTGTGAATCCCCCATTCTGTCCTCTGGGCCTTGGACCGGCCAGGTTGCAACCCAGGTTACACTGCTTTAGCTATGGGCTTTCAATTCAATTCATGAAGCTTTATTCGGCACATTAAAAATGACCATAAAAGCACAAAACATGTATAATAACACTTTCACGAAATACAAAACATGTTAAAAAAAGATACCATAAAATACAGACAGCATTCCTAAAATAGCATACTATGGGCTTTCATTTGCCAACACATGTCATCTCCGGCCATAGTTCAGTTTATGTGACCTCTTTCCATCCGCAGTGAAATGGGGTCATGCAAAGCACGCAAGCACAACCAATCAATGTATTTGGCTTTTCTGCACTCCAATGTGCTGTCCGTATGCATCCTAATATTATATGTTCCTTTTTGACTAAAAAAAGCGATGCGAAGCATTAAAACAGCATCTGCCCGGCCAAGAACAGCCCCGCGGGACGCCTGACACCGGCGCCGCTGCAGCGGCAACCTTTTGAGCCAGAACTGAGACCGGAGGCAGCCCGACCCTTGCGGAGAGCGGCCGCGGAGGCAGCGGCAGTTGGGGCCTAGCACGATCCGCGAGCCGAGAGCGAGGGCGAGAGTGAGGCCGCGGTGGGAGGAGCCACGAAGCCGCCTGAGGTCGTCCAAGGCGGGCAGCAGCACAGGGGGCAGGTCCAGCCCGCGCGGCGACGCGCGAGGCTTCCCGCGACCTAGCGTGGAGGCTTCTGCGGACCTGCTACCCCTATCAGACGACGGTGTGGCCCCTGCCCGGATAACCACCGGCACCCGTCACCAGCCTTGGCAACAGCGCCTAGAGGGACCGGGCGGCGCACAAAGGTGAGGCGCGGGGGGCAGACACCTAGCCCCGACTCACAGCGGAACCGACACGGCGGAGAAGAGGTAACGGGGGGGGAGAAACAGTGACACCAGGCCCCCCCCCCTCCGCAGAACACCCGCTTCCCGCCCCGCCCGGCCAGAGAAGGTCGGTGCTAGAGACGCGACCCCCAGCAGCGATCCGCCATCTTGTGTGGCCTAGTGCCGAGGCCGCAGTGGAGCACGACGCCGGCCTGGCCCCCCGCCCTGCGTCTGCTGGCACTGCGCGATTCACCAGTGAGCAAGCACAATCCTGCCCACTCACCCACGCTGCGGCCCCGCGTGGCGGACTCCGCTCTGGCCCGGGAATCGGCCGGGGGCCACGACTGAGTGACACGGCGAGAGAGGGGCCCCCGCACCTGACACAGCACCTGCCTGCTTGGGGAACTCCTGGTGGAGTGTTGACCCCGGGCCCTCATCGCTGGGCCACATCGTGACGCCGGACTCCGGCTTGGCCCATAGCCACTGCGCCTGGCGCGCTACCCACCCCCCTGCCCACGTGCCGGGCGCCACAGGACATAGCCACGCTTAAGGCCTGGGGCCGCCGGTACTAGTGGCGGCCGGTCGCCGGGCGGGGGAAAGCCGCATGAGCCATGTCCAACGCTAGGACAAGGAAGGAACGCTCCATTACGGAGCTCTTCACCCCCGGCGCGATGGGGAAGAACTCAAACAATAATGGAGCTCAGAGGGAATGCGGAAAGGGTCGCCCTCCACTCACAGTCAATAATACACAATAAGACCCAATCCAAATAGCGAGCTAATATATCAGTGACTCAAGGGGGGTCAAACACATCCTACTCCCCACTACTCTCTTATCCACATTATAATGAGATAATGCACTGTGCTCTGCCCTGTTTAAAATATCTGTTCTCCAAGACAACACATCAGAACAAAACACTCAGAGTGACCCAGATCGTAGTGGTTCACAACAGTCCACACCACACATTGGACCTTACTCTAAATAGAGGAAAAATGTGCGAGAAGCAAGTGACCCCTCACGGAAACACCACCAAGCGGGGTAACTGGTATGCAATTTCCAGACAGGCCCCTGTCTCATCATCGGTGGTCACTCGCTCCTCGGAGAAAAATAAGATGAAAGGAAAGAAGAAGTGTCCAAAACAAACAACATATAAAGTGCTACAGTGAAGTGCAGAAGACTCTGCTAGTGACAAACACACACAAACATAATAATGGAGTGCCTAAAACCGCACACAGTACACCAATCCCTTATCCACTTTTATTCGTAGGGCGGTGATCGCGTGCTCTTGATTATTAAAAAGGCTGGTAGCTAGTCATGCATACCATTACCTACAGTGCCGACATGTTTCACTGCTGTATTGCGTAGTGCAGTTTCATCAGGGCTGCACTCAAGTGCTGCCACTTCACTCTTTTTGGACACTCAGTTCTGTAACGTGCTGTCAAGGGAGAACAGGTACGTAATTAAAAACATGTAGACTCAAGGATGGCCAGAAACAAATAAGCAATTGAAGTTTGCATTGTGCTGTTGTGCCCCGTCGCACCTCATATACAATACGCCGGTGCTCCAGACTAAGCACAAAGTGACATATTTTTATCACAAAACAAGGGGCACACTTACGTCAGAAGTATCTAGGGTCCCTATTTGACACCGGAGTGGCTGGTATGCAAAGCTTTGCTGCTCTCGGGTAAATATTCCTCACATTACCACTCTGTGCATCCCTTCAGAGTATGCCTCTGGCCATCCTTGAGTCTACATGTTTTTAATTACGTACCTGTTCTCCCTTGACAGCACGTTACAGAACTGAGTGTCGAAAAAGAGTGAAGTGGCAGCACTTGAGTGCAGCCCTGATGAAACTGCTCTACGCAATACAGCAGTGAAACATGTCGGCACTGTAGGTAATGGTATGCATGACTAGCTACCAGCCTTTTTAATAATCAAGAGCACGCGATCACCACCCTACGAATAAAAGTGGATAAGGGATTGGTGTACTGTGTGTGGTTTTAGGCACTCCATTATTATGTTTGTGTGTGTTTGTCACTAGCAGAGTCTTCTGCACTTCACTGTAGCACTTTATATGTTGTTTGTTTTGGACACTTCTTCTTTCCTTTCATCTTATTTTTCTCCGAGGAGCGAGTGACCACCGATGATGAGACAGGGGCCTGTCTGGAAATTGCATACCAGTTACCCCGCTTGGTGGTGTTTCCGTGAGGGGTCACTTGCTTCTCGCACATTTTTCCTCTATTTAGAGTAAGGTCCAATGTGTGGTGTGGACTGTTGTGAACCACTACGATCTGGGTCACTCTGAGTGTTTTGTTCTGATGTGTTGTCTTGGAGAACAGATATTTTAAACAGGGCAGAGCACAGTGCATTATCTCATTATAATGTGGATAAGAGAGTAGTGGGGAGTAGGATGTGTTTGACCCCCCTTGAGTCACTGATATATTAGCTCGCTATTTGGATTGGGTCTTATTGTGTATTATTGGCGATGGGGAAGAAGACAGATGTCGCGACGGCCAGCCACCGAGCGGGCTCCGAGAAGAAAGGCCAGGCCTCCCCACCCCAGGGACAAGTGGACCCGGAGGGCCCGGTCACGCGCTCCTTCCTGGAGTCACTCTTCACGGGACTGCGCGAAGACATACAGGCCTTGAAGAAAGAACTCCAAGAGGAAATAAAGGAGGTGCGCCGAGACACCGACGCCATTGGTGAGAGAGTGGCGGAGTTGGAGACGAAGAGCGACACACGGGACACGGAAATTGAGGCACTGCGACAGGAGCTAGTACGCATACACGACCAGCAAGTGGACCTCCAGACCCATGCCGAGGATTTGGAGAACCGCTCCAGGTGGCATAACATCAGAATCCGGGGGGTGAAGCACTCCCCAGACACAGAGGACCTCTTTCTATTCACCCAGGGCCTGTTCAATCACATACTAGGCCGGCCGACGGACTCTCCACTGGGCCTGGACAGAGTGCATAGAACAGGCCCACCTAGAGCTACGACGGCCCACCCGGCTGACATCCTGGTGTGCGTACAAGACTTTCGGACCAAAGAGGAGATCCTCAACAAAGCGCGCCAGATGGCGCCGGTGTCCTATGGCACGCACTCCCCTGCTCTATATCAGGACCTCGCAGCACTGACTCTGGAGAAGAGACGCATCTTTCGGCCTGTCACAGCGGAACTGCGTAAACGCCACATCTCCTATAGCTGGGGGCACCCCTTTAGACTAGTGTTCAAGATGGGCAACAATCTCCACCAGTTGCGTTCCCTCAGGGAGGCCTGTAGCCTCCTGAACATCGAAGAGCCGACTGAGGACGAGAACCCGGTGGTTGGGGGCACCACCAGCGAGGAAGCGACGGGACGATGGCGGCAGCAGCGACGGCGCCACAGGCCGCGGCGTCCCGCCACTAAAGAGATAGAAGAAGGCCAACGGGCGGCAGTGGAGACCGTCGCACAAGGCCTAGTGAACCAAGAAAACGATTGACCCCCCGGCCGGGGGCACACGGATCTGCAAGGTTGCGGCTCGGCCGGGGCTGCTTACTCCGGCGGCGGGGGCGAAGCCTTTCATCCCCGCACCTTTTCTTCGCAATCCCATTGATGGCCGACCCGGACAGGGATGTGCTCTGTCCGCCAACATCGTCGCCATTGCCTACACTCCAAGTGACTACTTCACCACGGGTCCAGCGGACAATCACCTGGACCTGGGACTATATTGGATCAGACTTCTTTATGGTTGGGTTGGCAAGGGTAGAGGGTGGGACGAGGGAAGGGAGTTACACCGGTGCTTGCACCCTTTTCAACGTTTGGACAATGGGGCAGCGGGGGATCCGGGAGGGGGGAGTTGCACCAGTTGGGGTTGGGGCTGGGGGGGAGTTGGGGGAAGAGGGGGAGGGTTGGGGGGGCTCTCCTTGTCCAGGAGGTTCTAACGTCACTGACGGAGTCAGTAGACATTCACGCGCAATGTCTGTCATGGTCTTTCAGCTCGCGCCCATCGCCTACAGGTGGGACCTAGCATCTCCCCTATTACTTCAGACATGACACGTCACCTGACGGTACTCTCACTTAATGTACGGGGCCTTAATAGTCCAAACAAGCGCAAGGCGATACTGTCCTTCCTGGAGCGTTCCAAGGCGGACATATGCCTCCTCCAGGAAACACACCTTGTCCGCAGTGACCAACACAGACTTAAATCGCGCGCCTTTCCCTGGCAGTTCTTCTCCTCCTCCCAGAAAAAAGTAGCCGGGTGGCAATTCTAGTAGCCAAGTCGTTCAAGGGGAGGGTCCTCCAGAAAGAAGCTGAACTTAAAGGGCGGCTTCTACTTTATAACTTCCAGGTCGCAGGCCACACTCTGCTTGTGGGTTCGGTCTATGCCCCGAACGAGGGACAGGAAAAGTTCTTGCACACGGCACTGGAGGCCGCTACATCCACCACACACGCACACTTACTGCTAGGAGGGGACCTCAACATTGTATTTCACAACACGGCAGACTGCTCAGGCCAGAGATCCGGGCAAGTAGGGGCACTTACGGCCGCAGGACACGCACACATAGCAGACTTGGGCCTCATAGATTTATGGAGACATACTCACCCCCAAACGACGGCCTACACATATTACTCAGCGGCGCGCAAGTCCTATGCGAGGCTGGACTATTTTTTGTGCTCCTCTCAACTGGCGCCACAGGTCAAGGAGGTGGAGATACTACCAGCCTCGCTGTCAGATCATTCCCCAGTAGTGGCGACATTTCGAGTGGGGACCACGCCAGCTCCACAACGGCACTGGAGGCTGCGTGATGGCCTTCTGCAACTGCCCGACACCCAAACACGGCTCAAGACCGCGATTGACCACTTTTTGGAACACAACGCTAACGACGACACCACAAAGGCCACTCAGTGGGCAGCCCTCAAGGCGGTCCTGCGCGGTGAACTTATTTCCATTGCCACCGCCAACAACAGAGAAAGGGCTCTAAAACGAGCCGAACTTACCCAACGGGTGGCGGAGCTGGAACAAATGCACCAACGCACAGGGGCGGCGCGGGCATGGCGCCAATTATGCGCCGAGCGGAAAATGTTGGCTGCCCTAGACCAAGACGTGGCGGAATATGCCGCCATGCGCCTCAAACACGCATACTACACTGGAGGCGACCGCTGCGGGAAGCTTCTGGCGAGCAGGCTACGGGCACAGACCCAACGGCAGCAGGTGCGCTCCCTCCAATCTGCTAGTGGCAGCCAGATCACGGAGGATGCGGCTATAGCGGCAGCCTTCGGCAACTTTTACGCGGCACTATATGATGCGGACCGCCTAGACCCTGATGCCGGACCGGCCTATCTGCAAGGGGCTGCGCTCCCCACCCTTAATCAAGCCCAAGCGGACTTCCTAGAGCGGCCTATAGGCCTGGAGGAAGTCATCTCTGCAATTGCTCGCCTCAAGGTGGGGAAATCCCCGGGACCCGACGGCTATACTGCGGCCTTCTACAAGACCTTTTGTCAGCAGATCGCCCCCCTCTTGCGCGACCTGTTTAACACCTTCGACACGCCTGGTGCCATACACCCGGACCTGCTGGAGGCGTCAATCTCTGTGATTCCCAAACCGGGCCGCGATCCGACAACTTGTGGCTCATACAGGCCCATCTCACTGCTGAACGTAGACCTGAAGCTCTACACCGGCATACTCGCAGGTCGCATTGCGCCATACATGCAGCAGCTGATAGACCCTGACCAGTCAGGCTTTATCCCCCAACGGCAGACCAGTGACAATACTCGGCGGGTGCTGCACCTCATTGAGGCCGGGTCACGCACTAGACCGGGTTGTATGCTCCTCACCATCGATGCTGAGAAAGCATTCGATAGGGTGCATTGGCCCTACCTTGACCAAGTACTTCGCCACTTCGGGTTTGGGGAGAAACTCCGCCACCGCATCTTCAATTGCTACCGCCGGCCCAACACCACTGTGCGGGTGTACGGTCATACCTCCCCGAGATTCGACATTGGCAGAGGTACGCGCCAGGGCTGCCCACTGTCACCGCTCCTATTCGCGCTATACAGGGAGCCGATGGCACAGAGGGTGCGACACCACACGCTCATCTCTGGCATTCAGTTTGGTGCTGACACGCACAAAATCAGCCTTTACGCTGACGACATTCTACTGTCCCTCACCAACCCGATGCAATCCCTGCGTGCTCTCTTTGTGGAGCTTCATGCCTTTGCCCTGGCCTCGGGCTTTAAAATCAACGAAGCGAAATCGGAAGCCCTAAACATCTCACTGCGTCCAGACGTGGTGGACGAGATCAAGACCGAGTTCAAAATGCAGTGGTCGGACGCATCCGTCTCCTATCTGGGCATCCGCCTGTCCCCGACTGTGCGGGGCACTGCACGAGTCAACTATGAGGCACTCACGAGCAAACTCCGGGAGCAGCTACGGCGTTGGAAACCACTTACGTTATCATGGCTAGGCAGAATTGCCGCAGTCAAAATGACGCTGCTGCCGCAGATCTTATATCTGTTCCAGACGCTCCCCTTGAATCCCCCGGCTGGGTGGCTTCAACAGACCCAATCGGAGCTGTCGCGATTCATTTGGAATGGCCGCCGACCGCGGTTTAAGCATACCCTCGCCACTTTGCCCCCTGCTAACGGGGGGGTCGGTGTGCCTGACCTCACCCTGTACTTCCAGGCGGCACAACTGCGCACCTTGGTGGAGTGGTATCAACTGGAGTCAGGCAAGCACTGGCTCTTCCAGGACCAGGCAGTGGCCGGCCGTACCCTTCAGGGCGTGCCTTTCCTGCCGCGCCGGCATAGACCCCTAACCTATACGCCTCTGAAATCACGAGCACCGCCCTGAGGGTATGGGATAGAGTGGCCGTGGTCAAGGGACTGACCACCTTTCCCTCGCCTATGACCCCCATTTTCGAAAATCCTGACTTCACGCCAGGTTTGGACCCCGGAGCGTTTACGACTTGGCGTGCGACGCCCTGTAGGGCGGCGGGCCACATGTTTGACCTCAAGGGGATTCTCCCGTTCCATCAAGTCAGGACAGACTACGGCGTGGCCGAATCGGAACGCCTACAGTACCTGCAAGTGCGACACTGGGTGCTTCACCCCTCGATCCAGCCTGGTGCCCAAAGACACCTCACGCCTTATGAAAAGTGGCTGCTGACACGCACCTCGGATAAAAAACTGATTTCGGACCTCTACCAACAGCTGCTCCTCACTCAGGCCCACACATACAACGCGGGACAAGCCAGGTGGGAGAGGGATCTGGGGCGACAACTCACGAGGAAAGAATGGGAAGGGGTGTACCACAGGGCCAGACATTCAGCACACCACACCGGGCTCACCGAGACACTAACCAAAGTCGCCACGTACTGGTATCACACCCCTGAGAGATTACACCAATGGGATGCCCGAGTTAGCGATAGGTGTTGGAGGGGGTGCGGGGAACTAGGAACGCTGGAACACTTGCTATGGAGCTGCGAGGCGCTTCGCTCCTATTGGAACCCTATCCTGGATCTCATAGACGCACATCTAGACACACAGCTGCCTCGCTTTCCAGCCTACATCATATTAGGCCTCCCGAACGCTCTCATGTATCCTCTGAAGTCCTGGAGGGGGCGGCTGATCGCACTTGCTCTGGGGGCAGCGGTCCAGAATATTGTGGTCCATTGGAGGGCCGTCCAGGCTCCGCAACAACTGGGGTGGCTGCACCGGCTCTGGGCGATCCTTGGGAGGGAGAAACTGTCACTGGCAGCGGCGGGGAGGGGGATGGACTTTGCGGAGCTCTGGCGGCCCTTCCTCGCCCTACTAACGGGGGAATTCCGTGAGGTGAGCTGTCCCCGCTACCTGCGTCTGCTGCGCCTCGCGGAAACACCTCTCCCGGAACCCAAGACACGCACCCACAAGCGCACAGCCCCGACACGCGCAGCGCTACCTGACCAATAGAAGACAACAGTGGCCTACTACTTATTCCCAATAATGGACAAGGAGAGGGGAGGGAGAGGGTGGGAAGGATAGGGGGGGTTGTTTAAAGTTCTACGTTTTTTTTTTAATTTTGCACTAGTACTACACAGCCTGCACCTCTGTAGCACCTCTTTTGACGCGGCCGGCCCGGTTGGGTTGTAGGCGGCTTGCTGTGTTAACGAACAGTGTGCCCCGCTGGCCATGTGATGGGCGACAGTGGGGCCCTAGACTTTGGCTTCCCCAGATCGGCTCCGGCCCAAATGATGTTTCTGAGGTGCATAATGCTTGCCTGTGCTCAATAAAAGATTTAATACATAACAAAAGCGATGCGCTCTTCAAAGCAAATATTTTTAACATTAACTGGAGAGGCCGGGGATTGAACCCGCGGCCTCATACATGCAAAGCACGCGAGCAGAACCAATCAATGTATTCAAATTATGTGTAAAGAGAAAAGTCCCAATCCCGCAACTCAGTCATGCCGTCCCCTAATCTCGGGGAGTTCTATAAGTGAAGATATGTCTCTCCCGAGGACACTCTTATGTCCCGGACATAACAACAAGCACTGGCGTTGCCAATAGGTCTCGCAGTAGGAAAGTTGGAGCTATTACAATTGCAAATAACAATGCCTTTTATTTTTGTTTTCATTTAAAAAACATAAAGGGCTTTGTCATTTACAAAACCAATAGCTCCAACTTTCCTACTGCGAAACCTATTGGCAACGCCAGTGCTTGTTTTAATTATTTCTGTTAGCCTGTGTGAATAGTATTCTAATTTAACTTTATTTCTGTTATCGCATGTGAATTGAACTGTTATTTAATTTCTGTTTAGCCTTAGTTGGCAGCTCCCTCCGTGGCGCCTTCCCGCTGTTTTTGCCACCTGCCTCCCGCCTCCAAGCCAACCCCGCCCTACTCTCAGGATATATATGGAGGCACTGCTGGTGCCTCAAAGTAAAAAAGAAGTTTAAATTTTACTTACCTTCCTGGCGCAAAGTCCTCCTCACTCTGATCTTCTCTTGGCAGGCAGTCTCCAACGCGGGACGCAGGAAACTGCAGTAACCAACCCTGGCACTGCTCTCATGCAGCATGAACGAAGCGCCAGGGTGGAGGGTGCGGCCTTCTTCAGCGCTCCCGAGGACAATGGAGACAAATGCTGTCTCTAACCCATTTGTCTAAAACAGCTGGGTTAGAGTGGTTTAAAATGTGCACGTCTGGTTGGCTTAGCAAGACAGCTGGACAAAAAGACATATGCACTTTAAACTTAAAGTTCCCTACCCATCACTGCTTTCTGCTGCTTCCTGATTGGCAGAAATCAGAAAGCCCCATTCCCCGTCCTGACTCTCGGCTCGAGACGGGGTTTTGAAAAATAAAATGGTAATAAATTAACTTTATTACCATTTTATTTTTCCATCGCTGCAGCCTATTTTTTTGTGGGGTGACACTCCTTCGTCCCTGGCTGGACACCATCTTCACATCCAGCAATAGAATGAGATATAGCCACGCCTCGGAACTCACTAAGTCAGCCTACTCAATTGTACACTTGACCATCGCCGGACATAATCCCCCCCGCAAAACGGCACAACACCCCTTTCTGCAGCTGGTCCAAGGTCACCCAGCAGCAATGGACCAACGCCTGATGAACACGATCCACTCAGGAGCACCCACCAACCCCTGCCCCCACCGACTTTTCAACCTCAGAAGAGAACTCACTATCATCCTCAATGCCTCGCTAACCATATCCACCTTTCCTGATGCCTAAAATCGGGCTGAGGTCAGACCACTCCTCAAGAAACCCTCAGCGACCCCAGCAATCACCAGAACTCCCCTTCTCTGTCAAAGTCCTGGAGAAGGACATCAACCTCCTACTCACTGAGCACCTGGAAAATAACAACCTTCTTGACCTCCTTCCTCACAGTCAGGCTTCAGATCCAACAACAGCACTGGGACAGCCTGATCGCTGGAACAGACAACATTCACACCCTACTGGACAGAGGAAAATCAGCCACCTTGGTCCTGCCCGATCTCTCCGCAGCCTTTGACACTGTCTCCCATCACACACACACATTAACCAGTTTCAATACATTTGCATCATGAACAACGCCCTCAAATGGATGTCATCCGTTCTCACAGGACACACCCAGAAAGTCAGGATCTACCCTTTCACATCACAGAGCAAACACAATATTTGTGGCGTACCTCAAGGATCATCCATCAGCCTAACCTTCTTCAACATCTACATGACACCACTCGCGGACATCGTATTACACAACATAAAAATTTCCTATGCTGATGACACCCAGCTGCCCTATCGCTCTCAGCAGACCCCACTTCAACTAAAACCAACTTCCACAACTGTATGAAGAACGTCTCAGCCTGGATGAGGGACAACTGCCTAAAGCTCAACACGAACAAGACGGAAGTCCTCATCTTTGGCAAGCACACGACCCTATGGAACATTTTCTGTGGCCGTTAAACCTCGGTCCCACCCCCACTCCTAAAGACCACACCTGCAACCTTGGTATCATATTTTACAGTGAACTTTCCATTAAACGGCAAGTCAACGCCATCTTCTCAGCCTGCTTCCACACACTCTGCATGCTCTGAAAGCTCTTCAAGTGGCTCCCCCACCAACACCAGGAAAATGATAACACAGGCTTTCGTCACCAGCCGACTGGACTTCGGCAACACTCTATACCGGCACTACCACAAAACTCATACAGAGGCTACTGCTGATATAGAACGAAGTGGCCAGACTGATCCTCAACCTGCCCAAGAGATCCCGCATTACCTAACACTTTAAGGACCTGCACTGGCTTCTAGTCCAGAAGAGATAGATGCCTTTTCAAGACCCTGACTCCACAACCAAGGACTCGCCTACATATCACCGCCTGCACTTCCACCAGCTAAACAGAAACCTCTGCTCAGCACACCTCACCCTCACAGAAATTCCACACATACAATGCAGCCCCATCGGAGGACGCTCCTTCTCCAACCTTGTACCAAACCTCTCCACCCCTGCACTTCACCATCATTGACCGCCTACGGGAAGGGACTCAAGACCTGGCTGTTCGAATGAGAGTAGCAGTAAGCACCTGGATACCCTCTGGAGTGACAAGCCGCGTTCTACAAATATGTGATTGATTGATTGACAGTAAGAAGTCTTCAGAAAAGAGGTCCAGAAAAGTGCCTTGTTTAGCTCATGAAATGCATTCTGCCTCCCTCAGTCAATAAGACACTCTTGGGCTGTTTCTTAAATGTGAGGCCTGTTAAGGGGAAATCTATGTCTCCCAGTGTACCTCAAAGTTCTTGCACCCAGTATTTCTACCTGTATTCCGTCAGACAGTATATTTATGCTATCATTAGAAATGGTGGTTTAGGTATGTGAAAGCACACAATTCACTGATGTTAAAAAACATTTGTACTGCTTTCCTCTATGCTCTGATGCTCCAAGAGGGTGGAAGTGGACACCAAAGCCCTCCTCTAAATAAAATGTTGTCTGTTACAGCAATCATTTGCATAGCACTCCCAGTGAGTCAAACATGTCAAAATGTAATTATAATGCAGATGATCGTTATTTGACGGAGTAAATATTCTGTCTTGCCAACACCTGTTTTGAAAGTTTAATGACTGTCTCCGGGCTAGAAATTACACTACAAAAGGTCACTATTACTCTATTATTCAGTAAGTAAAAATCACTCCATCACCAAAGTGTAGTCACCAATTACAATGGAGGAGCTCATGCTAGGAGGGACTTGTTAAAATGGTTGTTGTCATGCTACAATTAACCTCAGAGCAAAGTTTACATAAATCATGTGCATCCCAATACATAATTGTGCAACATCTGTAAAGAACATATTAATATTATCACAAGGTAATCCACATATGTTGTATATATCTCCAGGCTCTCATGTGACACAATAACCAGTCACAGCCCCAATGAGCTGGTGATGCAATTAAAAAGTATCAAAGTTGAGTGTGTTCCAGACATGGCCTAAGTATTAAGTCAGCATGTGAAAAGATATATATATATATATATTAATATCACCAAACCGGTTTCCAAAGATGTCAATTCACAATAATAAAGACGGTGAAGAGCTATTAACACAGGGATACCTTCTAGATATCCTCATTAACTAGTTAGTTCTTGTGTCACAATACCACCTTGATCAGATATAATTTTAATACTGGTGGGATCAGGGCAACAGGGAACAGGTTAATACCTCAATGCTCAGTAGGAAGTTCGGCACTGAAATTCTGAATCATACTTATACCAAGGGGAGAATGTGAGATGGATAAGGGTGACACGCAGTCAATGCTGCGGCTGATCACACAGCTTGGTGTGTCTGATGGAATAGGCATTTCTCGTGATTGGCACGGGTGAATAATATTCGTCATAATTGTGTGGGTGACTCGGGGTCAAAGCAATAAATGCTATCCGCGTTGTCAAGTACATCTTAAATGGATCAGGCGTTACTGTTTGTTGTGCTTGTATTAATGAAATACATGATAACGATGTGAGTCCAAGCCATCACGGCTCACTGTGACTCAAATTATAACTGTAGTCAAAGATTACAAGAAAGCATGTCTAGTGGCTGAGTCGTCTGCTAGTCCGCACCGCATTAAAATATTAGCAGTAAGTAGAGTAGGGCTATAAAGTCTCAAATCTAAAAGCCACAAATAAGGACATTAGCCAACTCTATGACCAAACACAGATAATAATAATAATAATAATAATAATAATAATAACAACACTTATAGAGCGCCTGGTTACACTAGAGCCTGTGTGTCCCTGCGCTATGGTGCGGCTAGTAAACAGTTGGGTGGGCAGGTCCCTCTCACTAAGCCTCAGAAACAGTTTCCTTCTCCCTCAAACCTGAGGGAAAGAGATGGGTTTTCAATTGTTTCCAAAACATTTGTTCAGAGGTCTCCAGTCGCATTCTTGTTGGGAGGCTGTTCCAGTGTTGAGCTGCCTGGACCCGGAAAGAGCGGCCCCCCATCCGGGCTCTTCTGATCTTGGGGACCTTAACCATCCCTGTCCCAGTAGATCTCAATTGGCGCGCCGGTACATAAGGGGTCAGTAGGTCAAGAAGATATTCGGGCCCTTTCCCCTGCATAATATGGTGACTAATCAGCAGGGTTTTAAAGATCACCCGTTCTTTGATCAGGAGCCAATGTAATGATTCAAGGGCCTTCTTGGAAGGCGCATTTTTGGGCAACATCAAGACCATCCGGGCAGCCGCATTTCGTGCACGCTGAAGCCGAGTGATACATCTGCCATTAGCTCCTAGATATAGGGCATTCCCATAGTCCAGCCTCGATGTGATAAGGGCATGGACCAGGGTTTTTCTGGCCGATATTGGTAGTAAATCAAGCGCCTTTCGCAAAGTTCTCAGAATTCCAAAACACTGTCCTGCCACGCGCCTTGTGTGATATTCAAAGGAGATTTTATTGTCTAGCCAGATACCCAGATTTCTGACTTGTTCCTTAGGAGAAGGTTGAGGCCCCAGCTCCTGCGGCCACCATGCCGATGTCCACACAGACGGTGCTTTCCCCACAATCAGCACTTCCATCTTACTTCCGTTTAATTTTAAACAGTTGTTAGCCATCCAGGCCGCTACTTCCTGGAGGCACGTTGAGAAATTAGTGGCTGCTGCCTCATTGGATTGAGTGAGAGATACAAGTTGGGTATCATCCGCATAGGATACCACGTGCACTCCGAACCTTTCCGTAATCTCTGCCACAGGAGTTACGTAAAGATTGAAAAGGGTGGGGCTCAAGCTGGACCCTTGAGGCACCCCCTGCTTTAGCCTAATGTTTTTCGACCGGTGAGATCCTTGAGCTACTTGGAAGCTACGATTCTGGAGGAACGACGCAAACCACTCCAGAGCTCTGCCTACCACTCCCCCTTTTTTAGACACTGTAGCAAGGTGTGACGTGCTACAGTGTCAAAGGCAGCACTTAAGTCCAGAAGGATAAGTGCTGCTGTCTGACCTTCATCCACCAGCTTCCGTATGATTTCAGTTGATAGGAGCAATGCGGATTCGGTGGAGTAGGACGCCCGAAAGCCAGATTGGGTGGGGTGTAGTAGTTTACCAGTTTCAATGTACTCTGTCAGTTGCACATTGGCTACTTTCTCCGCGATTTTAGCGAAGTAGGGGAGAAAGGGAAATTGGGCGCAGATTGTCCAATTGCTCTACACTGATATTAGTTTTTTTTTTAAAGCGGAAGCACCACAGCCTCTTTCCAGGCCGTCGGGACAATGCCCGAACAAAAGTAGAGATCTAACAGATGACGTATGTGGGGTTCCAGAGTTTTTATACTGTCCCTTAGTATTTTTGCAGGCGCTGGGTCATTAGGGGAACCCGATTTGATTTTAGACGCTATCTTCATTAGGATATCCTAAGGGGGGGTGCTAAAGGATGTGAGCATCTCAGTTTCAGTGTGCCTTATGGTGGCTTCTTCTAACCCACCGCCCACTCTGGCCTCCACTGGGAATGAGGCATAGATTATTCCCACTTTGTCCGCAAAAAAACTGTGCCACACGATCACAGGATTCCACTGATCCTTTCACAAGGGGGGCAGAGCTGGACAGGGAGGATACTTCCTTAAACACAGCAAACAGCTCCTTGGCTGAGTTATCAGCTCCCTCTATTCTGTCCCTATAGTAGGAGGTACGGTGTTTCCTTATCAGCGCATGATAGCTTTTAAGCTTAATTTTATAGTCCCTCCTGTCTACCACGGAGAAACCATTCCTCCAACGTCTTTCAAGACGTTTACACGCCGCCTTTTCCTTAATGAGTTCAGGTCCAAACCACGGTGTAGATTTAGTTTGCCTCCAGGGTTTTTTTTTGGTCCAGGGGGCTATGTTATCCAGGGTTTGTGTGATGCGATTGTCAAGAGCATCACAAGCTACCTCAATCTCTAGATCCTCAGGGGGTCCACCCTGACCTAGCAAATCATTGAATTTGTCCTTGGAGAACTCTGCCCATCACCTGCGGCTAGTTTTAACATCTGACTTGCCTGTCCTTACCCTCTGTGCCTCTATCGTAAAAAAGATGTGGAAGTGGTCCGACCAGACCACAGGTACAGGGGGGGTCGACAACTATCGATTCCCAGTTAGAGAAAATCGTGGCCGCAACCATGGGTGGAAAGTTCTGATTTAAGGGTCAGTTGCATTGCTGCCAGCTCATTGCGAATCTCCAGTGCTTCTCTATTGGCGGGATCATCAAAATGGAAATTTAGGTCTCCCAGGAGTAGCAATCTCTCATATCTTATAGTTGGCTGTACCAAACAGTCAATCAAGCTCTCCGTAAATCTAGTCCCTGGGCCCGGGGGCCTGTATATTAGGAACCCTTTCAGGACCTGACTGTCCAAGTCTGTGATGGAAAAAAAGCCAGCTTCACTCTCCCTAATGTTAGCTAGCTCCAATGCACATTGTATTTCCAACTTAAAAATTATGGCGAGCCCCCCTCCCCGCCCCGTGGGCCTATCCAGCCTTTTGATGTCATAACCTGATGGTAGTGCATCTACAATGTCGGGAGCAGAGTTCTTGTTCAGCCATGTTTCGGTTAAAAATAAGACATCCAGCTGTGCATCCATTAGTACATCATGGATATCCATTTTATTCTTCCCTAGAGATCTGCAATTGATGAGGGACAACCTCATCTTCTGTGGAGTGTTCGTAGTATTGGGCTGTTGGCCTATAGTAAAGGGGCAGTGATTGCGCCTTCTTCTTACAGATGTTAGCGCTATGTTATGTGCACACTTATCCCCCACCCCAGGCCGGAGTTCCAACAGTTGTTTGGTGCTATATTTCCAAGCAGTGGAAGAACCGCCAGGGGTTCTGGCCCCTAGCCCCGACCGGCCGCGGACGGGCGCAGACGGGCTTGCCTTTGGCACACCTTCGGCGCGCCGTCAGCGAGCGCCCGCTGCGCGCGCCCGCTGCGCGTTCGGAAAGTCATATGCGCTTTATGAGCAAGCCCTTTCACCAGCTAGACCGCTGCCTACGGTCCCGCCGGACTCCGAGACCGACCCAAGATGGCGCCCTGCCCTCCACAACAAACGTGTACACAAAAAAGTTTTGGGTCCGACAAACTGACCAGCCTGGACCTCAACAGTTGCAAAACAGAACAAAAATGGCTAGCCAGAATACTTTGATTTCAAATTAGAACCCACACAGCCCATGAGTACTGCGTGACCAAGCCATTTGTTTAGCAAAACATTTATTTTAGTTAATGATCAAGTTTCAAAGTTCATAAAAACATGACATCAAAAAGAAAAACACTGTCGAAAACAGTCAAGTCAAAGGCAAAAACAAACAATTGTGTGCACCATAAATACAAAATATACAGACATGAATACTAAATATTCAAACAATTATATGACACCAAAGTGCAACTTGGAATACAATACATACAATCCAAATCAATTGTAATTAAAACACATAAAGCATGAAAGGAAAAAACAAAACCAGTCCTTTAACTACAATACCAGTGGACAGGCGGAATTAGGGGTGGAAAACAACTGCCTGCCTGTCTCACAAAACCTGTGACTAAATGTTCAGTCTGGTTGCACGCAAGGGCCCACACCAGTGGAGTAAGTTGATCCCTAGCTGCACCCTTCTTTCTTGTCACAGGCTGGGGGTCAACGCGTTTTGAACCAAAATAATTCAAGGTTCTCCTCAGGACAGGGACTGGGTACCATCTTCACTGTGAAGAAAATTTAGAAAGGGTGGTGTCAAACTAATAGTGTCACAATTTAGGGGACCTCTCTGTCTCTCCACAAGTACGTAAACAAAACGAGCTACCTGCACCATGTGCACAAGAAATTTCAGGAGTGGAGGTAAACTGTAAAGCAGGAGAGTCTGTAAAAAGAATGAAATGAGTGGCAATCAGGGTGATAGAATTTATAACTTGGGCACACTCACCAAGCTTGTGTGTTTGTAATGGAGCTCAATTACCTGAATGGAGTTGTAAAGGTGTCAAAAACACGGGGCGACCAACAAACGGTGCGCTGTTGGGAAGTAGCAGAGTTCACATTCCATGTATGAGCTGGGGAAGGAAAATAATAATAGCCCCCATCAAGCAACGAACACCAGTAAAGTGGACGCTGATCGATACAATCAAATGCGGCGCTTTTCCTACCTGCACGCCGTGTGCCAAAGTGATCGGCTATGTAGAGACGAAGTCGGGGATTCTTACCGCACGGAGCCGCTGCAAGAAGCAGAAGAAAGGCGCATGTAACAAGATTGGTATCGCCAGATCACACATGACCCTACAGCCCAGATACTGGATGAGGTTACCAAACTTGTGAACGGGGCCAGAGAAGCAGGGATACTTGGTCCAAAGGAGTCCGAATACCTGGTGAAGAAATATCCACAAACTCCCCATCTATACTTTCTTCCGAAAGTGCACAAAGACTCTAAAACACCTCCGGGACGCCCCATTGTGTCGGGGTGCGACTCTGTTTTTGAACCAATCTCTCAATTTGTGGACATATTTCTCAAACCTCTTGTCGTCCAAGTTCCATCGTATCTGAGAGACACCATGGATTTCATTAATAGGGTCGAAGGCCTTAAATTCGACTCCAATTCTCAACTGCTTGTCACCATGGACGTATCTTCTTTGTATACGCAGATTCCGCAGCAAGACGGCCTCGATGTTATTGAACTATACCTGGAGACCAGACCTCGTCCACAAAGGGTTCCCACTGATCTCATCGTCTCGTTTGCTACACTGGCTCTAAAAAAGAATTTTTTTACATTTGAGGAAGAAATGTTTCTGCAAATCAAAGGCTCAGCTATGGGCTGTCCCTTTGCGCCTGAAATGGCGATCCTCTATATGGGTCAATACGAGGAGAGATATGTGTATACCAACAAGCCCTCCACAGATCATATTGAGCAGTGGCTCAGATATATAGACGATGTCTAGTGTGTCTGGAATGGGTCCCCTGCTTTACTTGAAGAATTTCACGTCTGGCTGAACAATAGAAGCACGACATTAAATTCAGTCTGAGCTATGATTCTAAATCATTACCTTTCCTTGATGTGGAGGTGTCAGCCAAGACAGAGGGACTCATGTCCTCCCTGTATCAAAAGAAAACTGATAAGAACAACGCACTTCACTACAGGAGTTACCATCCCAGGAGTCTGAGGGATAACCTCCCATACGGACAATTTCTTCGTGTGAGACGAAATTGTTCGTCTACACAGCAGTTTGAGTTACCTGCACCACGTGCACAAGAAATTGCAGGAGTGGAGGTAAACTGTCAAGCAGGAGAGTCTGTAAAAAGAATGAAATGAGTGGCAATCAGGGCGATAGAATTTATAACTTGGGCACACTCACCAAGCTTGTGTGTTTGTAATGGAGCTCAATTACCTGAATGGAGTTGTAAAGGTGTCAAAAACACGGGGCGCCCGCCAAGCGGTGCGCTGTTGGGAAGTAGCAGAGTTCACATTCCTTGCATGAGCTGGGGAAGGAAAGTAATAATAGCCCCCATCAAACAACGAACACCAGAAGAGTGCACGCTGATCGATACAATCATATGCGGCGCTTTTCCTACCTGCATGCCGTGTGCCAAAGTGATCGGCTATGTAGAGACGAAGTCGGGGATTCTTAGTCAAGTGAGGCGGGAATTATTCTACCGCACGGAGCCGCTGCAAGAAGCAGAAGAAAGGCGCATGTAACATTGCCTGGAAAAGCAGATGTTTGATCTGCTGGGGTCGGCTACGGGTCTCGGAAGAACAACTTACATGTGCAACAAGGATTGAATTCGAGCGGCGGCCGAAGGCGATCAGAGAGTCCTTGACGCGGGCTCGTTTGAAGGATACTAAATGCTAGCTCAGGGACAACACCGAAAGCGAGGAAGGACACCGGGGAGTTCCAAGGATGGTGGTACTTGGAGTCCGGCCAGTCCGACTCGTAAATCTGAACAATGATATGTCATTATCCAGCGGAATCTGTGGGCATTACCTCATTTTATAGACAATCGAACAGTGTGTTTTGTACAATGGAACATGATTAAAATATTCTCACATTTCTGAACAATGATATGTCATTATCCAGCAGAATCTGCGGGCAATTACCTCAGTGTGTAAAAAATCGAACAGTGTGTTTTATACAATGGAACATGATTTAAATATTCTCACATTTCGTTTGCATAAATTGGATCTTCGCATGAAATACAGTCTTAGATACATAAATACATCAACCATAACAGATAGTGTGTGTGTGTGCAAACTCAAACACCGCATCTATACACATTTATGGTATCAATGTACTGAGACCTCAACGGAATTGAACACAAGTAAGACTAGACATCGCCACTGATAAAGGGGAAACCACTCACCAAGACCGGGAGTCAATGTCATGGTAGGTTTTTGTAAAAGAAAAAGAAAAAAAGGGGGGGGGGTTGTTATAGAAATATTGCAGTCCTTTACTATAATCCTAGCAGCACGGCTAGAACTAAACGCAGAGAGAATAGTGAATTAGAGATTACTGAGTTCAGACATTTCGTTCAGGCCAAAATTTGAAGTATCAAATTTCAGAATGAGATAAGCCTCTTTCTGAGAGAGGCGTACATCAGGGTCCCCACTGCCACCTCTGATGACCGCAAGCACGGTCCATCTTATATCATTGGCTGAGTGTTTATGTTGTATGAAGTGGGAAACCAGGGGAGCTGTTAGAGTCATATTGCTTATTCTGGATCGGTGTTGAATGATTCGTTGACGAACCTCCTGAGTGGTCTTCCCAATGTACACCTTTTTACAAGGACATTGGATGGCGTACACTGTGTTTTTGGTTTTACAATTCGTGTGTTCGTCATGTCTCCAAAATTTGTTGCTGTCTGTAAAGAGGGACCCCTCCATAGTGAGGTCACAGACGGTGCATGTCCCACATTTCCGGTGCCCCTTGACGGGGTTGGACTCGAAGATGGTACTTTGAATATCTCTTTTTGAAGGAGGCCGTGTCGAGGTAATCACCTGGCCAATGCTCCGGTTCTTTTTGAGAGCAAACAGCGGTACTCCCACATCTGGTAACACTTCCTCCACCAAGTGCCAACACCTCCTGATGATTTTTTGGAGCTGGTTGGTATGGGGGCCAAACATGGATACGCACACCATCCTTTGGGTTGCAGGTCTGGGTCTTTTTTCTAAGAGGTACTCCCTAGGCGTCCATCTTGCTCTTGTCATGGAATGCTTCAACAGCTTATGGGGATAGCCTCTTTCCTGGAGTTTGGCTGTGAGTGCTTGACCATGGAGATCAAACTGCTGTGTAGACGAACAATTTCGTCTCACACGAAGAAATTGTCCGTATGGGAGGTTATCCCTCAGACTCCTGGGATGGTAACTCTTGTAGTGAAGTGCGTTGTTCTTATCAGTTTTCTTTTGATACAGGGAGCCCATGAGTCCCTCTGTCTTGGCTGACACCTCCACATCAAGGAAAGGTAATGATTTAGAATCATAGCTCAGACTAAATTTAATGTCAGGGCTTCTATTGTTCAGCCAGACGTGAAATTCTTCAAGTAAAGCAGGGGACCCATTCCAGGCACACCAGACATCGTCTATATATCTGAGCCACTGCTCAATATGATCTGTGGAGGGATTGTTGGTATACACATATCTCTCCTCGTATTGACCCATATAGAGGATCGCCATTTCAGGCGCAAAGGGACAGCCCATAGCTGAGCCTTTGATTTGCAGAAACATTTCTTCCTCAAATGTAAAAAAATTCTTTTTTAGAGCCAGTGTAGCAAACGAGACGATGAGATCAGTGGGAACCCTATGTGGACGAGGTCTGGTCTCCAGGTATAGTTCAATAACATCGAGGCCGTCTTGCTGCGGAATCTGCGTATACAAAGAAGATACGTCCATGGTGACAAGCAGTTGAGAATTGGAGTAGAATTTAAGGCCTTCGACCCTATTAATGAAATCCATGGTGTCTCTCAGATACGATGGAACTTGGACGACAAGAGTTTTGAGAAATATGTCCACAAATTGAGAGATTGGTTCAAAAACAGAGTCGCACCCCGACACAATGGGGCGTCCCGGAGGTGTTTTAGAGTCTTTGTGCACTTTCGGAAGAAAGTATAGATGGGGAGTTCGTGGATATTTCTTCACCAGGTATTCGGACTCCTTTGGACCAAGTATCCCTGCTTCTCTGGCCCCGTTCACAAGTTTGGTAACCTCATCCCGTATCTGGGCTGTAGGGTCATGTGTGATCCGGTGATACCAATCTTGGTTGTAGACATGGCTTCGTCCCTCAGTTCTATACAGGTCCTTGGACCAGAGGACCACAGCTCCTCCTTTATCTGCAGTCCTTATGATGGCCTCCTGCTGGTTCTTCAATTCGCATATGGCTTCTCTTTGTTTCTTGGTGACCTTCCCAGGTACAAATGGGCGTCTCTTCTCAAGTGTGTTCAAAGATGACATAACAGAGCGCTCGAAAGCGATGATGTTCTTCGAGGTGTTGTGGTTAGGATGGCAAAATGTTGATTTATTGCGAAGCCCTGACGCTTCTGTTGGAACCTGGTCCGGCGACTCTCTGAAGAACTACCTCAATCTTATTTTTATAAAGAATTCCATGACCTCCAGTTTGATTTTTGTGAAATCCATAGCTGTTCCAGGGACGAAAGAAAGGCCCAGTTCCAAGACTTCTTTTTCAGCTTGAGTTAGGATTTTTTCAGAGATGTTGATGATGGAGGATGGTTTTACGACTTGTAATGCTGTTTGCGTGTCGTCATCTCCCACTGTGGTTTGAATAGTGTTCGTTTCTGCTGTTGGCCCTGGCCTAAAAAAGGCCTTTTTTGGGGTGTTTCTATTTTGTTGATTCCTATTGGATGGACCCTCACCCGCATCAGAATCTTCCATTGACTCGGAGGAGGATGTCTCGGAGAACGTCGTGAATCTTTTCTTTGATCTTCCTTGGTTGGTGTTGAGGTATCTGATGGAGTCTGACCTGGTATAGAACTCATCCTTGAGGTATGGGTATACCGTCTCGATGTTAAAGTTTTTTTGATCTTTCTCAAATTTAGTGGTTTTGAAGTTAATAGTGTTGTCCCTAAATATAGTCAGATCTTTGTCGATCTTTTCAAGGAGAGTCTTGGCCTCAAGCTCAGTATGATTGTCTTTTATGGCTCGTAGTTGTTCCTCAATTTCCTCTTCCTCCTTCTTTAAGATTCTTTGGGCGGTTTCCACAGTGTGCACCATCAAATCTCTGCTGCATTTTGTGCTAATGAAACTGAATCCTTTACGGTACACGGGATCATCTGTGAATATGACAGGTACATTCTTAATCTGGAGCCCCCAGGGTATCGTTCCTGCTCTGAGATTCGCAAGTAGGAAGTGACCATGGAGCTCTGTCCTAACATGTTTTTTGCGAAGTCTGATGAGTTTTTCTGCAAAATTGAGCTGTTTAGCTGTACTGCTTAGTTTAACTGAGGAAAAAAGGGTGGAGTCAGAGAGGAGTTTTTAGATGTGATCCTCACTGAAAGACAGGGTGTCTTTTTCAGCCATGTTGAAATTACCAGGCGGAACCGCCTGACTGCAATTAATGCACACAATCGACACACATTTAAATGTCGAAATGCGAAGAAACCTTGCGGGCGGCCGCCCGCTCTACCAACGTGTATACATAAAGGTTTTGGGTCCGACAAACTGACCAGACTAGACCTCAACAGTTGCAAAACAGAACAAAAATGGCTAGCCAGAATACTTTGATTTCAAATTAGAACCCACACAGCCCATGAGTACTGCGTGACCAAGCCATTTGTTTAGCAAAACATTTATTTTAGTTAATGATCAAGTTTCAAAGTTCATAAAAACATGACATCAAAAAGAAAAACACTGTCGAAAACAGTCAAGTCAAAGGCAAAAACAAACAATTGTGTGCACCATAAATACAAAATATACAGACATGAATACTAAATATTCAAACAATTATATGACACCAAAGTGCAACTTGGAATACAATACATACAATCCAAATCAATTGTAATTAAAACACATAAAGCATGAAAGGAAAAAACAAAACCAGTCCTTTAACTACAATACCAGTGGACAGGCGGAATTAGGGGTGGAAAACAACTGCCTGCCTGTCTCACAAAACCTGTGACTAAATGTTCAGTCTGGTTGCACGCAAGGGCCCACACCAGTGGAGTAAGTTGATCCCTAGCTGCACCCTTCTTTCTTGTCACAGGCTGGGGGTCAACGCGTTTCGAACCAAAATAATTCAAGGTTCTCCTCAGGACAGGGACTGGGTACGATCTTCACTGTGAAGAAAATTTAGAAAGGGTGGTGTCAAACTAATATTGTCGCAATTTAGGGGACCTCTCTGTCTCTCCACAAGTACGTAAACAAAACGAGTTACCTGCACCACGTGCACAAGAAATTGCAGGAGTGGAGGTAAACTATAAAGCAGGAGAGTCTGTAAAAAGAATGAAATGAGTGGCAATCAGGGCGATAGAATTTATAACTTGGGCACACTCACCAAGCTTGTGTGTTTGTAATGGAGCTCAATTACCTGAATGGAGTTGTAAAGGTGTCAAAAACACGGGGCGCCCGCCAAGCGGTGCGCTGTTGGGAAGTAGCAGAGTTCACATTCCTTGTATGAGCTGGGGAAGGAAAGTAATAATAGCCCCCATCAAACAACGAACACCAGTAAAGTGGACGCTGATCAATACAATCATATGCGGCGCTTTTCCTACCTGCACGCCGTGTGCCAAAGTGATCGGCTATGTAGAGACGAAGTCGGGGATTCTTAGTCAAGTGAGGCGGGAATTATTCTACCGCACGGAGCCGCTGCAAGAAGCAGAAGAAAGGCGCATGTAACATTGCCTGGAAAAGCAGATGTTTGATCTGCTGGGGTCGGCTAGGGGTCTCGGAAGAACAACATACATGTGCAACAAGGATTGAATCCGGGCGGCGGCCGAAGGAGTTCAGAGAGTCCTTGACGCGGGCTCGTTTGAAGGATACTAAATGCTAGCTCAGGGACAACACCGAAAGCGAGGAAGGACACCGGGGAGTTCCAAGGATGCTGGTACTTGGAGTCCGGCCAGTCCGACTCGTAAATCTGAACAATGATATGTCATTATCCAGCAGAATCTGCGGGCATTACCTCATTTTATAAAAAATCGAACAGTGTGTTTTGTACAATGGAACATGATTAAAATATTCTCACATTTCTGAACAATGATATGTCATTATCCAGCAGAATCTGCGGGCAATTACCTCAGTGTGTAAAAAATCGAACAGTGTGTTTTATACAATGGAACATGATTTAAATATTCTCACATTTCGTTTGCATAAATTGGATCTTCGCATGAAATACAGTCTTAGATACATAAATACATCAACCATAACAGATAGTGTGTGTGTGCAAACTCAAACAGCGCATCTATACACATTTATGGTATCAATGTACTGAGACCTCAATGGAATTGAACACAAGTAAGACTAGACATCGCCACTGATGAAGGGGAAACCACTCACCAAGACCGGGAGTCAATGTCATGGTAGGTTTTTGTAAAAGAAAAAGAAAAAAAGGGGGGGTTTGTTATAGAAATATTGCAGTCCTTTACTATAATCCAAGCAGCACGGCTACAGCTAAACGCAGAGAGAATAGTGAATTAGAGATTACCGAGTTCAGGCATTTCGTTCAGGCCAAAAATTGAAGTATCAAATTTCAGAATGAGATAAGCCTCTTTCTGAGAGAGGCGTACATCAGGGTCCCCACTGCCACCTCTGATGACCGCAAGCACGGTCCATCTTATATCATTGGCTGAGTGTTTATGTTGTATGAAGTGGGAAACCAGGGGAGCTGTTAGAGTCTTATTGTTTATTCTGGATCGGTGTTGAATGATTCGTTGACGAACCTCCTGAGTGGTCTTCCCAATGTACACCTTTTTACAAGGACATTGGATGGCGTACACTGTGTTTTTGGTTTTACAATTTGTGTGTTCTTCATGTCTCCAAAATGTGTTGCCGTCTATAAAGAGGGACCCCTCCATAGTGAGGTCACAGACGGTGCATGTCCCACATTTCCGGTGCCCCTTGACGGGGTTTGACCCGAAGATGGTACTTTGAATATCTCTTTTTGAAGGAGGCCGTGTCAAGGTAATCATTTGGCCAATGCTCCGGTTCTTTTTGAAAGCAGACAGCGGTACTCCCACATCTGGTAACACTTCCTCCACCAAGTGACAACACCTCATAATGATTTTTTGGAGCTGGTTGGTATGGGGGTCAAATGTGGATACGCACACCATCCTTTGGGTTGCAGGTCTGGATCTTTTTTCTAAGAGGTACTCCCTAGGCGTCCATCTTGCTCTTTTCATGGAATGCTTCAACAGCTTATGGGGATAGCCTCTTTCCTGGAGTTTGGCTGTGAGTGCTTGACCATGGAGATCAAACTGCTGTGTAGACGAACAATTTCGTCTCACACGAAGAAATTGTCCGTATGGGAGGTTATCCCTCAGACTCCTGGGATGGTAACTCCTGTAGTGAAGTGCGTTGTTCTTATCAGTTTTCTTTTGATACAGGGAGCACATGAGTCCCTCTGTCTTGGCTGACACCTCCACATCAAAGAAAGGTAATGATTTAGAATCATAGCTCAGACTGAATTTAATGTCGGGCTTTTATTGTTCAGCCAGACGTGAAATTCTTCAAGTAAAGCAGGGGACCCATTCCAGACACACCAGACATCGTCTATATATCTGAGCCACTGCTCAATATGATCTGTGTAGGGATTGTTGGTATACACATATCTCTCCTCGTATTGACCCATATAGAGGATCGCCATTTCAGGCGCAAAGGGACAGCCCATAGCTGAGCCTTTGATTTGCAGAAACATTTTTTCCTCAAATGTAAAAAAATTCTTTTTTAGAGCCAGTGTAGCAAACGAGACGATGAGATCAGTGGGAACCCTTTGTGGACGAGGTCTGGTCTCCAGGTATAGTTCAATAACATCGAGGCCGTCTTGCTGCGGAATCTGCGTATACAAAGAAGATAAGTCCATGGTGACAAGCAGTTGAGAATTGGAGTCGAATTTAAGGCCTTCGACCCTATTAATGAAATCCATGGTGTCTCTCAGATACGATGGAACTTGGACGACAAGAGGTTTGAGAAATATGTCCAGAAATTGAGAGATTGGTTCAAAAACAGAGTCGCACCCCGACACAATGGGGCGTCCCGGAGCTGTTTTAGAGTCTTTGTGCACTTTCGGAAGAAAGTATAGATGGGGAGTTTGTGGATATTTCTTCACCAGGTATTCGGACTCCTTTGGACCAAGTATCCCTGCTTCTCTGGCCCCGTTCACAAGTTTGGTAACCTCATCCAGTATCTGGGCTGTAGGGTCATGTGTGATCTGGCGATACCAATCTTGTTACATGCGCCTTTCTTCTGCTTCTTGCAGCGGCTCCGTGCGGTAGAATAATTCCCGCCTCACTTGACTAAGAATCCCCGACTTCGTCTCTACATAGCCGATCACTTTGGCACACGGCGTGCAGGTAGGAAAAGCGCCGCATTTGATTGTATCAATCAGCGTCCACTTTACTGGTGTTCGTTGCTTGATGGGGGCTATTATTATTTTCCTTCCCCAGCTCATACATGGAATGTGAACTCTGCTACTTCCCAACAGCGCACCGTTTGGTGGTCGCCCCGTGTTTTTGACACCTTTACAACTCCATTCAGGTAATTGAGCTCCATTACAAACACACAAGCTTGGTGAGTGTGCCCAAGTTATAAATTCTATCGCCCTGATTGCCACTCATTTCATTCTTTTTACAGACTCTCCTGCTTTACAGTTTACCTCCACTCCTGAAATTTCTTGTGCACGTGGTGCAGGTAACTCGTTTTGTTTACGTACTTGTGGATAGACAGAGAGGTCCCCTAAATTGTGACACTATTAGTTTGACACCACCCTTTCTAAATTTTCTTCACAGTGAAGATCGTACCCAGTCCCTGTCCTGAGGAGAACCTTGAATTATTTTGGTTCGAAACGCGTTGACCCCCAGCCTGTGACAAGAAAGAAGGGTGCAGCTAGGGATCAACTTACTCCACTGGTGTGGGCCCTTGCGTGCAACCAGACTGAACATTTAGTCACAGGTTTTGTGAGACAGGCAGGCAGTTGTTTTCCACCCCTAATTCCGCCTGTCCACTGGTATTGTAGTTAAAGGACTGGTTTTGTTTTTTCCTTTCATGCTTTATGTGTTTTAATTACAATTGATTTGGATTGTATGTATTGTATTCCAAGTTGCACTTTGGTGTCATATAATTGTTTGAATATTTAGTATTCATGTCTGTATATTTTGTATTTATGGTGCACACAATTGTTTGTTTTAGCCTTTGACTTGACTGTTTTCGACAGTGTTTTTCTTTTTGATGTCATGTTTTTATGAACTTCGAAACTTGATCATTAACTACGGTAAAATAAATGTTTTGCTAAACAAATGGCTTGGTCACGCAGTACTCATGGGCTGTGTGGGTTCTAATTTGAAATCAAAGTATTCTGGCTAGCCATTTTTGTTCTGTTTTGCTCCACAACAAACGGCACAGAAAGCCGCGGTGGAACGGGGCAGGGGGAGCACAGTACACACAGAGGTGAGTGAAATTAAAAATGCAGTAATGGTTGCCACAAAGGGCTCAGTCTTTAAATGGTTTAAAAGTTAACAAAGTTAAAAACAGTGTCTGAAAGGGGACATGCACAGAAGAGATCTCAGCCACAAGAACTCGCAGTCTGTTACACCACACGAGCGACGAGCGGGGAGCTGCCACCACCCTCGCACTATTGCATCAAGCCCCACACTGTCAGCCGCTTTATGAGCAAGCCCCTCCCCCAGCTAGACCGCTGCCTACGGTCCCGCCGGGCTCCGAGACTGACCCAAGATGGCTCCCTGCCCTCCACAACAAACGGCACAGAAAGCCGCGGTGGAACGGGGCAGGGGGAGCACAGTACACACAGAGGTGAGTGAGTTTAAAAATGCAGTAATGGCTGCCACAAAGCGCTCAGTCTTTAAATGGTTTAAAAGTTAACAAAGTTAGAGAACAAGTTACTTACCTTCGGTAATGCTATATCTGTAAGAAACAGTAGTTAGTATTAGATTCCTTACCTTAGAATATCCCCAGACGTCAGTCTGGATCCGGAAACTTTTGCGTAGCAGTACCCCTGCGCGTCGGTAGGCGTCGTCTGCAGGCGTCCCCTGCGGCTCCGCGTCCGTCATTGGCGTCGTGCGCCGTGATGACGTCGCTGGAGTATATAGACGCCGCCTCCGCGCGCTGACGTCAGTTCTTTGCACACAGCTTTTCCGCGCCAGAACACGCAGAGCCATGTGAGAACCAACACTGGTGCCATTTTGAAACTAGGGCCCTGAAAGGGATGTCCCTAACCCTAGGTATCAGTTCGCAGAACGGGGAGGATGGGTGGGGCGGTAAGGAATCTAATACTAACTACTGTTTCTTACAGATATATCGTTACCGAAGGTAAGAAACTTGTTCATCTGAAAGATAAAGGTTAGTATTAGATTCCTTACCTTAGAATAGATACCCCAGCAATACCAACCCCGGTGGTGGGTCTGCGAACCAATACAATTTTACACCAGAAAGTCCTGGAGGACAGAACGGCCAAAGAAGCCATCCCTCCGGACTTGACTGTCCAGGCAGTAGTGCCTCGCAAAAGTGTGCAGCGAGGCCCACGTAGCCGCCTGGCAAATGTCCTGCAAGGGGACTCCCCGGCCCAGGGCAGTAGTAGCCGCCGTGGCCCGAGTGGAATGGGCCCTCAGCCCAACAGGAGGCTCCTTCCGAGCCAAGAGTAGCACGCTTTGATGCACAGAACGACCCACCGAGAGATGGTCCGTTTATGTACCGACCGTCCTTTCTTCGCACCCACGTAGCCAACAAACAGTTGGTCATCCATCCGGAACTGGCGTGTGCGATCCGTATAGAATGAAAGCGCAAGTTTTGGGTCCAGACGATGGAGCCGCTCTTCATCCTTTGAAGGATGCGGAGGCGGAAAGAAGGAGGGTAAGGTGATGGACTGCCCGATGTGAAAAGCAGAGACTACTTTGGGCAGAAAAGAAGGTCTAGTTCGTAGAACCACCTTGTCGGGATGAATGGACAAGAAAGGAGGTTTGACAGAAAGAGCCTGGAGCTCACTCACTCTCCTGGCAGAGGTGATGGCAACCAGGAAAGCCGTCTTCAAAGTCAGGAGACGGAGAGGACAGGAATGAAGGGGCTCAAAGGGAGCACACATCAAGAAGGTTAGAACCAGGTTCAAGTCCCACTGAGGCATCACAAACGGAACAGGTGGATACGTGTGTGTGATGCCCTTCAAGAATCTTGTTACAATGGGGGACTTGAACAAAGAAGGTTGATCAGGCATCCTCAGAAAGGCCGAAAGGGCAGAAAGGTAGCCCTTGATAGTGCCCAGAGCAGAGCCCTGCTGGGCAAGAGAAAGAAGGAAGAGAAGAACCTCAGAAAGAGGGGCAGAGAGAGGATCCACAGTCTTTGCTGTGCACCATGCCACAAATTTGTTCCACCAACAGGCGTATACCGACTTCGTGGAGGAACGCCTGGCTGCCAGAATCACATCACAGACTTCAGGAGGCAAGTCGAATGGCCTCAACTGTCGCCGCTCAATCTCCACGCATGGAGGTGGAGGCTGGACAGGTTCGGGTGGAGGACCGTCCCCTGCTGCTGCGACAGAAGGTCCTCCTGAAGGGGCAGGCGGATCGGGGGACCGACTGATATGCTGAGTAGCTCGGGATACCAGTACCTTCGAGCCCAGTCCGGAGCCACAAGGATGACTTGGGCCCAGTCGCGCCTGATCTTCTTCAGCACTCTGGGCAGAAGTGGTATAGGCGGAAAGGCGTATAACAGACCGCAACTCCACTCGCGCCGAAAGGCGTCGCCGTGCGAGTGCCGTCTCGGAAACTCCAACGCGCAGAACTGATGATATTGCGCGTTCTCTTCTGTGGCGAATAGATCTAACCAAGGCTCTCCCCATCGCAGAAAGAGGCCTTGCACCACGTCCGAGTTCAGACGCCATTCGTGATCCATCGAGCACCGACGGCTGAGTTCGTCCGCCCTGGCGTTCAGAGAACCTGCCAGGTGTTGAACCATCAGAGTCACGCCCTGACGTTCCAGCCATTGCCAGAGGCGGAGAGCCTCTTGGCAAAGGGTCCACGACCCCACCCCGCCCTGTTTGTTGCAGTACCACATGGCGGTGGTGTTGTCTGTGAACACCTGCACTACACTCCCGCTGACAAAGGGGAGGAATGCCTTCAGTGCTAGACGAATCGCCCGCAGCTCCAACAGGTTTATATGGAGCCGGGACTCCGCCGGAGACCAGATGCCTCTGATCTCTGCCTCTCCCAAGTGGCCTCCCCAGCCCTGGAGGGACACGTCCGTCACAACAACGTGCTCCGGTTGGGGAAGGGAGAGGGATCTGTCCCCGACTCAATCTCGGTCCGTAAGCCACCACTGCAGTTGTCTCGCAGTGCCCTCCGAGATCAAGACATGGTCGGACAAGCTGCCCTGATGCTGGGCCCACTGAAACTTCAGGTCCCACTGCAGAGCCCGCATCCGCCACCGGGCGTGATGCACCAGAAGGATGCAGGACGCCATCAGCCCCAGCAGCCGCAGCGTCAACCTGACCGAAACCCGGGATAACGGCTGGAAGATGGGAATCAAAGCCTGTATATCCTGGACTCGCCGTTCCGGAGGATAAACCCGAAACTGCGCCGAGTCGAGAACCGCTTCGATGAAAAGGAGCTTTTGAGAGGGACACAGGTGTGATTTCGGCACATTGATGGAAAACCCCAGCTCGTGCAGGAGGTCTGCCGTCATCTGAAGGTGGTGGACGACTGTCTGGAGCGAGCTCGCCTTCAACAACCAGTCGTCTAGGTAGGGGAAGACTGAAACCCCTAACCTGCGCAGATGGGCTGCGACCACCGCCATTACCTTTGTGAACACCCGTGGGGCGCTGGTAAGGCCGAAGGGGAGCACCATAAACTGAAAGTGCTCCTGGCCTACCGTGAACCGCAGGTAACGCCGGTGGGCCGGCAGGACGGGGATGTGAAAATATGCATTCTGCAAGTCCAACGCTACCATCCAGTCTTGCGGGTCTAGAGCAGCCAAGACCTGAGCCAATGTCAACATCTTGAACTCCTCCTTCCGGAGGAAGCCGTTGACGTTCCTTAGATCCAAGATAGGACGTAGGCCCCCTTTGTCCTTCTTGGGTACCAGAAAGTAGTGGGAATAGCAACCATGCCCTACTTCTGGCCCAGGAACGCGCTTGATGGCCCCCTTGGCCAAGAGGGCCGTAACTTCCTCCTTCAGAAGTGCCAAGTGGTCCCCCGACACATGGTGGTTCTGCGGTGGCATGGCTGGAGGAGTGGTCTCGAAGGGGTGGGAGTAGCCCCTTCGGACGATCTGCAGCACCCACCTGTCCGATGTTATTGTGCGCCAGTGGGAGTGGTGATGGCGAACCCTGCCACCCACCGGCGTCACATGGGCCTGAAAGCACGGACTAGGAGGATTTAGTGGCGGATGCTGCGGGGGGAGGTGTGGTCTGACCTCGCAATTGTCCCCGACCGCCACCACGGCGGTTTCCATGGCCGCCACCGCGTTGATAAGTTTGTTGCGGCGCGTGGCTGGCAGCACTTGTGGGACCGCCCCTTCCTTGGCCACGAAAGGAGCGAAACGAACCCGTTTGCTGGCGCTGGGTCAAGAGACCCAAGGACTTGGCCGTGACCCTGGAGTCCTTGAAGCGCTCCAGCGCGTGGTCCGCTTTGTCGCCAAACAGGCGACTGCCATCAAACGGCATGTCCATCAAAGCATTTTGGACATCTGCCGAGGAGTTGGCGGATCTCAGCCAGGCGTGGCGACGAATCGCCACCGTCGTTTACATCGCTCTGCCCAGCGAGTCGGTCGTATCAAGACCACACCTGATGGAGTATTTCGCTGCGTCTCGGCCTTCAATCATAGCCTTGCCGAGCTTAGCCCGTACCTCCGGCGGGCATTCTGGCAGCAGGTCCGCGACCGTATCCCACAGAGAGTGGGTGTAGCGGCCCAAGAGGTATGCGGTGTTGCAAGACCGCAGTCCCAGACTCAGGGACGAGAAGACCTTTTTTCCATACTGGTCGAACCTCTTAGATTCCCGGTCGGGCGTGGCCGACGGGAATGCGGTCTGGGAAGTTGAGGCCTGGATCACCAGACTCTCAGGGGTGGGATGGGTGGACAGGAACTTGGAGTCATCCGTACACGGACGGTGGCGTCTGGCCACGTTCCTATCAACAGGCGAACCTGAAGCGGGCCTGGACCACGTGCCCAAAAGAACGCCAGACAAGGCCTCGTTGAACGGCAGCAGTGGCTCCTGTGGGCATGACTGCGGTTTGAGGACCTCAGTGAGGATGTTAGTCCTCACGGCCGCGACGGGGAGCTCAAGGTTTAAGGCCTTGGCAGCCCTCATCAACACCACTGAATAAGCAGCCCCCTCCTCCGTAGCCACGGTAGGAGGCGAGACAAAGCCAGGGTTAGGGGAGTCATCTAGACCACTGGCGTCACCCAAGTCACCTGTCCAGTCCACATTGTACTGACACTCACGTGTCAGAGGGTCCTCAGACCCCTCCCACTCCTCTCCGTAATCTACCTCCTCATCATATTCGGGGTCAACAAGGTAGACCGGCTCCTCGGGGTTCACAGACCCCATCGGCGTCGGACTCGGCGTCGGGCGACGCCGGTTCGGCTCCGGGAGAGGGTATGGGGGCGGCGCCGCCCGGCGCTGGAGAACCGGCGTCGCGCGGGGACGGCGTCGGGGGTAGCCCCGATGGAAGCGGCGCCGGGGAGGTCGGTTGGCCAGCCGGCATCGATCCTGAAGGCCCCTGCGGCGCCGGGACCGGAGCCGTCGGCGGCGCCGGGGCCGGAGCACCCGGCGGCGTCGAGGCAGGAGCACCCAACCCGCTAGGGCCCTCGGACGGGCCACAGGGCCCGAAGGCCCCATCGGAGGAGCTAGCTTCCTCATGGCCATGAGGAACTCTTCTATCTCCTCGGGCGTCGCGCCTTGCCCAGGGACCGTATGGTATGAAGCAGGCCGCGCCGGCAGCTCATGCGGAGCCGCGGGGGTGGGGCCACCCGAACCCCCGGCCGCATCGCATGAGCGTCAGGGGGAGTCGGGGTACGATGACGACGCCCCAACTTCTTGTGTTTCCTACCTGAGGAACCAGATGAATGGTGACGACTCCCGGAGCGTTCGTGACGGCTCCGCGACCGCTCCCTCGACCGCTCCCTTGACCTCCGGCCGGACCGGGACCTCGACGCGGGCCGACACCCGCAGCTCGAGTAGCTTGCGGGACCGCTCCCGCCTAGCTTTACTCGTCAAGGCCCGGCAATCGACACAGGAGTCCACGTCGTGGTCGGGGCCCAGGCACCGGAGGCAGAGTCGGTGATGGTCCGTGATCGACATCGTGCGGTCGCAGTCATCACGGTTCTTAAAACCGGGCATCCTACCGGCACCGTTAGAAGATTATCAAAAGAGCAAAAAACTTTGGTCAAAGACCGGAGTACTGCTCTCCTGGGATCTGCGCTAACTGGCGCGGAAAAAAGAAGAACTGATGTCAGCGCACGGAGGCGGCATCTATATACTCCAGCGATGTCATCACGGCGCACGACGCCAACGACGGACGCGGAGCCGCAGGGGACGCCTGCAGACGACGCCTACCGACGCGCAGGGGTACTGCTACGCAAAAGTTTCCGGATCCAGACTGACGCCTGGGGATATTCTAAGGTAAGGAATCTAATACTAACCTGTTTCTTTCAGATAACAGTGTCAGAAAGGGGACATGTACAGAAGAGATCTCAGCCACAAGAACTCGCAGTCTGTTACACCACACGAGCGACGAGCGGGGAGCTGCCACGACCCTCGCACAGATTTAACCTTAATGATACAAAGGCTCTACTGCTCAGTGATACTGGCCACCAGAGTAGGGTCCCTCACTGGTAATGTCCCTCCGGTGGCGGCATATGTGGCATCCATCAGATGGGGCTTTCTTGGATAATTAAATAGCAATATGAGGTTATGAGCAAGGCCGCTTCTGAAAAGTGTGGGCACCATCTAGTAGCAGGTACACTTCCTGGTTGTTTGTAATGTAAAACGCATTGTTGTGTCCTGGGCATGGCATATTATGGCTATTGTTACGTACTTTGAGTTGTACTATTCAGCAAAATAAAGTCAGAAACAAATCCAACAAGTTGCTTGTTTGTGGTTCAGGTGCTGTTATGAATTAATTCATTTATAAAGTGCATAGCTATTCCGAGGAGTGTCCTGACACTACAGATACAACATAAGGATAAGTGAAAAGAGTTCTTATCCGCTGAAAAAAGATGCATTTTTGGGCTTTTTGAAAGAAGAGCTAATCGGAAATAGACTGGAGAGACAGTGGCATTTGGTCCCATTTGCCACCTAGCAAGAACATGAAACACCGGCCACCCAGTCTTGCCCGACTAAACCGCAGGATAGTGACCAGCAAAGCTGTGGACAAACAAAGGGATCTGGATGGCAGATAGTGCCTAGTTCTCCTAATCAGGTTCTGACGACCCTGCATGTCTGGTGGAGGATAGTGAGGGCTTTTAAAGAAATCCTCTTCTTGACTTGCAGTCAGTGTAGCTCTTGAAGAGGATGCAAAATGTTCCGGCTCTCTGGGATTTCAAAGATAAGATTGACAATGGTATTTTAAACCAATTGGAGTTTCCTGGCCAGTTTGTCAGGGCGACCCAAACACAAACTGTTGGCGTAGTCAAGGCTCAAAGTTAAGAGAGCATGAGCCACTATCTTATGTTTTTTTGATTTGCAAGAGATCCAAAAACTTCCTGAGGGATCTGAGTAAGGAAAAAGAATTAACAGCCACTGAGATGATTTGAGGTGAAAGACAGCTTGACATCTATTTTTACAACCAGATTCTTAGCTGTTGAAGATGGGCCAGGAAGGGGATCCAAGTCCTTATGCCAGCAGATTTGCAATAATTGCTCTCTCAAATGGCCAAACAGGAGGATCTCCATTTTATTAGCATTACAGAATAGGTGTCTCTCTCTCAACCAATGCAGAGTAGCACAGAGGCAAGGTTTAAAGGCTTCAGCTGTATTGGACGCAGAGGGATCGACTGCCAGAAGTGTTGTCAACAAAAGAGATGGCCTTACAGTTTTGGGATTCTATTAATGTGGTCATGGGTGCCAAGTAGATGTTGACTAACAATGGACACAGAGAAGAGCCCTGGGGCACCCTAAAGACTGGCCTCTTCGCTAATGAAATGCATAGGGCAAGCCAGAGAACTCGTTCCCTCCCCTCTAGAAAAGATTTTAAGCATATCCAAGATGTACCCCCAATACCAAACCTCTGTGAGACACTTAAGTAAATAAGTAAAATGGGGTGTAAGACTGTATAAAATGCAGCAGATAAATCTAGTCAAATAAGGACAGCCCTTTCCCCTTTGTCCAGTCTCTATGAACAGCTGTTTCTGTGCTTTGGCTTTGACAGAAACCGGAGTGGGTGTATTGCAGGAGAGATTGGTCTTCCAAATATGAAGACAGGTGGACATTGACACATTTTTCCAGGATTTTTTTATGCTGCGTAAAAGCAGGGATATGGCCAAAACTGATGGGTTAGAAGACAGCTCCTTTAGGAGAGGGACTTCTTTGGCTCATGTCCAGCAGGGAGGTACTCTTCATGAGTCCAGTTAACAGTTAAAAAGTTGCTATAACACCAGAGCGATAGCCTTACTGGCCATGTTAAGAATAGCTGGTTTACACGAATTTCCAGGGGACCTCAACTTGCATTGCGAGCTGGCATGAACAATTTGTTCCAGGCAGAAATGCCCAAATTTCAACAAGAAGGAAATTACAAATTATCACAAGATGATTTCCGTAAACGAGGGTGAATCTAGTACATGTTTGTGTTTCATATACTATTCTCACCAGATCATGTTAGTAAATCTTTGGTGAGTCAAGTAGTATGTTCTCTACTAGGAGTCGGTAGGTTCTTTAGAGTAACACACAGTCACAGGAAGCGCGTTAACACAGAGAGATGCCACTCTGGTAGTATTACCAAGCACTAGTTTATTTGTATTATTTTTTTAATTTCTTTTTATTAAAACAAGGCATCAATAAACACATTGGTGCATAGTACAGAAGAGGGTCATTCACAGAGTCAACATACAATACAATAAATATTGGCTAGGGGGGGAACGAAACATCGATACCATAAATATTCACATATACGGGTCATGGGGAAAGTGGGACATCAAAGTCTACATTTGCAGGTGGCACACAAATATTCCCTCTGTAATTATTCCAAGGGCCCCAGACACTGTTCCACTTCCGAGGACGACCCCTTGCCAGGTAAACAGTTTTTTCACGGAACATACACCAATCCATACTTTCTTTCCACCCCTCTATCGTTGGCGGCCTTTCAGAGCCCCACTGCTGTGCTATGTTTCGCTTAGCAATCATGGCCCCCAACTTGAACCATTGGGTCTGTGCAGTGTTTAGGTCCGTAGGCTCCCAAATATTCAGCAAGCATCTCCTAGCTTCCGGCAAGAGAGCCACACCTGTCACTTCCTGCATAACATCATGGACAAAGCCCCAGTAGTTTACCATATACCAACATTCCCATATGATATAGAGAAACGTCCCCAATTGACCACATCCCCGCTTACACAGACCTTCTTCCGTTAAACCCATTTTCATCAGACGTGGACCCGTGACATAAACTCTGTGTCTCAGCCTTGCTGGAATCGCAACCTCTTTCGAAGAGGAGATTGCAGATTGCCAGTCTTCATCATCAATTGCGAGACCATCTCGGGTCCACTTATCCCTCAAATCTACTAGAAGATCCGCTCTGTGATTTATCAGTTTTTTATGAATAAGAGAAATGGTGCTATCGGGCAGATGTCCATCTAGTATGCGGTCCTCCAAGGGTGATGCCTCCAGTATCTCTTCCCCCTTGGGGAAGACCGATCTCAATGCATGACTAACCAGCACATAACGAAAATACTCCGTCCCACTCAGCTCGTATTCAGTTTGTAATTCAGCAAATGTCTTAATCTTCCCCTTCGCCCAGAGATCACCTACAGTTGTAATACCTAACAGGTCCCATTTGTCAAAACCGTTCGTATTCCATAGCTTGCCAAACCTATCAGATCCAAAGAGTGGGGTAGCCAAAGTCAAGCGGTCCTTCCATCCAAGCGAACTAGTAACATCATGCCATATACGTACCGCCACCCTGGTCGGTCCCGTCAGATTTTTCTCTATTGATCTGGTATACAGCGCTCTGCTATAACTACCACCAGGAAGTAGCCATCTGTCCATGATATAACAGGGATCTGTATCGGACCCGTAGGTACCATGATTTATAGACCCCAATTGCGACGCCCAATAGTATCTCTTGATATCGGGGAGAGCGATCCCTCCATCATACCACGGGAGCGTCAGCTTGGCTAATGCTATATGCCGCCTACCGTCCCAGAGTAGTTTACGCTGCAGATCCTCCACTTCGCGAAAATAGCTAGCAGGTACCACATCTAGAGAGTTTTGGAGGGCATAAAGGAAACGGGGCAGGGACATCATTTTAAAAAGGGCTGCCCGTCCTAGCATCGAGAGCGGAAGTTTCTGCCACCCAGCTACATCACTTTTCAGCCGGGCCAGTGGAGGGAGAAGGTTTTTTTTCATACCGACCGTGGGATCCATTGAAATATAAACCCCGATATATTTGAACTCTTCCTTAGCGATTTGAATGGGACAATACCGAGGCAAAATGGGGGCATCACCACATAGTACATACAAATAAGATTTCGCCCAGTTTATGATCAATCCTGAATTTCTACCATAAGAGGCCAGTACATCACAGAGCACAATAAGGGACTTCCTAGGAGAGGAAAGATAAAGTAAGATGTCGTCAGCATATAAAGAGATCCGATCTTCAAACTGCGGAGACCAACGAATACCCTTGATCGAGGGCTCCCAACGGAGCCAGGCCGCTAGAGGCTCGAGAGCCATCAAAAACAGAAGGGGAGAAAGCGGGCAGCCCTGCCTGGTGCCCCGCCCAAGACAAAATGGCGCCGAGACACGACCGTTCACGACAACCTCCGCAAGAGGCTCAGTGTATAATAGGCGCACCCAGCTAATGAACTCCGGACCAAAACTGAATTTAGCCAGAACGGCCCACAAATATGGCCATTCAATCATGTCAATAGCCATCGTCGCGTCAAGCGACGCTATGATTGCCGGCTCTCTCAAGGTATGCGCCCTCGCAAGAACCCCATGTAACCGCCTCAGGTGCAAAGCCGTATTTCTATGCGGAATAAAACCCGATTGGTCAGGATGTACAAGTTCATCAATGACTTTGGTCAATTTATTGGACAGTATTTTAGCCAGTATCTTGGGTTCCGAATTCAACAATGAGATCGGCCTGTACGAAGCACAGCTAGCTCTGGGCTTCCCTTCTTTATGTATCACCACTATCGATGCCAGTCTCTGATCCTGGGGGAGCACACCACACTCTCGGGACTCCAAAAACATATCTCCCAAATAGGGGGCAATCTTATCGGGTCGAAGCTTATATAGTTCGATAGGGAGACCATTGGGACCCATCTCTTTTCCGGAATTCAAGGAGCGCACTGCCAAGGCTACCTCATCAGCGGTAAGCTTACCGTCCATGAGGTCACGATCTTCCATAGACAGACACTGGAGCTTAATATCCCTCAATAATAGAGACGAATCTTCCTCCGGTCTATCTGAGACGGAAGTGTAAATAATACGAAAGTATTCAGCAAAACGGTCCACTATCCCCTGTGGGTCAGTTATACAAGTCCTGTCCTTCGTCTCAATCTCTGGAACCATCCGATCTGCTCTATCATTCCTATCTAAACAGGGAATGTCTGACAAAATATCGAAATCAAAAATATCGAAATACAAAAATATCGGGACAAAAATATCGAAGTCAAAAATATAGGAATCCTATCCCTAACAAGGTAAGTACAAAAATATCGAAAAAATAATATCGTAGTACAAAAATATCGAAATTAAAAATATCGTTTTTTTAAATGTATTAATAATAATGTAAAAATAATTATAAAATACATATAATGTTACAAATATTAAATAAAAATATTAAAACATAATTAAAAAATTAAAACTAATACATATACATTTAAAATAAATTAAAAACTTAATAATTTAATGTAATTTTATATTTTTTTATTTCATTTAATTGATTTAATTTAAATTTCTTTTATTTTTACCCTGTACGACTGTACCCCAAAAACCCAAAACTGACCCTGAACCCTAAAAATACCCCTTTACCCAAAAACCCAAAACTGACCCTGAACCCTAAAAATATCCCTGTACCCCAAAAACCCAAAACTGACCCTAAACCCTAAAAATACCCCTTTACCCAAAACCTGAAAACTGACCCTGAACCCTAAAAATACCCCTTTACCCAAAAACTGAAAACTGACCCTGAACCCTAAAAAAAAACCATTACCCATGAACTGAAAACTGACCCTGAACCCTAAAAATACCCCTGTACCCATGAACTGAAAACTGACCCTGAACCCTAAAAATACCCCTTTACCCAAAAACTGAAAACTGACCCTGAACCCTAAAAATACCCCTTAACCCATGAACTGAAAACTGACCCTGAACCCTAAAAATACCCCTGTACCCATGAACTGAAAACTGACCCTGAACCCTAAAAATACCCCTGTACCCAAAATTAATTAATATTATTTAATTACCAATTAATTATTAATTAACAATAACAATAAAGTAAATATATTAGCACATTTGCTGTAATTAATTTAATTTAATAATTAATATTATTTTGCACAATTAATTAATTAAGAATAACAATAAATTATATATAAAAACATTTACTATAATTAATGTAATTAAATAATTAATAATAATTAATTACCAACTAATTAATAATTATAAATATGTAAAAAATTATAATAATTAATTAACTAATTAATAGAAATTAATTACCAATGAATTATTAATTAAAATATGTACAAACATATATCAATTAATTAATTATTATTAAATTACTTCCCACCCTATTCCCCTATAAACCCATAACCCGCTACAGAACATATTTATCAATTAATAAATTAATTAAAAATAATTAAAAATTAATTCTCAATTAATTAATTAATAATTCCTACTAATTCATAATTAATTTAACATAATTAAATTACTTCCCACCCTATTCCCCTATAAACCCACAACCCGCTACAGTAGTAAAAGACAATATTTAATAAAATAACATTAAAAATAAATAATAAAACATAATAAATACAATATAATATACACTAAATTTATTTAAAAATTGATATTAGTAACATCAAAGTTATTAATTTCGATATTATTAATATCGATATTTACAACTTCGATATTACTGATATCATACCAATATCGATATTTAGACTGTCGATATTACTTACCTCCGATATTTTTGTATTTCGATATTTAAACTTCGATATTTTTGCATATCGATATTTAAAAATCGATATTTTGTCTGTGTACCCTAAACAGGCAATCAGTTTACCGGCTTTGTCCCCCACATCCTAAAGACGCCCCTGCTGCTCTCGACTTAGGGCTCTAGCACTGTCAGTGACCAATGTCCTATACTCAAGCTGCTTAAGTTGTAAAACATGCAATCTGGCACGGGTCACCTCCTGTTCCAATTCCATTTCTATGTTGGCTATTTCCGACTCAATTCTCACTACGTCCTCCTCTTTCTGCTTTTTGACACCTGCGATCAGGGATAAAGCCTGACCCCTGACCACAGTCTTAAAAGCCTCCCACAACGAAATCGACGAGGAAACGGATCCTTCATTATCTTGAAAATAATGCTCCAACGCTTGTAACAAATCCTTGCGAATCTTAGGATTCCGCAGATACCAGGGATTAATGGGGGCGACTCTACCACTTGAGCCAGAAGCAAAATCCAATCTAAGCCATAGCGGCGAGTGATCCTAAATACCTCTGGCCAGATGCTGTACTTCAACTATATACGAAGGCTGGGCCGCAGGCCCCAGACCATTGTCAATCCGAGAGAGACTACCATGAGCGCCAGAGTGGAAGGTATATTGCTGCTGACTAGGATGAAATAATCTCCAGCTATCAACCAAGCCCAGTGCCTCCATAAAAATCAGCAGCCATCTTTGAGCCCGCCTCACGTCCCGTGACGGATACCTGTCCAAGGAGCCAGAGACTACAGCGTTGAAATCTCCACCCAAGATCAATAATCCACTAGGACTCAAGGACTCAAGAAAGGTCGTATTCTGCAGACCCGGAGGGACATAGATCGAAATCAGGGAGAGAGTGTGCCCCTCCCAACGCCCCGAGACCGCAGAATATCGTCCCTCTCATCTGCAACAACCGAGTCAACTACAAACGGGAGAGAATTCTTGAGAAGGATCCCAACAGCCCAGGACCCAGAAGTAAAACCTGCATTCGCCACCAGCCGATAGCCTTTCCTATTCATCGCCTTACATACATTTCCAACCAAGTGAGTTTCCTGAAGTAGGACCACATCCGGGGAATGTCTTTTAAGGAATTGTATAACCACACTGCGCTTGATTTTATCCCCCAACCCACTAACGTTCCAACTCAATACCCTCAAACTCCTACCCCCATCATGAAACAGAAAGAAGACCCAACAATCCTCCGAGCCCCGCACCATAAAGAAGCAGTCTTGAAATGCAATGCCTTGCGAAAACACAAACAAAACACAACAAATCAACATTTCTCCCCACCTCCCCCCAAACATCCCGTTACGCTACCCCCTGCCCTGCACCCCTGCTTACGGCTATCAAGCCTCCCCAACTTGCCTGTCGCCCCCACATTTAGAATAAACTACAAAAAGTAAGTCAGAGGAGGAAAGAGACCTACCGATAGCCCGTTGACACCCCTTATGTACTGTGCTAAGTCAGTGATCCAAAACATAACAACAGTGGACCATTCCCCAGCTCTCCCCGGGTCCCAGAACAACAGCTCTCCTTCTTGTTTTTGCGCACCCCCGTCTTCTTCTCCACTCTGTCTATGGGGCTCTTGCTGGGCAGTTAAGGTGTCCAGCCAATCTACAACGGTCTCTGGCTTATAAACGAAATAAGTTCTCTCTTCATGTTCGATTCTCAGCTTAGCCGGGTACAGCATGGCGTATTTGAGTCCCATATCACGAAGCCTTCTTTTCACCCCCATAAAACTCAGTCTCTGCTTCTGGACTGCTTGCGTAAAGTCCGGAAAGAAACTGATGGACGAGTTTTCATACTTCAAGGGGCCCCCCGATCTGGACGCCTGGAGGATTATGTCTCTGTCCCTAAAATTAAATATTCTGGCTATCAAGGGCGGGCCACAAACACACGGTCTACCTCCAGGAATTCTGTGTGCCCGTTCGACGGTGAAGAACTTGCTCAGGCTTTTGGGTCCAAGGTGATTGATTATTAGACGCTCCACAAAGAGATCGGCCGCTTGCCCTTCTGCTTTTTCCGGCACCCCAATGATACGAATGTTATTCCTCCGGGCCCTCCCTTCAAAATCCTCCAGTCGACGGACAACAAGTTCATTGGAGGCCCTAAGAGTCCGTACTTCAGACTGTAATTCAGTGACGTCATCCGTAAGACTGGCCGTCTTAATGTCCAAAGACTTTACTTTCTCACTCGTCTTCGTGAGGTCCGTCCGAATCAAGTTAACCTCAATGGACGCAGTGTCCAATTTAGGAGCAAGGGTCTCCATCTTCTGTCCAAGCGAGGACTTGATCCCATCAATGGCGGCCATCAAGTCTTGCAATGTCGGCTCCACTTCCAGGGCAGAGGCGTCTTTTACTCCTTCTTGTGACTTTCCCAGTCCACTTGGCGACCCCTTAGTTTGTGCATATCGGTCCATGTTGTTTGATTGCGTATACCTTCCCCCTCTAGTGTTCTTCGCTTGCCATTTGTCCCCCTCCGGCTTGGTCGCCATTTTGGGACAATCCTATATTCGTCGTCCGATTCGGGGAAGCGGCACTTGGCAATCGTTGTTGGTGGACAATATCAAGTCCCTTGCTTTCGACCCTTCAGGATAGTTCGCCAACCATCCGTGGTTCTGCGGCACCCATCAGTCAACAGAGAGACGAGGTCGCAGTAGCCACGCGACACGGCACGCGGTCAAAAGCCTAGTTTTTGGGTCCGTAGGCCTCCACACTTATGAAATGTCCACACTGCATGGCCCACTGACACCGGCTGGGGTGTCCAACAATCAGCAGTGCACCTCGGCCAGATCACCAAGCGTTCCCGTCGAAATCGAAAGTGAAACCAAATGGGGCCGTGAGGCCAGACCGGCCACTTCCGGTACCCAGCGCCGTTGTTGTCGAACTACGCCATGGGCACTATGCCAACCCAAGCTCCGGGCATCCGAGAGAAACAGGCCGCAAACTTTCCGACTCTACAACTCCGGTTTCCGGGGCGCCTTCGGGATGCAGTTTTCAGCATTCAGTACTCCTTCGGTTCCACTGCAAGAAGCACTCCACAGCAGACAGGATTAACGACAGGATATATTCGGGGGGCTACGGGGGTCTCGGGAGCCCCAAGCTCACGCGGCCATCTTGGATGCACGCGAAGCTCCTCCTCCTATTTGTATTATTAAGGTTTAAAACTGTGTTTGGCCACAGAGTTGGCTAATTTCCATATTTATGCCTTTTAGATTGGAGACTTTAGAGCTATTCTAAGCTTACTGCTAATATTTAACACAGTGCTGACAAGCGGTAGACTCAGGTACTTGACCTGCTTGCTTAGAATCTTTGCCTATGGATATAATTTGAGGTATGGTGAGTATATAAATGGCTTCCACCCACATCTTCTCATGTATTTCATTATTAAAAGCACAAACAATAATGTCTGATCTATCTAATATGTACTTGACAACGTAGACCGCATTTACTGTTTTGACTGCAAGTCATCCATGCCGTTATCACATATACTACTGACACATGCACAATCACGAAGAATGCCTGATCCACTCAAACACACTAAAGGGCATGATCAGCACTATCAGTATTGACTGCAAGTTACCTGCATCCACCTCTCATTCTCCACTTGGTATGAGTGTGATTTAGAATTTTGATGTGATTCTTACTACAGAACACTGAGGTATAAGCAGGTTCTATGTTATATCATACCAAAAGCTCAATGTTCCAATTGATGGATAAATCACTCTATTACCTTCGGAGATACTGCAGAGGTCTCCAAGGGCATCTGGATAGGTCACCTCACCCACATATTGCCGTGACATGCTTCAACATTGGTGACCTATCCACACCAAGGTAGGCAGGTACCACCTTGGTGGATTCCATCACTAGGGCGCAGTTCCTAATCAATGTTGCTGGATAACAGCAGGGATCCAGATTGTTTTCTAAAAATATCTTGGGGTAAACCGACCAGGTTTCCCTTTTAATACTTGGGTACCATAGATATGGCTCAAATCTCGTCAAGTGTGGATGTTTAATGAAGACAGTGTATTATCTATCCAACCAATTAAGCCAACATGTTTTGGCCTTGTGTATTGCCAAACAGTCAAAACCCTCACCAGGGCTTCACTAATCCCTGCCTTTTTGTCACTCAGTTAATGCAACGTGATGAGGCATTAGGCTTTCGTACCTATACTAGTTTTATGGTAACAAGTCCCTTTGAGCAAAAGCTCTCCACTAGTAATAGGTGATTGTACTTTGGTGATGACGTGGAGGTCACTTACTGAATAATACAGTAATGGAAACTTTTTTAGCATAATTTCTCGCCCTGAGGAAGTCATTAAATTAATCAAATACGAGTAGGCTAGAACGGAAAATTACATTATCAAAGAAAGATCTGCGACATAATAACATTTGGATGTTGAACCAGTCTGTTTTTAGTTAAAAGACGAAATAACGTTTGAACACTGTCAAACCGACCACCAGAATCCCCCATTGGCTATGGTAGGCATTGAGTTCAATGTTAAACAGAATTCTAGCCCCTGGTGCGAGAGAGTCATTAAAATGTCTGGGGCTGTAACTTGGGCCCAAAAGGAGCTAGGAATTTTTGTTTTCTTTATGTATTCTTTTTTAAATCAATGGTCTCCTTTGCTTACCTCTTGCATCCTGGTCATGTTTTAAAGCGGTCCAATACACTCATGGGTCATATTTGCGCTATATAAATCTCTAAATAAATAAACCTTTCATTTAAAAGTGAAGCACTGAGTGGACAATTAAGGTATGGGGTGTTACCTATTATGTTATACTGATTCTGAAACTCTAAAACTCTTAACCTCCAAGAATAAGCCTGGACTGCTCATCCTAACTACCCTGAAAGAATTGAGGGCCATATGTATGAAGCCTTTTGTGATTCGCAAAGGCCAAAATTCGCAGAATTTCGGCCTTTGCGAATCGCAAACGGCCTTTTAGCATGTTTTGGGATGTATGAGACATTCCCAAAATAAGGAATTTCAAACTTGTGCGATTCCTTATTTTGCCATAGCATTTAGGGAATCGCAATTTTGCGATTCCTTAAATGCTATGTATGTAGCATTTTTTGCTAGCGAATTTTGGTTAAGGAATCGCAAATTTCCACCAACTTGTAGTTGGTGGTAATTTGCGATTTCTTGTAAATATGCACAATTGTGCATTTGTGAGGGTGGCATATGAAGCACATACATGCCCATTGGGCATGTATGTGCGCTATATGCACACACATGTAATTTACAGGGGTGCAGCAGGTTGTCCTTGAGACACACCTGCACCCTTGCAAAAATTCTCAAATTGCGATTAGCAATTTGCGAATTCGCAATTTGAGAATTATTTGGAAATCATTCCTATGGGCCTCCTGGCCCATAGGAATGCATAGGAAAATATTCCTTAATTGCGAATTCGCAAAATGCGAATTCGCAATTAAGGAAGCTTAAGGAATCGCAAAATAAATGCTATTTTGTTCATACATACCATTTTGCATTTCCTAAATAGCGATTCCTTAAAATTCGCTATTTAGGAAATGCAAAATAGTTTGATGGTACATATGGCCCCAAGTACCTAAAGGGTGTCCTGTGGCTATCCAGTTTGGAGTGCAAACAACTGTGACTTTTGAACGCCAGAAATAAACAATTATATCCACACATGGTAGGGGCCGTAACCTCCGACGGAGGTGGAAGCTTACGAAAAAGTCTCACAGAGTAGGACAAAATACAGAGAACAGGGTATGTTACATTAATGTCTCCTCGTATCATATTTCATGACATGGATAGATTGATATGACATTGCAGGCCTTATGGCCCTCACAACAGCAAATGCAAAAACATTCAAAATAATGAAAAACAAGTGCAGTATGTAGCTAGCCTGAAGTCGCAGAATGACGAATAAGAACATTAGCATCCATCTTTTTACCTGGTTAATGTATATTCCCTGAGGCCTGAGTGCAGATTCATGGCTGAGAAAGTTCCAATGCATCCCCGTAGTCGTTTGTCTCGTCCAGCCTTCCAGGTCACAAAAAGAGGACTACAATGTTTAAAATAAAAGTATAAAAAGAGAGAAGCAGACAACAAGAATTCAAACAAGAAAAACTTGATTATCAAATATATCATGAATAACAGCAGGAGAAGAGATCGATGTACCTAAAACACGATAAGAAACAAATAAAGGAAGTCCATATGACAAACGAGTGACCAGATATCAGAATTAAACTGACAGATGCATTAAGAGTGTTTAATAACAGGTAGATGACAGAAAAGCATATAAAGGCACTGGTGGTGCAGACATATCTAGATCAGTTTATAAGTACAAAATAACGGATGTTGCTGGACAAATAAAATGTAGCAGAGGTATAGCAAGAGCAAATCTAAATAAGAGAGAGCACAGACAACAAACAGCAGGGAAAGGTCACTAGACACAAAATTCAGTGAACAGAGGTCACATATGTTCACACTTTATTCAAAGGGAGAGGTAGAAAGAAGTGAAAAAGGAGGAAAGTCATACACAATCATAGTATAAGTCTTTAAACTCCTACACCAGTCAAAGTCACCAAGAAACATGTCTTTTATTATTCAAATACGGCTGAGGTGAAAGCCCTTCACATAAATCTGAAGCTGTGTTTTTTTTATTTTAGTGTGATTGACAATCATGCATGTCCACCTGATAGGTGTGGAAGTCAAGAGAAAAGTCTCACAGGGTAGCACAAAATACAGAGAAAAGGGTATGTTACATTAAGTGTCACTTCCTATAATATTTCATGACATGGATAGATTGATATAACATTGCCGGCAATATGGCCCTCTCACAACAGCAAATATCAAAACATTCAAAATAATGAAGACCAAGTGCAGTTAGGTAGCTAGCCTGAAGTGACCGAATGCCAAATAGAAAAATTACCATCCATTTTTTACCTGGTTAATGTATATTCCCTGAGGCCTGAGTATACCAGTCAAAGTCACCAAGAAAGATGCCTTTTATTATTGAAATACTGCTGGGATGAAAGCCCTTTACACAAGTCGGAAGTTGTGTACTTTTATCTTAGTTAGACTGACAATCATGCATGTCTACTTGGGGAGTGGGTGGGGGAGGGGGGGTTTGCATGTAATCAAAAATGTCCTTGTAATCATGAAGGAAAGTTTCAATTTTATTAAGGACACAGAGGCGAGGATTATGCCTGCTTTCTTTATTTCCTTTCCAGCAGCTTTCAACAAAATATCTAAAAAACTATCTTTCCCATGGTGTACAGGGGAAAGGTCAACAAGAATCCACCAATGTGCAGTCCAGGATGTCCACATAGGCATGAGTCCCCTGGATAGCTTCCTCTTTCTTGACTGCAACAGGTTTCTTCCACCATTTTCCGTTATTCTGCTTTAGAATCATCAGAACCTGAAATAATCCAGAACAAAAAGAATGAATCTGAACCTTCCTGCCTTGAACAGGTTAAAGGCAATAGACACACTGACCCAAACATGCGGTAAATACAACGTTGATAAGTCTACCACAACAGAATAAACGGAGTCAATGCAAAACCTGTGAGAAACATGCACAATTGAAATAAAACATACTTCGGAAAATAATAAATTAAGCAATACTTAGGCCACACTACTGTGGATGTACAGTGAAAAAGAATCCAAGACTTTAAAGTCCTCTAGGCTGGGCACAAGGATCTCACGAACCTTGGGCGGAAATAATCCTCCCCTCCATGTCATTAAAATAATTGGAACTTTCCTTCATGATTACTAGAACATTTTTCATTCAATATCAGGGCCGGAGGCAAGGATTATGCTTGTTCAAAGCTTATCCATCACCAATGACGCCCTACCAACAATTTTCTTAAAATGGAACCTTTTGAACATGGAGTCTGAAGATCAGTCTGCTGCATTGATACTGTCTTAAAAACGAGCCCCAAGGAAGAAAGCTTTAGAAGCTATTATGCCTCGAACAGAGTGGGCACCAAATTGCGAGATGCCAATGCCCGCTTCTTGCATGACCCAACAGATCCAACGAGCTATGGTGGGAGAAGTAACCACTTTGAAAGGCTTCCTGAGATATATCAATACATTTGACATTCGCCTGGTGGACGGAACTTTTCCGTCATGTTTTCATAAACCTTGAGACAATGGACGGGGGCGCTAGAGGGCGCGCTTGCGGAATGGCTGCCTAGACCTGCAGCTCCCGCTCCTTGGTCACTTATCCTGCCATGATCCTTCGCCACGGGGTGCCGCGGTGCCCCCAGGAGACCGGATTCCGCGTCCGGGGGGTGCTATCCACAATCGTGTCCAGTCTGGTGTGGCTGCGATCCCCAGAGCCGAAGATACGGGCTTCTGAAACCTGCCCGGTGCCTGCTCTGGAGCTGCCTGAGGCGGGCGCTCGGCCGCCACAACTACGTGACCTCGGTGCCTGCCACGAGGCTCCCAGGCCGCAACGGACCCTCGCCTGCCCGGTCCTGCTGAGACGGCGTGCGGAGAGGAAAGTGAAGGTAGGAGACTGCTGCCTGCTCTCCTTGGGTCTCCCCCCGGCCGTCACCGAGCTGCCACAGAAGGCGGGCTGCTCCTGCCGCGACGCCTGCAAACGCGGCACTACCTGGCTGCCGTGCCTGTCTCCCCTGGCGCCACAGCCCCGTACCTGTGCGGCGATGCCCGCCTGAAATCCTGGATCGGGTGTAGGGGTTGCCCCATCGCGCGGAGTTCCCCTGGCACTTTCCCACATTGCTGGGTTATGGACTATTTCGAGCGCTGGATGCGCTGGGGGCTGTACACGTATCACACAGCTGCCATACAGAGAGGCGCCAATCAATCTATGTGCCACGCTATTCCCGACACTGGCCTGCCTCCCTGGATCTGACCCTACAGCCCATCGGGGAGGGCCGATGCTCTGGCCTCTGCACTACCTGGCTATCACACAGCGAGTGCCTGCTACTGCAACAGGGTGCCCAGGACTGGACTAGTGACCACTACCACTGGGCGGTTGGTAACCATTTAGCGCTACTGGTGATACCGGCTGCATTGCGATATACTACAGCACACTGAGCCTGGGACCCTATTACCTACTCCTGGCTGTTTACTACCCACAGTGCTCTGTCGCCCTATCTCTTCCTTTTTGGCCTCTCACTTGCCTCCGGTCACAACCATGGGACGGCCTGAGACTCGCCAGCCTAAGCTGAGCTTCGATAACACACGCAAAAGCAACACGTCGACGCAGATGAATCCGGGGCCCAGCGTACCGCCACCACAGCCTGCCCCACCCATCGCTCCTGCTGCGGACCTTACCAACCTGATACAGGAGATGCGTCAAGGCTTTGCCACCATCGTAGAGAAGGTGGACGGCGTCACGGCTAGGCTGGACGCCCTGGTCCATAAGGTAGATCGCCATGAGGAGCGCCTTACATCTGCGGAACAGAGAATCTCCGACAACACCGATGCCGCCGCGTCCCATACGACGCAACTAGCGAGAATGGACAATCTCCTCCGCATCATAGCGGCAAAGAATGAGGACTTGGAAGCGCGTAGCCGCCGGAATAACATCCGCATTACGAATGTGCCGGAATCCACTGCTACGGGCAGGATGGAGCTCTATGTGGAGAAACTGCTCAAGGGTTCGATCGGAGATGAAGCTTTCTCATCCCAGTTCATTGTGGAGAGGGCCCACCGATCCTTGGCGCCTATGCCCCAACCAGGCCTGCCTCCGAGACCTATCATTGCTCGTCTTTTGAATTATCAGGACCGCGACACGGCCCTCAGGGCTGCCCGGACACAAGGATCACTGCGGTTTGAGGGCATTACCTTCTCCATTTATCCTGATTTCACCCCGATGGTCCAGGACGAGCGGCGCAAATTCCTCCCAGTGAAGAAAAAACTGCGGGAGGCCCAAATAGACTACGCCCTCTTGTACCCAGCGAAGCTTAGAGTCACCCACCAGGGCAAGCAACGCTTTTTCACCAACCCGCAGAAAGCTGAAGATTTCCTCAAGACGATCCGAAGAGCACGCAGAGATGGACAGGCCGCTGCAGACGAACAAGAGAATGATGACCTGCCTCCTGAGCACCATGCAGACTAACGGATCTTACATACTCTGACTCACATTTGCATCATACCGGACCACTAGCTGGCACTGACTCACCACTTGAGAATTGGGGAGATGCGTGAGCGGCGATCATCTGGACATTGCACCCCAGTGGTAACGTATACCAAGGACCACTCTCTCGGCCCTAGACTCCACCGAGGGCGGTACAGTTTGGAGCTATGGGCCGGATAGTGGCAGCGCGTACTTTCTGATGTACCCCTATTGGGTGTTCCCCACTGACTTATTGTTTGTTTGGCTGTTTGCCTCTCTGAAGTTGGGGGGGGAGGGTGAAGGGGGGGGTTCACGTTGAGGGGATCCAAGGCTACTGGCATGTTTGGGATGCTGGGGTGGGTGGGGGGGGGGCTAGTTTTTGTGAGGTTAGCATTGAATGCGCTGTGTATATATTACTTCGCCTGGTGTATGACTCGGTCCTTTGGGGGTGGCGGTGGATCCTTTGTTTGGCCCTCTTGGGCACTTTCGTCTTTGCTGTCGCTATGTCCATGGCTGCTGTGAGCACTGCTGCGCGACTGACATGTCTATCGTGGAATGTCCGGGGGCTGAACAATGCTAAAAAATGCAGGAATGTTATTGCTTACTTGAATAGACATCATGTACAAGTTGTAATGCTGCAAGAGACGCACATGCCCATACGCAGGGACAACTCCTTTGGACTCAAATGGGCGGGTACCCGTGCCTTCTCCTCCTATTCGACATATGCGAGAGGTGTGGCGATTTTCATTGCCCGTGGCGTGCCTTTTCATCGCTTTGGGGAGGAGGTGGACAGGGAGGGGCGGTATGTTTTGCTGTGGGGCAGGGTGGGACATGAAGTCTATTTATTTGTCTCTATGTATGCACCGAATGTTGACTCACCTGCCTTTTTTTCCACACTGTGGGGTAGGATTGTTTCCATAGGGGCACGACATGTCGTCTGGGGTGGTGATTTTAATCTGGCGCTGGCGCCCCCCCTTGACAGGGCGGATGGTGTTGGCTCCTACAAGCCCCGAGCCAGGGAGATTTTGGAGGGAGTGGTGGAGGAGGGTGGTCTGTTTGATGCCTAGAGACACCTGCATCCCCTCGGACGGGAGGGCACACACTTCACACCTCACACCGGGACATGGGCGCGCCTGGACTACTTCTTGGTTACCCGAGACATTACTATGGAACTGATAGGGGTTGAACACTTGCCCAGAACTTTTTCAGATCACAGCCCTGTGAAGTTGCAGTTCAGAACCCCTGGTTGGGACAGTCCGAGACCACAGTGGAGGCTAAGCCCCGACGTGCTCCTTGATGAGCTCTTTCGCACAGAGCTGGGTGAAGAGATTAGAGACTTCTTCCCTAGAAACAAGGGCTCAGTGGAGTCGGTAGTGCACATATGGGAGGCTTTCAAGGTCACTATTAGGGGGTTCTGCATTTCCAAATGTCACGGGGTCCTACGTGCTATCCTGCGCACCATCACCACACTAGAGACAGAGCTGCGTGCTCTGGAGCTCCAAATGGCGGTAGATGATGATCCACGCCTGCAGGTGACCTTTAGGGACACGCTATCCAAATATGAGGAAGAGGCTGCCAGGGAGGCGAAATATCGGGGTAAACACTGGGTGGCCCGGAGATACTGCGAAGGGGAGAGACCTGGGAAAGTGCTGGCTTCACTCACACACACGCCACGCGCACACAACACTGTCTTAGAGCTTACGGATGCAACTGGCGCCGCCATTAGGGAAACAGATGCGATCCTTACTACCTTCACGACACACTACTCGACACTATATACGTCCACTGCGGAGGAGGACGCTCCATATGCCGAATACTTGAGCGAAGTGGCCCTCTGCTGGCTTAGTGATGGAGATAGGGAATTCCTTGCGGCGCCCTTCGAGCTCGATGAGATTCGCGAAGCCATCATGTCCCTCAAAAACGGTAAAGCCCCGGGGCTCGATGGCATCCCGGCTGAATTCTATAAGGCCTATATCGAAATCATGGCTCCCGTGCTGAGTGAAGTGTTTGCCGAATCGTTGGCTGATGGGATACTGCCCTGCTCTATGCGGGAGGTGGTTATCACCTCGCTTCTGAAACCGGATAAGGATCCCACCTCCTGCGACTCTTACCGCCCACTCTCCCTTTTGAATTGTGACGTCAAGATCCTCGCCAAGGTCCTGGCCACACGACTTTCACTACTCATGACCAGACTTGTCCTACCTGATCAGTCTGGCTTTGTGGCGGGCAGGTCTACGTCTCATAATCTCCGCACCCTTTTCTCCCTGCTCCGCACAGTCCACCCTGATCTCCCTGTGGCAGCTGTGTTCCTGGACGCCTCCAAGGCGTTCGACTCTGTCGAATGGCCCTACCTCTTCTCGGTCTTGGCCAGCATGGGTTTCCCTAAAATGTTCTTGGCCTGGGTGCGCCTCCTATACACAGATCCCACGGCAAAAGTGCTGATAAATGGAAAATTGTCGCCACCCATCACCCTTACGAGAGGCACCCGCCAGGGGTGTCCGCTCTCGCCTCTATTATTCGCTATTGCAGTGGAACCTTTGGCTTGCCGCCTACGCCAATTACACCGAGCAGGAGCGGTACAATGTCTGCAGCAGCAAATCGATGTATCCCTCTATGCGGATGACATAACGCTGTACGTCAAATACCCGGATCAACACCTTAATCCCCTGCTTCGTGAGTTTGTCCTTTTCGGAGGTCAGTCGGGCGTTCACATCAATTGGTCTAAATCGCAATTTTTTCCTCTCACTGATGCTGTGCACGACTTCCCCCTAGATTACCCATTCGTGTGGTGCCGTGATGATCTCAGATATCTTGGGATTCGTATCGCGCGCACCAAGGACGAGACACTCCGCTCCAATTATGGCGTAGCCGTGACCAAACTTACTGCCTCCGTTGATAGGTGGATCACGTTGCCTCTCTCCATGGCTGGTAGAGCTTCCCTTATAAAAATGATATTATTGCCCCGATTCCTGTACCTTTTCCTCAATATTCCCTACTACCCTGGTGCCTTTTTCTTCAGGACACTTCGCTCGGAGCTGCGCAGACTTTTTTGGGGCGGTAAGTCTCCCCGTTTGAAGTGGTCGACATTGACCCTACCCTACGACCAAGGGGGGTTTGATGTCCCCGATTTCGAAACGTACTATTTATGCGCGCAGGCGCATTACGCCTATCATTGGATGGCCCCTACTCCCTTCATGCCACACATAGCGGTGGAGGACTGGATAGTACACCCCCTCCCGCTGAATGGCCTGCTGCACTGTCCCGAGACTTCCGTCACCACTTCGAATACCTCGGTTTCTTGCACGCTGGATGCATGGCGTCGCATTGCTCGGCGACTGCTCTGCACGCTGCCCTACTCCCCCAAACTTCCTCTTACTTATCATCCACGTCTTGCCTTGCTATCGGAAATAGGGTTTCGGCACCTTTGTGGCAAGCTTCTTATCGCCTGCTGGGGAGATCTGTTCCACGACGGACTTTTCAAATCAGCCGATCAATTTTTCGGAACGTATAACCATTCGCCCCTTGACCTATTTTACTATATCCGACTACGTGCTGGGATGCGTGACATCCTACCTGACTATCCTGATGAGCCTGCGACCCTGCCGCCACTACACTATCTTTTAGAGTCACAGGACGGGACCCATTTGGTCTCTGGGCTCTACCGCCAGTTTCGCGGGGCTGCTCCTTTACAGGCTTCTGCTGCCCGGTCGCACTGGACGGCGGAACTGGGAACAGATGTCTCGGATGACCAATGGAAATACTGCTGCGTATTAACTTCCCGCATCTCGGCCAGCTGCAGATTGAAAATAATACATTATAAATTCCTTCAGAGGATATATTACACGCCGGTCCGGAAATTCAGGTTTGGACTGGCCGATAATGATCGCTGCGAACGTTGCCGTGCCGAACATGCTGATTTTCTCCACCTGGCATGGTCCTGCCCCCAGGTTGCGGACTACTGGCGACAGGTCATCGAAGCCGTCGCAGAAATGGTAGATGAGGAGGTTCCTGCGGACCCTCTGGTAGCCATCCTTGGATATACCAAGCAATTACCTAGGGGATGCAGAAAATTCATTGACATAGCATTGCTCTTGGCCAAGAGACGTGTCGCTTGCCGCTGGAGCAGGGGCAGAGCTCCCAAGTTCAAGGACTGGCTAACTGACTTAACATACTGCCAAGACCAGCACACCACTTTTGCTGAGCTGCTGCCTCTCTCTTGCCGGCCTGGGAACATCTGGGATCCACTGGTACACTATTTGCTTAAACGCTCACCAGACGATGTGCAATCAAGCGACGCACCCGACACTCCCCAGCTACAGTGACACTTTTCTAGACATTGCCTGTGACCTTGGATAAACAGCGCTGCCTTCTTACCCCTTTCTGTGCCTAAGCGTCCTCCCTGCCACATAGGCGGACGGTCCCGCCTCTGGTAAACTATGTCCTTCATACCCTGCTGATCCTGAGATTACACTACGCGAACTTCCAATCACACTAGAAATCAAGACTAGGACAGTCACTTTCCCCGCGCAGCGCCACCTGCCAAGACGGCCGCGATGCACCACTACCATACACTAACGCAACACAGTCATGCGACACCTCTTAGTTTGTTACCTTGTTGGGTTGTTTCGTGGTTCTCGTTTCACAGACAACAAAACAATAGTGAGACTATTCTCTCGCTCAAAAAATCTGTTCGACTGCTGCTCATCCTCGCTTGGCCTGCTCCACCGGATACTGATGTGATACAGCGACACCCTATACTTTGCCGCCGGGCCCCCGGGATGCCGGCTCCCAGGCTGTGTATTGTTGCTTCTCCATTGCTGCCGGCCTCCGGGTTGTAGGCGATCCAAGCTGTGTATCCTACTACTTTTATCTCAATAAAGCAGATTTGAATCCCAAAAAAAAACAAAAAAAAAACCTTGAGACAATGGACCACACATAACTTAGGCAATTTGTCAAAAGCAGAAAAGGACACCACTTTAGAATTTTACTTGTACGGAAGAAGATATGGAAGGTGAACCTCTGCAGAGTAAAGACCCTTCCCGAAATATCTAAAGCCTGCACATCGGAAACACCACTGACACGACACAAGGCACAGAAGCATGGTGAGTCTGACAACTCCTTGCGCAACAAATACTTATTCTACTGCCAAAAACGGAAAAGGTGTAAAACCATGTTAACGTCCCATAAGGTGGAGTACCTAGGTTCCGGAGGAAGTGTTATACGATTCCCTCGCATTAGCTTACAAACCAAAGGATATTCACACACCAAGCTTCCTTGAACCAGGACATGCCCAGCAGAGATTGCTGACCCATAAGAGTTGATAGTACGATACTCCAAGCACTGTGACTCTTAGAATGCCAAGAACTTTACAATAGAGACCACTTGGCACCCCATGGTATCCTGGTTGTTTCGAAGGCACCAACCAACCCATCTGGCGCATGCCGGTCTGTAATGTTTGTTTGTGCCATCAGTCCATGCTGCTGCAAGTAATCCATCAGTTTCATGCGAAAGGCCAGCAGCATTGACAGAAATCCGCCAGGCCATAAAAGGCATGCGCCCTTGAATGATTAATGGGTGGCGATTGCCCTGGGGATGCTACAGTATATTCAGATTGGGGAGTAGAAGGATTGGAGAATCCCAGGAAAGTTCCAGAAGAACTGGAAACCATACTGGAGACCTTCAATAGGGCACGATCACAACCACTTTCACCTTCTGTCTGTGAACCTGGGATGAGACTCTCATAAAGCATATAGCCTGTCTCCAGAAACCAATCTTGGAGGAAGGCATCCGTCGCTGTTGCCGGAGGGTCTGGTTTCCAACTGAAATACCTGGGAAGTTGATGGTCCAGACATGATGCAAAGAGGTTTGCTGATAAAGTGCCTCAAAGGGCATTCAACCTCTGGAAAGTCAAGCGGTGCAGTTGCCTCAGACTCATGTCTGACCATGCCCTGGAGCACCAATCAGCTATCACATTGAACACTGCTGGGAGGTATTCTGCTGTCACGAGATATAGTGAGATAGGCATAAGGTCCAAAATTCCTTGGCAGGTTCCACCAACACCTTGGACTTGGTACGCCCAAGATGGTATATATAGCGGACCGCTGATATATTGTCCATCTTGAGAAGTATGCTGCAGGAGACCCTGTCCTTCGTAAAACATTGTATGGCAAACTATCTAGCAATCAGCTCTAGGCAGCTGATGTGGAGCTGCCGCTCGTCTCCTGAACATTTTCCTCTTTTAAAGGTGTCCCCCACAGAGAACTCCCTTGCTGGACTTGCTGACTTCTGATGCTATCACCATGTCCGGGTCAGAGCTAAATATGACTCGACCGTTCCACACCTTCATGTGAAGCAACCACCATCTCATTTCCACCTTCACCTCTTCTGTCACCTATTCTGAGTACTGAAGGCCCCCGTCTGAGATAGAAAGCCTTGAGGGCTCTGTAGTGGAGAGGGCCTGGAACAATTACCTATATAGAAGACAACAGAAGACCGAACACCCTAACTACATGCCGTAGTGATGTAGTGGGTCTGACCAACATTCTCTTCCACTCTGCGGATTTTCCTGACTTGCCAAGGAGTCTATGACAAAACCGAGGAAGGTAGTCTGTTTGGACAGAACTAGTAGAGATTTTTGTTTGCTGATCACAAACCTTACACTTTGCAGAAGGTTGAGCGCTGTCTGCAACTGCTGCGTCAGCCGCGACGGGCAAAAGGAGACCGTTGCAGCAGATTATGAGGCAAAAGCCCGAACCCTTAGAGTTTCCACCTCTGGCTTGAGAATCTAGGTGAACCTTCAGGGATAGACCAAAAGGAAGGGTTGTAAACTTGTAGGTTTGGTCTCTCCATGTGAACTGAAGGAAACTGCAGTGTGGGGTGGGAATGGGGACCACCAAGTAGGCGTCATCCACATCTGAACGTACTAACCAGTTGTCCGGTCGAAGGAGATCGCGCAGAAGATGGATACCATCCATATATATATATATATATATTTTTTAATTATTTTTATTGACACATACAACCAAAGAAAAATAAGCACTGGGCGACATCCGAGCATATGTCCGTTGGTACATCTTCCAAATTACAGAATAATAAGCAAACAATAGAACTAGGGATCAAGGCATTTCCGACATGACAGCATCCTCCCTTGCTGCTGGGGCAGCACAAATATCTCCTCTGAAACTGTTCCAGGCCCCCCAGATTTTCCCCCACTTCCCGGGCCTCCCCCTGGCGACATATACTGATCGTTCTCTATACATACTCTAGTCTAAGTCCTCCATCCATTTCCCAATCTGGGGGGTCTGACTGGCCTCCCACAGCTGGGTGATTTTTCGCTTGGCCACGGCACACGCCAGCGCAACCCATATTTTCCCATGTGTGGTGAGATCAGTTGGCTCCCAAACATTCAGGAGAAAGCGGCGTGCCTCCACCCCCAGGCTCACACCCCACACTTCACGTATCTTGTCATGAACATTGACCCAATATCTCCGTATGTCAGTACAATCCCACATGTGCATAAACGTTCCGGTCTCACCACAACCCCTTCGACACTGTCTGGTCACAGCCAGCCCCATTCGCACCAGCCGCGGTCCCGTAACATAAGAGCGATGAAGGACCTTCACCTGCACCAACCGAAGCCTCATCTGTATTGCGATCACTCTTGGGGAAGACACGGCCTCCCTCCAGTCCTCATCAACCAAAACCAGGCCATCTGCTCCCCATTGTTCCCTAAGAGTTACAAGCGGGTCCTCCGTTTGGTTAATGAGTTTTTCATAAATCAGGGAAATTGTTTTGGTCGGAAGATGTCCGTCCAACACTCAATCTTCCAACGGGGAGGCCTCCGGGGGTGTAACTCCATGGAGGATTTTGGCCAGCAATGCGTGTCTAATCTGTGTGTACCGAAGACGCTCGCTCTCCCGCAATTGATGTCGTTCCTGCAGAGCCTCAAATGTAAGGATCCCATCCTTCCCCCACATATCTTTGACCTGTGAGATCCCAATGAGATCCAATCTGTCAAAACCTTTTGTCTTCCATAGGCCTCCCAGACATTCAGTGTTCCATAATGGCGTAGCCAAAGTTATCCTCCCGTCCCATTTAAGCTAACGATTGACCTCATGCCACACCTGCACCGCTACCGCCGCAGGCCCAACCAGGGGAAAGCGCCCCTTTCTGGCATACAAAACCCTCGTATATTCACCGTTGGGCATCTGACCAGGGTCCATTGCATATCCGGGGTCAAGTGGTGAACCATAAATTGCTTGATTGATCGCCGCCAGCTGGGACTCCCAATAATACTTCTGAATATCTGGCAGGATATCATCCATCTTAAAAGTGTTGGGAACCCAGCCACTCTCTCAGGTTTATCACCGGGCGTTGACCACCATCTGCCTTGTCCATCAAACAAATCAAATATTGCTGAGGAAACCTCATGGATGGAGGCACGTGAGGGGAAATGGCATGTATTTTAAGCAGATCCGCCACCTCCTGATCTATTAGTTTGATCTGATCTACTGCAAAAACCAGCAGGCAAGGGTGGGACTCTTGAATCGGTTCCGTGAAATTCTATATGAAAACCCTTGATGGTCTTAAGAACCCACGTTTCAGAAGAAATTTGCTCCCAATTGTGCTTGAACCGCTGTAACAGGCCTCCCACCTTCATTTGGGAAAATAAGGAAACTGCCCTCTGGATGGCGCCTAGGGAACCGTGCCCGCAGTGACCCTGTCGTGTCTGGAAGAACTCTCCTTGTTCAGACAGATCTTGGGACTTCTTGAATCCTCTCTTAGGGCCTCAGGTGTAAAAACGGCCGGCCGAGCATCCTGTGCCACGTCCAGCCCCAACACAAATCATTTAAGGAGATGAACATGGCTACGAACTTGCTCAGCTCTGTAATGAATGGCTCCTTGAAGAGTTCATTCATTTCATTCATTTCAATCTTTATTTCGGCATGAATACCATAAAAGAACAATTACATAGATACAATAAAACATTTCTTTTAAAAAACAACTTGCTATATAAGTTCATTCATTTTTCAAGTCAATCATATGAAATAAAAGGCAAGGAATTTAAAAACATTCATAATAAACTATTCTTCCTTAATTGAGACAGTTATGGACAACAGGAAATGAAATTTCATCAATTATCCCCCTATTATGGGTTGAGCAGCAATTTTGACATATCAACTTTCTTACAATCTATAACCCAGTTTTCTTCTTTGGAAAAAGATACTATACAAGAATCTGCTAACACTAAATACAATAGGTTGGCTTGTATTGGTCGAGAGGATCCTTAAAGCCTGAGAACATGATCTTACACCTAATGTTAGACATATTGGTTTGATCCATCTTTTTCTGGCCTGAGCATATGCTGGGCAGAAAAAGAGGATATGTAACTCGTTTTCCTTTTGGTTACATCCACACATGGGACATGGTTCATCTTCCACATGGTTTGACGTGTTTGCACCGCCAGACCAACGTGCCAATGTTGAGCCAATTTGGAGATTACCATATCTAAATTTCAGAAATAGGGTCTTTGCTGGAGGTGGTTCTATTTCGTCTAAAAAGGTCTCAAAGAATGGATCGTCTTTGAAGGTAAGGAACCTTGTTACAAGTGTCCCACTGGATGAAGCGCTTTTAGTCATGTCCGTGATGTACGACCAAAAGGACTTTTTTACCATGGTTTTTGAATTAGGTGGAAGTAGATCTGGATGTTCCCAATAGTGTGTCAGACCTAGTATGGTAAGCCAGAATTTAAAGAGTTGCCTTGAGCCACCATGCCTGCCTCGGAGGAGGCAGACCCCCAATTTGGGATCATTCTTCAAGAGGAGGGAATGACGAATATCAGTTGAGAGACTGTAATTTGCGTTCCCTAAGAAGGCGACAGCATGCTGCACCCAACCTGTTATCCTCTTTGGGGAAAGGGGGTTTCCTGAGGCCTTGGCCTCCTCCGCCAGCTCCAAAATCTTAAAATAGGACCACAGATGTCTAAATAGCCTGTCCTGGCAAGACTTCCAGGACCTATCAATGCCCTTATTTAGGTCTCTAATATATTTCTGGAGGAAAGTGGCCACTCTTGAAGCAATTTCTGGGGTTGCTGCCACCTTACCCGATAGGAAGGGGCCTGGGCATTCCACCATAAGGCATGCTCAGACCTACTTATCTAGGGGCTTTCTGAGGCACCCTGCGTCAAATTTGGAAACCTTACTGGAAGGGGTCCACCCTGCTGAGTGGGTGTGCAAGAGATCCTCAGGGACCAATGAGGGGCAACATGGCTGGGAAGGGCTGGCCTCGTCTCTTAAATCGCCATGGGAGTTATCTTCCTCCCCATCCAGGCCTTGGAGGTGGGGGCAGGGGGTTGGAACAGTCGGTCATGTCTGCTAGGGTGTGACCAAGCCAGGAAAGCCTTTTTGAAGCGTTCAAAAGCCCCTAAATCTATACCAGAATTATTTCTGCAATCAGAGGCACACTTAATTAAAGGGGTAGGCACCAGGTTCGAATGGGGGTTCTGGTAAGCATAGGCCAATTGCGTAATGCAGTGTTTCAAAAGTCCCATGGTCGCGGCCGCTGCCAATGCCTAATGGATGGAGGCATCCACTGCCTCGCAGAATTCGTCATTTAGATGGAGGAATTGTAAGGACTCCTTCTCTTTGTAGTCTTCCTCAATGAGCCTCCTGAGTTTGTATGTAAATGCAACGGGCAAATGGACCTGCAATGCACGCTTAGCAGCCTGGCAGGCTGGGGTAAACACCACAACTGGAAATAGCTTTGAGAAGTCTGATCTTAATATGTTGTCAATGCCACAATAGGGAGCAGGTTTAGGCAGCCTGAGACTTTAATTTTTGGCAACTGAAACAGTTTAGGATGGGGCCACGCTGAGAGTGTGAGGTAAAACGAGCTTCTGCCCTGTATTGACGCACCCTACCTTCACTGGGTGTCCGAAAATGCCTAGACCCTACCCATGTCAGTCAGGAAGGATGGGGTAGAGGTTCTGAGAGTATGTTGGCAAAGCACGTTACAGGCGCCGACCGGTAGTGGCTAAAGGAGGAATTACAGACTTGTTCACACACAGGCGTCAGGCTGTTAGTGAAAGCACTGGTCTGTGAGGCAAGGGAGTATGGGCATCCAGGTGGCTTGAGCAGGCTCAGACTCCGCAGGGGCGCTGACCTGTCAGTAGGCCTAGGCTGTAAATTCCGTTCCGCTCGTGGAATTTGCTGAATTTGGGTAATTTTGCTTTCTGCGGAGACCGCGGAATTGCCAAAAATTCCACAATCTGCGGCGTCACAGAAATATTTGCTTGTTTGCACTTTCAAAATGCGCATTCGCCAGATAGTTCTCCCCGGGCACGCAAAGAGCGATCGCGAACAAGAAAAAAGCATTGCAAACACGCGGAACAAACAATTCCGCATGTTCGCTGAAGTTTGCGTGCTCGTGGAGATTTTGACCATTTCGCAGGGTTTTGGTAGCGCGCCTTCGCAAATTCTACCCACCCCTACCTGTCAGATCTAACGGAACTGACCGCAGCGTGCCTTCGCAGACCAACACGACACGCATTTGCGTGATTTGCCCTCTAGTAACCTTTGTGCCTATCGCACTGACGCAGCTCAAGGCTTCACAGGGCACCACGAGTTGAGCGATGAAAAACACTCCAGGGGCACATAATTAAGGAGGGGCGCAATCGTCACCCACAATAACGCCACAAACCGCAGTAAAAGACACTATTTGAACAGTATAAACACGATAGAAGAGCAGTAACAAAAAGTGTACTTAACCGCTGCAAGCAGGACAAGACAGGGGAAGCTATTCTGCCTTTGTGGACATCCTGGTATATTGTTGTTGAGCTTTTCTCACTGTGCACCATGGGAAAGACCGTTTTTTTTTGTTATTTCATTGAAAGCTGCAGGAAAGGAAAAAAAGAAAGTAGAGCATAATCTTCGCCTCCGGTCGGGACATAGAATTCACATTTAGGTCTACATCAGTGCTGGGCTCCAAGGTCAAACACTAAAACCGTATATATGCACTCTGAGTTCTTAGAGAAATGTAAAAGTGTCCAGGTTACCGATTACAAGATCTCTATTGCTTACTGACTTTTTCTGCAGCAGCTCAAAGTCCCTGGGCAAACGGAACCTCCTTCTTCCCCACAAACAAGAAAGCCATTTCATATATGCAGGTTGAAGAAATGTCAACTTCGAAATTACTATTATTTTTTCTTCATGTTAGTCACATCCCTCAGTCTTTGAGACCTTCTGTACTCTACAGGAAAGATGTTTCACAGGGCAACCAAGCTTTCTGAGAGGAACTCGACCACACTGTCTTGGGGGATCGGAATTACTAGTCCTGGAGAAAGGTTCTGGTTCCAAATAATAGAGTCCAAACCAGAAGACACTCTTTCCAATAATCAGGGACGCAAGAATCCTTCAGAGCAGCATGCGGACAAGTCTTGTTCACAAATGCACCCAGGGCCGGCTTTAGGGCAGTGCGAGTGGTGCAGCCACACCGGGCGCTGACCTGTGGAGGGGGGCACTGACCTCAGGAGGGGCGATGTATTTAGTAATAAGGTATGATTGGAGAGATGAGGGGCACTTTTGCCGGGTCGTTGTAAGAGAATCCGAGGAGGCGGTCATAGGGTGTGGGGGCGCTAAAAAGGATTGTCGCACTGGGCGCCACCAGCGCTAAAGCCAGTCCTGAATGCACCAAGCAGTTCTCAATATGTGATTGAAACGACAGAGGTTTTAAAAGGCCCAACCCAGTGTACGAATGTATGCAACTCTAAAGAAAATAACACTAAAGTTCTTCAGTTTCCATGTCCACTTCCTATATGATCAGCAAAGTGACGCAGTTCCTGTTCCATGTGTATATTTTGCTGCAACAGATTTCAGAGTCCAGTGCACTACATAAGTAAAAGATGTCAAAGGGATAGTGTTTTCTCTCCTAACCTCTGCATACCAAGAAACAAAGAAAATCTCCTTGCATCTAGATCTGAAGATGAATCATCTAAAAAAAGAGGCCTTGTTGTTCTTCTATGTAGCCCTTTCTTACAGAAGGCCTCTGAACCCCGACAGTTAGCTTGTATAGCCTCTATGGGAATTTAGGTGCGGGATGAGACATGGCGGGGGTGATTTAGTTAAATAAATTAGATTCGGCTATTGCGGTGTTCCAGTCAGCAATATGACAAAATACAATACATACGCAATGTAATATTTCGATGGATTGTGGCATAATCATTTAACTAGTAGAGAATGTGTGATACTTAGACCACAAAGGATGCGCTCATTTCACATGAAACAAGAGAGTTTCTTCACTCATTCAACGTGTAAACATTACAATTACTTCCATAAATTTCATAAATCCATAAGCTTTTAGTTTAATGAAATCAAAACTTCTTTTATTGTTCGTTGAATTATCCTCCTGTTCGAGGTATTTCAGTTAATTCAATTTAATCATGAATATTTCCTTGCGTTACGTTATGCCCAATGCATTTCGGGTTAAAGGTATAACCCTTCAACAGGGGCCTGTAAATGAAAACATACAGGACCTTAGCATTCAGAAAACACCAAATTAATACGTTTTGCAACAACTTTAAACAAGAAACAATGTATCACAGCTAGCTGGGCAATATACATATATCATGGCTGTTGCCCTATACACAAAAACATTTTCAATAAGTGTACACACACTGTTGGACTTGGCCTTTTTCCCCCAAAATTTTTCGCTTTTGACCCCCTTACCTAGGATGTCTCCCCCATGGGATTAAACCTGTATAGGCCATGAGTGGTGTGAGACACCTTGTTGAAAATGTAAAATTACATGTTGTTAAATGGTGTACAGAAAATATCCCCCATTTTGAAAATGTACCTGACTAAAATGTACTGTGATTTTAAAATGGATGCCATGGCCCTGGGTAGTGCCACCTGACTGCGTTAGGTTGGCGGTCTAGTTAATATTACCCAGCTACCCCTAGCTTTTGGAGGGAAAGCCTGGCACCCAGGGTGCTCACCCCCTCCCCTAGAACCAGTTTAGGCTAGATGTGCCAACATACTAGAAAGTCCTGGCACTGCCTGGGAGGAGGGTATAAATAGGGAGAAGTGCCACCAGAGAGTCAGTCAGCGCTGGGACAAGGAAGAGAGGGGACCTGCTGTGAGGTGCTACCGCCACATGGGCCTGTGAGCTGGGCCCTGCACCCCTATAAACCCCCCTCTGCTGTCCCCATGGGCCCCTGACAAGGGAGGGCCCCTACCCAGGTCACTGAAGCTGTTTGGACCGGGTACCACGCTAGCGCTACGTGAAGAAGCGCCCAGGAGGTGAGGAGTGTGCCCCTGAGGAACTGTTGTGGGACTGTCCGCCCGCTTGTGAAGCTGTGGCCCCCTTCAAAGCGCCATCCGGGGAAGAGTATGCCCCTAGGAACTGTCACCCCCTTGTAGGCACTGCCTGTCAAGCGCTATAATAGAGAAGCGCTAGAAACTCGAACTGTGCCCTGCATAGCGCTGTGTGTGGAAGTGCTGGAGAAGTGCTGAATTCCTGCCCCTCTGTGTGGCCTGAGAAAGAAGCTGAGAGCTGCGTGCAGAGGGAGGAGCAGTGCGCTGTAAATAGCGCCACCTGCTGAGGAGAATCGCGCTGTGTGGCCTGAGGGCACTGTGAGGGGAATCGAGCTGGAGGAGCCTACCCTCGTTTTGGCGCGCTGTCCGCCATTTAATTAATTAATTAAGAAGGGAGCCTACCCCTTATCGCAGCCCGGGTGCTGTGGAGACTGTGAGGAGATTCTTTAACCAGAAAGGGAGCCTACCCCTTGTCCTGTCCTCGCGCTGAGTGGCAGCGCCGAAAATCACCGCCGCGGCCCGGCGCTGTCGTGGGGACCCCCCCATTGTTGTGGTGATCGTTGCCGCGGCCCCCGGTGCCAGGAGAGGGCCGCCGATGTGTGGAGTGGGCCGCGCTAGGCCCTGAAGCCGGCCTGACCCGCATCACTACGGCTGGGGCGCCGGTGACGTCTTCCGCCACGCCCCCAGCCACGCCGCGCACGGATTGGCCTGCGCGGCCGTGACCTCTGAAGGCCGCGCAGGGATTGGCTGTTGGCCGGGGAGGCCTGGAGGAGCGGAATCCAAGCCCCGGGTCCCCGTGAGGGAGGAGGGGGACCCGGGTGAAGAGTCGTTGCAGAGCCCCGATCGAGAGTGACCAGAGCAGGAGCCTACCCTGCCGGTCTGCGCCCTGAGTGTGGGGCTGGGAGGATAGGCGGGGCCGGGGCACACTGTCGGTGCCAGCCCCGCCTCCCCAAACAAAGCCGGAAGAGAGGCCGTCGAAGGAGGCCAGCCGGAGCGGGTGCCCACACTGCCGGTGAGTCCCCCGCCCAGCTCGGGAGTAAGGAGAGGCCTGGGCGGAGGCAACGGAAAGGCTACGGGGCCCCCAGTGAGCTGAGGGGAGCCCCGCGACAGAGGGAACCGCATGCCTGTAGATAGGCGCCAGTAGTCCACGCAAGGGGCCTGAAGGCCCGAAGACAGCAGGTAAAGCCCCGGGGAGGGCGGAGAACCGGCACAGAAACGGGGCCTTCCTGAAGCAAGTAGGGGGACCCAGAACTGCCCCTCCCCTCAGAAGGACTAGAGACTGGCCCCCTTAAGGTACCAGAACTGGGCCCTGTGCCTATTAAGGATTAACCCCGCGCTGGGGGTACTGGTGATTGTAAATTCCTAAGGAAAGGTGCCTACTTACCTGATGTTTCCTGCCTGTTGGTTGATCCATGACTATTGAAATGATGTGCAGGTGCTGGTTCCAGGAAATGCTAATTGAGCTCCTTTTTATTGCATTCCTTGCAGGGGCGGGCTTGGTAGAATGTTTATGGTGAAGCTACCAGGGTCATAGAATTGCACCCCTGTGAAATGTTTTAATAGGGGAAGGTAGGGAGAGGTTGACTACCCCCCTTTGCTCCTGCGGTGGGAGGATTAGTAGACTAAGCTGCATTGTGATGACATGCCCAGTGTTACGCCTAAGCTAGGGGATCAATGCCCAGGTGCAGTGGGATTCAAGCCTGGTTTATATGTTATTGATGCCAATGCACTACCTGATATTTGTGTTGCAGGTTGGGGGCTAAGGAGTCATGTTCCCGCCAAGTGAATTTTTCCCTTACATAGATGTCATAGATTTACCATATTGGAGATACTCCTACAACGCTGCGATATGGATCCTGTTAAACAGCGTCTGCAGGCTGAATTTTTTTTGGGATCAAAAAACTGAATTCCCTCCAGCCAATAGGGATGAACGACAGAATTGAATTTGCATGCTTTCTATGAACTAATTTGATTTTAACACAGCAGAGTGATTTAGGCCCTTCTTTCCCCCCTATGATGTACACATTACATGGACAATCATGAACTCATCCAGCGATTTGATTATAAGATGCATATTCTTTTCATTGTTTATGTGTTTTTTGCAACCATTTGTTGTTATATAATCCATGCATCATGAGCTCAATCACTGTATATATTATGTGCATAGCTAACCCATTGACAACTTTATTATTCCAAACATGAGGGAACACGTGACCTGTAGCTCTTCGTTACTATAGCTACTGAGCTCGCGCTCACATTATCCGATGAGCACTATGGCTTTATCCCGTCCAAACACCCTGAGCCGATCTTATTTTTTGATATGGTCATCACTACTTCTAGATAACGCACGACATACAATGCCGTTCGAGGGCAATTTGCAATATTTTGACAACTTTATTATTCCCGACACTCACGATCACGTGATAGGAACTTTCATCCAATGGGAAAGCCGCTTTTAAGTTGCTATGGCTACCCGGCTCGCGGTCGAATGTAGTATTCTGGCATAGAGCGTTTGAATTATTCTACTCACCAACTTTAGACCTCCTGGCAACTACTTCATTTGTTGTTTACTCGTGCAACAACAACTTCAGCACTAATACATTTTCGGTCCGATACTCCCGGGCCCTTAGTGATACCACGTGACCTGCCCAACTATACAAGAAGCCTTGTGATTGGCTTCAAGCTTATCCATCTGTTTCAGTATCCGGAAAGGAACAAGTACAGCGCGTTGCTTCAAGTAAGTTCTCCACCCCACCATCGGCATTTTTGTCCCGCATCTTTGTCCCGAATTTGGCTGCACGCATGTTATTTCGTCACAGTACACTGTATCTGTGTAATCTCACGATATGCCCCTTGGTTTCCATTACTTTATCATCCTGGCAAACATTCTTTTGTAAACGCCAGCACCCATCGTGCAATACGCCAGATATCACGATCCAGTATAATACCATTCTGGCTCCCCCCCCCCCACAGTTCTATATCCCGATATACATTTGTTTGACCCCACAGCCATTGCTAACCTGTTATAGTGTGTGTACACTTATTGAAAATGTTTTTGTGTATAGGGCAACAGCCATGATATATGTATATTGCCCAGCTGGGATACATTGTTTCTTGTTTAAAGTTGTTGCAAAACGTATTAATTTAGTGTTTTCTGAATGCTAAGGTCCTGTATGTTTTCATTTGCAGGCCCCTGATGAAGGGTTATACCTTTAACCCGAAATGCATTGGACATAACGTAACGCAAGGAAATATTCATGAATAAAATGAATTAACTGAAATACCTCGAACAGGAGGATAATTCAACGAACAATAAAAGAAGTTTTGATTTCATAAAACTAAAAGGTTATGGATTTATGAAATTTATGGAAGTAATTGTAATGTTTACACGTTGAATGAGTGAAGAAACTCTCTTGCTTCATGTGAAATGAGCGCGTCCTTTGTGGTCTAAGTATCACACATTCTCTACAAGTATTGGAAGGCACTGACTGACGCAGTGCGTCAAGGATTGCGCCAAAAAGAAACGTTCAGAAATATCTGTACAAAAGTGAGGCGTGCACGGAGATAACATTGATTTCATAATCATTTAACTAAACACTACAAATTTGCTGTTGGCAGTTTTTAGAAATTACCTAAAAACGGTTAGAGAAACAGTGTGTTTCATATATTACTCTCCCACAACACAGGTCTCTGCAGCCTCTTAGACAAACATGAGTTTTTAAGCAGTTGCCTTGTTTAGACGAATTTGCCCACCTCCTTCATTCAATCTTGCATGCTATTCTACACATCAACGCTGGTCAGTCAGTCAGCAATAATATTGACAAATGTTTCGTACAACCGCACCGTGTCAAATGTGGCAATTCAAAGAAAAACATTTTTTAGGGCAGAGGATCTGATTGGTATAGAGACAAAATATCGACTCCAAAATATTGACTGGACATAATATCGAGTTTTAAATATAGACTGGACAAAATATCGACTGGACATAATATCGACTACAAAAATATCGTTTTTCAGGTAAGTGAAGTAATATCGACTGTATAAAATATAGATAGCAAAAATATCGATTTTTTAATAATATATAATATTTTATAGTGTCTTTTTATGTAATAATATGTGTGAATAGTGTGTATTAATGTTATAAAATATTTTATTAAATGAATTTTGTTTTTATAATAATTGCGTAATGTAATTCTGTAGCGGGTTGTGGGTTTATAGGGGAATAGGGTGGGAAGTAATTTAATAATAAATAATTAATTAATATTTGTTTGTTAATATTTTCAATTAATAATTAATTGATAATTAATTAATATTAATTATTTAATTAATTAATATAATTTTGAACATATTTTGTATTAGTAAATAATTGTTAATTAATTAATTGTAATTAAATAATATTGATAAATTTTGGGTAAAGGGGTATTTTTAGGGTTCAGGGTCAGTTTTCAGTTCATGGGTAAAGGGGTATTTTTAGGGTTCAGGGTCAGTTTTCAGTTCATGGGTAAAGGGGTATTTTTAGGGTTCAGGGTCAGTTTTCAGTTCATGGGTAAAGGGGTATTTTTAGGGTTCAGGGTCAGTTTTCAGTTCATGGGTAAAGGGGTATTTTTAGGGTTCAGGGTCAGTTTTCAGTTCATGGGTAAAGGGGTATTTTTAGGGTTCAGGGTCAGTTTTCAGTTTTTGGGTAAAGGGGTATTTTTAGGGTTCAGGGTCAGTTTTCAGTTTTTGGGTAAAGGGGCATTTTTAGGGTTCAGGGTCAGTTTTCAGTTTTGGGGTAAAGGGGTATTTTTAGGGTTCAGGGTCAGTTTTGGGTTTTTGGGTAAAGGGGTATTTTTAGGGTTCAGGGTTAGTTTTGGGTTTTTGGGTAAAGGGGTATTTTTAGGGTTCAGGGTCAACAAATAAGATTTAAAAAAATTATTTTTATTATTTTCATTTATTATTTAATTATTATAATTTAATTTAAGTCGTTTTAAGTATATTTTAGTAATTAAAATTTAATATTAATTTAATTTAACACTGTTTTTAATAAAGTCGATATTTTTTACATCTATATTTTTGTTAACGATATTTTGTACTCGATATTTTTGTACTTACCTGTTTGTAGATACAAACTCGATATTTTGACTGTCGATATTTTGTCCACGATATTTTGGCAAGTCGATATTTTGTCAGTCGATATTATTTCAGTGATCCGATCTGATTATCAGACACCTGCTATCCAAGGCCAGGTTCTAGATGTCCAATGTGCAAAGATTACATTACACATGTATGTATGTACATACACACATATAAAGTCCACTCGTTCCCACATATAGGAAACACAACGGCAATCGAAGTATACTGTTATAACAAATGCGTTTAATATAATAGAAACTGTAGCCAGTTTCGACAAGAAAAGGCCTTTCTCAAAACAGTGCCCCACCACCTCAGAAAACTAAAGAACATCAAATCATCAAAAAAGAAGACTTACTCAGCGTGGTTTGGTCTCTCGTAATATGTGCAACATCAACACAAATAATACTATAGTAATGTGTACTTTCGAAAAGCAAATAATATATGATAATAATTCAAATCGAACCAAATGAACAGAGATAAAAAAAAAAAAAAGAATACAGTTTTATGTCCTGTACATGAATGTAAAGCTTCTCCTCATAGGAAACAATGTAGATCATAATTCAAGAAGACATACTATGTTATCCCGATCATGCAAAATACATTCTCACATGTCATCTTGGACATAAAGCTTTCTTTTCACAAGAGAGTTCACACACCAGAGTGAAAGAGCTTAGAAACGGCCCAGGGGCATAACACATATCAACTCAAGTGACACCCCAGTGGGCATACCGAACAACATGCATGTCACATCTAACAAGAAAAAAAATAAAAAAATAAAGTGTATCCAAGTGAAACAAAAATAGGGGTAATAACCACCAATTGATCAGTTGAAATCATTAAAAAGTCATACGTCAATTTTATCTAATGTATTCTGAATTCTCTTGAAATGGCAACAAACACAAGAAGCATAGGCAAAGCCAGTAGGTCTCGCCTATGCAAGAGCTAGTGGCTTTGCCAATATGTTTTTTTATAACCAATTTTATTGATTTTTAAGAGACATACGCAATGAGACGAAAGATCAACAGCCAGGTCAGATCCCAGCGCATATGAGGAACATAGCCTCCTTAAGGCAATGTACATGCTCTTAATAAACAATAGAAGTAGAATAACACCCACCACATCCCGCGATTATCCAACAAAAACATTAGTCGTCTATCGCCCCCACCCACTTACCACACACCCTGCAATATTTCTTCGGACATCCCCTGGCATCGTATAAAGACCGCTCCTGCATTGCGCACCAGTCCACCCCCATGTACCATCGTGTCATGGCAGAGGCAGTCGAGGTCAGCCAGTTCGCCGCAATGTCTGCTTTAGCCACCATCAAGGCTGTATTCAGGAAAAGCTTGTAGGCTCGAGAGCCATCCAGCCCATCGGTAATTCCCAGGAGTGCATTGGTGGGGTTAAGAGGTACGTCCCAGCCTAGGGCCTCAGTGTACCCCTATTACTGATTCCCAAAAGCCTATGATGACAGAGCAAAGCCATACCATATGGAAGAAATCAGCCTGTATGTGTTTGCAGCGTAGACAAGATGCCTCGGGCCGAAGCCCAGCGTAGTGAAGGCGCAGCGGTGTGAGATAAGCAGTGTGTAGATAGCATATTTGGACCAAGTGAAACCGCGCTGAGACTGTGATTAGTTAGGGGGCCATAAGCACGTCCCGCCAATCGTCATTGTCTAAGGACGCAAGCCATCCCTCCCATCTGTCCCTGGGCCGTGAGAGCGTGTTGGGGGTATTATTCGTGAGGGAGCGATAAATACGGGAGATCCCGGATTTTCCCAGATTGCCTGTCATAACCTGGGCTTCCGGCAGACTGTATTCGGGTATAGATATGCCCTCTGGTATGTGCGAGCGGAGAGCGTGACGCAACTGCAGATAGCGGTAAAACTGCGAGGTATGCAGGGAGTACCAGTTTTGGAGATCCTGAAAGGTACGCATGTTGCCTCTTTTCCAGATGTCCCCCAACTGCGAGATCCTGATTAGATCCCACGCTCTAAAGCCGTATAAGCCGGCAACCTCCCCTAGCTGGGCACTCTGCCAAAGTGGAGTGTATTGAGTCAGTTTGCCCGACCAGTGAGTGTGGCACGGAAAGGCCCGCCAGGCCAGAAGTACCCTGTGCGTGACCTCGGGTAGGGTTCTGGGGACCGTGTTTCCGTATAGCATCCCCTGAATGTTGGGCAGACCTAAGGTGTGTAGTACCAGCCGATAGGCCGGATCTGACCAGCCCCTGTTGAACCAGTCATGCAAGGTAAGGAGCTGGGTAACTAGATAATAGAGGTACAGGTTTGTAATCCCCAAACCGCAATCAAAGGGCAGGATCTGACACTGAGCAAGGGCCAAACGGGGCCTCCATTCCCCCATAGGAATTTGAGGGCCGGGCTGTCCATTTCCCGGAACCACGCACGTGAGAAGGGAAGGGGCATGTTCTGAAGCATGTAGAGAAACCTGGGTAGTATCATCATTTTGAATACGGCAATTCTGCCCATTGGGTTCAGCAAAAATGTTTGCCATCTGAGGAGATCAGCCAGGGCTTTCTTCACTAAGGGAGTTAAATTGAGCACCTAGGCGAGGTCCGGGAGGAGGGCCACCCATATACCGAGGTACTTGAAGGACTGCCGTCAAAGGGGTATTGTGGATTGGCACTCGAAGCATTCTCTCGAAAGGTGAAGTGGACCAAGACAGACTTAGTGGAGTTCAGTCAAAGGCCAGAGGACTGTTCAAAGAAACCCAGTGCCCGAAACCACCGGGGTCCTGACTGCGCAGGCTAAGCCAGGTATAGGAGGACGTCGTCCGCATAAAGAGCGATTTTGTCTTCCTCGAGTACTGGCCATCTCCACCCTATGATTCGCTCATCAGAATGTACGAGACATGCCAAAGGCTCCATTGCCAAGGCAAAGATGAGGGGCGAAAGGGGGCATCCTTGCCTCGTACCCCTCTGGATGGGAAAGGACTGCGACAGTGCTCCATTAACCAGTACTCGGACGGCAATATAACATCCTCACTAGCTTGAAAAAATAGTTCCTAAAACCCAATTCTGCCAAAACTGCTTCTAGGTATCGCCAGTACACATAATCAAAAGCTTTCTCGAAGTCCACGAGAAGAAAGGACAAGTATTAAGTCAGGCACTGGCGGTTTGTTAGGGCGAGGTGGAAATGCCAGAGGCAGTGTCTGGTGCCCCTCAATGGCATAAAGCCACACTAGTCAGGATGGACCAGTTTGGCCAGGTACGGGCACAAACGGTTAGCCAAAACGGCAGCAAACACCTTGAGCTCCGAGTTGATGAGCAAAATAGGACGGTAGTCGGAGCAGTGCTTCGAGGGGTGCTGAGACGTGGGGATCACCACAATGGTAGCCATGTTGGTTTCGGTACAAGACGAGCCTTTATCGGCCGCGTACGTGTACAACTCCAGAAGGTGGGGAACCAGCCTGTCCTGGTAGTCTGCATAAAACTCCTGTGGTAGTCCATCTGGTCCCGGGGTCTTACCGGAAGCCATGCAAGAGATTGGCTCATTGACCTCCTCCGGAGTGATCGGGAGGTTTAGTACCTCTGCCTCAGACTAACTAAGACGCGGAAGAGGGATCCGTTCTCGGTGAAGCAGTTCAGAGAGTAAGAGAGTGTGGGGCTGCACAGCGTAGAGGGCGATGTAGTATGCAGCAAAGCACTGAGCCGCTGCACCTGGAGACCGGTGGACCTCACCATTCAGGGCTATCACTTCGGGAATAATGCGGTTGGCCATCGGGTATGTGGCCAGCAGATGGATGAGCTCCCCATTTTTGTCTCCCCACCTATAGACCCTTGCCACCAAAGACCTCCAGAGCAGTTTGGCAGATTCGAAGGAGGTCTGCCTGAGTTCATCTCGCAGGAATGCCAGTCTCCCGTCCAGGGCCTCGGTCCTCTCCTCGGGCGGTTGATCCTCAAGTAGGGTGGCCTGAGCCTCCAGGAGGGTAGGTCGGGACCCCTGCGCAGCCCGTTTAAGTTTGAGCTGGCCTTTGGTGAAACCACGAATGGTGGCCGTGCCAGCTTCCCATAGAGTACCAGGGGAAGGAAAAGAGCCTTGATTGGTGATAAAGTACTGGCTGAGATTGCTGCCCACTGAGTCCCGAAAGTCCTTGTCCTGGAAAAACCAGGCATTCAGCCTCCAGATCGATCGCAACACATCCGGGAGGTCACCCACCCGCAGCGTCACTGGGGAGTGGTTGGATTTACCCCTAGGGAGTATGGTTGTCTCCTTGATTATTCGACAGTCCAGAGCCGACATGAAAATGTAGTCGAGTCATGCGTGAGTGTGGTGGGATGCCGAGGTGTGGGTGTAGTGGTGGGCCATGGGGTGCCAAAGTCTCCAGGCGTCGCAGAACCCCAGGGTAGTCACCCAGTTCGATAAAATCTTGGCCTGAGAAAATCTAGAAGACGAAGGGGCTACCACCACATCAAGGGCAGGGTCCATGACTGCATTAAAATCTCCCCCTATAATGGTCATACCTGGGGGCAGGGCAGCTATCATCCCGCAATTAGCTTGAGTGTGGGGGCCATCAGCAATGGTGGGGAATATACAGACAACAGATTTAGCTCTCGGTCCCCAACACTCCCTCCTGGGCGACATAGGTACCCTGAGGGTCAGTCGTGACCTTACGTAGAGCAAATGGGAGGGCGAGGCGCACAAGGATGGCGTCTCCTCTCGACCCCCAAGTAAAGCCGGAGTGCCAAACCCCACCATAGCCATATCTTACCAGGAAGGGGCATTTGTTGCCTACCAGATGGGTTTCTTGGAGGAGCAGTAAGTCGACATTGTGGTGTTGTGCATAGCGCAGTCCCGCAGTCCGCTTGACCCTATCTAGCATTCCATTGACATTCCAGGACATTACATGGAGCGACCCCTTCCCACTCTGGATGTCAGTCATGTGGGATATGAGTGCAGGGGGAGACGTCTCATGCGGGTGTCAGGCGCGAGCAAAGTGTTCGGCCTGTGTGAAGCATTGGGCATATCTCTACAAGGCTGATAGTGTGCACGTTCGTTATGATGAGCTGAAATGCAGTGCCAAGGGCTGTGGTTCCAATTACAGCCGGAAGACATGGTGGGCTCAAAGTAGCCCCGTCGGAAGGACCGGGCTTCGGTAGAGATCTGTGTCCGTAGGGCCCAGCAGCGATGGCTGGGGTGAGGCTCCCCTTGGGTCTGAGCGGTTCGAAGAACTAGTGATCCGCAAGGTGAGGAGAACACCCGGGGGAGCCCCGGATGTCAGATGACGAGAGGGACCCAGCGGTGAGTCCTATAGGGCTCGTCGCGGACCCGGTCTCCAGCGTGAGCGGGTGCGCTGTAGCCGCGGGCCAGACAGGCATCCTCACTACTGTCCTTGGGAGAGGTGCTCCGGGCGTTTAGTCGTAAGGGGCGCTCTTCTGTCACCCATGTACAGGCCTCTTCAGGGGAGTCGAAGAAAAGGGTTTTATTTTGGAACACTACCCGAAGGCGGGCCGGGATGAGAAGTCTGTATTGGATGTTGAGGGCACGCAGGTTCTGTTTTTCTTCTCCAAACGAGCGACGTTGGCCCTGGACCTCATGGGTGTAATCGGGGAAGATCATGATTGTCTGTCCCTGGTATTTGAGGTGTTGTAGCTTCCTGCTTCAGCCAGGATGGAGTCCTGATCTCTGAAGTTAAGGATCTGCATTATTATCGGCCTGTGGGGCGTGCCCGGAGGTGGTTTGGCGCAAGAGATTAGTGCGCCCACTCAATTGCAAAACATGGGGAGAGGGTGCCCTCGGGCATCCACGAGCGCAGCCAGCGCCCCGCAAAGTCAGATGTCCGGCCTTGTTCCACTCCCTCCGAAAACCCTACCAGGTGGAGGTTGTTACGCCGCGACCTGTTTTCGGCATCTTCGGCCCTTCTGTGCAGTTCTTGGGTATGAGTCTGAAGGTGAGCAACATGGTCTTTAAGGTGTTGGATGTCATCCTCTACCGTGGATATAGGAGACTCAGTTTCCTTGATCCGGGCTGTAGCATTACGGAGGTCTTGACGGATAAGAGTCACGTCGACCCGAACCTCCTCGATCTTGTCATCCACCGAGGTTTGGGAGGTACGGATGACTTGAACGATAGTGGACAGGTCTGCAGGGGTGGGGGTGTCCCTTCTCGCGGGCTCACCCATCGCCCAGGAATCCATGACTGTGTATTGATCTATTTTAGTCTGTGTGGCGGGGGGTTTCGGCGCCCGGTCTCTTCCCGTGGTTGCCACGTAGCAAGGCCGGGGGCAAATGCCAACGCACGGCCCTCGGATGGAAGGTGAGCAGATGCGGAACCTTTCGTCCAGGGGCGTCCAGGGCAACTGGGAAGAAGGGAAGGAGAAAAGGACGGAGGGAGCAAGAATGGTCCACCCGGTCCCCTGCCGCCCGGCCGACGCCCCATCAGAGCAGTCCCCCTCCTTACCCCCAGGCCAGGAGTTGAGCGTGCAGGTCCCACCTCCGGGACGGGACAAGCGCTGAGGTAATTGGTCTTGAGTAGGTTAGAGTGCAGTGGTGCAGAGTGGTGTGGTGCTGAGTGCAGTGGCAAAGGGTGAAGTGGCTGGCGTAAGAGTAGAGTGCAGTGATGACATGGTGGCCCCACTTTTTGCCCACTGGTACTGATGTTCTTCACTGGATGTGAACTGGGGTCCTGCAAAACAGGCACCAGTGCTCCTTGCCTAAAAACTGCAACATGTGTTCAATTGTAGCACAACTGGCAAAGACTTTAGGTCCCTGGTAAGTCCCTGGTAAATGATACCTATGGTACCCAGGGCATGTGTTCTAAAGAGGGTCCCTATGGGCTGCAGCATGTATTTTGCCACCCAAAGGGACCCCCACAAAAACTGCACACAGACTGCCACTGCAGAATGGATTAACCCCTTTGCTGCCAGGCCTTTCCCTCCTTGTGCCACGCCTTTTTTGGCTATTTGTGGTAGTTCATGCTTATGCCCCTGTAACTTTTTGACCACATGGGGTATCTACGCCAAATTTGCATCCTTTTTTTCCAAAATCATGGGGATTCTTAAGGTACCCACGGTTTGTTGATTCTCCTGGAGGGGACCCAGAAATTAGCCAATGGAAAAAAAGGGCTACAGATGAAAGGATAATTTTTTTCCCCTGCAAATGGTATCACAAAAGGGGTTGTGGTGCTGAAATCACTATCTTCCCAGCTTTCAGGGACAAGCAGACTTTTGTCGTCAAAAAAACAAAATTTTTTACACAGTTTTGGTAATTTTCTAGGACACTGCCTATTTTTGCTATTTTTTGTGCTTTCAACCTCCTTCCAGTTAATGGTAGAAATGGGTATGAAAACAATAATGGATCCTGGAAAGCTAAACATTTTAGAAAAGTAGACAAAATTCTGAATTCAGCAAGTGGTCATTGTGTAGATCCTTCAAGGTTTCTTCATAGAAACTAACAGTTAAATACAGGAAAAATTGAAAATGATTTGAAAAAAACAGCCATTTGTGTCAACTTTTTCACCTGTAACTTCTTCTAATTATGACAGCTGTTTGAAAGCAATATACCGTTACATTTGCTAGACCTTTCTGGTTGAGACGATATATAGGACTTGTAGGTTGACCACGAACCCGAGGAACCCAGAGCCAATAATTATGTACCGGGTATATAGCAAGTATTTTGGAAAAATGTATACGTGGAAAAATTGGTATGAAAGACACCTATGTATTTCTGAAATGGGAACAAAATAAAGAGTTTAGAAACAGTAGATATTTGCACATTTCCGAAATTGGGAGTACCCATACTAGCATGAGAACTATAGGTCATTTTTCAAAATGATTGTTTTACAAATTGTCTTTCATTTGGAAGGCAGAAATGCATCGAAAGTCAATAGGTAATAACAGTTGCTCTACAATTCTGTGTTATCCTAAGTCTCCCGATAAAAATGGTACCTCACTCGTGTGGGTAGGCCTTGTGCCCACGACAAGAAACTGTTCAAAACACAACGTGGGCACACCACATTTTCACTTTGAAAAATTACCCTTTTTTTGTAAAGTGCCTACCTGTAGTTTTTTAACCCTAGCTCTGCCTGCACCTAGGGAAACCTAGCAAACCTATACATTTTTATAAACTAGACACCCAGGGGAGTCCAGGATGGGGTGACTTTACTGGCTCTCACCAGGTTCTGTTACCCAGAATCCCTTGCAAACCTAAATAATTGTCAAAAAAACACATTTTCCTCACATTTCTGTGGTGTCGCGTTCTGGAATCTGGGCAGATCCACAAAATTCCACCCACCCCGCATTCCCCAAAGGGTTCTGAGCAAAATGGTGCCTCACTTGTTTGGGTAGGCCAAGTGCCCGCGACAGGAAACGGCCCAAAATGCAAGGTGGACACACTACATTTTCACAGTGAAAAATGACCCTTTTTTTACAAAGTGCCTAGCAGTAGTTTTTTAACCCTAGCTCTGCCGGCACCTAGGGAAACCTAGCAAACCTATACATTTTTGAAAACTAGACACCCAGGGGAATCCAGACTGGGCTGGCTCTCACCAGGTTCTGTTTCCAGAATCCCTTGCAAACCTAAAATAAATGTCAAACAAACACATTTTCCTCACATTTCTGTTGTGAAAGTTCTGGAATCTGCGTGGATCCACAGAATTTTTATTTATTTATTTATGTTTGTGTTTTATAGAGCGCAAACTTGACCTTTGAGGGTATCAGGGCACTTTACACGGAATACAGTGTTGAACAAACAAAAGGTTTAAAGTGCAGAAACATACAAGATCAACATGTATGGTTACAATCACCGTCAGAGTCAGTAACAACAAAGGTCCCATATGTCTCGGCATGGGGAGTTGGTGATCTGGGAAAGTGGTAGTCTTAGATTAGTCCGGCACAATGTGGTGGTTGAGGGCAGGCCTTAGATGAGGAATTTACCCATGAGGAAGGTTTTGGCCTTCTTTTTGAAGCGTGCCAGAGAAGGGATTTTTCTGATGGAAGGTGGGAGAGAGTTCCAAATTCTTGGTGCTACTCCGATGAATGCCCTGTTGTAGGTTCTTTTTTTCTGGAACGAGGCAGGTTGGAGTAGGAGGTTTCTAGCGGACCGGGAGTTCCTGCTTTCTCCGGATATCACTAATTTATGTGCCAGATAAGCAGGGGAGTTTGTGTATAGAGCCTTGTGTATAATGCATGCCAGTTTCAGCTGAATTCTGGCCTCTAGAGGGAGCCAGTTCAGCGCTTTCATGTGTGGCGAGATGTGGTCGAACTTCACTGCATCACTGGCCTGACACACATTTCCTACCACCCAGTGTTCTCCAGGTCTCCCTATAAAAATGGTGCCTCACTCGTGTGGGAGGCCCAAGTACCCGTGACAGGCAAGGGCCCAAAACGTATTGAGGCAACATCAAAATTGCCTATCACAAAACAACCGGGTTTTGCAAAGGGGGTTACCTGGGTTTTTTCCCCATGCTCGGCGGCCAGCTAGGGTAACCTACCAAACCCACACATTTCTGAAAAATAGACAGCCGGGGGATTCCAGGGAGGTATGGCTTGCATGGATCCCCCAATGCTTTCTTACCCAAAATCCCCACCATTTTTATCGGGAGACCTAGGGGAACACTGGGTGGTAGGAAATTTGTGTCAGCCCAGTGATGCCACAACTTTCCCACACAAAAATGTGTGGAAAAGTGATTTTTTTCAGCTAAATATGAGGTTTGCAGGGGATTCTGGGTAAGAAAACGTTGGGGGATCCAAGCAAGCCATACCTCCCTGGCATCCCCTGGGTGTTCAGTTTTCAAAAATGTATAGGTTTGCTGGGTTTCCCTAGGTGCCGGCAGAGCTAGGGTTCAAAATCTACAGGCACGGGTCCGTTTTCACTGAGAAAATGTGGTGTGTCCAGGTTGCGTTTTGGGCCGTTTCCTGTCGTGGGCACTAGGCCTACCCACACAAGTGAGGTACCATTTTTGTCGGAAGACTTTGGGGAACATGGAGTGGGTGGAATTTTGTGGATCCACGCAGATTCCAGAACTTTTCACGACAAAAATGTGAGGAAAATGTGGGTTTTTAGACAAAGTTTGAGGTTTGCAAGGGATTCCTGGTAACAAACTCTGGTGAGAGGCACACAAGTCATCCCCTGATGGATTCCCCTTGGTGTTTTAAAAAATGTACAGGTTTGCTAGATTTCCCAATGTGCCGGCTGCACTAGGGCCCAAAACCCTCATGTAGGCACATCCTGAAGAAAATTCAGTGCCTAGTGGGCTTTCTGCCGAACGGGGAGGGGAGAAATCGAGGGCTATTGACCCGATATGCCCCCAAGGGGGGGCAGAAAGACTGTGGCTTCTTTACAGGGGTGGGGGCATTGGGATGCCCATTCCGGGAAGCCTCCACCCCTGCTAATAGAAAAGCCAGCATAATCGGTGGCGCCTAGTGGACTCTCTGTCCTCCCCGGGGCGCTTATCAGGGGGTACTGCCCCATCTGCCTCCTGGGGGGGGCAGAAAGGCTGTGGCATCTTTTTTGGGGGGGTGGGGGCATTGGCATGCCCATTCTGGGCAACCCCCACCCGAACTTTAGAAATAAAAAAAATCCTGGTAGCTACTGGGCTTTCTGTCCCACCCTGGCGGGGAAGGGCAGAAAGGGGCTACTGCCCCATCTGCCTCCCAAGAGGGGGCAGAAAGACTATCATTTTTTTTGGGGGGGCTGACATGCCCATTCTGGGCAACCCCCACCCCTACCTATATGAAAAGAAATACAGGGGGGAGGGAGCACACTGCCTCTCATCCTAGCACAGTTCACCCCATTGCATGCTGGTAAATGCAGTGTGTTTACTTTCAAATTCCTGTAGTCTTTCACCAAAGGTGGTGCAGGTAGTGCTGTTCTCTCTAGACACGTTTTTCTGGGTTTAGCCTGTCATCAGCAGAGAGCAAAGAGTAGTAAGGAGCAGAGAAAAGTCATCAGGGGTTGGAGGAAATGGCGCCCAAGTCTTCACAGGTCACTGTACCTCTCCACAAGCACACAGGTGCATTCCAGGACAGCTCGTCAGCTCGTTGGCTCAAGGCAGCCTTTTGAACACAGGGGGGGAGGGAGCACACTGCATCTCATCCCAGCACAGTTCACCCCATTGCATCCTGGGGCGATCCTCAAGCAGGGATCCACTAAGGCGGGGTACCATTGGAAAGGGGTCACATCACCTCTCTAGTCATGCACTGACATGTTTTGCATGTAGTGGCCATATTGAATATATTCCGCTGTTTGGAAGTCAGTTTTACTACCCCATTTCACTTGCAATTTTGTATGTGGTTCTTGACGGCTGCCACATATATTGTTTTGAGGTACACATGAATATGTCCTTACTGGCCTCGCTATATGCTTACTGCTTGTAAACATCTCGCTTCATGGATGTCCGTTTTATTCCTCCCACTTTTAATTTTGTATGTGGCCCTTGACGGCCCCAAGCATATTGCTTTGTGGGACATGTGAATATGTTTTTACTGGCTTATTTATATGCTTACAGTTTGTATGAGCACACCGACGGGGTTTCCCTTTTCCAGCATCGGCGCTGTACTTGCTGTTCTCGCCGTACTCTTTGGATTTGTTATTAGGTACAGTAAATTGATACTTGTATAGCGCACTACTCACCCGCAAGGGTCTCAAGGCGCTTGTACAAATACCGCTGTGGAACCCATCCTGGCTTTCCCTGTGAGGCGTCCACTCCTGGGCACCCCCAAGGTGGAGGCCAGGCATCCTTAGCGTTGTGGGGGCCGTTGTGGAGATTAAGCAAGCTGTTGCCCAGAGTTGCAGAGTGGGACTCCATGATTGGAATAGGCACCGAGGCGAGAATTATCAGGTCCGTGGAATTTTGAGCCCAAGACCCGCCGAGGCGGGGAATTGAACCCTGGTCCCGGGCTAGACTTCAGCATCAGGGTCTGCCGCTCTAACCATTGAGCCACACTTCTCCACCCTTTATGTAGTACGCATTTATTGGATAATGGGTTTCCATTTCAATTGATTCTTGTTTCTTTGTCTTTATTAGATCACAGGAATTTTATTATAGCCCTGTAAATCAAGGACTCTATATTAACTATTGACAATCATCAACTTTTGCTAGCTATCGCTTATCAACATCCCATCCGGTATGTTGACAAATAGCGTAACTCACTCTCTCTTAATATATCAAATAAGTATGGGAGTTTCGATTATTTTTTCTGCTTTCCCCCTTTTTTTTATATTTTGACAGAGTTTTCCCTCTTGCAGTAGCTGTTTTGGATGTTGCGTGCTTTATGCATATTTTGCGTTGATACACTCTTCTTGATGATACAGGTATTTACCAATTTTTTCTTTTTCTAGTTTAATACCTTCGGGTTCAATTTGGTTTAAACCCTATGCACTTTTTCTTATTTCAGCTAATGCACTTTTTCTGTGGTGTGTTTTCTTATTTTCTATCTAATTACTTACTAATTTTATTGGTGTATGATGTATTTAGTCATTCTCCTTTTTGCCCTATGAGGTACACTCCCTTTTCTGCTTTTGCTTTAAACATATTTATCAGCTTTCTGAAACCCATGAACATATTTTATCACAGATATTTTATTGAAATCCAGTGGACGCTCTTATGTCTGATATTTGGTCCTGATGAGGACCCTTAAATCAATAATGGGTCGAAACATTGTTGACGCTAAGATGTGGCTCTAAAGGAAGAGGATACATTTTTGTTGTGTGTTTCAGTTTTGTTTTGAAACATGTTTTTGTAGTTTCCCACAGCCACTATTTGTTTGTTTACACATGTCATTGTTTTTATTTGTAACACTGTGTAACCTTGCGAGCACCATTATTGTTGTATCACTTTCTGATAATAAATTCTCCAAATCAAAATTATCTGTGCATGGGTTTTGGGTTGTTGCAGGGTTTCCGTTCTCCCACAGAACTGTGCATAGAGATCTAGAACCTCAGTGAGTTAGGATGATCCAAAAACTCATCTCAGTGTCAGAAATCTCGTTACCTAGCTAGCTACAGTGTCTCATGGATCATTATGGAATGATCCATGTATTAGACAAACCAGAACATGATCTTTAGAATACCTCAGGAGTCGTGGAACACATGAACACTCTTTCGTTATATAATCATTTCAAACCAAAACTGAGAGTCAAAGAACACAAGTGCAAGTTTGAAATATTTATTATTCAATGTATAGTTCTCAAACGCAGTATCTTGTATAATACCAAAATGCAGATTATAAAAATCAGAGTCAGCAGCATAGTCACTAATCCATAGTAAGCAAAAGGTGCTAGCATGTTATAATGCAATTTCTATAGAAATCTGTATCACCTATATTTCGCGCACCCTATCTAGCATATTATATTATATCTAAGAAGGTCTCATTCGGGTTTTAGCAGGGCGGCCCCATACCTCTCAATGTCAGTAGGAGCAGTTCACATCAACCGCTACCAGCTCTCTTCATGCGCAGCACCAAGTGTCTGCGTTTATTCCGTGTAACTCTATCTTAAACCCGCGTAGAGCCCAAAATGTTAGCATCAACATTATTTGTGTTATGTCTAATGTCTAATGTGGTGCGAGGATCAGACTTCCCAGCAACCTTGTGTTAGGTTAATCTTAGAGTGTGCAGCTCTCAGTGTGCAGACAGTTGTACCAAGTGTACAAGGCAAAGCTGATAGCATAGGAATAACATATTATTCTCAAATAAAACACCTCACCACTTCTAGGCTGAAAGCTACAACAACAAGTACGTGTCGTGTGCAAAACTGAAGCCTGAAGGCAAAACGGCTGTTTAAACATGTAATACACTCATGCTAACTTAACGCAATATATGTAATGAAGTATCCATATGACACCCCCCCATTGGTCCGAGCACCGCCAATCATAAGGGAAAAGGCAATACTAAATCAGATACACAATTTGAAAGCAAAATTCAATAGTTTTGAGCTAAAATAAGCTAAAAATATGTATGAATGAATATGTATGAATGAATATGTATGAATGCCTACAGTGGCATCAAATCTAAAAAATATCAAAAGTCTTGAACCAAAAGTCTTCCGCCCGGTTCAAAAAATTATGAAATGTATGACCAGGTCGCATCCTTTCAAATGTTTGTAAGAGAAAAAACCAAGGCACTCATCCGATATCCAAAGTCATGTGCCACTTAGACGTTATCTCCAGCAACATCACGTGAGCGAACTCTCCATCAGCTGAACATAGTACATCCCTCCAATTCAGCGAGGGGAAAGTTATATTTCACAACAAAGCATTCCTTCCAGGCATCTCACGATTGGAAAGTATATGCAAAGAAAGTTGCAACAGCCTCCAGTATGAAATCACTGCCATCATCCGAAAATAGTTCAGCCATCCAATTTAGCAATGGGAAAGAACATACGTGCTCCTCCAGCATCGGATCCTCCTGCAACGTCAGAGGACAACTCGGTGGGTTCACCAGAACGCTGTGTGTCAGAAAGGCATTCGCCGCTGCAGAGATCTCCCATTGGCCCAGAACTCCATTTATCGCTGCCAAGGCCATAACTCTCTCGCCAGAACAGATCAGCTCGTGAGCCACAACGGGACGCATTAGCTGATCAAAATCGACGTCAGGAGCAGTCCTCAAGCATAGGCACAAATCAATGGCCCAATCGAACTCGCAGTTTAGGCAGTGAAACACAGGTTGGACACACGTGAAGTCGGTGAACCGAAATGACAATCTATAGGCCGTGCTTAATGCTGCAAGCGGCAAAGTTCCATAGTAATTGAGCATCCGATTACGGCACAGTGTCAGGAGGCGTTGAACGGCGTCTTGTGCAGGATGGGCATCCATGTTTTATGAAGAAAAACACCAACAGAAAGCCTGCGGCCACAGCCAGCAATACAGGTATTCCACCAAACAAACTCCCAAAAATAGTGTGGAAAAACGTGGGAATGATACCAAAAACTTTTTCAAACGTAGTCACGAGGCCACTGCTTACTAGTTTAAAAAAATGTGCCAGCCCAGTCGTTGAAGAAGCATTAAAAATCTGGTGTACCAGCTCGCAGAAATGAAATGGCAAATCAGTGTTTAAAAGCGCCTGCACCTCTGTGCGGGTGTTAGCTATGTGAAGGACATAAGTTTCCCGGGCCGAACTCAGGGTCACTTGTTTTTGAGACAAAAGAGCCCTTATTCTGCTTAAACCATTGAATTTCGCTTCCAAGGTTGGGATCCGAGGCCAGATGGAGACATCTAAAGAGCCATGCGTGGGTGGGTATAGAACATTCTTGCAGCACACTACACGCTCTGATACAGTAACTATATAAGCCACACCAATTAATAAACCACAACATAATTCGTTGTTTAAAAGCAAATAACTACCATTAGCTAATAATGTAAATGTGGGCACTACTGCTGGAACTGGCGTGCCTTTTAAAACACATGCTAAATTTGGGCGGTCCTGATTACAAGAACCGTGTAACTGAATGTGTCTGCATATTAATGAATGGTCAGGTGACTGTGTGCATTCCTCACCATTAAGATTCACTTCTTTTCCATCTTTCAGACATCTGTATGTGTATGGTAATGACCATGCCTCATGTAGGAATGCATTGCCTAGTGGCTCATATCGTCCTATAGCAATATACCGCATACAGTTAGTAAATTTATATAAGGGAAATGGTAATGTAATTAAACCATGAATAAGCCACGTGGCAGTGGTGGTTTCAGCAACAGAAAAAGGTAAGGATTCTAGCTTCTCAATATGTAACATAGAAAACGATGCATCACGCATTGAAAGCATGCGCTGTTTATCAGTAAGATTAAAAGGGGCAAAAAGTGATGAAACGTTCAATGAGGTCCAGGGAACTCGACCAGCCTTAATTGTCTGTAGAGTCCAGGCAAACTGCATTACAGAACGTAATTGATTTTGACCATGGTATAACGTGGACACTTCATCATGTACAATATCAACAACAGAAGAAACAATATTATCCAATGTGTAAATTCTGGAAGAAAGCGTGTTAATACTATTATCGACCACTGCAAGCACTTTTTCCAAATTGGCTTGATCAATAGCCCTCAGGCGTTTAGCTGCTTCGACTCTTGAAAATTTCCAAATTTCATTGTAAATAGCATATATAAAGCGTTTAGACCTACCCATAGTTGGGCCTTTTATAAAATCATTTAACTCTATGTTTTCATTCAACTGGGACAGATGCAGTTTAACTGCAGCTAAAGTGGAATGTTGTAACCAGTTCTGACACAATTTGCCTACTGAATAAGTTGTAACAGTGTGATCTTGGTCAAACCTGGGATCTGGCCTGATGCGTGTAAAACCCTCAGACAAACCCAAAAAACGACTTTGGCAAGAATCAGAGCTTCTTTGCCATAAAAGCCACCCATCCGGATCAAAACTGGAAATATTAAAGGAGGAATTCTGCAAAAGTGCTTGTATCTCACTTATGGACAATGTAGTGAAATTACTCCAACCTGAATATTCTTCCAAATCAGGGATAGTAGGGGTATTTAATTTTTTAGATGTAGCCAATCCAAAACATGTTGTTTGGGAAATAGTCGAATTTAAAAACAACATGTGATTTGGGATGAGACATGCACGATGCAAAGCCTCAGTGCCTTGTACCTGCCAATCTTTGGTACCCCAAACCGATTTAAGGTCAATAACATCCTTCCATAACTCATAGCCATCCACAGATAACCTTTCTAGAAAGGACTTTGAATACAACAATTTTGTGTCAGTCAGTCTAACTTTTGGCATTGATTTCTGTTTCACCTTGAAGTAAAAAGACTCAGGATTTGATTGATTAAAATCTGTAAAGTAAGAGTATTTTCCCAAAAAAGTACTTGAGCTCCCCTGTAAAGGAGCAGGGCAATGTTCCCACTGAGTGTAATTCACAGGAACCCGCCTGGAACTTGTCTTGTGCAAGAAATGATTTCCATAATGTTGGTAACAAAATAAATCACCATAATTGACAGAATCTAAATACAAATCCTCATCATCAAAGGCCGCATAATATTTCAAATCAGAGAACAATGCTTCTACTGCCTGAAGATCCCAATCATCAGAACGAATATTTTGCTTAATCACATCTCCCATGTTTACTCTAAGCACATTAGGAACATTAATAACTTCTGTGGGGCCATGTATCTGAAACCTAACCGCATCCCACACAATCCCATCAAGGACAGGCCAAGCAGTAATTTGTACTGAATGTAAGTCTCTCTTTAGTCTGTGTGCTGAATGCGAGGAGGAGTGAGGGGCCAATGTTCCATTAAGGTACCGAATTCCTGTTCTTTCTTTCACATAATGGCCATCAATCAGACGGAAAAAATAAAACACAAAACCAATTGACATAAAAAGATAAAACGAAAATAGTATCAGCCAAACGTATGTCCAAGGCGGAATTAAAAAATGTTTTTTAAACAACGTGGCATATTTTGCAATAGTTGATGGTTTCTTTGAAAGTTCCGAAACAGAGTCAAAAGAGAATCTGGACTGGTTAGCCAAACGTGCATGTAAATCGGACATGGATAAATCAGCAGGATCTGCATAGGTCACCTCATCAATGTTAGTAACAGGAATAGTATTTAATAAAGGACTTGATATGGCAGGCATCTCGAGGGACACCTCCTGATCTGCACCGGATGTAATAGCCAGCACAGAGTGCCTCACCATGGAAGGACAGGATACAGCCGGTGTCATGCTATGAAGAATCGGCCACCCTGTGTGTCTTGACATTGTCAATAGAAATAAATCTGTTTTCTTTACGACCTGGAAGTGGTGGTAAAATGACTGTTCTTGTGCCCTTCACTCCAAGGACCCGAACTGGCGCTCGATATGAGGGACCAAATTCCTTTTTGTTATCGATCTTCTCTCGAACCAGTTCTCCAACTTGGGGTAGCCAGCCAACTACCGGGATCTGCAACGCATCATCCGACGTGGAGGGCAAGTGTTCCTTTGCAAGACTGTCTCTGGTCTTTTGTAGATCCTGTAAAACATTGCAATGTTCATCTACGTCAAAGGCCGCGGCCTGGGCCTGGCAGTCTGCACCATCAAGGTCAGGGACGTACATCTTGATACCAAAGAGCATTTCGTATGGGGTCCGCCCACCCAGAGACCTTCTAGGGAGATTATTAAGCGCACGCTGCACGCCATAGAGGTGGGTCAGCCAGTTTCTACCAGTGCCTATAACTCGGGCTGTCAAAGATTGCTTTAAGTCGCGGTTCATTCTTTCTACCACAGAATTGCCCTCAGGCCTGTAGGGGCTTGAAAACTTCACCTGTACTCCCAACGAAACCATAGCATCCTTATACGCCTTAGAGGCGAAAGCCGGACCCTGGTCCGAATGGAAAGCACCACAAGCAAAGATTCCCACAAAGACACGCAAATCCTTAATGACAGTCCGTGAATCAGCGCTGCGATGCGGCCATAACCACACAAAGCGTGTGCATGAGTCAACTGCTACTAAGATGTATTTATACGCAGTATCAGAAGAGAAAGGACCGCAGTGATCCAAATAAACACAACCAAGCGGTTTATTAGAAATGTACAACTTTGTCTGAGGCGGACGCGCAGCAGTAGAAGGCTTAATCTGCTGACAAATGTCACACATAAGGACATAATCGCGCGTCTGTTTGTACAGTCCCCGCCACCAGAACCTCTGTTGTAGCTGTGATACAGTGGCTGAGACGCCCGCATGCGCAGACGCCACACCTTCATGAGCCGCTGTAATCAGAGAAGCTCTGCGATCCGAGTTGGGAATTAGACGCTCTCCAACTTCAGGAATTTTCACATAAGGAACCTTATCGGGACTTAAGTGGTATGTGTATTTCGAAGGGAACCCCGCAGGATATTTACCTCCCTTCGCCGTGGCAGCAACAGCCGCCAAGATGTCGTCATCTATTTTGCTCTTGGACCTCGTGACCGCTGCAACTAAGTATTTTGATACCGCAGACTTCGCTGCCTCATCAGCAAGCGAATTGCCAACAGCGTGGACTCCCACGCGCTGGTGGCCGAGAGTATGAATCACAAACACGAGCGGCAGCTTTTCTTTAAGTTCCGCCACTCGGACCCAGATCATTTTATGTTTTATTGTGCTACCTTTGGAATCACGAAAATCATTCTGAATCCAAAAGAACAAGTTCTCATTGTAAGACTGGACACAGTAGTAAGAATCACTTACGATTAAAGTTGTCACACTAGGGTCTGCGTACTCCAATGCGAGCATAAGAGCACGGAGCTCTGCTAATTGTGCGGTGCAGTCTCCAAGTGTCTGCGTGTGCACGACACTGGACTTGAACTCATCGTTCACCATGGCACCGACCACAATGGCGCAAGCGGAAACGTAGGCATGTTTAGAGCCATGCGCAACCTGCGCCGAACCATCCGTGTAAATGATACAGTGGAAATCCTCCAACGGCCGCATTGCTAAAGGAGCAGGATGAACAAATTCATACTGTAAATACTCCTGTGACCGTAAAGCGGCGTCAAAAATAAACGTGACATCCTGAGATGTCAAGGATGTAGCCCACTGAATCCACCGAGGGTGCAAAGCTTTAGAATTCGGTACACTGGCTTTCGTGACCGCCTCCAATGCAGGACACGGGGTAACAACCAACATGCGCTTTCCCTGCGACAGGGCACGTTCTTTAAGAATTGCCATCTGCACAGCCGTTAACACTTTCTCCACAGTGGAAAAACGCAGTTCAGCTGAAGTGTACAAGTGTGACTTGTAAGCAATAGGTACAGTATCCCCCTCATTAAAAGTCAGGTACGTGAAACCCACCGTCCCAGGGATTATTCTTATCACCAGGTTGGTCTGGTTATCACGGGTCTGTAAGTAGTCAGAAGTGAGCAAATCAGCCTGCAAGGACTGCAGAATGGCTGAATGTTCAGGCAGCCAGCAAGATTTGGAAAAAGATGGTTGTACCAAGGCATATAAAGGCTTGATACGCTGGGCATATTCCGGAATGTATGTCCTCCCGAAATTTAAAAAACCCAGTAAAGACTGTAATTTTTTCAGTGTTGTCGGAGAGCGCAACTGCGCGCACTTCTCCAGGAAGTGAGGAGCCAATCCCTTTCCTTCATGGTTAAGTTCATAACCTAGAAACAACACTGTGTACTCCGCAATGTGTGATTTTGCAAAGTTAAACTTGTAACCCATGTCTGCAAAGTTACAAATTATGCTGTTTACTCGACACAGATGCACCCAAAGCTCGTCGTCTGTGAGATAAATGTCATCCACATACGAACATGCAACTGGATCGAAACTCTCCAAAAGAGAGACAATGCGGGCGGAAAACACTCCAGGACTATTTTTATATCCCATTGGGAGTCGTTTAAACATTTTTTGTACGCCGCCGCATGTAAAACTGGTCCATTGGGAACTTAGACCATCTAATCTATGTGCATAAAAACCATTGGAAATGTCAAGCGTGGTTTTGAACCGTTTACGCTCAAGACTATTCACTAGGGCAGAGCCGTGAGTATTCTGTACCGCACAGTTACGGCAATGCGAGTTCAAATGCCGGTAATCCAAAACTAGACGATAAGAGCCGTCCGGCTTGTTAACAGTAAAAAGGGGATTATTCATTGGTGACACACATGTTTCAATTACACCTTGATATTCCAATTGTTCAAGGATAGCCGCGACCGAAGCTTTAGCTTCACGCCGTATGGGGTACTGGGGTTGTGGCTGAGGCTGTGACCGTAAAGGAATCTCATGGCTAGGGGACAATTTATCCCAGCCACACTGATTTCGGTACACAGCCGGCGCAAGCGCCAGAGCCCACTCTTCTGCAAAATGCAGCGCTTCCACTCTCGGTACAGTGTGCGCGAAACTGGGGAGGATTACCTCCTCCCCTCGCGGAGCTGCGAGAACAAAAGGTGGGGGCCAGTCAGCCTCCGAAAGCAAAATGTCATACGTATCTGAAAGGTTTTCCCAGAATACCCCTTTTACAGTTCGCTGCATGTCACCTTCAATTAACAGGACAATTTCAAAAAGTCTTTCAGGGGGAGCAACATGTGTATCAGCTGTTTCGATTACAACATAAGTGTCAGTCGCTGTCACCTTCAACAGTGGACGGAGGGCCTCTCTCACTATGGTAATCTCCGCCGCGCTGTCCAGCAAGGTCAGAGCCCACGTCAGATTCCGAAGCCGCGTTCTCACTATCTGGGGCATATCGATGCGCCGTTAAGGCTGCGACTTTCTTCTTGGCAAACTGCGGTCTCTTTGGCGTAGAGTCGTCCCGCTGGTCCCCTTCACTTCGCGTGCGGGGCTGGCCACGTCCTTGCTGACCACCCCTGCCCCTGCCGCCCCCTCCACCACCGGTTGACGGAGCCGATGAGTCCTGAAAGGAACGAGGAGAGCGTTGGTCAGATGCCTGATATCTGTCAGGCGATTTAATCGTAGCGCGATCGCGCAATTCATAAACTCGCTCTGACTGCGCAGGTTGTGAAGGCGCCGGACTAGAGACCAGTGTCTGTTGTTGTTGTTGCTTACCCTTATTCTGCTTTTTAGGCCAAGTTTGTTTTTTGGACTTGGGCTGTCCTCCTGTTTCCGAAGACTGCCCCTGGGGTTGCTTCTTTTCTTTTTCAAGAAAAACCTTCGCACCCCTTGAATTGCGGCCAACCGTTTTATAAGCCGCCACAATAATTTTTGCCAGCTGACGGGGTTTCTCGGCATCGGGTACTAACGCCAGACCATTGGCCACCTGAAAGTTCATTGCATCCCCTTTTACATTGGCAAGGATAATACCGCAAACTGTCTCAAATGAACCGTTCAGGCGCATACCCAACTCAACCGCCGACTCAGGTCCGTGATCATCCTGAACACGCTTGAGGATCGCAGACAGGTTCGAAACTGACGGTGTGCCAAAGCACCTCGAGTAAACCGCTGCAAAAGTCTTACCCCATGTCTCACAGTCAGCAAGGTCCGGGGCTATTTCCTTCGGTAAACTAAGCGTAAGAATCCGGTGTTTTTCACTCGGAGTCGTATTAGGAAACACAGCCTCTAACTGGTCGAATTTCTCGGCAAGCCAGTAAGGAAATTCATCCGTACTATCTGGCTTTCTGCCCATAACGGAATTCACCAAGACAGGACTGATTTTCAAACCAGCCTGTTCTGCTCGAAGCTGCGCACCTGCGGGGGCTGCGCCTTGAACATTACGACTAATGTAATGAACAAGCGCTCTAATCACACCAACCGAGACCTCATGAAGACGTCTCAGGTCGGCTACGTTACACGTGGCGCGATTAGGATGAGGAGTAAATCCACCCAAGGCGGGCCAATTTGTGCCCGGAATGGACAAAGGACCTAACCTCGTAGCGTTCAAAGTATGGGGTAGGGCGCCACCAAACCAAACACCGTGCTGCCATGCGTCAATAGGTACTTCCAGTGCCCTGTACGGAGCATAAGCTGCCGGTACTGCTGAGGCAGTGTATGAATGATAGACACCCGAATTAGCGTCTACTTCCGGAAATGTCACCCAGGAATAAAACAATTCGTACGGGTACGCATGTTCCGCACTCACAACTAGAACCACAGCTAAGCCTTCCGCGGGTACATTATATCCCCGCAAGTGATCGCGAACCGCGACGCGGCTATGCTGCGCTATTTCCACTGCCATGTTAGCACAGGAAGAAGAAAAACCAGACAAAGAACTGTGTGTAGCACAACTGGGTAGTGATTCAAAGAAACCGTTTTTTGAAGAATTCAAGCTTGAAAACACCTATCACATAAATAGGTAGGTTTTTCCGACACCACCGTTTTCCGGAAACGGGAATGAAGGTGTCAAGGTTTGAATGATATACTACTCGAGTGTCATGAAATACGGCCAACCAATCCGTTGGGCGCCATGTTGCAGGGTTTCCGTTCTCCCACAGAACTGTGCATAGAGATCTAGAACCTCAGTGAGTTAGGATGATCCAAAAACTCATCTCAGTGTCAGAAATCTCGTTACCTAGCTAGCTACAGTGTCTCATGGATCATTATGGAATGATCCATGTATTAGACAAACCAGAACATGATCTTTAGAATACCTCAGGAGTCGTGGAACACATGAACACTCTTTCGTTATATAATCATTTCAAACCAAAACTGAGAGTCAAAGAACACAAGTGCAAGTTTGAAATATTTATTATTCAATGTATAGTTCTCAAACGCAGTATCTTGTATAATACCAAAATGCAGATTATAAAAATCAGAGTCAGCAGCATAGTCACTAATCCATAGTAAGCAAAAGGTGCTAGCATGTTATAATGCAATTTCTATAGAAATCTGTATCACCTATATTTCGCGCACCCTATCTAGCATATTATATTATATCTAAGAAGGTCTCATTCGGGTTTTAGCAGGGCGGCCCCATACCTCTCAATGTCAGTAGGAGCAGTTCACATCAACCGCTACCAGCTCTCTTCATGCGCAGCACCAAGTGTCTGCGTTTATTCCGTGTAACTCTATCTTAAACCCGCGTAGAGCCCAAAATGTTAGCATCAACATTATTTGTGTTATGTCTAATGTCTAATGTGGTGCGAGGATCAGACTTCCCAGCAACCTTGTGTTAGGTTAATCTTAGAGTGTGCAGCTCTCAGTGTGCAGACAGTTGTACCAAGTGTACAAGGCAAAGCTGATAGCATAGGAATAACATATTATTCTCAAATAAAACACCTCACCACTTCTAGGCTGAAAGCTACAACAACAAGTACGTGTCGTGTGCAAAACTGAAGCCTGAAGGCAAAACGGCTGTTTAAACATGTAATACACTCATGCTAACTTAACGCAATATATGTAATGAAGTATCCATATGACAGGGTGTTTTACTAGTTGATTAACACCCTCTTTTGTTTTCTTTTTTCCTTTCTTCTGGTTTAACTGAAGTTCTACTATTCAGTTAATGGTGTTTATTTATGTTTCAAACTTTTTCTTATTTTAAATGGTGTTCTTGAACCACTGTTAGGATTCCAACAATGCTATCATTACTAGGGCACTGCAAGTGATCAGGCAGCCATGTTAAAATAATGTACTGGGCACTAGTCATTATGGGTTACCTAGCTACATAATGGTTGCACTGAAAGTACTGGTGTTTGGTATCAAACACCTTTTCTCAATAAAACTATACTGATACTAGTATCAGATTTATTGGGGCATGCACTGAGAGGGAACCTTAGAGGTGCACTCTGAAAACATATTAGTCCTCTAGTGTGCTGGCTGACTGGTATCGTCCAGCCTGTCAAAACAGACACGTTTCTGACCCCTCCTATAGGTGAGAGCTTAAACTTTCAAAGGCCAGAAACAATGGTGGCTGCTCCGGAGGAAGGTAGAGGCACCTCCTCCAGCAAGATGCTAACGATTTAACATATTTAGGCCAGAGGCTTCAAAGCCTCTGCCGCCTTTGATATGTGACCCTGGCTTTCCCTAGACCTGGGGAACACAACCCCTACCCTGAAGCCCATTTGGCAGCACAGTGTGACGGGACAATTAGATAGAAGGCGTGTCACACTCTTTCAGGCTAGGCACATCCCTAAGGTGGGCCAACTGAAGTGGACAGTCAAGAAAGGGCTTCACCATCTTGGATTTGCAGAAACTAGGAACTCTGGGTCATGATTATGCCTACTCCACAGGAAATGGTCATACAGGGGGTGTAGTTACCCCAGGGGTAATCAGCCCATTGGCTACTACCCTACACTCCCCTGAATGCCCCTCAATTCAGTATTTAGGAGTCCCCCTGACACCGGGAACTCAGATTTGTCTACTGGAAACCAAAGGAAGGACAAAGAAGAGCTGAGGTTGTGAGAACAGAGGTACTGCACCGAGATTGGTGCCAAATCCTGTCTGGCAGCTCTCACTGCGATAGTCACAAAGACCGACTCATCTAGAAGCTCAACAGCCTCCTCAACCCCATAAGGACAGTTTTTCCCTTCAACAATCAACCAGCATCTCTCTTGGGGTGGAGGAGCCACCCCCCTGCATCTACAGACACCGACTGCATTGACCTGGTACTTCGAATTGCTGGCCATCGGGCCCATCGAGAGAGCAACTCGCCAAGAAGAGGTTGTCCTGACTCCAAGAGTTCAGCCCAGTCACATTCACCAATTCTCGAGATGCTGACCACTCCAGGAGCCTCTCAGCACCAATACTATGGGTACCAGAGCCCTTGCATCTACCACGGTTTGTACGTGTGCAGTCCAGACACCACGAAAACCGACCTGCCATTGAGGGACTTTAGGATTAACAAGGCCTTTGTCGAGAGTGTCCTTGCTGCCCTGTTTTCTCTCACTCTCCCAGTCACCAACGCCTAGTGAGAGCCTCTAACTACAGCAACCTGTCAGACAAAACACCTCAGCAGCTGAGTCCCCCAGCCCAGGTTCAGGTAAGCCGACTGTGTCCCTTTGCTACAGAGACCCTCAAGAGCTGAGCCCTACTTTGGGTTCTGCCAGACTTGTACCCAAATCCCCACTTGCAGCCTTTCTTTTGCAGGTACTTCTTACATAGACTTTAACGTGTAGCGCTTAAGGCTACCAACATGACCAGCAGCTCTGCACCCGAACACACCAGTGGAGGTAAAACCGAACTGCTGGTGATTTCTTGGACCTTTGCCTAAGCATCCTAATTCCTAGAAGGCATCCCCTAAAAACATTTGCAAATATATCTATGCAGTGTATGTTTCTCTCATAGGATAACATTACAGCGTTCAAGGCTCATACCTCAAAACCGTTATTCAACAGTATTTTTTTATTTCTACAAAAACCTATAGCTTTGGAAGTACTTAACTTATTCCAATGATCTTGGTGTTTAAAATTATATAATAGGGGATGTGGTCAAGATGGTGGCGAGGTAGGGCCCTCATTTCCAAGCTCCTGCCTGTCGCCCGCCCGAAGCAGCACAGCACGGCTCCCCGGGGGCCCGTTTGGCATGGGATTGGCACTGTGAACCCTCAAGGTGGCCGCCAATCTGCTTGGGCTTGCACCTCGAATCCTGGTGGTGACGGGGTCGGGAGCATCGGAGAGGCGAACCCTGCCGCTTGCGTGTGAGCGGCCTCGACAATGCGGTGTCCGGGGAACGGGACACCAAGGCCAGCTTCCTCCCTCTCTGATCGCCCAACTGGCCCCCTCCATACCGTTGGCCTACCAGAGGACCCCCGAGGACCCTTGCGGCGATCTGAAGACGCTGCAGCTGCCGTCGCTACTGGCCTGCTTGCGCTGCATTGGTCACCGGCCTCGCATGCGCGCCAGCCGGCCGACTGTGCAAGGGAGTCAGCCTGCGTGAGCCCGAGGACTCTGGAGTGGCTCGCGGGTCGGCACTGGCTGGCGCCTGCGGTTGATTTTGCCTGCCTGCCTCGCGGACGCCCCTGCCCCGTAGACATTGAGGTGTTGATTGCGCGGCCTTTGGCCTATCACTGGAGGCTGCAAGGAGGGCCGTGTGCTACTGAGACCTTCGCTGCCGGTGAAATTTCGTCTGGCACCCGGAGGCATTAGCCCACGGCTCGGGGCCCACCGGCGGAGAGCTTTGCCTGGGGCATTGGCGCCCGACACACACGTCCGAACGGAGGAAACCTTGCGGCCCCCACCGAGCACGGGTTGAGTGTTGTACACGACCCGGCCCTGCAGAGGTGGGACACGCAGATCCCCAGCTTGGGGTGGGTGTGGAGGAAGCCCTACATCATTGCACACCACAGGTTAGGACGGCAGGTGAGGCCGGGGCAGTTGGGGACCGGCTAGAAGATGTGCTGACCTGTCGGGCCAGCGAGGGTGGCGACGCTCCATCTAGGGATGACCCTGACACCCTACAGGCCTGACGGGGTTCTTCCTTCAGCCCCCTCCGAGCACGGATCGAGTGCTGCTTGCGGCCTATGCCTTGGTCACAGGGGGCCGGCCGCGCAGATCCCCGGCTCGGGGTGGTGACAGCCTCGGCTAGAGCGTCTGAGGGCTGACCCCCATGCAGGACCGACAACGGGCTGTGCCTGCCCATTGATCCTCCATCACAGCAGTTTAGTTTTGGGGCCTCACCCCGAGGGGCGGCTTGGTCTGGCGAGCCTTCCTCCCTGGCTGCCATCGGCAAGCTTGCCTGATTCCCGTCATCCTTCGATCTCCTGTGGGCCAATTGAGCCTTGCCTCCTTGATACTCAGAACGGTGAAGCTTGAGACGGGCATCTGTGACGACCCAGATGGCCGATTTTGCCTAGGGTGTGAGACTTTGCGCCCTCTTTGAATGCATCGGGGGATCCCGGGGCCCCGCACAGACGGTGAGTGGTGTTCCCTTCGGGCCTAGAGTGCCTGCATACTAGCTGACTCTATGGCCATGCGCCCATCCCTCGGGCGACGGAGTGACACGAACCCTGAGGCCTGCCTATAGCACGCTACAACATACTCTAGGGGCACTGTAGGAGCCCTACAAATTTGTGCCACGCCCTCCACTGATAGGAGCCTCCTACAGACAGTCCTGTGCCCACCCTGTTGGGTAATCGCGGAATGCAAAAGAGTATGTCCAAAGCCAGAAGCGTTAAAGTGAAGCCTCTGAAAGACATCTCTGGCCGCGCACAATCCAATCCGGACATGGCAACTGCAGCGCCAGAAGCCGAGTCGTCTAAACAGCCTGGAGCCTCCGGGGATGAGCCCATCACAAAGGCCTTTCTGAAGTCGCTCTTCCACACGCCGCAAGAGGATATTCAGTCGGTGAAGGCTGAGTTTGCCACGGAACTTAAAGAGGTGCGCCGGGATGTTGATAACATCGGAGAACAAGTAGCCACGCTGGAGGAGAAAAGTGATGCCACGGTAACAGACTTGACAACGCTACAGCAGGAAGTCATTAGGCTACAAGACCAACACATGGCCATGCAACTGCATCTGGAGGACATCGAGAACCGATCCCGCAGGCATAATATTCGCATCCGTGGGGTGAGAAGCTCTGACGACACCAAAGACCTGTTTGCCTTCACCACCGACCTCTTCCGGCACATCTTGGGTGACTCCCACACAGCGGCGGTCGTTCTGTACAGGGCACACAGGGTGGGTCCACTCCGTGGACCTTATGCACAACCTGCGGACATTTTAGTTTGTGTACAGGACTTTAAGACTAAGGAAGCCCTCCTATCCAAGGCGAGATCTTTGCACCCAATTTAATTCCAGGGCCACTCACCGGTGCTGTATCAAGACTTAGCCTTAGTCACGCTGCAGAGACACAGGCACTTCCGCCCTGTGACAGACCATATGAGGCAACAAGGGATCTCATATTCCTGGGGGCATCCATTGGGCCTCATTTTCCGATTTAACAATAAACTGCACCAGCTACGCTCACTGTCGGCCGCCTGCCGCCTGTTGGACCTGACGCCTCCGAGTGAAGATGGCAATACCGATGACGCGAACGAGAGACCTGATATTTCTCCGTCGGGATGGCAACGACAAACCAGGAGACGGCGCCCCCGGAGACCACCTGCCTCGGAAATTGCGTGGAGCCAAAGAGATGCCCTGGCTAGAGCTACTGAGGCCCTCGCTGGAGAGTTCCCGGATGACAAATGAGGGCCCCGAAAATACTCCCAAATAAGATCCCTTCTGACGCATCCTTGCTGGGTTTGGGCGGGTGACGGGTGGCGGGGCGGTTCTCCTCAGTTGAATGACTATGGTCCTTACATGGTTGATTATCCAGACGTCCTGGGACTGCGGACTTTGTTTGAACACTGTTATTGCTCATTGGGTGTTTGGGATAGGGAGGGTTGGGAACATTTTGGCATGGGTTTTGGGGTTTCGCCCCCTTTTTTCTCCTGGGGGTTTTTCCTTTTCCCTTTTGTTGCGATCCTTAGCTGGGGGGTCCCCCTGTCCACACTCCTCCATGCTTGCTAGCGCACATAATGCTCGAGAACGCTACTGCGGCCTTCCCACCGGACTCTCTTTGCGCCACGCCGGCTGGGTGTCCAAGCCAGATTCCCTTAAGGTACTGACCCTCAATGTCCGAGGACTGAACAACCCTGTTAAGCGGCGGGCAGCCCTGAACCTACTGGAGCACTCGGGAGCTGATGTTTGCCTCCTACAGGAGACTCACCTACTCTCAAAAGACCACCCTAGGATGAAATCCCGAGCATTCCCCATACAACTATTCTCCTCACTCTCCACTTAGTCAGCTGGGGTAGCAATTTTGGTTTCCCGCTCCTTCTAGGGTAAAGTGAACCAGAGAGAGGCGGAAATAAAAGGTCGTCTACTCACCTACCAATTCGTAATTGCTGGTGTGCCCCTTATCATAGGGTCGGTATACACGCCCAATGAGGGCCAGGACAAATTCTTACACAATGCACTCACTGAAGCCACAGCCAACTCGGAGAGGCGCCAACTTCTGGGGGGCGACTTATATCTGGTCTTTGATACCCTTACCAACCGTTCGTGTCAGCGTACTAGTCAAGTGGGGGCCCTCTCGCGGGCGGGCCATGCACACATCCAAGATCTGGGCCTCGTTGATTTATGGCGACACTTCCATCACCATAGCCTGTCCTACACCTACTACTCAGGGGCCCACAAGACGTACACTAGGCTGGACTATTACTTGTGCTCTACTCGGTTAGTGGCCTTAGCAACAGGCGCTGAAGTTCTCACAGCGTCGCTTTCAGACCATTCCCCGGTGACGGCTTCTTTTTTCCTTCCCACATACTCAGCCACCACAATGACACTGGCGCCTCCACGACTCACTTTTACATCAGGCCTCTAGAACTGACCAAATTCGGACCGCTATCTCGAACTACATGAACCCTCAACGCCACCGCAGACACTTCCCTGGCGACACAGTGGACTGCCCTTAAGGCTGTCCTCAGGGGAGAGTTCATAGCCAACCCGCGGCCATCAATAAAGAATAATCCCAGAAGCGCGCTGAGCTCACACAACGAGTGGCAGAGCTGGAACAGATGCATCAACGCACTGGTGCAGCCAGGGTCTGCCGGCTGCTTTGTATGGAGCGGAAACAACTTGCGGCGCTAGACCAAGATAAAGCCGAATACGCGGCCCTCTGCCTATGCTACTCCTATTACACTGGGGGAGATAGATGCGGCCGTCTATTAGCGCAAAATCTTCAGGAAATGAGGCAGAAACAAGGGGTTCAAAATATGCGCAAGCCTGTAGGCGTCCTCGTCTCTGACGATGTTACTATAGCAGAAACCTTCCAGGATTTCTACGCTAAGTTATACTCGGGGGACTCTCTTGATGCGATCCATAGCTGGCACTACCTCGACGAGGCACGGCTCCCCCCACTGGACCCGGCTCAGACTGTACACTTGGATCGGGCGATTGGGCTGGAAGAGGTCATCGCTGGCATTTCGCGCCTCCGTCTGGGGAAATCGTCCGGCCCGGATGGCTACTCTGCAGCCATTTATAAGGCCTTTTGCACCCCGGTGGCTCCCGTGCTGCGTGACCTTTTTAACACCTTTGTTCAACCCGGGGCCATCCCGGCGGAATAGCTGGAGGCTTCGATCATAGTCATCCCGAAACCCTGGAATGACGTCACTACCTGTAGTGCGTACAGGCCAATCTCTCTTCTGAACATCGCCATCAAATTATATACGAGTATCCTCGTGTCACGATTAGCCCCTTATATGCCTCAACTAGTGGAGCCAGATCAGGCAGGTTTTATTACACAGCATCAAACAAGCGACAACACAAAACGGGTGCTCCATCTCATAGAAGCAGTGTTGCGCGTTCAAACAGACTGCATGCTATTGGCCATCGACGCGGAAAAAGCCTTTGACAGGGTCCACTGGCCCTACATAGAACAAGTGCTGCAAAGGTTCGGCTTTGGGGAGGTCCTATGTACCCGTATTCTCAACTGTTATCGCTTGCCTCGAGCTACGGTGCGGGTCAACGGCCAGAGGTCCTCCCGCTTCCCCATAGGCAGAGGCACCTGACAGGGGTGCACTCTCTCCCCCATTCTCTTTGTGCTTTACATGGAGCCCCTCGCGCGCAGAGTTCGACACCACCCCCTCATTAAGGGGATAAAATTTGGGTGGGGGATATCCACAAAATAAGCTTATACGCGGACGACAACTTGCTCTCCATCACCGACCCTGCTCAGACCCTTCGGGCCCTTTTTATTGAGCTGCATAACTTTGCACGGGCCTCAGGGTTTAAGATCAATGCAGACAATCTGTTGCCCTCAACATCTCGTTACCGGAGACCACACTGTCCCACTTGTGGGAGGAGAAGCCTGTTGAATGGTCAGACGCCACGGTCCCTTACCTGGGAGTGCAGCTAGGCCCTACCATCCCAGCTACCGTCACAGCTAACTATGATAAACTACGCACGCAAATTCGCCGGGAATTGCGCAGATGGAAGCACCACCCCTTATCGTGGTTCGGCAGAATAGCTGCTGTCAAGATGACGATCCTCCCCCAGATACTATATCTTTTTCAAACTCTCCCTCTGTGCCCCCCAGCAGGTTGGATCCAACAAACCCAGTCTGAGCTGGCGCACTTCATCTGGCGAGGCCGTCGGCCGCAGTTCAAGCACACTATTGCGGTCCTCCCCCCGGAACAGGGAGGAGTCGGTATACCAGACCTGCAGCTCTACTTCTATGCTGCGCAGCTCTGCTATCTGGTAGAGTGGAACCGCCTGGAATCCGAGAAGCACTGGTTGTTTCAGGACCAGGCGGTTGCATGTATGGCCTTTCAGGGTATCCCCTTTCTCTGGAGGAAACACTGACCTCTCAACCTTTACGCCTCCCATGTCACAAGTACACTCTTGGAAGCTTGGGACCGCACAGCTATCTCCCATGGGTTATCGTTTCCCTCTCCCTTGACTCCATTGTTCAATAACCCCAACTTTACTCCGGGATTGGATCCCAAAGCATTCACGAACTGGCGCCTCTCCCCCTGTCGGTCCCTGGGACATCTATTTGATTTACAGGGTATCATCCCATTTCCACAAATTAAAACAGACTATGGCATCCCTGAGATGGATAGAATGCATTACCTGCAACTCAGGCACTGGGCTCTCCAACCCCAAATTAAACCGGGAGCTAAGAGATTTTTGACTCCTTATGAGAAATGGTTGGTCATGCAAACATCAGACAAAAAACGAATCTCAGACATATACAAATATATTCTCGTGGCCAACACCCACACCTACAACGCAGGTCGGGCAATATGGGAACGAGACCTAGGTAGAACCCTCTCACACAAAGAATGGAGTGGCATATATTATAGGGCACGGCACTCAGCCTATCACGCAGGGCTCACAGAGACACTGACCAAAATTGCCACTTACTGGTATCACACACCAGAGCGCCTACACCATTTTGACCCCCGTATTAGTGATAGATGTTGGAGGGGGTGTGGTGAACTAGGCACCTTAGAGCACCTGTTGTGGAGCTGTGATAGAATCCAACCTTATTGGACCACGATATTAGACGACATTGACTCTCATCTTGATACACAACCTGCTGACATACCCCCTAAAATCCAGAAGAGGCCGTCTTACTGCCATTACTCTAGGGGCGGCTGCCCAGAACATACTCGCCCATTGGCTCCCCCACACGCGGGCTGGTTACGAAGGCTATGGTTGGTGCTGGAGATAGAGAAACTATCCCTTACTTTGGTGGGTAAGGGGGAAGAATTCCCAGAGCTGTGGCGACCCTTCCTGACACTGCTCACAGCGGAGTTTAGGTAATTGACTTGCCCCCGATATCTGCTGCTCCTCAGGCTAGCGGACACGAAAATTCCTGAATCACACGCTCCCCAGAAAAAGCGATAACTCCTATAATGCTAGCACCTTTTTACCTCTCTTTTTGTGAGAACCCTAGGATTCGTGGACAGAGGGGGGAGGGGGCGGGATTGGGGAGGGTTTGATGCTTTGATTCCTTCCTTCATTTTCCCTAAGTTGTCTACTGTTGACCCGCTCACAGCAATTACTTGGTAACACTGACAGCGCCGACAACTGATGTCTGTATCGCTTTGTCTTGATGGAGCAGGAGGTCCTGTTCCTCCTTGTTATGTTTGAAATGCAATAAAAAGATTGAAACCATAAAATTATATAATAAAATCTGTTATTTTTCTAAATTTTCTTCTTGAATGTGTGTCTCATTTATTGACACTGTGTGTACAACAAATGCTTAACACTACCCTCTGATAAGCTGAAGCAACTTGACCACACTACCACAAATAGAGCACTTGGAATTATTAATTTCAGCCCTGTAAATCAATTAGGGTCATCTGTACTTTTTGCATGGCATGCCCTTACATTGGCACCACCACATAAAAGCCAGCTTCCTACATTTGTGTTTAGCGGTGGGATACAAGACTTTGCATTTGCTGATATCATTTGGTCAATAGGTGATTCCACAAAGAAATCCACAATTAACTTTAGTCAAATATATTTTTGAAAATGTATTTGGATTTCGATTTTTTCAAAATGTTCTAATCAGAACTGTAAGGGCCTTGTGTTCAGTCCCCCAGTCCATTGCTTTAGACGTTTAAAAAGTGTAATAGTAGGCCTTAAAAGTCTTTTAAACTGTCGGTTTTCTAAAATGGTCTCAACCATACCAAAAATGTCTGGCCCCACACATTCAAACTGCTAGTTGATTAAGTTGATGAGGAAAAATGAAAATAAAGTTTTAAAAAACGTCTGGCCCCGAGGAGATAGTCCAGGAACTCAACCTGACACTGTATCTGCATCTCATTGTGAAGCAGTTAAGGAACCTCTGTACAGCCAGCAAAATCAAAACTGGCTCATACCCTAAAAAAACACACCTCCAGGAGCTCTTGCAGATTGTTTTGCAACACATTTCACAGAAGATCCCGAATCCCTCTAAATGAGAAGGTGGACAGAAAATATGTGCCTGGTGACGGTACTCCCAGGGCAAATCCCCCTAGCCTAACAAGATAAGGTGATGAGGTACCCTCTCACATCTATCCTAAAACCGTACCTCGAGTACCTTCCAATACTGGGAGTAGATTAGTTCAATCAGGACATGGAGAAAAATGAGTGGAAGATGAAGTACTCCTTCAGAGACTAGCCAGAAGAGCAGCCCTACAAGCCAAAATCCTGGCTATGGAAAGAGAGGGCTGAGATGGGTCTAGCACCCATAGGTGGCGGCAGCAACAAAATAAATAGAGGGAAAGGGTACACTTTTGATCCCAAAATCCCCAAAAGGATTGTCTCCAAATATGTTGAAGGTAATATCACAAAGTGGTTTACAGCCCTTGAGAGGACTTGTAAAATTATGAGATTTTACCAGAGACACTAGGGCAATCTACTGTGGGAGTTGTTCTCAGGAAAGTACAGGAATAAACTCCTGAGACTGGAAGAGGAAGATGCTGAGTCCTATGACCTCATGAAAGATACCCTGAGGGAGAGGTTTGGACTACCCACTGAGGAGTACAGGATTAAGGGCCATATTACGACTGGGGTGGGACTGCCACCGTCAGGCTGTCTGTGCTGGTCCCACCACCATACAGTCAATTGGATCCGCCCGCCACATTAGGATGCAGGTAATTGAGGCTCGGCTGTCGGGGGGGGGGGGGGTTGGAAGAATGCAGCGTTCAACAGGATCAAGGATCCCATTAGGGCGGCGGTTGGACTCCTATTCCCTGCAAAGACCACAGCGCCTGCTCAGGCACTGCCCTAGGGAATAGGATGACCCTTTCCTCCTGCCGTTTCATGGCAGTTCACCCGCCATGAAAAGGCAGGCGGAAAGTGACTTTGGTGGCCCCTAGCAGGGCCCTCTTCCCCCCTGGCCCTCCGCTATGAGACCTGTGGGCACCTATGTGTTGTATCCTCGTGCTGTCTGCTGAGCTCGCCTCGCCGCATGCTCTGGAATGTGGAATCCTGTGCCTAGGCATTCCGGTGATTCCAGTGCAGCGGTTGGCGTGGGCTCTTCATCTATGGATCTCGCTTCTTCAATAAATCCTTATTTACCACAAAATAGAGAACTGTCAGTTTCCCTCCTTCTTGGATACTTCACTGGCGACTTGGTGTGAACGAACCTACGCGATTCCTGAGCCTGCAGCCCCGGTATCCCCGGACCATGATTACCGTTGTGAACATGAAATGCTGAATTCTCTCCTCTGTGCCTGCCGAGCCTTCATTATCGAGTTGATGCCACGCTGGTGAAAATCCCGCTTTCTTCACATCAAGCGGTGAGATTATTTTCATTTTAATACTTTTCTCTGTACTTTCATCTGCGCGAGTTGACGCGTGCGCTCCACCACGCGCCTGAAAATCTCAGCGCGAGCCAACGCTCAACATTCTCTGCATTCCAGCCTGGCAGCGTCAGCACAAGCAAGTGCAAGCATCGCCTATTCTATTTGCTATTGTGACATCACAAAGCTTTTCATCAAGGCAGGCAGCGTCAGCACAAGCAAGTACATGCAGCATCTGTTCGATCTGTTTTTGTGACATCACAAACCTTTCTTCAAGGAAATTCTTGCATTCTTCTTCATGGAATAATTCCTCTAAAGAATTTTTACCACTGTGTATGACATCACAATACCTAAGTAAGACATTTTCTGTAGTCTGGTAAAGTTACATTCATCAACTTTTCCATTCATTATTCTGCATCTCAATGGAAAGTTTTAATGCGCCTCCGCCATTTTTGGCCAGTCCCGGAGAACCACCTTTGGAGTGGAAACAATGGCGTGAAGGATTTGAAGCCTATCTCGAAGCCATTGGTGGTGAGAACTACACGGACAAACGCAAACTTGCAATACTAAAACATTCGCTTGGCGCAGAAGGAAGACAAATTCTGTCACATTTACCTCCAATGACATTAGATAATTCATCTGAAGAAGAAGTTGATGTCTATGAAAATGCAATTATGCAACTCGACAAACAGTTCATAAAAAAAGTCAATGAAGTGGTGGCACGTCACAAGTTTCTTAGCAGAAAACAACTTCCCGTTGAACCAATTGATTCTTTTATCAAAGATTTAAGGATCCTGGCTGCAAAGTGCAACTATCAACAATTCCAAGATCAAATGCTAAGGGACCAACTTGTGCATAATGCCTCTGATGTGAAACTTCAAGAAAAATTACTTGACGCAAAAGACTTATCTCTTTCAAAAGCACTCGACATCGCACACCGATTTGAAGATATGAAGCTAGGCATCAAAGAGTTGTCCGACAAAAAACCGAAAGAATCCTCTTCCGAAAATCCTAGTATATCGGTGGTCCAAAACGTCAAGAAGAACCCATCCACTTTTACTTCCAACAAACCTTTGATGGCCTCTACTTCTCATCAAAGCTTTAGAAAGGATGTCGTTTGTTTCAAATGTGGCTTTCCTGGCCATGTAGCAACAGATAAAAGGTGTCCCGCTATAGGACAATTTTGCAACTATTGCAAGTCTAGGGGTCATTTCTCCAGGATGTGTAAGAGTCGCAACAGGTCGAAGTATTCTAATTCTGACCCGAGACGCCCCAGATTCTCTGAAGTTCAACCTGTAGACATTGATGACGACGATGAGTACGACGACATCTGCAACGTCTATGAAGTTGGGGAAGATAAAAAAGACTCACCCTTTTGTATGCTTCAAATTGGGTCCAAATCTATAAAGGTCATGGCAGACTCTGGTGCTAAATACACTCTAATTGGTGATGACGTATTGCTAAAGGAATTCCCAGATGTCATATCGTTATTTCCCTCTGACATAAAGTTAAGGGGGTATGGGAAAAAACCCATTGATGTATTTGGATACTTTCCTTCCACTTTGTCGTTTAAGGGCAAGTCAATTCATGCTAAAGTTTATGTTGCTAAGGATGGATCATGCTTACTAGGTTGGCCACAACAGAGAGAATTGATGATGAAACTTGATCCCAATCACCCCGATCAGGTTTTAGGTTACTCTGACTTCATCAATTCTGTTGAGGTAGCCCGTGACAACAAATGGGAAACTATTTTTCCACAGGTTTTCTCCCCTACTTTGGGTCTACTCAAAAATTTCAAGCACAAAATTATTCTCAAACATAACGCTGTTCCCAAAGTACATAAAGTACGCAACATACCCTTAGCTTTACGTGAATCTGTAAAAAAAGAACTTCAGAGGTTATGCGACTTAGATGTAATCGAGGAAATTGAATCCTCCGAATGGCTCTCGCCAGTGGTCGTAGCCCACAAACCCAACGGGAAAATTCGTTTATGTGTGGATATGCGCGATTTAAATTCAAATGTATGGGTAGATAGACATCCTTTACCCAATATTGGTGAAATGTTCGCTAAGCTCAAAGATGCATCTATCTTCACCACATTGGATTTATCTAACGCATATCACCAGATAGCACTTCACGATGATAGCAAGCATCTGACTTCGTTTATAACCACTGAAGGTGCATACAGATATAAAAGGATGCCTTTTGGGTTAGTGTCCGCGTCCTCAGTGTTTCAACGTGTAATGCACAATATGTTTAAGAATGTGTCCAACGTGTTATATTTTCAGGACGACATCTTGGTTTTCGGCAAGGATGAATGTGAACATTCTGAAATTTTGTTTAAAGTCTTGTCTATCCTACAAGACAATGGTCTCACTCTTACCAAAGAGAAATGCAAATTTGGGAAAAGTTCAGTAGATTATTTAGGCCATTCCATCAGTAAACAAGGCATCTCTCCCAAATTAAGCTTAGTTAGGGCTATTGAAAACGCACCTGAACCGGGCAACAAGGATCAACTTAGATCCTTTCTCGGTTTAGCCGAATACTATGCCAAGTTTATCCCCTCCTTTTCTGATAAAACCTCTCACTTACGTAATTTAATGAAAAATCATCAAGAGTTTGTTTGGGATGATAACTGCAAATGTCAATTCAATTTCATCAAACAATGCATAATTTCTGCTCCTGCTTTGTCCCCATTTGACACTAATTGCAAATCATTCATCGTCACTGATGCAAGCAATGTCGGCATTGGTGCTGTTCTGATGCAAAAGCAACACAGCGGCTTTGTCACTATTGCTTTTGCATCAAGACCACTACGTGGTGCTGAAACAAAATATTCTACTCTTGAAAAAGAAACATTGGCTTGTTGGTGGGGAATTGAATACTTTCGCAGGTATGTATATGGTACAGATTTTGTTGTACGATCGGACCATCGTCCCCTTGTTGACCTGTTTACGACCAAAGGGTGTGGTAAAGCCACCTCTAGAATCGCAAGATGGCAGTACAAGCTGCAAGATTTTCACTTTTCCGTTGAGTACATCCCCGGTGCAAAGAATGTCCTTGCTGACTTCCTTTCCAGGCTTCCCGTGGAAGACGACAATCATGTTGCTCCCGATAATGACCCTGACAAAGTGGTGTCAATTTGCGAAGTGTCCAATGGTTGCATTCGTGAAGACGATTGGGTTTTGGCTTGTAATAGTGACCGTGATTATTTGGATGTTGTATCTTATGTCAAAAATGGTTGGCCTCCCAAGAACAGTCTATCTTCTAGTGTTTTGCCTTATTTTCAAGTAGCTCAAGAGCTCTCCGTCCAGGGAGAAACTCTCTTGAGAGGTTTACTGTTGGTGGTTCCGGATAGTTTAAGGAACACCGTGTTAAACATGGCTCATGAGGGCCACCCAGGCATGTCCAGCATGAAGAAAAGAATAAGAAGTGAATTTTGGTGGCCTGGTGTCGATAAATTAATCGAGAAAAAAGTAAGGTTCTGTGTTGAATGTTGTGTGAGTGATAAATCCCAAAAGCCTGTTAAATATCACCACGATTATATCTCAAGACCATCTAAACCATGGGAGTGTGTTTCTGTAGATATTGCCGGACCCATGTCCTTTGGTCAGGGTCCCATGTACGCCATTGTTTTGATAGACCAGTTCTCTAGTTGGCCTGAGGTGAAATTTGTCCCACATGTATCTTCCAGAGTGGTTATCGACTTTCTCAATTCAATTTTTGAAAAAGAAGGTTTTCCTTCTTCCATCCTTTCTGATAACGGCACACAGTTCACCTCCTCCGAGATGAAATCTTTTTGTTGCAATCATGGCATCCTACACAAGCACTCTTCTGTTTACTATCCTCAAGGGAACGGAATGGTCGAAAGATGGATTAGGGTGCTCAAGGAGGGTCTACAGCTTGCTGTGTGCAACGGTGAGAATTGTCTCGAGGCTGTTAAAAAACTTTTATGGAGTTATCGGAATACTCCTAAGGCTAATGGTGAACTGTCTCCCTTTGAAATAATGCGGGGGAGGAAAGGTGTATGTAATTTAAGCCAACCCTGGATGCGAAACCTTGTAGATGGTAAACGTTCTACTTGTCGTTCCCCTGCGGTATCTTCCAATTCCAGTAATCCATGTAAGGTTGGTGACTGGGTGCGTGTGAGAAAGTCTGGTTTTCTTAGATCTGGTGTATCTCGCTTTTCTGACCCATTGTTAGTCGTAAGAGTGGGCAGGCAGGTTGTAGAGCTGTCAGACGGGAATGTTTGGAGTCTCTCTAAAGTTGTCAAAGTCCCACCCTTTCTTAGCAGTTCTTTTGCCCCCAACCGTACTGGGACCTCTCCCTCTAGTTCCAATTCTTGCCACCCTCCTGTTTTCCCTCGTTCCTTTCGATCCATTCCCGTCCAATCTCCTCATTCAAGTTTTTCCCGTCTGAGGAAACCTCCTGTGTGGCATAAAGATTACATTGTTGGTGAATAACCTTTTCTTCCCAAATTGTTCTCAATGAATAATCCTTTTCTTTCCAATTTGTTCTCAATGTGATGTGACTGTATTAATTGCTCTGCTTGTATGTATTAACTGTTAAGATCAATGCCTTTTCTTTTCTGGTGAGGAGGATGTGTTGTATCCTCGTGCTGTCTGCTGAGCTCGCCTCGCCGCATGCTCTGGAATGTGGAATCCTGTGCCTAGGCATTCCGGTGATTCCAGTGCAGCGGTTGGCGTGGGCTCTTCATCTATGGATCTCGCTTCTTCAATAAATCCTTATTTACCACAAAATAGAGAACTGTCAGTTTCCCTCCTTCTTGGATACTTCACTATGGTGTCCCCCAAAACATCCCTGCACCATGTGACAGGCACCACATGGTGCCTGCCACATAGTGCAGGGATGTTTTAAATGTTTATAATTTGTATTGCGGAATGTGCTGTAGCTCGCAGCACACGCCGCAATGCAAAATATATACATTGTGACCGCCATGAACGCGGTTGCATCGTAATGCGGGCAGCGGGACCGCCACAACCGGCGGTGTTAATCAGGCCCTGAGTTCAGAGAGACTCACAAAACCTCAAGTCAGTCCTGGGTAGATTTTGGTGACTTCTCAGTCAAAACACTAGGAGGCTGGGTAAAAGGCAAAAAGGTGCAAGATTATGAAGGTCTCTATATTTTGATAATGAAAGAGCATCTGTTAAGTAAAAGTACAACTGCAAAACTGCATCACTATCTAATGGACTTAGGGTTAGTCTCTCTGCAAAAGCTGGGGAAAAGGGGACCACTGGGTCAAAACAAGGGTATTCAGAAAGACCCACAGTGTGCGTGACCAAAGGAAAGGGGCTCCTGCTCCCCCCCTCCCCAGGGGAAGATATGGGACACAAAGGGAGAAAATTCTGTAGAGTCTTCTGAAAGACCCCAAAAACGATAGACCCTTCCCCATCAAATAGTAGGTACCAAGGTAAGAACTGGGATCCCACAAAGGCTGGGTGCCATCTCTGTAAGCAGAATGGTCACCGTACTGAGGATTCTTCCTGCCCCAACAAGGTTTCCATTTGTCAAACACCTTCTTAGTCTCTAGATGTGAATTTCGGTGTGCCCTGATCAGGTCAGAGAGCACACTGAAGCTACCATAATCTCAGAAGGAGGGGTGTCTGTCTAGCCCAGTAACCAGGAGAAATATGGCCAAAAGCCACATATCAATGGGGTTGCAGTAGGAGTACTCAGGGGTCCAGGGGCAAGTGTCACCATGGTGACTGAAAAACTGATATCTTAACAACAGTACTTAAATGGACAGGCATATCTAGTTATCAATGCAGATATCATTGTCAAGGTTCATTCCATGGCTAAGGTGACCTAGGAATGGGGAGGGGTTACTGGCCAAAAGTAGGTGATTGTGTCATCTGCAATTCCAGTAGAATGTCTGCTAGGTAATGATCTGGAGACCTCAGCATGGACTGGGGTAGAGATGAGAACCCATGCAGACATGCTGGGAATACCTGAATGGGTATGTGTAAAAACAAGAGCACAGCGTAAGGACCAGGGTGAAAAAGAAGTACTGGAGCCTGGAAAAATAGGCAAATCCTCCAAGATAAAAGAGAAGAAGGCTAGGAGACCAAATTCTGAAGGTACACAAGCTCAGTTCCCTCTCATCAGGCAGAATCTCTCGAGGGAATTGAGCCCTGGGAACTAAGGTCTTACACACCAGAGCTCCTGTGCCCTGGGGCTCCCTCTAGGGAAGATCTTTGCCAGGAACAAAGGACCTGTCCCACTCTTGAGAGCCTTGGCAGCAAGCTGCTGGCCAGGAAAATTGAGGTGCCGGTGGCTCCCACAGAACCTTCTGAGAGGAGAGACTCCTGTATACGGTGGTCAGAGACCCCAAACCTGGTGCCACTAGGCGAACGGTGGTGCCTCAGAGAGAGTACTTACTCACCTTAGCACATGATATCCCCCCAGCTGGGCATCTTGGCCATACTAAGACTTGGAGGAGGTTAGTCACCCACTTCTACTGGCCAGGTATATCCCAGTAAGTGAAGGAGTACGTTTTGTAACTCCTGTGTTACCAGCCAAGCCAGTGGCAAGACAGATAGCAAACCAAAGCCTCCCTTAATTTCACTACCAGTGGTTGGGTGGACTCTTTGAAAGGGTAGGGATTGACATTGTTGGTCTCCTTGACCCTCAAACAGCATCAGGAACCAGATTTATACTGGCGGTAGTGGATCATGACAGTAGGTTTCCTGCATAAATTCCCCATAGGACAGTCACTGTTCTGGCAGTTGTCAGGGCCCTCTTAAGTATTTTTATAAGAGTGGGGTTGATTGACTGATAGTGAGATTTATATAGCGCTTGAATGCCCTAGGCGTCTAGGCGTCATAATAGAGGAGTCTGTCAGAATTATAAAGTAAGAGGTAGGAATTAGCTTGAGAATAGCTAAGTTTTCAGTGATTTTCTAAAGCAAAGTAGTGTCGGGCAATTTTTGGTAGCTAAGGGAAGTGTGTTCCACAGTTTTACTGTGTTCAGGATAGAGCTGCTCGCTTCCCACAAAACTTTCTTAAATTAGGGAGTCTGGAGGAGTTAGCTCTGTGAAGCATTCTGCATGGATGATACCATGAGAAGTGCTGTTTCGGGAACGCAGGTCCTTTTCCATTCATAGCTTTGTACGCTAGACATAGGGATTTAAATGATGTCCTCTTTTTTTACCGGCAGCCAGTGGATTCCTTTGAAGCCTTGGGAAACGGACTGGAACTTGGGAATATTCAGCAACGTTGTGGAGGCAGCATTTAACACCCGCTGAAGTTTGAGCATGTGCTGTTTTTGAAGGCCCAAATAAAGGGCATTTCCGTAGTCCAGTCTGGCCATGGCTAAACTTGTCACCAGTGTTTTTACTGTGTCTGGGGGGATAAAGGCTCTCACCTTCCGGTTTGACTTCAGTGTTAAATAAACAAGGCAACCTTGTTGATCTGATGTTGGAAACTTAGTCTGTCATCAAAGATGATGCCCAGATTCTTAACATTGTGCACTGAGGTTGGAAGAGTTCCCATATACAGAGGGCACCATTTCTGTGACCAAAAGGAGGTGTTGGATCCCAACAGGAGAACCTCTGTTTTGCTTCCATTTAGCTTTAGGCAGTTTGCCCTCATCCACTACGCGGGACATACATTGGTTAAAACGAACAGCGGTTTCCTCAAGGTTACTTGAGATAGACACCACTATCTGGGTGTTGTCCGCATAGTAAACCAGTGAAAAGCCAAACTGAGGAGGTGGTTTGAGACAGCAGTAATAACTTCATGTCTGTACCTGAAAGCCATGGGGAATGACGGTCGTGTGACTTACAAGTTCACTACCTCATATCACCCACAAACCAATGGTCTGGTTGAGAGATTCAACAAGACCATGAAAGGTATGACAAACTCAAAAGGAGATGGGATGTCCTTTTGCCGTGCCTGCATTTCACCTACAGAGAGGTGCCACAGAAAGTCTCAAAGAGCTGACACAACATTGTGGATTATGTGCTTGACCTTCATTCCAGGATGGCCAAGTACATGGAGAAACTAAACAAAAACCTTGAGGCAAACCAGGAGCTCTAGAAGCAATGGTGTGACCAAAAGGCTGCACTGACTGAGTTCCAGCCAAGATGGAAGGTGTGGGTTTTGGAGCTGCCTGTGGTACCCGGGCCCTCCAGGACAAACTGAGTGGTCCATATTCTATCCTAGAAAGAAAAGAAAGGAGAGGTCATCTACTTGATAGACCTAGGCACTTGCAGAAGCCCCCACAAGGTCACCCATGTGAATCACCTAAAACCTTTTCATGACAGGGCTGGTGTGACCATGCTGATCGTCATTGATGAGAATCAGGTGGAAGAGAGTGAATCTCTCCCTGACCTCCTCTCCAACAACCCAAAAGATTGGTCTGTTGAATTAATTGTCTTTTCAGACACCCTCACTGCCCAACAGTGAACTGACTGCAGGCAAGTCCATTGGCAGTATGCTGAGCTCACCTAGTCAGACAACCTGGTGTACCCATGATGTGGACACCGGGTAAAGCCTACCTGTCAAAAACAAAATATACAGGCAGCCCGATCAAGTTAAAGAAAGCATCAAAGCTGAAGTCAGCAACACGCTGAAGTTAGGAGTGATTGAGCCCTCTGAAAGTCCCTGGGCCAGCTTAGTGGTCTTAGTCCAGAGTGGTAAAACAGAGCTGAGGTTTTGTGTGGACTATAGAGGACTCAACGCAGTCACTAAGATTGACGCACACCCTATTACAAGAGCTGATGAACTGATTGACAGGTTGGGTGCAACCAAGTTTCTCAGTACCTTTGACTTGACATCAGGGAATTGGCAAATTGGACTCACTCTAGGAGCCAAAGAGAATTCCGCAATCTCCACCACAGATATGCATTACCAGTTTAATGTGTTGCCATTTGGTTGAAAGAATATCCATGCAACCTTCCAAACACTGATGATAAAGTCCATGCTAGGCTGGAGTCTTTTAGCGCAGCATATCTTGACGATATTGCTGTCTATAGGTCCACTTGGCAGGATCACCTGAATCACCTGGGAAAGGTACTCGAGGCCCTGCAGAAGGCAGTACTCACTATCAAGGCAAGCAAGTGGCAGATAGGGCTAGGCTCAGTTGTACAAGCTCAGCACTTACAACCCAAGATCCAGACTATTCTTGTTTAGTAGGTTCCAACCACCCAGACTCAAGTCAGGGTATTCCTTCGCTTGACTAGGCACTACAGGATCTTTGTGAAGGAGTATGGTACTAATGTGGCACCCCTCACAGAACTGACCTCCAAGAAACAACCCAAGAAAGAAAACTGGACAGTGAGCTGTCAAAATGCTTTTGACACACTGAAGGAAGCAATGGGCTCAGAATCTATTCTAAAAGCTCCAGATTATACAAAGCAGTTCATTGTGCGGACAGATGCCTCAGAGCATGGGATAGGGGAAGTTCTATCCCAGACCAATGTTGATGGCTAGGAGATTACTCCCCAGGAAACATCGTTGAAGTGCCATTGAAAGGGAAATGTTTGCTGTGGTTTGGTCCATGAAGAAGCTGAGACCATACCTATTTGGTACTCACTTCCTTATACAAACTGACCACGGGCCTCTCACATGGCTGATGCAAATGAAAATGGAAAATCCCAAACTGTTGAGGTGGTCCATATTCCTACAGGGAATAGACTTTACAGTGGAACACAGACCCGTGACTGACCCTGCCAATGCAGATGGTCTTTTGAGGTCCTTCCACCTGGATCCTCTTTTACTTTTCTGTACAAAGTTTTGTTCCCTACTTGCTTTCTACCTTCTTTCATATACATCTCCCGTGACCAAACGACCAGACACCAGTTTTACAAAACTTAGACTCGATAATTAATTTGTCAACAAAATCTTGACTGAAGATAAAACCGCAGTACTTCAATTGGGCCTCAAATTTGTTCCCAATACAAGTTCAGACTTTGCCAAACTAATAATGGAGACATTGGAATTCTTTCGGAAGATAAGACTCAAATAATTTTTTGCAACTAGGGAGATGTCCTCCTCACAAGAGACCACAGGGCTGAATAACAAATCGAGATTCATCCCTCCATCAAACTTAATCCTAGAAGAAGTCCCTGCATTTGAACAAATTGTCATGTCATCACTACAGAAGTTGGAACAACAGAAATTCTTCACATAGAACAACCTAACAAGGGGCCAGAAAAAGTCCATCACAGATCTTAAAAATGATGAAACAGTGGTTATAAAGGCCGCTAACAAAGGAGGAGCTATTGTCGTTTGGTCACGAGATATGTATCTGAAAGAAGGTAGAAAGCAAGTAGAGAACGAAACTTGGTACAGAAAAGTAAAAGAGGATCCTACCCGGGAACTACAGAATATCATTACTGACCTGGTAAAAAATGGGTTGGACAAGGATTTTTGGGAAAAAAGGAATATGATTTTTTTACTCAAAACGAATCCCCGAATCCCTGTGATTTACTTCTTCCCAAAAATTCACAAAGATTTAACAAAACCACCAGGGAAACCAATCGTGTCGGGTTGTGGCTCCCTCTAGGAACCTTTATCCAAATATGTCGATTTTTTTCCTAAAACCATTTCTTCAACAAGTTCCCTCATACTTGAGGGACTCCATGGACTTCATCAATAAAAAAGAAGGCACTGAGTTTGACCATACGAACCAATTGCTGGTCTCATTTGATGTAATTTCCTTATACACACAAATACCACAGGATGAGTCCCTTGAGATTTTGGAATTCTACCTTGAATCAATAAGCCGCCCCCACCGGGTGCCAACGGAATTCATTTTACAACTAGCCGCCATAGCATTGAAAAAGAACTACTTCAAATTTGAAGATACATTCTATGTCCAGACTATGGGCATCGCAACGGGATGGCCCCTCTGCCCCGGAAATGGCCATTCTGTATATGGCACAATATGAAGACAAATTTGTGTTGAATAATAACCCATTCTCTGGTCACATTGCACAATGGTATAGATATATTGATGATATCTGGTGTATTTGGAACGGCTCCACACAGCATCTGGATGATTTATTTTCGTGGTTGAACCATAGACACATGGATATCAAAGTTACCAAGACATCTCATACTGAAAATTTAACATTTCTTGATATTGAAGTAAGACATCATGAGGGAAAGCTCAATACGACTCTACACAAAAAACCAACGGACCACAATACAATTTTCGCATTATAAAAGTTTCCACCCGCGCAATTTGAGAGATAATTACCATACGGGCAATTATTACGAATAAAGTGTAATTGCACACGACTGGAAAATTTCACATTACATGCTGAAACATTCCAAGCTCAAATAAAAAATAGAGGGTACCCCAAAAAACGATTAAAACATGCCAGCAAGCGTGCACGTTTTACACCGAGAGAAAGCTTGCTTACGAAGAAAGAAAAAACTCAGGATGATAGACTTGTCTGCGTCTCAACCTTTGGCCCCCATACCAACAAATTCAAACAATTTAGAAAAATTGGCATATTCTTCAAAATATGGATCAATCCTTTGAACCACCACTATTCGCAATGTGAAAAAATACATGCATAGGATAAAGAATCATCCGGGCAGACATAACGCCTTCCAGAAAAGCAGACCTACTGGCCCATTGAAATATTAAACCCATAACTGGACATCACAAATGTGGGCAATGCATTGCTTGCAACACTACCATTGAAGGGACAGAGTTTGTACACCGCAACATAAAATGGTGCCAGAAAGATTTCTCAAACTGCAAAACGAAAAATGCTGTTTATGCAATTCTCTGCCCATGTTAAAAGTAGTACATTGGCAAAACGAAGCAAGAAGTACAACAGAGACTGGCACAACATAGATCACGGATTAAGAATAAAGTTGTTACTGCCCCAGTGGTCTCCCATTTTTTGGAAATGAATCATTCAGAATGGGATTTCAAATGGACAATTTTGAGTGTACTCAAACCTGGCTCAAGAGGCGGTGATACAGAAGAACTATTGCTCCAAGAAGAAGCATATTTAATTTGAAAGTTCAATTGTACGATACAGGGCCTTAATGAATTGTCCGAAATTGGAAGAACAATTTATTAAATCAGCAAGACCACTTTGGGACTACTTGTACCTTAATTCTTTGCGCTCGTCAAACATGACATTAACCCCAGCAAAAAACGGAAATCTGGAAAGCAAGCAGCAGCTGTGAGTTGAATGCACGTTCGAGTCAGAGCAAGGTAAAAATGGGTTGAAAGGACTTTCTCTTGAACAGAAGCCTAACCCAAGTGAAATCGACATCGCTTTTCTTTCTCTTCTCTGCCCGACAGAGCTCAGTATTAATTGCAACAATGTTGCAACTATCGAAGGCAGAGGAAAATTCTACACTCTGAACACTGAAGGAACCTAATTAACTTCTCCTTCGTTCTTCACTGCATTAGACGCGTCAGCAAATGTAAGTGACTTTCATTGCTGGAAACATGAGCTAAGGCATTGCATTTGTTTGCCACACAAGATAAAATCTTAACTCAGTCCATGTTTCTTTCTATTTTTCTTTTTTAATAGAACAAACAAAACTCATTTTCACACCGAACCTCTGCCCAAATGCAAGTCACAGTTTGAAATACTTGAATTTAGAGTTTGACGCTTAAAAGCCAGAACCTTTAACTAAACAAACATCTGTCCTTAGATTTTTCAGAGTTATTCCCTGAATTAAGGGCCTGATTACGATTGCGGTTTTCCCGCATCCTCCGGGCCGGCGGAAGCCACCGCCGGCCCGGAGGATGCGGGAAAACCGCTGCGGACTGAAAAAGACCCCCCGCCAGATTAGGATGGCTGGGGGATCGTTTTTCAGTCCGCAGCTTTTCCGCCGCGGTCGCCTTCCGACCGCGGCGGAAAAGCTTTAACATGGCTGGCGGTGTCTATCAGACACCGCCAGCCATATTAGGATGTCTGCGGAAAGGTGCCTTTACACGGCGGCATTTCTGCCGTGTAAAGGCATACGGATTCGTGTTTGGGGGCCCGTTGCGGGCCCCCACGGGTGAAGGGGGGGTGGGGGGTGCACATGGGGGGTACCTATGGTACCCCCCTGCATTTGCCTGCACAAAGCGGCAGGCACCGCGAGGTGCCTGCCGCTTTGTGCATGCAAATGCACAACTCACATTTTTATCATTGCGGCGGGTGCTGCTTCAAGCAGCACCCGCCGCAATGATAAAAATACAGGATGTGACCGCCAGGGTGGCGGTCACATCCTAATTTGCACGGAGGGACCGCCGCTGCCCCTGCGGACGGTCCCTCCTACTCTATGGTGGCGGACGGACTCAGGTCCGTCCGCCATCATAATCGACCCCTTAATGTCAAAGCGAAGGTAAAATGTATGCTTCATTTTTTGAACTTCACCCCTTTCGCTCATAGTGCTTTTAAGGTGATACTGATTTATATTTCAATTTAAATTCTTTCTGGTCTTTCCAGAAAATGTCCTGTCCAGTCTAGAGCCCTGATGAGAATCCCATAAAGAAATAGGGGATTCGAAATTCGTCTGCGTTCTCCTTACTGCTGGGTTATTTAAATAATAATTGTACAGCTGTAGCATGTTGGTTGAATTTTATGCACATTGGATCTAAAAATGTTAACCTAGGAGTGCAAAAACCCTGTATTTTGTATGTAGTTTGATGCACTAGGAAAAGTGGTTGTTGCTTATGGTTTAAATCTTTGACTGGCTTTGTTGTTTCATAATGTTTTGTCCTAATACATGCAATTTATTTTGTTCACAATATATGTTATATATGTTACTTTGAAACTACTGAATTAGGTGGTGTGTGTCTTTTAAAGGACACTTCTTGGAAAAAAAATTAGTTTGTGAAAGTTACTTCTTTTTAAAAAAAACGTTGGTAATTAAATTACCCAGAGGTGAGCCCGGACATCCCGCGTGTAGGAGAATGTTTGGTCCCGGTTCTCCTATACGTGGACGATGCCGTACTTCTAGCGTGGACCGCGATAGGCCTACAGAGACTATTGGATGCATTTGGTGCCTATATAAGGTCACTGGATTTGACTATTAACACCGGGAAATCCCATATTATGACCACTGGTAAAGGCTACAGGAAAACTAAGGCCTTTTATTGTAATGGGGTGAAAGTGACTAGGGTGTCTTCATTTACATACCTTGGAGTCCTATTTGATGAGAGAGGCTCCTGGGTTCCTCAAGAGAAAATTTTAAAAAATGCGGTCTCAAGATCTACATCATCCTTTTTAGGGTTTGCCCAGCGCCTGGGGGCCAGGCCGGTGGAAGACATTTTAAAGGTATATTCCTCAAAGTGCCTTGCTATCGCTTCCTATGGTTCTTCAATTTGGGGTTTTAAACAGCAGGAGGGGTTGCAGCAAGTTGAAAACAAATTTTTGCGTAGTCTTTTGTCTGTACCCCAGTCAACCCCAACTGTTTCTGTACATCAAGAATTGGAGCAGGGCTATGTCTTGGACATTACAAGAACCGCCCCGTTATTGTGCTGGCCTAAAACTTGGCCTAACCCAGAATTGACCCTCAATCATCAAATCCTCTGGGACTGCGTCAAATTGGAGAAAGCCAGCAAAAAGAAGTGGGTGTCTTATATTAAGCACATGCTTTTTAAATTGGGGCGAAACTATTTGAATCACCAGACAGAATTTGTAAGGAAGATGTGAAGTGGTTCAAGGTGAATTCTATGAATTTATTGACAATGGAATGGGAAGAACAGGAGATGAAGAAGCCCTTAGTTAGGGCTCACTTTTTAACTAAATCAACCTTGCTTATTGAACCCTATCTGAAATTAGTGAATAGGGCCTTTCATTGCTGGTTATTGACTAGGTTCCGTTTTTAATTTGATCCACTTCACTCTGGTTGAGTACCCTGTATGGTCTAATCCAGAGGATGCAGTGCCCTGTAAATGTGACAATCATTCTGTTCAAGACACTATGCACTTTATGATGTTTTGTGATTTTTTTAATGAAATTCGTATGAAGTTGTTAATCCCTATATTGATTGGCAAGGATTCTTTGCAAGTTAAACCTGCTTTGCTCCACCTACAAATGCTGAGTAACCCTTTTGATATGTTTGCCATCTCTAGCTTTCTTGTAGCAGCCGTACGTATCAAACGAAAGAGAAGTCTTTGTTTATCAATTGTGTAACTATTCAGCCTTTTTTAATTACGATTTTAACTTTTTTTATCAATCTATGGTATTTTATGGATATTGAATAATGTATGAAGAATTTATGAAACTGTTTTTACTTGTGCATTTGTTTAATTTTGTTTAATCTTACAATGTACTTTTATGATTTTAATTAATCGAATAAAGTGGATTGACTGACTGACTACCCAGACCATGTAAAAAAGATAAATGGTCTGAAGTCTGTTTATTCATTGAAACGGCCACTTGAATAGCAGGCCAGGCTTACTTTCCTTTGTAAAGTATTTTGGGTCCTGCCTGGCCCAAGTTGGACCAAACGCCCCCTTCCCACTAAACTGTACCATTACTAAGGCATTACAAGTGATCAGGCAGCTATGTTAAAGGTATGTACTGGGCACTGGTGATTATTAGTTACCCAGCTACATAATGGTTGCACTAAAAGTAATGGTGTTTAGTATCAAACACCTCGTCTCAATAAATGTATACTGAGGCCAGTATCAGATTTATTGGGACATGCACCCAGAAGGCATCTTAGAGGTGCCCCTTGAAACCCTATCAGTCCTCTACTGTACTGGCTGACTAGTATCGTCCAGCCTGTCACCACAGACATGGTTTTCCCCCTTAAGGTGAGAACCCACGCTTTGAGAGGCCAGAAACAATGCCTGCTCCGGAAGAAGGTAGTAACACCTCCTACAGCAGAATGGCAGTGTTTTAGCATATGAAGGCCAGAGACTTCAAAGCCTCTGCTGCCTTTGATATGCCACCCTGGCTTCCCCCATCCCTGGGGAATGCGACCCCCTGCCATGAAGCCTGTTTGGCACCGGATCAGACAGGAAAATTAGAAAGTCAGAAGGCATGTCACACTTTTAGGCTAGGCACACCCCTAAGGTGGTCACCTGAAGTGTATAGTCGAGAAAGGGTTTCACCATGTTGGATTTGGTGACACTGGGAACTCTTGGGTGTTATTTTGCCCACTCTCCACAGGAAGTGGTCATATAGGGGGTGAAGTCACTCAAGGGGTAAGTAGCCCATTGGCTAGTACCGTACACTCTCTTAACTGTTTGCCCCTAAATTCAGCATTTAGGGGTCCCGGTGACACCAGGAACTCAGATTTGTCTAATGGGAGCCGAAGGAAGGACAAAGAAGCGCTTAGGTCATGAAAACAGAGGTCCTGCTCCGAGATTGGTGTCAAACCCTGCCTTGCTGCTTTCACTGCGACTATCACAAAGACCGACTCTTCCAGAAGCTGAACAGCCACCCCAAACCTAGGAAGACTGTTCTCCCCTTCAACAACCAAGCAGCATTTTCCTTGGGGTGGAGGAGCTATCCCCTGCATCTGCAGGCACAGATCGCATCGACCCGCTACTTTGTCTTGCTGCCATTGGGTCCACTGAGGGAGCAGCCCGCCAGAAAGAGGTTGTTTGTGAGTCAAGAAGGTAAGCCCCATCTCTTTCACCAAATTTCAAGATGCTGTCCCCTCCAGAAACCTCTCAGCACCAATGCCCTGGGTATAGGAGACCTTATATCTACCAAGGCTTGTTGCGTGTCCAGTCCAGTCACCACTGACACCAATCTGCAGTCAAGGGACTTCAGGATCCACAAGGCCTTCATTGAGAGTGGCCCTTCTACCCCGTTTTCTCTCTCCAGGTCACCAAAGCCAAGTGAGAGCCTCCATCTACAGCAACCTGCAGGACAAAACACCTCAGCCCTCCGGTCTCTCAGCCCGGGTTTACAGAGGTCGACTGTGTCCCTGTGCTCTAGAGACCTCAAGTCCCCACTTGCCGTCTTTCTTTTGCAGGTACTTCTTCCATAGATGTTAACGCATAGCGCTCCAGGCTACCAACGAGACCAGCACCTCTGCACCCGTACACACCAGGGTAGATAAAACCAAACTGATGGCGGTTTGTTGGACCTTGACCCCTAACCACCTTATGTCCTAGAAGGCATCCTCCAAAAACATATGCAAATATATCTATGCAGTGTATGTTTCTCCCACAGGATAACATTACAGCGTTCGCGGCTCATACTTCAAAAACGTTATTCAACTGTATTTTTCTATTTCTACAAAAACCTATAACTCCGAAAGTACTTACTTGATTCTGATGATCTTGGTGTCTAAAATTATAAAAATCTGTGTTATTTTCCAATATTGTTCTTTGATTATCTTCTTGAGTGTGTGTCTCATTTATTGACTCTGTGTGTAAAACAAATGCTCAACAGTACCCTTTGATAAGCCTAAGCTGCTCGACCACACTAACACAAACAGAGCACTTGGGATTATTAATTTAAGCCCTGTAAACCAATAAGGGTCACCTGTACGTTTGGCATGGTGTGCCCCTAGATTGGCACCACCACATAAAAAGCCAGATTCCTACAGGTGGTATAGAATGGAGTGGGGCGGAGTGGTGTAGAGTGCAAAGTTGGTCACCATATTCTCGCTAAGGTCCCAGCCTTTCCCTACCTAGGAGTGTTATTTGATGACCGATTACAGTGGAGACCCATCTTAGAGGGGAAGTTGAGAGAGCTGAACAAATCTGTTGGGGCTATTACCAGTTTTGCAAGCAGACTGGTTTCATGGGCACCAAAGGTTATTTTAAAAACTGTACAAGTCCAAAAGCATCACAAAAGTTTTATACAGCAGAGAAATATGGGGGTATGTCCCAACCCACAGGTTACAGGTGGCTGACAACAGGTTTCTGCGCTGGATTCTGCGAGTCCCCCAAGGCATACCAGCCTGGTCCTTGCATGAGGAGCTAGGGGTTGAATATCTGGCGGATAAAATCACAATTAAACCCTTACTGTGCTGGATAAGATATGGACACGCAAGGAAAAGGATTTAACCCACCTGATACTATCAGATTGTTTGGCCTTGAAGCTTAGTAATAAAATCCCCTGGTTATGATATGTAAAGGAGTCTTTTCGGGCTATTGGCAGGCCATACATTTTCCTTGCACATAACACTTTAAGACCCCAGTATGTTAACATTACAAAAGACTTACACCATACATTTTCCACTGCACATCGTGAAAATGGTGAGCTCTGTAAAACCCACAGTAAGGGCCTACGTCATGTCAAAGTCTCTGCTGGGTATGGAACCATAGCTCTTTACACTAACCAGCGCTCATGACAGATTTTAAATCACATGCTTTCGATTTAATCACCTTCACCATCTTTTAGCTACCCCGGCTGGATTTCTTCCCTCAACCAAAAGAGGCCATTGTGGCTGCGATCTTAGATCTCCACAGGACACGCTTCACTTTGTTTTACTATGCAAATTGTTCTCTATGCCAAGAAAACGATTCCTCCAGCCCCTGTTAAGGAGTTTGAAGTTTAGGCAGGCAAAGTGACACTTCTGTAATTTACAGTTATTACCAAATCCCTGTATCCAAGGTGCAGTGATAAGCTTTCTGTGGGCAGCTCACAGATCCAGGCTCTCTAGATTCGATTGGTCTCTGAATGATCTACACTCATGATGTTATTTTTAGTGCAATGGCGTGTATAGCTTAAATGCCTAGAGCCCTAATAATTTGCACGTTTTTAACGCTGGTGATGTTTTAGTGCTTTGTAATGCATTTATATTATGCTGTGTTTTCCGTTATATTGCAGGACTGTATTATTGTATCTTTTATGGACAGGTTTGCATCCGAACAAAGAAAGAATTATATATGGTGTAGAGTGCAGTGGTGAAGAGTGCAGTGGTGCATAGTAGAGTAGTGTGGGGTAGAGTGTACTGACACAGAGTAGAGTGGAATGGTGTAGAATGAAGAGGCATAACATGGAGTGGTGCAGAGAAGAGTGCAGTGAAGCAGTGTGGCGTAGAGTGGCGTAGTGTGGAATGGTGCAGAGTAGATTGAAGTGGCGTGGAGTGGAGTAACGTGGAGTATATATTGTATGGTAGTATACTGCCATTACAGACAACACAACTTCAGTTGAGATGAACATTACATTTGCACTCATATAGAATTTTACTGATAAAGTATACTGTGCACAAACGATAATGTGTGGAAATGTCCTCATACACTATTGATTTGATCGTCAGCACAGCTAATTTAAAGACATTTACATTTTGTTATGTGCTAGAAATAAAACATACCATACAGCCTTCTTCAAGCAGACCCCCAGCAGCCAGCATGATTGTCACATAAATCCTCTCACTTTGAAATCAGAGAAAGAAAAATTAACACAAAGCTCCCTGGAAGACACAGACGGACATTTACCTCTGACTTTGAATGCACAGCAAATGTGACCAGATAAGAACAAGATTTAAAGGCCTGTTTACAAAAAGGAAGTTTGTGGAAGAATAAAGTAAACAAGTTCGGGCAGTGGGAGGGACAAACTCGAGCTGGACAGCCTAAAGCAAATAAAGCCAACAAATAGAAAGGCAGAAAACGTGACCAACAAACCACACAGCAGCCAATAGTAAGCAGCGGCCAGAATGCATTCCTAGGTCAACTTTTTGAATGGCCCCAAGATGTCTTTAGCAAACTAGACGGCTGAGCTGTCTGGTAGGCTACGACCTAAAAACGGGGCAGAGAACGATGCATATATCTCAAGAATCAAAGTCATAAGAAAGAGAATTCTACAATCATAAAAGGACAGCCAGTTCCTCATCAATGTTATGACCCTTTAGAAAGTTAGAATGAAAGTCCGAGATGTATCGGAATTCAAGCTGCCATAAAGTCTTTTCACGGTTTCCTCCTTTGTCATTGAGCAGAACCCTGTCAATAGCAAAAAAGTGCGTAACATCAGGATTAATGTTATACCCCTTATCAAAATGCTTTGCTACTGGGTAAGCAGTATCACACGTTCTTTCAGCTCTCATATGTTACAAGATGTGATTACTGTAAGGAAATGCCTCTTTTTGCATGTTCACTCTCACATTTTGGTCGGAAGCTGCTGGTTTTTCAACTCAAAGTGCACTGAGGTCTACTAACCAGACCTCAGTGCCAGTGTTACAACCCCTTACAAAGTGTATGTCAAATTGTCTATCCCACTTGGCAGAGACTGACTTGCTTATAAGTCCCTAGTATAAGGTACCCCTTGCATGTAAGGCAGGGTACACCCAGGGCTGCATCATTGATTGTGCCACCCTCTGAGGGACAAAGTACAAAATGGCTCCCAGCCTGCCACTGTAGACTGGAAGGGCAGCAATAACACTGTCATTCAAACCAATGGCAAAGCCCCTATTTTCCATAACAAAATGAGTAAGACTCCCTTTAGGAAGGCTAATAGAGCCCTAAGAAAGGGAGCTGTATATTTTTTAATGGTGCGTGATATATATATATATATATATATATATATATATATATATATATATTACCTACTAGGATTTTTTCCAATGTTAAATCTCAAAATTCTATTTGGAATAACTTTGGCGCCGGTTGACGAATCTGCCTGAAAATTTCCTCAAAATGGCCTCGTCGAGCTCCGGTCCTTCCCTGAAAGTTTGGGGGGGATGCGTCAAGCGGGGGCCGAGATAAAAGGGGGGTCCCAAAACGCGTTTTCCCCATGTTAATTTCCATAGGGCGGTCGATCTCACTTTTAGCCCGAACGGCTGAATGGATTTACACCAAACTTGGCAAAATTGTAGGGACTGGTAGCCCGATGTGCCTTTGCTATGTCTCAAGATATGTGCTCCAGTGGATTTTGAGTAATTTAGGTTAAAAGAAAATATATATCTATAAGCGCGCCCCGGTACGCGCACCAGGGAGTGCTCCGGGAGCGACACGCGACTTGCGCACGGAAAGCTGATTGGCTGTCGGGTGTCTGTAAACATCCTAAACAGTCCGGAGCGGCCGCCATCTTGTGTCTCGGTAGGATCGAGACATGAGGTGGCCAAAACAAAGGGGGAAATGACCATAAGGGGCAGAGTAGACCCTCCCTGACCCCCTAGGTTTGATGTGGAGGTTTTAAAAGGGCCCCGCGGGCCAAAAAAAAGTATTTTTTTTCTTCGATTTTTTGCGGGGGAGCGCCCGGTACGCGCACCGGGAAGCGGATCGGGGAGCATACTATGGGGAAAAAAGAATGATAGACTTTTCAAATATTGTATGTTTATTAATTGTTCTTTTTTTATTTTATTTAAGTACCAACATGTAGGTACCAATGCAGAGTCTAAAATTTAATATACACTGTCTCCTTTGTAGATATCTTGCATGTTGTTACAGAAGTTATTGTGGTATATGGAATTCATACCATAGTCTGTCAGGAAAGCAGAAACAATATGGAGGCAGGAGATGATAAAGAGATGTTAAATACAGATTGGAGATAATATAGTGGGAGAAAGGAAGTAACTATGAGCAAACTTACTATGTAACACAAAAAAGTTGCACAGTATATTTTAATTCTCACTTTATATTATATCTATTTTGGTACTATTTCATAATTTACATATAAAAAGAATAATGTCTCAAACAATTTTTCATTTTTAAATTTAAATTTATTGTTGTGATTTTTCAAAATCTAAAAGAATTTGCAACATTAATTCATCAGGTATGTCCTCCTTTTCATTCCATGATTCAATTTCTTCAACACATTTAATTAAGTCTTGGCCTACAGTGTGATCCAAAAAGTCTTTTTCATCTTTGTCTTCCTTAGGATTGTTTTCCATATTAATTTCAAATGAAATATAATGTTGTGCTTCCATTTTCTTGCTGTAAATTGCATAAAAAATAAATATATCAGTAGAGATAGGGCACTGTTGGGTTTAAGTTCAGACAGGTACTTGTGAGTTTTTAACAGTGAAGTTATCTTTGGGCAGTGTATGGTTTCAGGCAGGAAGTAGAACTATTAAAAAGTGCCTGTGATGAAGCCTAAGAAAATACATAATTATACCAGAGAAGCCTAACTCAATCCATAATTATAATAAACAAGCCTTTCTCAATGTCTAACTCTTACAGAGGGATAGTATATAACTATCTGAAAACGTTTTCCCAAATTAACTTAAAGTGCATAACATAGTTCTCCTTTCAAATTAACAACTTACCTTCTTCAAAGTAGTTGAAGTTTTCTGTGAAAATTTTTTCCAAATGTACCTTAGGTAGTGTTAGTCAAAATGGCTGTGTTTCCCTCTCATTTTTCATATATATTCATGTACTTCACCAATCACATGTCAGCACATAAAAGTACAAAATGTAAGTAACATTTTAATTGGTTGAAAATTCAAACAGTTTCATATGTGTTTTTGTCATGTAATTTACCTCAGGATATTTAGACAGAGCTACAGGCCAAATGGCTGAATGGAATACCACCAAATTTGGGTAAATGGTAGGGACTGCTATGTAGTAGGGCTTATTCTATATTTGGTGTAAGTGTCTCCAGTGGTTTTTCTGTAAATTACTTTCCTACCTTTTTTTTGGGAGCGCTTACCGGTGCGCGCCCCGGTACGCGCACCGGCAGCGTTACGGGAGTCCTCCATTTTGTGTTTCGGTACAATCGAGACACAAGATGGAGGACAAACAAGGTTGGGAATGGGTACAAGGGGGCAGGGTAGACACTTCCTGACCCTCTAGGTTTTCTAAGGGGGGCTTAGGAGGCTCATATAGTCCAAAAAAAAAAAAATGTAAAAAAAAATCGCGGGAGGAGCGCCCGGTACGCGCACCGGTAAGCGTACCCGAGAAGCGTACTTTGGTGAAAAATAGTGAAAAAAGTTAGAAAAAGATAAACGTTTTGAATGATCAGAGGTAGGGTAGCTCTGAAAAGAGCTTTTGGGTTCTGTGGCTGATTTAGGTTCCAATGCACAGTCTTAAATTCAGGAGGAATATTCTATTCCCCTCATCTGAGAAGTGCACACCATCTCCTCTGTAGATGTCTTGCATGTTGTAACGCAAGTTGTTGCTGTATATTGAACCCATTCCAATGTCTCTCATGTAAGCAGAAACAGATTTATTCACATGTTTCCGTGCTTTCTCAAATTGTGGACAAAATTGGTTGGACTTCTGTCTTCTGTCTTCTGTCTTTGGCATATATTGGAATATACCAAGGCAGTTTGTGGAAAAAGTGTCATCAATTGATCAAAGGTGTCCTTTAAAAGCATTTCCAGACCAACCCCAGTCATAGTGCCCAAATCATTTCCACCACAGTGCACTATTAAGAGGTCAGGGTTTGGCAGATGCAAAAAGGTTTTCACCAATGATATCAATTGGTGACATCTCAATCCTCTCTGGCCTATCCACTTGATTTCCACATTTGATAAATCAAGGTTGTGATAATTTCTGCTTGCTGCATACCTTTGAGCCCAGTGGATGTAGCTATGTCCAATAATCCATACAGAATACATGATGAGAGAAGGTTCTGGTGCAGTCGGATGAAGTGTGGGAATGAAATGGCAGTTGGAACAGTAGGAGTTTACAAAAAAATTATGGAGTTTCCCTGCTGTTGAATCACAAGCAATGATTGGTGGATTCAGATAGTTGAAAACTGAAAGTTAGGGTGCATGGTTGTGTTGTGTGAAAGAAGTAATTTGAATGGTTTAGAAAAGTCACTAAAAGCAATAATGCCCTGGATAAGCTGGTGTATTGAGAGGTCAAACATCCTTGCTGACTTAATTTGCAAAATTGTAGAATAAACTTTTGAACCTGAGAGTTCAGGTAGGAGGGAGTTGCTATGGTAACAGATAGAAAGGTCTGAGAGGGGGAAGGGTGTTGGTTTGAAAATAGTGAGGGAAGACTTTTGATTGGTTGAAATAAGGCATATGTGTGTAAAGTTAGAGATTTTCTATGCCAGTCTTGGTTTCAGTGTATTGAGTGCACACCTTTTGCTCTGCTAAAGAAAAATTGGTGTGTGTGTCTGACACTGTTTTCAATCTCCCAAAGCATTTGTAAAGGTAAGTAATGATTTATTTAATTTAGATAGAGGCTTGTTTGCTCTATGGAGAATATTTGGAAGCAGATAGTAAAGTTTCAGTAGTGAAATTGATTCCTTGTACATAGGACTTGTGCTGTGTTTGTAAAAAGTTATTTAAAAAACGATTTTGGGGTAAAAGAATGGCTTTTATATTTTTGAGAAGTAATTAATAGTGTTTGCCTCATTAAATAAATATATTTGAACCATTTAGAATAATGTCACTTGCATTACCTCAGATTTAGAAGCAGATTGATATTCTTTTTTATTGGTTTGTGGCATGGTTTTTGGAAATGCTTGCTATGAACATTTGCAAGATAGGGGATTTGTATTTTGTTAAACAGTGAGGTTTCAGTAGTGAAATTGAATGCTTGTACATAGGTCCTGTGTTGTGTTTCTAAAATGTTATTCAAAAAACGATTTTGGGGGCAAATCAATGGTATTTTCATTTGGCCCTTATTTATGATTGCCTTGTGCTGCTGGTACATCACTTTAAACATGGGAAAAAAGTGACGCTCTGGTGGCGCAAGGCCTTCATAAATAAGGCCCTGAGTTTGTTTGCTGTTGGTTTGTGTTTTGCTTTTTGATAATGCTTGTTATGAACATTTGCAAGATAGAGGATTTGTATTTTGGGAAACAGTGAGGTTTCAAAAGTGATATTGAGTGGTTGTACATAGGTTCTGCGCAGTGTTTCTTAAATGTTATTCAAAAAACGATTTTGGGTGCAAATCAATGGTATTTTCATTTGGCCCTTATTTATGATTGGCTTGTGCTGCCGGTACATCACTTTAAACATGGGAAATAAGTGACGCTCTGGTGGCGCAAGGCCTTCATAAATAAGGCCCTGAGTTTGTTTGCTGTTGGTTTGTTTTTTGCTTTTTGATAATGCTTGTTATGAACATTTGCAAGATTGAGGATTTGTATTTTTGGAAACAGTGCGGTTTCAAAAGTGATATTGAGTGGTTGTACATAGTTTCTGCGCAGTCTTTCTTAAATGTTATTCAAAAAACGATTTTGGGGGAAAATCAATGGTATTTACATTTAGTCCTTATTTATGATTGCCTTGTAGCACCAGTGCGTCTCTTTTAACATGGGACGCACTGATGGCGCAAGGCCTTCATAAATAAGGCCCTCAGTTTTTTTGTTGCTGGTTTGTGTCTTGCTTTTTGATAATGCTTGATATCAACATTTGCAAGATAGAGGATTTGTATTTTGTGAAATAGTGAGTGTTCAGTAGTGAAATTCAGTGCTTGTACATAGGATCTTTGCTGTGTTTCTAAAATGTTATTCAAAAAACGATTTTGGGTGCAAATCAATGGTATTTTCATTTGGCCCTTATTTATTATTGCCTTGTGCTGCCGGTGCATCACTTTAAACATGGGAAATAAGTGACGCTCTGGTGGCGCAAGACCTTCATAAATAAGGCCCTGAGTTTGTTTGCTGTTGGTTTGTTTTTTGCTTTTTGATATTGCTTGATATGAACATTTGCAAGATAGAGGATTTGTATTTTGGGAAACTGAGGTTTCAAAAGTGATATTGAGTGGTTGTACATACGTTCTGCGCAGTGTTTCTTAAATGTTATTCAAAAAACAATTTTGGGGGCAAATCAATGGTATTTACATTTGGCCCTTATTTATGATTGTCTTGTGGCACCAGTGCGTCTCTTTTAACATGGGACGCACTGGTGGCGCAAGGCCTTCATAAATAAGGTTCTGAGTTTTTTTGTTGTTGGTTTGTGTCTTGCTTTTTGACAATGCTTGATATCAACATTTGCAAGATAGAGGATTCGTATTTTGTGAAATAGTGAGGGTTCAGTAGTGAAATTGAGTGCTTGTACATAGGATCTTCGCTGTGTTTCTAAAAATGTTATTCAAAAAACGATTTTGGGAGAAATCAATGGTATTTTCATTTGGCCCTTATTTATGATTGCCTTGTGCTGCTGGAGCATCACTTTAAACATGGGAAAAAAGTGACGCTCTGGTGGCGCAAGGCCTGCATAAATAAGGCCCTCAGTTTTTTTGTTGTTGGTTTGTGTTTTGCTTTTTGATAATGCTTGATATCAACATTTGCAAGATAGAGGATTTATATTTTGGGAAACAGTGAAGTTTGAAAAGTGATATTGAGTGGTTGTACATAGGTTCTGCGCAGTGTTTTCTAAATGTTATTCAAAAAACGATTTTGGGGGCAAATCAATGGTATTTACATTTGGCCCTTATTTATGATTGCCTTGTGGCACCAGTGCGTCTATTTTAACATGGGACGCACTGGTGGCGCAAGGCCTTCATAAATAAGGCCCTCAGTTTTTTTGTTGTTGGTTTGTGTCTTGCTTTTTGATAATGCTTGATATCAACATTTGCAAGATTGAGGATTTGTATTTTGGGAAACAGTGAAGTTTGAAAAGTGATATTGAGTGGTTCTACATAGGTTCTGCGCAGTGTTTCTTAAATGTTATTCAAAAAACGATTTTGGGGGCAAATCAATGGTATTTACATTTGGCTCTTATTTATGATTGCCTTGTGGCACCGGTGCGTCTCTTTTAACATGGGACGCACTGGTGGCGCAAGGCCTTCATAAATAAGGCCCTGAGTTGTTGTGGTATAAACTTTAATATGTTGCAAAATAGTGTTTATATCATTTGCTTTTTGTCATTATTTTGTTGTTTACTAATAGTGGTCTTTAATGTGTTATTTTTTTCAGAACCACAGATTGAAATCAACATTTTAAAAGCAAGCAAAAATGCCGTCAAGGCACAGGAGTAGAAAAAATACCATACGTAAAAGAACAAAATCATCAAAAGAATTAAAGGAATCCTCTACAACAAGTACTTCAAAAAACACCAGAAAAGCTCCTGGTAAGACAATTAAGTCTTTTCTTCGCAATTTATGTTGATCAAAAAGAAATGTAAACGGTAATGTGAATATCCAGAAGCAGAGAGCAAATCTAAAAAGGAAGGAGAGGCCCTCAAAAAATGTCTCTATTGGAACAGGAGAGAAGAGTATGGATAGCAATAGAAGGTTAAATCAATTTAGGGACATTCGTAGACGAATGTTTCGCAATAGGGTAGTTTTAAATTTGCTAAAACATGAAAAGAAAGGTAAACAGAGAGCTGCTTTTTACAAGAAAAAGAAAAGTGTAGAGAAGATTGTTGATCAGGATTTTGAAGTTAAGAAAAAATTATTTATTTTAGTAATCAATAGAATTAGGATACTTAATAAGGCAATTGATGTTTTCAAATCGAACAGTAGATGGAAAAGAATTATTAATCGGACTAATTTTTGTGAAGTATTTTCTGGAGAATGGATGCATAGTTCAAGTTCTGAGCCATATTTTAATGAGGAGAGTTACTTTCAGGAAAATGATTTGGTGCATGCAGTTGACACCAGTGGTCGTGCATAAGAGGTGAAAGATGGTTGTGTGATGGAAAAAGAGAAACTTATGTCTAGAGATGCAGAAGAGGTGTTAAGTGATGAAGTTTTAGGGAGACGTACTAAGGGTCCAGTGTACACATGGAAGTGTAGTAGTATTTGTAGTGTGCGACAGGATTAAATTGATTTGCTTCGAAATTTCTTACGTACATATAGTAAGAAAAGTCTACAACATAAAATGAAGATCTTGCAAGAGTTAGATCCTTGCAGAGTGAGAGAAAACACAGGTTTGCATGGACATTCACATGCTTGTCTTTCTAGAAAAGTATGTCAGAGTGTTTTTCATCATTTTAGGATGTTAGCAGTGCATCATAATAAGGTGAGGAAATTAGTGAGAAGGTTGTATTATGCAAAAAGTCCAGCACTTAAGCTTAAACAGTTAAACAGTGCTCTTTTGCATGGATCTGAAGTAGATGTGAAGACTATTTGTGAAGAAATTGAGTTTTGTTATTTTGGGAACAAAGAGGACAGTGTAGAAATGGATATAGTAATGGATGGTAATGTGTAAGACAATGTACAGATTTCAAGTACAGAAAAGTTTGACGAGGAAATTACCAAGTTTAAGGTGAAATCAAGTGAAAGGCCTAATTTAACTTGTGTGTGTTGTCGACGGACTCATTATAAGATTCAGACTAGGTTAGTTTATTTATATGCAACATGTGAATTGGAAAATAATAGTGAATGGAAGGATTTTGTAAGTTATTTGTTGGTGGAGAATTCTTTTGATTTGAGTTTTGTTCAGCGTATTTGTAATTATTGTTTGAAAAAATTAAATGAAAATAGAATGCCTACTATAGCTGCTCATAATAATCTTTAGTTGATAGATATTCCTTCTGAATTGATGGATTTAAATACTTATGAATCAATTTTGATTCAATGTGTCCTTCCTTTTCAAGTTATTGTTCGTATGGAGCCTAAGATAGGGAAATTACCTCCTACAGATTTACAAAGAGGATTAAAGGGAAGAGTTGTTTATTTGCCTCTAGATGTCAAGAAAAATATTGATACAATTGGTGTAGAAAGAGTAGAAGAGGATCCTCTGGTTATTCTAGTTAATGGGGTTCCGACAAAGAGTAAGAAAATCTGGCAAGATTTAGTGGATGTTAGGAAAGTCAAAAAGGCAACGTTGTATTTGGTCAAAAACAATGAGTACTATAAAGATGTAAGTGTTGGAGCAGAGGAAACAGCTACAGAAGAAGACAGTGATTGTTCAGTTGGCCAAATTGAAATAGTTGATGTGTCTAGAAGTGAAGAAATATATGAACATTATACTGTTCATCCTTTGCATTCCAAAGAAGTAATGGGGAATGCAATTGACTTGTTTCAAATGAAAGTAGCAAAAGGAAGTCCCATTAGTGTATGGGAAGAAAGTTTGGAAGCTCGTTGTTTTCCACAGTTATTTCCAACAGGTCGTGGTGGGCGATATGACGATCGACCAGTTCAAATTCCTGCAGATGAATATCGGACTTTAAGATTATATGCAGAAGATCCAAGGTTTCGGCAATGCATTCCGTATTTGTTTCATCTACTGTATGAAAGTGATTTGTCTGGGCTTTCTTATGCAGTTAATCATATATTGAAAAGTGGAGCTCATCTGCAAAATGTTTCAGCAAGGGACTTTATGGAGAAAGTCAATCTGCAAGACAGTATTTTGGAATCTCAGCTAATCAATCTCATGGCATGTCAGCGTGGAACAAATGAGTATTGGTTCCGTCGTCATGGGGAATTGAAATGTATGCTAAGAAACTTAGGAACTCCTACATGGTTCCTCACTCTTAGCTGTGCTGAGTATGCATGGGACGACACATCAATTTCTACGAGAGGCAAATGGAAACATACAAAATATAGAATTGAAAACACCTGGAGAAGTGTGTTCTTTGGATCCAGTGAATGTTTGCAGATATTTTAATCATAGATTTGAAGCTATGATGTCTTTTATTACCAACAAAAAAAATCCTCCCCTTGGAGAGGTTTTGGATTTCTTTTGGAGGAAGGAATATCAAGCGAGAGGTGCTCCTCATATACATATGTTGTTATGGATTAAAGATGCACCCAAATTTGGATTAGATTCGGATGAAACAGTGATGAGTTTCATTGAAGAGTATTCAACATGTGCTGTTCCAAAAACTACTGAAGAAAACAGTTTAAGGCAACAAGTTTTACGTTTTCAATCTCATCGTTGTGGAAAGTACTGTTGTCGAAAATTCAAAAACAAGGAAAAGTACTACACGAAATGTCGTTTTGCGTTTCCACGACCAGTGATTTCTAAGGGAAGAGTAAATAATTTGATGTCATCTCTATGACATACTGTGACGAGGAAATCTCCCAAAAATACATATAATTTAAAAAGAAACGAAGAGTCCAAGTACATCAACGACTACAACCCAGTGATTTTGTCCATGTGGAATGCTAACATGGATATTCAGTTCGTTGCTGACAACTCTATTGCTGTGGCTCGATATGTGACATCTTACATCACAAAAAAAGAAAAGACAGAACTGAAGGAAATGTGGGAGGACACTTCACATGAAAAGAGTCTAAGCAAGAAATTATACAGTTTCAGTCTGAAGATGTTGTCGCATCGAGAAATTGGAGCATATGAATGTTCTGATCGGTTATCATCAGCATGTTTCTATGCCAAATCAAGAACAATCATTTGGGTGAGTCTAGGTCTTGCTGCAACACGAAACCGAGTTTTGAAATCTGTACAAGAAATTGAATATTTGGCGGAGAAAGAACCAAACAGTATAGATATTTTGAAGACAAATATGTTGGATACATACTATCCAAATAGAAGTACTCACCTTGAGAACACTTGTTTGTATGAAGTTCAGCAAAACTACAGTTATAAGAGGAACATCACAGAAGATATCAATAATGGAAAATATGCTGTCATTGGGTATGAAGGATGTCTAGTGAAGCAGAGAAAAGGCCATTTGATTAATCATCGAAAATTGAGTTGCGAAGCTCCAGACAAAAGAGAATTTTACTATTTAGCTCTTTTGCAACTCTTTAAGCCATGGCGTACAGAAGAGGCACTACTTGGAGATTTTCTCTGTTATGAAGACTCTTTTAATGCAACTAAAGATACCATAGAATGTCCTGTTTTTCCAAATTATTTGCAAATGTTGAATGAAGAAATAGAGCAAGAAACCACAATTGCTGAAGAGATTGCTAGAGACAGTTCTCAAGACAGTCAGAGTTCTACTTCATTGAGTCAGGATCCACTAGGAGGACCAATTATCCAGAATGAAGCTGCAACTGCCATAGATGAGGTGGAAAGAGCTATGGAACAAGCTCAAGAGGATGGAGTTAACTTAGAAGATTTGGTAAAGCAACTAAACGTTGAGCAGAAAAAGATATATGACGAAGTTACAGAACAGATTGAACATGGATTCAGACATGAGAAAAAAGTGTGCTCATGTACATCATTTAAGCCTGTTCGACTGTACGTAAGTGGAGAAGCGGGAACAGGAAAAAGTTTTCTGATTAAAGCCATAGCAACTTATTTGCAGAAAAGGACTGATTCACCGCTGTCTTGTGTTGTAACTGCTCCAACTGGACTGGCAGCACATAACATTAAAGGGATTACTCTACATCGTTTATTGATGCTGCCAGTTGAGCATGATAATAAATTACATTACAACAAGTTATCTGGAGATGCGTGTTCTGAAGTTTCCAGAGTCTTGAAGAAAATGAAACTTCTTATCATTGATGAAGTAAGCATGGTCTCAAATCTAATGCTTGCTTTTGTGCATTTGAGAATGCAAGAAATTCTTAGAACAGAGTATGATGTGTTATTTGGAGGAAAACACATTATTGTTTTTGGAGATCTATTGCAGTTGACTCCAGTAAAAGGACAACCAGTGTTTAAAATGCTCACGCATGAAGATACCAGGAAGTCCCTTGGAAGCATTGGAAACGTTAATATATGGTTACATTTAAAATATGCTGAACTGCTTCAAAATATGCGACAGGCAAAGGATGAAGATTATAAAAATATTCTACACGATGTAAGAATCGGAAAAGTAAGTGAGCTTGGGAAAGAAGCTTTACATGCTCGATTAATTTCAAATTTGTATCCAAATGAAAACATTCTTCCAGAGAATATTTTAAAAAAAATGACTGAGAAGAAATCTGGGATATGTTTGATGCCAACTCTGCAGGAATGTTCCATCTTCAACAACAAAATGTTAAAGTTAGAAAATGAAGAGATTGTGAAACTGGATGCAATAGATAAAATAGAGCATATGGGTGCAACAATTGTTTTGTCAGAAAATTTGAAAACAAAATTGGATTCATTAGAGAAAAGTATTTCTAAAACAGCTGGTTTAGAAAAGACTCTGAATGTGTGTTTAAATTGTCGTATCATTTTGAGAAGGAATTTAAATGTTGAAAGAGGTCTGGTAAATGGAGTAATGGGTTATGTTGTTGATTTTGTGAATTATAGAAATAGAGATGGAATTGAATTTTTAAAAATAAAATTTGATGGCATTGAGCAAGTACAACAAATCAGTTGTTGTTCTGCTAGATTTTTGCTTGTAAAAGACTTATATGTTCGCCGAAAACAGTTTCCTGTTTGTTTGGCATATGCGGTGACAATTCATAAATCTCAAGGTTTAAGTGTAGATAGTGCTTTGGTGAACATTGGAAGATCTGTGTTTAAAGAGGGTATGGCATATGTGGCATTATCACGAGTCAAAACTTTATGAGGATTGTACTTGATTGAGTGTGATGAGACAAAGATTTGTGCAGAACTAGATTGTGTTAAAGAATACAATAGGTTAAGAAGAGAGTATGTTCCACATTTGCCTCAATATCCTCTGTTTGAAAAACGTGTGGTAGGCCGAAAAAGAAGAAATGAGAATAATTGCAGTGAGGTAGTAGCAAAAAGACAAAAAGTAGATGAAACTGTAATTCAAAACAGAAAGAAAAAGGATTCTGATGAAAATGTTGTTGGCTTTCAGTTTGAAAACAGTTCTGGTGTCAACTGCTATGCTAATGTAGTGGTTAATGTTGTTTTTTTCTTCAAACTTTAAAAGAACAGATTGTTGAAAATCAGGATCAAAGATTGTGTGGTTTATTGAATTCTGTGTTTGAGAAATGTAGCAGTGATAGAGCAAAAATAGAAAGTGTAACAGAAATTCGAAATATTTTAGATATGTGTTCTGGTCAAGATACATTTTCACAGAACATTCAGCAGGATTGTCAGGAATTTTTAATGTATATGTTTGGTGTTTTGGAAGATGAAGGTGTAGATGTAGATAATCTTTTCAGCCTTTCTTATCAATGGCAGCATGACTGCCACAATTGTAGTTCATCAAGTAATACTAGAATAGACACTGAAAGATTTATATATTTGACTTTACCAGACTGTAAATCAGTGTCATTTAAAAATCTAGTTAAAGCAGCAGATCATAATATGGTGTGTACCCAATGTAAGTGTCCAATGCTATCCACATTATTTATACAAAGTTATGGTCAGTATATCATTTTAGTTTTCCAATGATGTAGACCTGATGGAACTAAATTGACAACTTGTATCAAAAATGTTGTGGCTTCTCAGTTATCAATTTCAGGAAGAACCTTTACAACTGTAGCTATTATTTATCATGACGGTCCTTCGACAACATCAGGACATTATACATGCTACTTAAAATGTAAAAAAGGTTGGTGTTACTGCAATGATTCTCATTTGACTTATGAACAACGTTTGCCTTGTGACTTTAAAAATTCTTACCTAGTGTTTTTAAAACCAAAGTTTTAGTAAAGGTAATTGGCCTTTGAAGACGGGAATAGTTAATAAAAGTTAGTTAGTTAGTTAAATTATTTATCTCATATAGGTACTGTAAGTGGATCTCATAGTAAAAAATACTCATATATCTGACACGATTTGGCCATAAGGAAAGTGTAAGGTATGATGTTCTTAGATCTTTTTTCATAGGAAGTCGATGAAATGGAAGTTATAGAGAACAGCAGACTTTTATTCCACCAAAAGGACCTTCACTATCTTCTATTTGGCCTCACGGAAAAGTAAATGAATCAAAGATTAGTGTACATATATGAGTTGTAAGTTTTTATGTTTTTTTTTAAACACAATCTTTTAGATTGTGTTTTTTTTCCCCGCTGTTATATAATGAAGAGTTTGAACTCACTAATTTAAGTGAAATTCAAAATATTCTGAGAACAGCAAAAATAAACAATGTAACATATTGTATAAGTTATTCTATAGTTTGCATTGTGTAATTTATATTGTATTCCCATTGTCTCACACTCATTTTCCTTTTTCCACCCTTATTTAGCTCTCTTCACTCACTTACACTGCCTTTTTTTTTACTTTGTTTCATCGCTGTTCCTTTACTCCACTTCATTCACAACTCCTCAATCCAATTTCAACTGTCTGCATTTCCTCTCTCCCTTCCACCACTTTTCATCTTTCTCACATTCTCTCAGTACCACTGCTTTAGTTCTCTTCCCCTCTCTTTCCTTTTTTGCTACTTTACTCTTTCTCACTCATTGTACTGCAGTTCACTCTATCCTTCCCTTTGTCTTTCTGTGTACTTACTCTCTCACTCCTTTTTCCTCTATCGTTCTATATTAACCTCATTCCTTTCATCCCTTCACTCTGTGACTCCCCTTCACTCACTCTCAGTCATCTTCTATTCCTCTTTCTTATTAATAGTTCCTCATTTAGACTCCTCTCCTTTTCACTCATTTTCCTTTTACTTTCTTATCTTTCCTGATTTCGTTTTGGTATCTCGCATTCTTTTAGTATCTTACTTATCTTCAGTAATTTGTTCTCTTTCTATTTCTTTTTCCCTCTTTTTTCTCTTTCTACATTACTTTATTTCTGTTTTTGTATCCTTCACTATTGCTTTATTTCTTAGTACACTCTTTTGATTTTTTATCACTTGCCCTTTTTCTTCTATTTTTAAAAATATATTTTACTAATTATAACTTGTTTTTTCTTTTGTCTTTCACAGATACAAAGTGTAGTTTAAAGATGCAAGTACGTTTTCATTAATTATATGGTAAATGTGACTACAAAATGTAGTTTATCATCACCCTTTGTTTTAACCTCACTACTTTTCTCTCACCCTACCTAACCCCTGTTTTCTTACTCTGCTTCCCTCACTTATTCGTATCCTCCATATTTACTTCTCTTTTCCTTACTTTTCTACCACATTCAACTTCTTTCAGTGCCCCTGCTCACCCACACTCCCTCTTTCCTTTTTTTTCTGCTTCACTTAGTCCCTTTCTGACACTCCTTTCTTTACTCTCTCTGTTTTTTCTTTCTGTCACTCCCCATGTCTTACCCTTATTCACTTTTATCCACCCTCTTTCACTCCTCTTTACTTACACTCACTGCTATTTTCTTTCCCTCCGTCACCATTGTTCCTTTTCTCTGGTTCCGTCACTACCTTTCATTCCTCATCCTTTACTCTCCTTCCTTTTACTGTCATCACCCATTCACATTCTCCCAGAACATCTGCTTTAGTTTTCTTCCTCTTTTTTCTCTTCTTTTGCTCCCTTATTCATTTTCCTTTTCTCAGTTACTTCCTCTTATACCTTTTCTCTGTTTTACTATCTCTTACACAGTCCCTCTGTCTTTCTCCCTCTAGCTCTCTTTCTCTTTACACCACTCTCTTTTTTCTCCATTCCTCATGCTCACTCCTTTTTTTTTTCTTTTTTTTTGTTGGTGCGCTGACGGGACGCGGCCCGGTACGCGCACCGGGACGCTGACCTGTACGCGCACCGGGAGCGCTCCAGAGTGAAATATAAAAAAATATATATACTTTTAAAAAAAAATATTATATTAATATACAATATAGGATTCATTTTTAGAAAAACATACCTTTCTAAGCTATAGATATTTGTGAAAAAATAACCTTAGAAATTCACTAAAAAACACATAGGTATGAGTCCGTATAAAAAGTTAGGAATTAGCAGTTAAAAAACCTATGAAATTCACTGAAAAAAAACATAGGTTTCACACTAGTTATAGTTAGGAATTAGCATTTAAAAAACCTATTAAATTCACTGAAAAAAACATAGGTTTCACACCAGTTATAGTTAGGTGGAAATTTTACTGACATAAAACCAATGATATTCCCACATTATAGTTAGTTGGACTCACTATAACTTGCGGGTGTAATGCACTGCTGATGACATCACATATTACATCACTCATGACATGGTCAGTGACATCACTCATGACATCACTGATGACACCATCCTTGTGACAGAGTGATTGACCTCCTTTCACTGTAAAGTAACCCTTGAAACACATATTCAAAAATAGAAACTAACATTTACAAAAAAGTGGAGATACCTATACCAGTTACAAGAACCAATTCAGTAATTCCACCATCTATGTACACATCCACTCATTCACCAACAGAACATCCATTTTTTTGCATATACAGCTATACACACAGTACCACCTTACTTTTAAGGAAACTTACACATACTTACTCTTTTAAACAATCACTTATAGAAACACATACTTATTAAAACAAGAACTCTTTCAATCTCTCACTCTCACATATACTCACTTATATACATCAATACTCACATATACTAGATTAAAACATATGTAGTTTCTGATAAAGACACTAGTGAGACAGTCATTCACTCACTAACACATACATATACACACTCATTCACCCATACAGTCCTGCACATATGCGGTCTTCAAAACACATACAAACAGTGAGTCAGTCATTGATGCATCTATGTGCTAAGTAACACCCCTACCAAATCAAACAGACAATTATAAAGATACTAAAAAAACATCTAATAACCCATATACACACACATGTAGCTACTCACCAATCCATGCAGCCACTTATACACAAAGTGAAACACTGATACAAACATTTAAATATTTAATCAATACTCGCTAATATATGTATTCACTATGATACACTTAATAAGCCAGTTAACCAATCAATTAAAAAAAAAACCATCCATTAAGACACTTATTGAAACATTTATTCTTCCATCGACCTTTACATATACATATATAAAACATGTTTATTTTTCAGAAAGACACACATTCACTGGATGGTGTCATCAGTGATGTCATGAGTGATGTCACTGACCATGTCATGAGTGATGTAATATGTGATGTCATCAGCAGTGCATTGCACGCGCAAGTTATAGTGAGTCCAACTAACTATAACGTGGGAATTTCATTGGTTTTATGTCAGTAAAATTTCCACCTAACTATAACTGGTGTGAAAACTATGGTTTTTTCAGTGAATATATATATATATATATTCACTGAAAAAACCATAGGTTATAGACCATATATAGTTAGGAATTCGCATTTACAAAACCTTATTTTACTCACACAAAACCATTGAAATTCCATATATAGTTAGTTGCACTAACTATATATCGCGCACCCGCAATCCACTGCTGATGATGTCACATATTACATCATTCATGACATGGTCAGTGACATCACTGATGACATCTCAAATGACATCACTGATGACATCACTGATGACATCTCATTTGACATTACTGATCACATCACTGATGATATCATTCATGTGATAATACGATGAACCTCTTCAGACTCTAATATAACCTTAGATACAATCAGTGTAAACAGACACTCACAGACTGTCACTCATCCATGGAGTTACTCACACACCTAGTCAGTCATGCAAAGAATCAATCACACCTCCATTTCCTCAACTATACATATATGGTCTATAACCTATGGTTTTTTCAGTGAATTTTCAAGGTTTTGTAAATGCTAATTCCTAACTATATATAAACATATATCATCTGTATATCTATATAAATACAAACATAAATGCATGCATACATATACTTATATGCATACAGATGCATGTTATTTACATGAAAGTTGAAAAAACACTAATAAAAGCAAAGCTAAAAAGCCACCTCATTACAAACAGAATGGCTTTAACTTAAACGAGGGCGCGATCTATTGCATTTTCAATGCTTGTTTACTTTGGTTCCATCAAGAAGGCATTCAGATGTGTCACACATTTGCCATAAATTCTGAATGTTAGCACTCTTGTTGCACATTAGATCACTGTAGTAAATCTACTGCTCACCAGGGACGTCTGCTGCTGGTATTCAAAGTGCATGTTTCAGTCTGCATGTCAGAATTTTTTTAATGAAATAGAAGAGGATTTGAGAAGTCACTCAAAATGATCCCTAATTTTTCTTTCTGAAGCACTAATCATACTTTCTATGGCAAAATTAACCCCCTCATGTTGTTCCTTTTTAAATTGAGTGTTTTCAGACTTGCCACTTCATTCCAATCAAGATGGCTTCTGGTGTGCCATACTTTTGTCATAAGTAAGACTGTTAGCGCTCTAGTTGTTCTTTAGAACACTCTGGGACATTCTGTCATTGGGCTATACTTGGGGTACATCTGGGTGATATTTGAGCTACATTTAGGCTCTTTTGTCTCTGGTGGCCATCTTGGGAGACTGTATGTCAGAATTTTTTAATGAAATTGAAGAGGGTTTGAGAAGTCACTCAAAATGTGCCCTAATTTTTCTTTCTGCAGCACTAATCATAATTCATATGGCAAAATACCCCCTCATTTTGTTCCTTTTTAAATTAAATGTTTTAAGAGTTACCACTTTATTCCAATCAAGATGGCTTCAGGTGTGCCATACCTTTGTGATAAGTAGGACTGTTAGCGCTCTAGTTGTTCTTTAGAACACTCTGGGACATTCTGTCATTGGGCTATACTTGGGCTACATCTGGGTGATATTTGGGCTACATTTGGGCTCTTTTGTCTCTGGTGGCCATTTTGGGAGACTGCATGTCAGAATGTTTTAATGAAATAGAAGAGGATTTGAAAAGTCACTCAAAATGTGCCCTAATTTTTCTTTCTGCAGCACTAATAATACCTTCTATTGCATAATATACCCCCTCATTTTGTTCCTTTTTAAATTAAATGTTTTAAGAGTTACCACTTTATTCCCATCACGATGGCTCCAGGTGTGCTATACCTTTGTAATAAGTAGGACTGTTAGCGCTCTAGTTGTTCTTTAGAACACTCTGGGACATTCTGTCATTGGGCTATACTTGGGCTACATCTGGGTGATATTTGGGCTACATTTGGGCTCTTTTGTCTCTGGTGGCCATTTTGGGAGACTGCATGTCAGAATGTTTTAATGAAATAGAAAAGGATTTGAGAAGTCACTCAAAATGTGCCCTAATTTTTCATTCTGCAGAACTAATCATACTTTCTATGGCAAAATATACCCCCTCATGTTGTTTCTTTTTAAATTAAATGTTTTAAGAGTTACCACTTTATTCCAATCGAGATGGCTTCAGGTGTGCCATACCTTTGTAATAAGTAGGACTGTTAGCGCTCTAGTTGTTCTTTAGAACACTCTGGGACATTCTGTCATTGGGCTATACTTGGGCTACATCTGGGTGATATTTGGGCTACATTTGGGCTCTTTTGTCTCTGGTGGCCATTTTGGGAGACTGCATGTCAGTATTTTTTAATGAAATAGAAGAGGATTTGAAAAGTCACTCAAAATGTGCCCTAATTTTTCTTTCTGCAGCACTAATAATACCTTCTATTGCATAATATACCCCCTCATTTTGTTCCTTTTTAAATTAAATGTTTTAAGAGTTACCACTTTATTCCCATCACGATGGCTCCAGGTGTGCTATACCTTTGTAATAAGTAGGACTGTTAGCGCTCTAGTTGTTCTTTAGAACACTCTGGGACAGTCTGTCATTGGGCTATACTTGGGCTACATCTGGGTGATATTTGGGCTACATTTGGGCTCTTTTGTCTCTGGTGGCCATTTTGGGAGACTGCATGTCAGAATGTTTTAATGAAATAGAAAAGGATTTGAGAAGTCACTCAAAATGTGCCCTAATTTTTCATTCTGCAGCACTAATCATACTTTCTATGGCAAAATATACCCCCTCATGTTGTTTCTTTTTAAATTAAATGTTTTAAGAGTTACCACTTTATTCCAATCAAGATGGCTTCAGGTGTGCCATACCTTTGTAATAAGTAGGACTGTTAGCGCTCTAGTTGTTCTTTAGAACACTCTAGGAGGCTGCAGTAGAACACAAAGGAATCAACTGACAGTCTCTGTCCTTGTTGGATGTACATGTTTTACTGAGAATGTCAGAGTTCATTTTCACATGACTGAGAAAGATAATGTGAATTTACAGAAAATATGCTTTCAGTTTAGCTTATAGATCCCCTTCCAAACCACTGTGGGAAAATCATGAGATATTAGTTTTCTTTCAAACAATATTCATGATATCATGATATATATATATATATATATATATATATATATATATATATATATATATATATATATATATTACCTACTGGCTATCGCCAGTAGGTATATATAGTTAGGATTAATTCTCAATGGAACTTTTGAAAATTCTATGTCTAATAACTTTGGCGTTTGTGGACGGAATCGGCTGAAATTTTCAGGAAAATGGCACAATTTGTTTCTGAGCAGCCCTTGAAAATTTGGGGGGGTTTTGTCGAGGGGGGGCCGAGAAAAAAGGGGGGTCCCAAAACGCGTTTTTCCCATGTTAATTTCCATAGAGCGGTTGGACTCACTTTTAGCTCGAACGGCTGAATGGATTTGCACGAAACTTGGCAAAATTGTAGGGACTGTTAGCCCGATGTGCCTTTGCTAGGTCTCAATATATGTGCTCCAGTAGTTTTTGAGAAATTAACGTTCAAAACAAGATATATATCTGTAACAGCGCTCCGGGCTGCGCTCCGGTTCGCTTACTTTTCGCGAAACGGAACTTTGCGTGCAGAAAGCTGATTGGCTCTCCGGTGTCTGTCAACATTCTAAACAGTCCGGAGCGGCCGCCATCTTATCTCTCGGTAGGATCGAGAGAGAAGAAGAGGTGAAAAATGAAGGGGGAATTTAATGAAAGGGGGCAAGGTATACCTCTCTTGACCCCCTAGGAATGATGTTGGGGTTATTAAAGGGTCTCGTGGGGAAAATAAAAAAAAAATATTTTTCACGGTAGAAGCGCTTCCCGGGCCGCAAACTGGGCCGCAAACTGGTAGCGAAACGGGAATTCGCCATTTTGTGTTTCGTTTTAATTAAATTACTAGGTATAAGGGGGTGCGGGAGACGTATCCTGACCCCTTATGTTTTCTGAGGGTGGCTGAGGAGGCTCATATATGTTGATACATGTCTTCCAGCGGCTGTGCGTGAGCTTTTTTTTTTTTTTGCTGCGTGACGTCTGTTAACGTTCGATTCGATGGAAATCAGGAAGTGTTGACCACCATTTTGTCACTGCGAGTAAATATTTTGTTATAAATGAATCCTTATTGATAAACATTGTCTGCGCCATCTTGCCTTTTTGTCCAATGCCACAATTTTGTCGTGCACGGCAGCCATTTTAGATGCCTTGACCAGACCCACTCTCTGCACGCCGTCGATTCTCAGCACGGCTCCCCACCCTCGCAAGCATCTCCCCCACGCACTGGTCACCCCCGCTCTCTCTCTCATGCATGGGCCATATACTTCCCCCCATCTGCGCTGCTCTTCCCTGAGAATCACACCCTGTGCCCGCCCGACACCTCCCTTTCACCCTATTCACTACCGCACCCTCTGACACTCCTCTTCCTCTGTGTCCGATTGTCCAGGCCGGACCCAGGCTATCACCTAGCCCTGCGGATGTAGTTTATGGCCCCAGCTGTAGAGAATCCAGACATACCAATCCTCCCGATTCAGGCGTGAGACTACTGATTTCAGTGCTAGTCTTCCGCCTCCCGATTCCTGCAAGGAAAAACCCGGGGGCATATTACCAACAACTAGCGATAATTTTTGTCTCTAACTTGTTTAGAGACAAAAATTATCGCCGCACATCGGCGAATTTTATCGCAGATATTTTATTTTTTATTTATTTATTTTATGTAGTTTGTAGAGCGCGCAGCTACCCCCGAAGGGGTATCCCGGCGCTAAAATCCAGAGTTACCAAGGGAAAGGGGGAGTGAAGCAGGAGGAGCAGTGGAGAGAATAAAGTCCGGAGAAGAGCCAGGTTTTAAGTTTGGCTCGGAAGATGGATTCAGAGGGACAGAATCTCAGCTCAATTGGAAGGGAGTTCCACAATTTGGCAGCAATGACACTGAACCCTCTGCCACCAGTTCTAGATAATCTAAAACGGGGCGAGATCAGGAGGCGGAGGTCATTAGATCTCAGGGATCTGGTGGAGCGGGATATCGAAACCCGTTTTTTCAGATAAGTAGGTCCGCAGTCGTTGACGGCTCGATAGGTGAGGGTGAGGACCTTAAACTGAATGCGGCTAGCCACTGGAAGCCAGTGGAGTTCCCTCCGATAAGCAGAAACAGATTGACGGTACGGGATATTACCGATCAGTCTGGCTGCAGCATTCTGGACAATCTGCAGCCGGCCTATCAGGTACTGGGGGGCACCAGCATAGAGGCTATTGGCATAGTCCAAGTGGGACGTGATGAGGGCTTGGGTGACTGTACGGCGGGAATCCAGGGGGAGATAGGGAAGGATTTTTCTGATCATGCGCAGTTTCATAAAGCAGGCGGAGGTGACTTTATTAACCTGGGTTTTGCATGACAGGGAGTCGTCAAATTGGAAACCTAGATTCCGAGCCGAGTGAACGGGGGACGGGGCGGGATCAAGCGCCGTGGGCCACCACCAAGAGGAGGGGATGGAGGTTCTCTGATTAAAAAACAGAACCTCCGTTTTGTCTGCATTCAATCTGAGGTGATTCGCGGTCATCCAGACACTGATGTTGTTAAGGCATTGGCGAAAATTGACGAATGCGGAGTCCGAGTGGTCCCTGAAGGAGAACACCAACTGTGTGTCGTCAGCGTAAGAGACCACCCTGACTCCGTAGGACTCCACAACGTCGGCCAAGGGGGCAAGATAGACGTTGAAGAACAGGGGGCTGAGGGCGGAGCCTTGCGGCACCCCACATGACAGAGGTTTTTTCTCAGACTTGAAGGGACGCAACAGTACCCTTTGACTTCTAGATGAGAGGAAGGAAGCAAGGTTTATCGCAAATGCGATAAAAAACGGCCGCAATGCATGAATATCGCTGAAAAGTCAGCGATATTCATGCATTATCCAGCAAATGCTCTTAGCCATGTTATCCACCTTCCATTGGATAACATGTCTAAAAACTGCTCAGGGCAGGTGTTAGCTTTTGGAGATATTCGCGCTTAGCGCGAATATCTCCAAAAGTTGGTAATAGGAGATAGCGATGGTTAGGGACTGTTTCCAGTCGCTAACATCTTGGCACGCCCACTTTGCATGTCATTAGTGATAAATATCACTGACATGCAAAGCGGGGCCCAAGATGGTCGCTATCTCCTTTTAGCTGTCACTAACTGGTGTTAGCGACAGCTTGGTAATAGGGAGATAATTTTATCTCCTTTATTTTGGCTTTTAAAGCCAAAAAAGCGGAAATAAACCCCCTTGATAATATGCCCCACGATTCCTCGGGGGTTTCAGCTGACAGGGCTTGGTATTGTGTTACGTGCTAATTCTTCCAGGAAACGTCAGAGGGTCGATGCAGGGGTTCTAGAAGGGGTGATAAACCATTTAAGCCTCATGAACAAGCGCATGGTCTTTTAAAGATTTGTGAAGTACTCGGGGCGGCGGTGTGTGTGTGCCCTCTTTCAGGAGCGGGCGGGGGGCACTGCCAGCAACTTGCCAGGCCAGGTAGTGTTCAACACGTGCATCACCCTTTCTCTGCCTGCTATTGCGCTCCATGCTTCGGAAAGGTAAGAAAAAGAACGTGCATTTGAGTTTGAAATGTCCTGTAGCAGTACACTTGCAAAGCCCACACATGACAATAACCCGATTCAAGGCCCCATTCACCCGATTTTTTAAAAATATATAGCACTCCAACAAAGTAGGATTATAAAACTTTATTAACTTTTAAATATAACGAACGCAACAAAAACTGTAAATATATTTAAACATTTTTTGAAATTAACCAGAACTATAACGATAACAACAACAACAACAATAATATAACTTTTATGCCTAAATTACGCAAACATTTAGCTAATCTGCTAAAGGGGGGAGTCGCCATTTCTTTACAATAATCAATAATGAAAAATCAACATCAATAGGGTTGTCCGTATTCCCGATGCAGCACTATAGTGCAACATACACAGCACCTGGGGTGTCAAGAGTGAACAGGTCCTAGCTGCTTAACCAATGACTGACAAATGCTATATTAAACAATTACTATGTATAATACTTGCGTTCACAATAGTTTTACTTTACAAAACAGAACAAAAGATGTCCCCTGTAAGTAAACCCATATTAGCTGTTTCAGTTATTGAACATCCTAAGGTTTTATGACATGGGGAACAGTGGTGATATCCTGGGCGGGTGATGGAACTGGGATTGTTAATGGAAAAACATCTACAAAGAAAACTATTGGTGATTTATACTTCTCCGGAAACTATAACGATAACAACAACAACAATAATATAACTTTTATGCCCAAATTACGCAAAGATTTAGCTAATCTGCTAAAGGGGGGAGTAGCCATTTCTTTTGATAATTTATTTATCCATCCGTAGCCTCTCTAATCTCCATTACAATATGTTTCTTGCTGTCGCTAGCTGATGAAAAAACTAAAGTGATAACTTCCTCATCCTTATTTTGTCTTTCTTTGTTCCTTAAGATGTTATCTGTGTCAACCTCTTCCGAGAATGCTGATGCGTTAGGGATCTCCTTGTGTTTCTTAATAGCATTGGTGTCTGCACACTTCTTTGTCAATTCTGTGAACATGATAACTGCTTCATAAACAGACGATATCTTTGTTTAGTCATTAGTGTTAAGTGTGTCTGAAACTACAGTGCCCTTCTGTTTTTCTTTCTTCAGGCTCTACAGAGTTTTGTGTGTTGTTCTTTTGAGCGACAATTATTCCAGAGGTTTCAGGTTCACTTGTTTTGTCCTGCAGTGAGTTAACAGCTTTAGAGACTTCATGTTTATTTGCTATGTCCTGCTGTTCGTCAACTGCTTCAGAGACGTCAGCCTCATTTGTTATGTTTGACTAGATCCTGGACCTGCCCGGCCGCGCCCAAAATGGCGCCGGTGTAAATGGGACTCGTAACTGCTTGTTGTGTACCGGTTGCCCAAACTTGATATCATGAGATACGTATGCAGTTTTGAAGCACATGGCGGAGGCTCGTCTGCTGTAGTGGGGCGCACCTTTTTCTTTTCAGTCGCCATTCCGCCCGCTTTTGCTACACTGTGCCTTTTCCGCCATTCAGCTGTTTACCGCCCGCTCTTACGGCTACAGCGTCTCGCTCACCATGTAGTTGAGTTGCTCCCACTCTTGCGGTGCAGCGATAGGCGGCTGCCACAGGACTCTTAAAATGGCGGCCGGCTCTTCGGATTTGGGCCTGGTCCAGTAAAATGGCCCTGGGACACCTTGGAACTCGGACGCTTGTCTGCCAGGGCTTGGGTTCCATTCTCGAAAGCGTCCCCTCAGCCTTGAAGATTGTACAAAAGTCTTGGGGGCCGTCGACTCCCGCAGGCTTCCGGTGGGGAGCGGCTGCCATGATTGCTTGCGGAATGGCCACGACGGAGCTACGAGATGGTGGTGCTCTCATGGTGACGCCAGCTTCAGTCTGAAGCATCCAGAAACAAGGTGGGGCTTTCATCGTTTGGGAAAAAAACTGTTTTAATCCAATGAAAAGTGTTATTTTTAGGTCACATGACCTAGTCTTACATCATTAGGAAAACAAAAGTAAAATGAACCAATGAAAAGTTTTATTAACAAGTCACATGACCTGTTATGCTTACGTTACGCGCTGCGCGGCGCGCTCTGGATCGTTTCCGGGAAGCTGCGCCTTGCGCACCGGAGCACTTCCGGGTGCGCTAACGCGGCGCGTCATATGACGCATTACGCGACAATGCAGGTCCAGAATATAGTCAAAATGTCTCCACCAACCAGCGGTCGGAATACAACCGCTTTCAGCAGTCCAAAAAGTTCGGTTAAATCTTAAGAGCGGGAGCAACTCAACTACATGGTGAGCGAGACGCTGTAGTCGCAAGAGCGGGCGGTAAACAGCTGAATGGCGGAAGAGGCACAGAGTACCAAAAGCGGGCGGAATGGCAACTAAAACGGTAAAGGGGCGCCCCACTACAGCGTGTCTTCAGGTCAAACGGATTGTGGGACAAGGTCCAGAATGGAAGAGTCATCAAAAGGGAAAAAATTCTGCCGGACCCCGGGAGCCGGCCGCCTATGTCGGGGGCGATCTCAGGCCACACCAGGGCAACACGACTTGGGGAGGGGGCAGGAGCCAAGCGCCCCCTCTCAGTCCGCGCCATCTCACCGCCCCTCGGGGGCCTCCGTCAAGCGGTTTAGGGAGGCACCGTATCACATTGTTTTCCAATGCAGTCAGGTCCACAAACGGACCCCACTTACTTTGAATAGTGAAGCTGCAGCAGGTGCAAATAAGGTTTAAACAGTGTTACAAGCGCTGCTTAGAACTCTGAAGTATGGCACTCAACATCCAGGACTTATGCCATTTGTGTAAGGCAGTGACATCGAAGCAACTCAGGGACAAAAAGCATGAACGAACATTCACGTATGAAAATCTTATTTGGGGAAGGGGCAGGATCCAAACGCCCCCTCCCAGTTCGCGCCACTACACCGTATGTGGAAAATCTGAAGCCATCGTTCTACAAACTCTCAACGCTTGCTATCAGTGCATGAGTTTCATGCTCGATCGATTGAGCTAGCCGGATCGGGCAATAAAAAGTATAAAATAGTTACGTAAATAGTTATTTAATAAAATGTTTTACCCTGTTTCTTTGCTGGTGTGTTGTCTATATTTATAATATTTGCATAGGGTTTGTCGTTATTTTGGGCGGGGTGGGTGGCGGAGTCGAGCTGTCTTGCAGCCCTCATGGTGTGGAGCTCAGTTCATTTCACTATTTTCGTATTTCTCATGAAGGGTTGTTCCTAATGTTTGTATTTTACCGAGGTCAAAAAGAGATCGAATTAGTGGTCTACTGATTTTGCTCGATTACTTTTATTTTTTTACACGATTTTTCACTATCTGCAAAGACTAAACAGAGTATTGCGACTTTGTGCTTGTTTGTAAATAGAGAATGATCCAAAGAGAACCAATTCTAAAACAGTAAATGCTTGGATAACAATCAATCAAATGGAGAGACAAGCAGGTACGACGGATTACAACGGGGGTAAAGGTCTGCGTTAACTACCTTTCACTATCTGCAAAGAAAGAGTACTACTAAGAGAAAAGAGGGGAGGGGGGGGGGGGCAGCGTTCAAAGCACATCAGCGTGCATAAACACGAAAACGTTTTTACCTATCACGTACTTGACATTTGACAGCTTTTGATATTTGCTATTAAAAAACCATTGAAATTCACAGAAAAAACCATAGGTTATAGTCGATATATAGTTAGGAATTTGCATTTACAAAACCTTGAAAATTCAATGAAAAAACCATTGGTTATAGAACATATATAGTTAGGAATTTGCATTTACAAAACCTTATTTTACTCGCATAAAACCATTCAAATTCCATATATAGTTAGATGCGCTAACTATATATCGCGCACCCGCAATCCACTGCTGATGATGTCACATATTACATCATTCATGACATGGTCAGTGACATCACTGATGACATCACTGATGACAACTCAAATGACATCACTGATGACATCACTGATGACAACTCAAATGACATCACTGACAACATCACAGATGACATCATTCATGTGTTAATACGATGAACCTCTACAGACTCTGATATATCCTTAGATACACTCAGTGAAAACAGACACTCACAGATTGTCACTCATCCATGGAGTTACTCATACACCTAGACAGTCATGCAAAGAATCAATCACATCTCCATTTCCTCAACTATACAGTTATACACACCTTACTTATTCAAACATATACTAACACATATTTACTCTCTTATACAATCCTTGATACAAGTTCACAATGATTCATACAGCCACTCTCACATTCACTGGCTCTTATGTTCAGTTATTTATATATGTCAACTCTCACATGTACTGTGTTTTACATCTGTACTTACTTTGACATGTAGCACTGAGATATCCATTCACTCACCAATACACTCATGCACACAGTCAACCGCCCATACAGCTGTTTCCACATGCACTTTTGAAACCATACATCTAGTGAATCAACTGCTCACACATCTATGCACAGTCATACACCTTCCAGCCACCCACACACACACTCAGTCTCCCATACAAATACTTGAGCAACCAATCAATAACCCATATAGTTATTCATATAGCTACTGATCAACACATGCAGCAGTTTACAGAACAGATATAATGATGCACAAATTAATAGTTTAATCACTAACCCATGCACTCAGTGAGACACATTTAATCACTCCCTCATACAATCAGTCATGCACCTACTAAATCCTTCATCCAGACATTTATACATCCACTCATTCTTCAATATGTAAGACATAGTTTAACTTTACAAAAACATACAGTCACTGGATGTTGTGATCAGTGATGTCATCAGTGATGTCACTGACCATGTCATGAATGATGTAATATGTGACATCATCAGCAGTGGATTGCGGGTGCGCGATATATAGTTAGCGCATCTAACTATATATGGAATTTCAATGGTTTTATGCGAGTAAAATAAGGTTTTGTAAATGCAAATTCCTAACTATATATGTTCTATAACCAATGGTTTTTTCATTGAATATATATACATATGTATATATATATATATATATATGTATATATATATATATATATATATATTCAATGAAAAAACCATTGGTTTTAGGCCATATATAGTTAGGGATTTGCATTTACAAAACCTTATTTTACTCGCATAAAACCATTGAAATTCCATATATAGTTAGATGCGCTAACTATATATCGCGCACCCGCAATCCACTACTGATGATGTCACATATTACATCATTCATGACATGGTCAGTGACATCACTGATGACATCAGTGATGACATCTCAAATGACATCACTGATGACATATCAAATGACATCACTGATGACATCACTGATGATATCTCATTTGACATTACTGATCACATCACTGATGACATCACTGATGACATCTCATTTGACATTACTGATGACATCACTGATGACATCACTGATGACATCTCAAATGACATCACTGATGACATCACTGATGACATCTCATTTGACATTACTGATCACATCACTGATGACAACATCCAGTGACTGTATGTTTCTGTAAAGTTAAAATATGTCTTACATATTGATGAATGATTGGATTTATAAGTGTCTGGATGAAGGATTTAGTAGGTGCATGACTGACTGTATGAGTGAGTGATTAAATGTGTCTCACTGAGTGCATGGGTTAGTGACTAAACTGTCTTAATTTGTGCATCATTATGTCTGTTGTTCTGTAAACTGTTGCATGTGTTGATAAGTAGCTATATGAGTAACTATATGGATTATTGATTGGTTGCCCAAGTATTTGTATGGGAGACTGAGTGTGTGTGTGGGTGGCTGGGAGGTGTATGACTGTGCATAGATGTGTGAGCAGTTGATTCACTAGATGTATGGTTTCAAAAGTGCATGTGGAAACAGCTGTATGGGCGGTTGACTGTGTGCATGAATGTATTGGTGAGTGAATGGACATCTCAGTGCTACATGTCAAAGTAAGTACATATGTAAAACACAGTACATGTGAGAGTTGACATATATAAATAACTGTGCATAAGAGCCAGTGAATGTGTGAGTGGCTGTATGGATCATTGTGAACTTGTATCAGGGATTGTATAAGAGAGTAAATATGTGTTAGTATACGTTTGAATAAGTAAAGTTTGTATAACTGTATAGTTGAGGAAATGGAGGTGTGATTGATTCTTTGCATGACTGACTAGGTGTGTGAGTAACTCCATGGATGAGTGACAGTCTATGAGTGTCTGTTTACACTGATTGTATCTAAGGTTATATTAGAGTCTGAAGAGGTTCATCGTATTATCACATGAATGATATCATCAGTGATGTGATCAGTAATGTCAAATGAGATATCATCAGTGATGTCATCAGTGATGTCATTTGATATGTCATCAGTGATGTCATTTGAGATGTCATCACTGATGTCATCAGTGATGTCACTGACCATGTCATGAATGATGTAATATGTGACATCATCAGCAGTGGATTGCGGGTGCGCGATATATAGTTAGCGCATCTAACTATATATGGAATTTCAATGGTTTTATGCGAGTAAAATAAGGTTTTGTAAATGCAAATCCCTAACTATATATGGCCTAAAACCAATGTTTTTTTCATTGAATTTTCAAGGTTTTGTAAATGCAAATTCCTAACTATATATCCACTATAACCTATGGTTTTTTCAGTGAATTTCAATGGTTTTTTAATAGCAAATATGAAAAGCTTTAAAATGTCAAGTACGTGATAGATAAAAACATTTTCGTATTTATGCACGCTGATGTGCTTTGAACGCTGCACCCCCCCTCCCCTCTTTTCTCTTAGTAGTACTCTCTCTTTGCAGATAGTGAACGGTAGTTAACGCAGACCTTTACCCCCGTTGTAATCCGTCGTGCCTGCTTGTCTCTCCATTTGATTGATTGTTATCCAAGCATTTACTGTTTTAGAATTGGTTCTCTTTGGATCATTCTCTATTTACAAACAAGCACAAAGTCGCAATACTCTGTTTAGTCTTTCCAGATAGTGAAAAATCGTGTAAAAAAATAAAAGTAATCGAGCAAAATCAGTAGGCCACTAATTGGATCTCTTTTTGACCTCGCTAAAATAGAAATATTAGGAACAACCCTTCATGAGAAATACGAAAATAGTGAGATGAACTGAGCTCCACACCATGAGGGCTGCAAGACAGCTCGACTCCGTCACCCACCCCGCCCAAAATAACGACAAACCCTATGCAAATATTAAAAATATAGACAACACACCAGCAAAGAAACAGGGTAAAACATTTTATTAAATAACTATTTACATAACTATTTTATACTTTTTATTGCCCGATCCGGCTAGCTCAATCGATCGAGCATGAAACTCATGCACTCTGATAGCAAGCGTTGCTACTGATGCTATGCAGACCAAAAGTGGTTTTCAGTTTGTACATTTTTCTAGATTTTTCCATCCAAGGTTGGTTGACTTTGTAGAACGATGGCTTCAGATTTTCAACATACGGTGTGGTGGCGCGGACTGGGAGGGGGCGCTTCGCTCCTGCCCCCTCCCCAAGTAAGATTTTCATACGTGAAAGTACGTTAATGGTTTTGGTCCCTGAGTTGCTTCAATGTCACTGCCATTCTCAAATGGCATAAGTTCTGGATATTGGGTGCCATAGTTCAGAGTTCTGAGCAGTGCTTGTAACACTGTCTGAAGCTTATTTCCACCTACTGCAGCTTCACTATTCTCAAAGTAAGTGAGTGTCGTTTGTGGACCTGACTGCATTTGAAAACAATGTGATATGTTACCTTCCTAAACAGCTTGACGGAGGCCCCTGAGGGGCGGTGTGATGGCCATGGACTCGGAGAAGACGCTTGGCTCCGACACCCTCCCCAAATCTTATAGCACTGGTGTAGCCTGAGATCGCCCCCGACATAGGCGGCCGGCTCCCGGGGTCCGGCGGAACTTTTTGCCTTTTGATGACTCTTCAATTCTGGACCTTGTCCCACAATCCGTTTGACCTGAAGACACGCTGTAGTGGGGTGCTCCTTTACCGTTTCAGTTGCCATTCCGCCCGCTTTTACTACACTGTGCCTCTTCCGCCATTCAGCTGTTTACCGCCCGCTCTTGCGACTACAGCGTCTCGCTCACCATGTAGTTGAGTTGCTCCCGCTCTTGCGGTGCAGCGATAGGCGGCTGCCACAGGACTCTCAAAATGGCGGCCGGCTCTTCGGTTTTGGGCCTGGTCCACTAAAATGGCCCTGGGACACCTTTAAACTCGGACGCTTCCCTGATAGGGCTTGGGTCCCATTCTCGAAAGCGTCCCCTCAGCCGTGAAGATTCTACAAAAGTCTTGGGGGCCCCCGACTCCCGCAGGCTTCTGGTGGGGAGCGGCTGCCATGTCTGCTCGTGGAATGGCCACGACGGAGCTACGAGATGGTAGTGCTCTCATGCTGACGCCAGCTTTAGTCTGAAACATCCAGAAACACTGTAGACTACCAATTCGATCAGTTCCGGTAGCGCCCCAACATGACCCGGAAGAGAAGAACTTGCCCTCCCCTCTTTGACTGATGGTTCTTGTTGCCTGTCCCCTCTGTTGTCATTTAACAGAACTTTTTGGACTGCTGAAAGGGGTTGTGTTCCGAACGCTGGTTGGTGGAGACATTTTGACTATATTCTTGACCTACGTTGTCGCGTAATGCGTTATATGACACGCCGCGTTAGCGCACCCGGAAGTGATCCGAGGCGCGGCGCGCAGCGCGTAACGTAAGCATAACAGGTCATGTGACTTGTTAATAAAACTTTTCATTGGTTCATTTTACTTTTGTTATTTTAATGATGAAAAGCTTGGTCATATGACCTAAAAATTACCCTTTTTATTGTTTTCGAACATTATTTTTTTTTTAAACATATGTTATAATATTCCAGGCTAATGTACTTTCCCGGAAAATTTACAACTGTCCTGCAAGTAAAATATATTCCTTTTTCGAGAAAAAGGGCGTTTCTTCGTTCCATGACGGAGCCGTTGAGTAAAAGAGACTCGGCCTGCTGTCTTAGTCGCCGATACGCCTGATTATCAGATTCTTATCGATCACTTTATGTTGCAGGAGTGGCAAACACAACTGCCCTTGACCATTTATCTTTACTGCGTTCCTACATATTATACCTTTTATCCGTCATGTAATTGGACTGCTTTATTTCACTTGCCTTTTACTGATTCGAAAACAGTGACTAAAAGTAAAAACTTTACCAATGTAAATACTACTACCGTGTTTTGTTTTAAAAACCTTTATTGTGAAAATGTCAGTATACAAATACGGGCCTATAACCACGTGGGCCGGCCACGGAGCAAACTGAAATCGTATATGATGAGGAGACATTTACACTGTAGAGGAACGTAACGAGCGGGCCATTAGGTTGCAAGAACTAAGGTGTCTAACAGTTGCGGAATCGGTGGACGTACATTTTGTAATTAAAATAAGACAGGGCCACTTACAATAAAATTTTCTAGATATACATTTGCGGGCAAGGAGTTACGAGTCCCATTTATACCGGCGCCATTTTGGGCGACGCCGGGCAGATCCAAGATATAGTCAAAATGTCTCCACCAACAATCGGCCAGACCAGAACCCCTTTCGGCCCTTTATGCTACAAGATGGTGTCTTCCATTCAGAAAATATTGTTGGCAGCATTTTGAAAGGAAAGATAAACAGCCGTTCTCCTAGTGAGTCTCACATTGTTACATTTAAGAAGAATGTTGAAGAGTAATATGTGGAAAATCTGAAGCCATTTTTCTACAAACTCTCAATCAGCCTTGGATGGAATAAAAAATCCTGAAGAATGTACAAACTGAAAACCAATTTTTGTCTGTATAGCATCAACAGCAACGCTTGACTCAGCTTTGTGTCAAGCCGCCATTTTCATTCAATCAATAGCGTCCCCCTGCACACATTCAGGAACCTGGTCGTGTCTTCAGGTGAAACGGATTGTGGGACAAGAAGCAGAAATGAAAAGGAAAAAAGTTCCGCCGGACCTCGGGAGCCGGCTGCCTATGTCATGGGCGATCTTTGGCCACACCAGGGCAATAGTGAAGCTGCAGCAGGTGCAAAAGAGCTTCAGACAGTCTTACAAGCACTGCTTTTCTAAACATTTTTTTGTATTTTTGCACAGTTTTATATATTTATTTTTTTTTGATGGAGGGGAAACAACAAAAAAAAGGCATTGAAAAAAGCTCAACAGTGCAGGGCGCCTTGTGCTGGTTCCGACCTATTCACACATCGGTCCACTACTGACATCACCTCATAAGCCAACGGGGCACCCCACGCCGACTTTCGGCGCAGCATTGTAGGATGGCCACACCAGTGCGGCAACTTGCTGGACACCACCTCGGTGCCCACCGGATCTCGGAGCGTTTAGTCACTGTACCGCAAGAGTGACCGGAACTCAGCTGGTCACGCCGTCTTTCGGCGCAGCATTGTAGGATGGCCATACCAGTGCGGCAACTTGCTAGACACAACCTCGGTGCCATCCGGATCTCGGCGCGTTCGAGTCACTGTACCGCAAGAGTGACCGGAACTCAGCTGGACACGCCGTCTTTCGGCGCAGCATTGTAGGATGGCCACACCAGTGCGGCAATTTGCTGGACACCACCTCGGTGCCATCCGGATCTCGGCGCGTTGTGCTGCCTTCGGCCTATTCGCACATCGGTCCGCTACTGACGCCGCCTCACGTGCCAACGGATTTTCTACGCTTTTTGTAGCCCTATGCCGCATAACAGGTCATGTGACTTGTTTATAAAACTTTTCATTGGTTCATTTTACTTTTGGTTTCCTAAAGATGGAAGGCTTGGTCATATGACCTAAAAATAACACTTTTCATTGGTTTAGAACATTTTTTTTTCCCAAACGATGAAAGCCCCACCTTGTTTCTGGATCATTCAGACTGAAGCTGGCGTCAGCATGAGAGCACCACCATCTCGTGGCTCCGTCGTGGTCATTCCGCGAGCAATCATGGCAGCCGCTCCCCACCGGAAGCCTGCGGGAGTCGGGGGCCCCCAAGACTTTTGTAGAATCTTCACGGCTGAGGGGACGCTTTTCGAGAATGGAGCCCAAGCCCTAGCAGGCAAGCGCCCGAGTTCCAAGGTGTCCCAGGGCCTAAAACCAATGTTTTTTTCATTGAATTTTCAAGGTTTTGTAAATGCAAATTCCTAACTATATATCCACTATAACCTATGGTTTTTTCAGTGAATTTCAATGGTTTTTTAATAGCAAATATGAAAAGCTTTAAAATGTCAAGTACGTGATAGATAAAAACATTTTCGTATTTATGCACGCTGATGTGCTTTGAACGCTGCACCCCCCCCTCCCCTCTTTTCTCTTAGTAGTACTCTCTCTTTGCAGATAGTGAACGGTAGTTAACGCAGACCTTTACCCCCGTTGTAATCCGTCGTGCCTGCTTGTCTCTCCATTTGATTGATTGTTATCCAAGCATTTACTGTTTTAGAATTGGTTCTCTTTGGATCATTCTCTATTTACAAACAAGCACAAAGTCGCAATACTCTGTTTAGTCTTTCCAGATAGTGAAAAATCGTGTAAAAAAATAAAAGTAATCGAGCAAAATCAGTAGGCCACTAATTGGATCTCTTTTTGACCTCGCTAAAATAGAAATATTAGGAACAACCATTCATGAGAAATACGAAAATAGTGAGATGAACTGAGCTCCACACCATGAGGGCTGCAAGACAGCTCGACTCCGTCACCCACCCCGCCCAAAATAACGACAAACCCTATGCAAATATTAAAAATATAGACAACACACCAGCAAAGAAACAGGGTAAAACATTTTATTAAATAACTATTTACATAACTATTTTATACTTTTTATTGCCCGATCCGGCTAGCTCAATCGATCAAGCATGAAACTCATGCACTCTGATAGCAAGCGTTGCTACTGATGCTATGCAGACCAAAAGTGGTTTTCAGTTTGTACATTTTTCTAGATTTTTCCATCCAAGGTTGGTTGACTTTGTAGAACGATGGCTTCTGATTTTCAACATACGGTGTGGTGGCGCGGACTGGGAGGGGGCGCTTCGCTCCTGCCCCCTCCCCAAGTAAGATTTTCATACGTGAAAGTACGTTAATGGTTTTGGTCCCTGAGTTGCTTCAATGTCACTGCCATTCTCAAATGGCATAATTTCTGGATATTGGGTGCCATAGTTCAGAGTTCTGAGCAGTGCTTGTAACACTGTCTGAAGCTTATTTCCACCTACTGCAGCTTCACTATTCTCAAAGTAAGTGAGTGTCGTTTGTGGACCTGACTGCATTTGAAAACAATGTGATATGTTACCTTCCTAAACAGCTTGACGGAGGCCCCTGAGGGGCGGTGTGATGGCCATGGACTCGGAGAAGACGCTTGGCTCCGACACCCTCCCCAAATCTTATAGCACTGGTGTAGCCTGAGATCGCCCCCGACATAGGCGGCCGGCTCCCGGGGTCCGGCGGAACTTTTTGCCTTTTGATGACTCTTCAATTCTGGACCTTGTCCCACAATCCGTTTGACCTGAAGACACGCTGTAGTGGGGCGCTCCTTTACCGTTTCAGTTGCCATTCCGCCCGCTTTTACTACACTGTGCCTCTTCCGCCATTCAGCTGTTTACCGCCCGCTCTTGCGACTACAGCGTCTCGCTCACCATGTAGTTGAGTTGCTCCCGCTCTTGCGGTGCAGCGATAGGCGGCTGCCACAGGACTCTCAAAATGGCGGCCGGCTCTTCGGTTTTGGGCCTGGTCCACTAAAATGGCCCTGGGACACCTTTGAACTCGGACGCTTCCCTGATAGGGCTTGGGTCCCATTCTCGAAAGCGTCCCCTCAGCCGTGAAGATTCTACAAAAGTCTTGGGGGCCCCCGACTCCCGCAGGCTTCTGGTGGGGAGCGGCTGCCATGTCTGCTCGTGGAATGGCCACGACGGAGCTACGAGATGGTAGTGCTCTCATGCTGACGCCAGCTTTAGTCTGAAACATCCAGAAACACTGTAGACTACCAATTCGATCAGTTCCGGTAGCGCCCCAACATGACCCGGAAGAGAAGAACTTGCCCTCCCCTCTTTGACTGATGGTTCTTGTTGCCTGTCCCCTCTGTTGTCATTTAACAGAACTTTTTGGACTGCTGAAAGGGGTTGTGTTCCGAACGCTGGTTGGTGGAGACATTTTGACTATATTCTTGACCTACGTTGTCGCGTAATGCGTTATATGACACGCCGCGTTAGCGCACCCGGAAGTGATCCGAGGCGCGGCGCGCAGCGCGTAACGTAAGCATAACAGGTCATGTGACTTGTTAATAAAACTTTTCATTGGTTCATTTTACTTTTGTTATTTTAATGATGAAAAGCTTGGTCATATGACCTAAAAATTACCCTTTTTATTGTTTTCGAACATTATTTTTTTTTAAACATATGTTATAATATTCCAGGCTAATGTACTTTCCCGGAAAATTTACAACTGTCCTGCAAGTAAAATATATTCCTTTTTCGAGAAAAAGGGCGTTTCTTCGTTCCATGACGGAGCCGTTGAGTAAAAGAGACTCGGCCTGCTGTCTTAGTCGCCGATACGCCTGATTATCAGATTCTTATCGATCACTTTATGTTGCAGGAGTGGCAAACACAACTGCCCTTGACCATTTATCTTTACTGCGTTCCTACATATTATACCTTTTATCCGTCATGTAATTGGACTGCTTTATTTCACTTGCCTTTTACTGATTCGAAAACAGTGACTAAAAGTAAAAACTTTACCAATGTAAATACTACTACCGTGTTTTGTTTTAAAAACCTTTATTGTGAAAATGTCAGTATACAAATACGGGCCTATAACCACGTGGGCCGGCCACGGAGCAAACTGAAATCGTATATGATGAGGAGACATTTACACTGTAGAGGAACGTAACGAGCGGGCCATTAGGTTGCAAGAACTAAGGTGTCTAACAGTTGCGGAATCGGTGGACGTACATTTTGTAATTAAAATAAGACAGGGCCACTTACAATAAAATTTTCTAGATATACATTTGCGGGCAAGGAGTTACGAGTCCCATTTATACCGGCACCATTTTGGGCGACGCCGGGCAGATCCAAGATATAGTCAAAATGTCTCCACCAACAATCGGCCAGACCAGAACCCCTTTCGGCCCTTTATGCTACAAGATGGTGTCTTCCATTCAGAAAATATTGTTGGCAGCATTTTGAAAGGAAAGATAAACAGCCGTTCTCCTAGTGAGTCTCACATTGTTACATTTAAGAAGAATGTTGAAGAGTAATATGTGGAAAATCTGAAGCCATTTTTCTACAAACTCTCAATCAGCCTTGGATGGAATAAAAAATCCTGAAGAATGTACAAACTGAAAACCAATTTTTGTCTGTATAGCATCAACAGCAACGCTTGAGTCAGCTTTGTGTCAAGCCGCCATTTTCATTCAATCAATAGCGTCCCCCTGCACACATTCAGGAACCTGGTCGTGTCTTCAGGTGAAACGGATTGTGGGACAAGAAGCAGAAATGAAAAGGAAAAAAGTTCCGCCGGACCTCGGGAGCCGGCTGCCTATGTCATGGGCGATCTTTGGCCACACCAGGGCAATAGTGAAGCTGCAGCAGGTGCAAAAGAGCTTCAGACAGTCTTACAAGCACTGCTTTTCTAAACATTTTTTTGTATTTTTGCACAGTTTTATATATTTTTTTGTTTTTGATGGAGGGGAAACAACAAAAAAAAGGCATTGAAAAAAGCTCAACAGTGCAGGGCGCCTTGTGCTGGTTCCGACCTATTCACACATCGGTCCACTACTGACATCACCTCATAAGCCAACGGGGCACCCCACGCCGACTTTCGGCGCAGCATTGTAGGATGGCCACACCAGTGCGGCAACTTGCTGGACACCACCTCGGTGCCCACCGGATCTCGGAGCGTTTAGTCACTGTACCGCAAGAGTGACCGGAACTCAGCTGGTCACGCCGTCTTTCGGCGCAGCATTGTAGGATGGCCATACCAGTGCGGCAACTTGCTAGACACAACCTCGGTGCCATCCGGATCTCGGCGCGTTCGAGTCACTGTACCGCAAGAGTGACCGGAACTCAGCTGGACACGCCGTCTTTCGGCGCAGCATTGTAGGATGGCCACACCAGTGCGGCAATTTGCTGGACACCACCTCGGTGCCATCCGGATCTCGGCGCGTTGTGCTGCCTTCGGCCTATTCGCACATCGGTCCGCTACTGACGCCGCCTCACGTGCCAACGGATTTTCTACGCTTTTTGTAGCCCTATGCCGCATAACAGGTCATGTGACTTGTTTATAAAACTTTTCATTGGTTCATTTTACTTTTGGTTTCCTAAAGATGGAAGGCTTGGTCATATGACCTAAAAATAACACTTTTCATTGGTTTAGAACATTTTTTTTTCCCAAACGATGAAAGCCCCACCTTGTTTCTGGATCATTCAGACTGAAGCTGGCGTCAGCATGAGAGCACCACCATCTCGTGGCTCCGTCGTGGTCATTCCGCGAGCAATCATGGCAGCCGCTCCCCACCGGAAGCCTGCGGGAGTCGGGGGCCCCCAAGACTTTTGTAGAATCTTCACGGCTGAGGGGACGCTTTTCGAGAATGGAGCCCAAGCCCTAGCAGGCAAGCGTCCGAGTTCCAAGGTGTCCCAGGGCCATTTCAGTGGACCAGGCCCAAAACCGAAGAGCCGTCCGCCATTTTAAGAGTCATGTGGCAGCCGCCTATCGCTGCACTGCAAGAGTGGGAGCAACTCAACAACATGGTGAGCGAGACGCTGTAGCCGCAAGAGCGGGCGCAACTCAGCTGGATGGCCGCCACCTGAGGAGGCCCGTTCACGCCGCCTCCCCCACGCCCCCCCCCCCCCGGGCCACCCCACGCCAATTTTCGGAGCAGCATTGTAGGATACCAAAACCAGTGCGGCAGTTTACTGGACATCACCTGGGTGCCATCAACATCTCAGCGCGTTCTGCTGCCTTGGGACTATTTGCACAACAGACCGCTACTGACGAGGCCTCCCCCCGCACCACCCGGGACGCCCCACGCCAATTTTCGGAGCAGCATTGTAGGATCCCAAAACCAGTGCGGCACCCAGGCGACATCACCTGGGTGCCGTCCAGAACTCTGCACGTTGTGCTGCCTTGGGACTATTCGCACAAAAGACAGCTTCTGACCATTGTTGCTTTTCTGGGTGAAAAATGTTTAAATGTTTTTACAGTTTTTGTTCCGTTCATTATATTTAAACGTTAATAAAGTTTTATAATCTTACTTTGTTGGAGTGTTATATATTTTTTTTAAAACGGGTGAATGGGGCCTTGAATCGGGTTATTGTCATGTGTGGGCTTTGGAAGTGTGCTGCTGCAGGATCGGACATTTCAAACTCAAATGCACGTTCTTTTTCTTACCTTTCCGAAGCATGGAGCGCAATAGCAGGAAGAGAAAGGGTGATGCACGTGTTGAACACTACCTGACCTGGCAAGTTGCTGGCAGTGCCCCCCCGCCCGCTCCTGAAAGAGGGCACACACACACCGCCGCCCCGAGTACTTCACAAATCTTTAAAAGACCATGCGCTTGTTCATGAGGCTTAAATGGTTTATCACCTCTTCTAGAACCCCTGCATCGACCCTCTGACGTTTCCTGGAAAAATTACCACGTAACACAATACCAAGCCCTGTCAGCTGAAACCCCCGAGGAATCGTGGGGCATATTATCAAGGGAGTTTATCTCCGCTTTTTTGGCTTTAAAAGCCATGAAAGCGGAGATAAAATTATCTCCCTATTACCAAGCTGTCGCTAACACCAGTTAGTGACAGCTAAAAGGAGATAGCGACCATCTTGGGCCGCGCTTTGCATGTCAGTGATACTTATCACTAATGACATGCAAAGTGGGCGTGCCAAGATGTTAGCGACTGGAAACAGTCCCTAACATCGCTATCTCCTATTACCAACTTTTGGAGATATTCGCGCTAAGCGCGAATATCTCCAAAAGCTAACACCTGCCCTGAGCAGTTCTTAGCCATGTTATCCAATGGGAGGTGGATAACATGGCTAAGAGCATTTGCTCGATAATACATGAATATCGCTGACTTTTCTGCGATAATAGCAAGGTTTATCTGCGATAAAAATCGCCGATGTGCGGCGATAATTTTTGTCTCTAAACAAGTTAGAGACAAAAATTATCGCTAGTTGTTCGTAATATGCCCCCGGGTTTTTGCTTGCAGAAATCGGGAGGCGGGAGACTAGCACTAAAATCAGTAGTCTCACGCCTGAATCGGGAGGGTTGGCATGTCTGAATTCTCTACAGCTGGGGCCATAAACTACATCCGCAGGGGTAGGTGATAGCCTGGGACCAGCCTGGCATCTAAAATGGCTGCCGTGCACGACAAAATTGTGGCATTGGAAAAAAGGCAAGATGGCGCAGCCGCTGGAAGAGATGTATCAACATATATGAGCCTCCTCAGCCACCCTCAGGAAACATAGGGGATTAGGATACGTCTCCCGCACCCCCTTATACCTAGTAATTTAATTAACGAAGCACAAAATGGCGAATTCCCGTTTCGCTACCAGTTTGCGGCCCAGTTCGCGGCCCGTGAAGCGCTTCTACCGTGAAAAATCATTTTTTTTTTATTTTCCCCACGGGACCCTTTAATAACCCCAACAACATTCCTAGGGGGTCAAGAGGGGTATACCTTGCCCCCTTTCATTAAATTCCCCCTTCGTTTTTCACCTCTTCTTCTCTCTCGATCCTACCGAGAGATAAGATGGCGGCCGCTCCGGACTGTTTAGAATGTTGACAGACACCGGAGAGCCAATCAGCTTTCTGCACGCAAAGTTCCGTTACGCGAAAAGTAAGCGAACCGGAGCGCAGCCCGGAGCGCTGTTACAGATATATATCTTGTTTTGAACGTTAATTTCTCAAAAACTACTGGAGCACATATATTGAGACCTAGCAAAGGCACATCGGGCTAACAGTCCCTACAATTTTGCCAAGTTTCGTGCAAATCCATTCAGCCGTTCGAGCTAAAAGTGAGTCCAACCGCCCTATGGAAATTAACATGGGAAAAACGCGTTTTGGGACCCCCCTTTTTTCTCGGCCCCCCCTCGACAAAACCCCCCCAAATTTTCAAGGGCTGCTCAGAAACAAAATGTGCCATTTTCCTGAAAATTTCAGCCGATTCCGTCCACAAACGCCAAAGTTATTTGACATAGAATTTTCAGAAATCCCATAGGAAAAAAATCCTAACTATATATACCTACTGGCGACCGCCAGTAGGTAATATATATATATATATATATATATATATATATATATATATATATATATATATATATATATATATATATATATATATATATATATATATATATATATATTACCTACTGGCGATAGCCAGTAGGTATATATAGTTAGGATTTTTTCTCTATGGAACTTTTGAAAATTCTATGTCTAATAACTTTGGCGTTTGTGGACGGAATCGGCTGAAATTTTCAGGAAAATGGCACATTTTGTTTCTGAGCAGCCCCTGATAATTTGGGGGGGTTCTGTCAAGGGGGGGCCGAGAAAAAAGGGGGGTCCCAAAACGCGTTTTTCCCATTCATTTTTCCATAGGGCCTTTGGCCTCACTTTTAGCTCGAACGGCTGAATGGATTTACACGAAACTTGGCCAGACCCACTCTCTGCACGCCGCCGATCCTCAGCATGGCTCCCCACCCTCGCAAGCATTTCCCCCACGCACTGGTCACCCACGCTCTCTCTCTCATGCATGGGCCATAAACCTCCCACCATTTGCGCTGCTCTTCCCTGAGAATCACACCCTGAGCCCGCCCGACACCTGCCTTTCACCCTATTCACTACCGCACCCTCTGACACTCCTCTTCCTCTGTGTCTGATTGTCCAGGCCAGTCCCAGGCTATCACTTAGCCCTGCAGATGTAGTTTATGGCTCCAGCTGTACAGAATCACCCCTCTTCAAAGGAGTTACAGTAGATCAAGGCCCCCACCCGATGAGATCCGTCACACCAGGTGGAGGCTCGTCTGCTGTACTGGGGCGCCCCTTTACCGTTTCAGTTGCCATTCCGCCCCCTTTTGCTACACTGTGCCTCATCCTCCATTCAGCTGTTTATCGCCCGCTCTTGCGGCTACAGCGTCTCGCTCACCATGTAGTTGAGTTGCGCCCACTCTTGCGGTGCAGCGATAGGCGGCTGCCACAGGACTCTTAAAATGGCAGACGGCTCTTCGGATTTGGGCCTGGTCCACTAAATTTGTCCTGGGACACCTTGGAACTCGGATGTCCCCTGAGCCTTGAAGATTTTACAAAAGTCTTGGGGGCCCCCGACTCCTGCAGGCTTCCGGTGGGGAGCGGCTGCCATGATTGCTCGCGGAATGACCACGACAGAGCCACGAGATGGTGGTGCTCTCATGCTGACGCCAGCTTCAGTCTGAAACATCCAGAAACAAGGTGGGGCTTTCATCGTTGGGGAAAAAAAAAATGTTTTAATCCAATGAAAAGTGTTATTTTTAGGTCATATGATCAAGCCTTCTATCATTAGGAAACGAAAAGTAAAATGAACCAATGAAAAGTTTTATAAACAAGTCACATGACCTGTTATGCTTACGTTACGCGCTGCTATAAAAAGCGTAGAAAATCCGTTGGCACGTGAGGCGGCGTCAGTAGCGGACCGATGTGCGAATAGGCCGAAGGCAGCACAACGCGCCAAGATCCGGATGGCACCAAGGTGGTGTTCAGCAAGTTGCCGCACTGGTGTGGCCATCCTACAATGCTGCGCCGAAAGTCGGCGTGGGGCGCCCCGTTGGCCTGTGAGGTCGCGTCAGTCAGTGGGGGCTGTTTGAGGATCTGACTGCATTGGAAAGCAATGTGATGCTGTGCGTCGCCCCCAAGATGGAGGCTCCTCGGCTGCAGTGGGGCGCCCCTTGGTGTTTCACTCGCTATCCAGCTGAGTTGCGTCCGCACTTGCGGCTACAGTAGGCCGAAGGCAGCACAACGCGCCGAGATCTGGATGGCACCGAGTTGGTGTCTAGCAAGTTGCCGCACTGGTGTGGCCATCCTACAATGCTGCGCCGAAAGTCGGCGTGGGGTGCCCCGTTGGCTTATGAGGTGATGTCAGTAGTGGACCGATGTGTGAATAGGTCGGAACCGGCACAAGGCGCCAAGATCCGGATTGCAAATCCTGGATGTTGAGTGCCATAGTTGAGAGTTCTGAGCAGTGCTTGTAACACTGTCTGAAGCTTATTTGCACCTGCTGCAGCTTCACTATTGCTCTGGTGTGGCCAAAGATCGCCCATGACATAGGCGGCCGGCTCCCGAGGTCCAGCTGAACTTTTTTCCTTTTCCTTTCTGCATCTTGTCCCACAATCCGTTTGACCTGAAGACACGACCAGGTCCTTGAATGTGTGCAGGGGGACGCTATTGATTGAATCAAAATGGCGGCTTCACACAAAGCTGACTCAAGCGTTGCTGGTGATGCTATACAGTCAAAAACTGGTTTTCAGTTTGTACATTCTTCAGGATTTTACCATCCAAGGCTGGTTGAAAGTTTGTAGAACAATGGCTTTAGATCTTGCCCTCCCCTCTTTTGACTGTTGGTTCTTGTTGCCTATCTCTTCTGTTGTCATTTAACTGAATCTTTTTTGACTGCCGAAAGGGGTTCTGGTCCGACCACTGGTTGGTGGAGACATTTTGACTATATCCTGGTCCTGCCCGGCCTCGCCCAAAATGGCGCTGGTATAAATGGGACTCGTAACTCCTTGTTGTGTACTGGTTGCACAATCTTGATATCACGAGATACGTATGCAGTTTTGAAGCACATGGCGGGCGGGGACGAGAATTGATTGAATATTTCGACATCCCTATTGATATTAAGTTCTGATGTGTTATTGATTACTGTACTATTGTAAGTTCGAATTAACGTCACCCATGGTACTTGCCCGCAAATGTATATCTAGAAAATTTTATTGTAAGTGGCCCTGTCGTATTTTAATTACAAAATGTACGTCCACCGATTCCGCAACTGTTAGACACCTTAGTTCTTGCAACCTAATGGCCCGCTCGTTACGTTCCTCTACAGTGTAAATGTCTCCTCATCATATACGATTCCAGTTTGCTCCGTGGCCGGCCCACGTGGTTATAGGCCCGTATTTGTATACTGACATTTTCACAATAAAGGTTTTTAAAACAAAACATGGTAGTAGTATTTACATTGGTAAAGTTTTTACTTTTAGTCACTGTTTTCGAATCAGTAAAAGGCAAGTGAAATAAAGCAGTCCAATTACATGACGGATAAAAGGTATAATATGTAGGAACGCAGTAAAGATAAATGGTCAAGGGCTGTTGTGTTTTTTACTCCTGCAACATAAAGTGATCGATAAGAATCTGATATTCAGGCGTATCGGCGACTAAGACAGCAGGCCGAGCATCTTTTGCTCAACGGCTCCGTCATGGGACGAAGAAACGCCCTTTTGCTAGAAAAAGGAATATATTTTACTTGCAGGACAGTTGTAAATTTTCCGGGAAAGTACATTAGCCTGGAACATTATAACATATATGTTTAAGAAAAAATAATGTTCGAAAGCAATAAAAAGCGTATTTTTTAGGTCATATGACCAAGCCTTTCATCATTAGAATAACAAAAGTAAAATGAACCAATGAAAAGTTTTATAAACAAGTCACATGACCTGTTATGCTTACGTTACGCGCCACGCCCCGGATCGCTTCCGGGAAGCTGCGCTTCGCGCACCGGAGCACTTCCGGGTGCACTAACGCGGCGCGTCATATGACGCATTACGCGACAACGTAGGTCCAGAATATAGTCAAAATGTCTCCACCAACCAGCGGTCGGAACACAACCCCTTTCAGCAGTCTAAAAAGTTCTGTTAAATGACAAGAGAAGGGACAGGCAACAAGAACCATCAGTCAAAGAGGGGAGGGCAAGTTCTTCCCTACCGGGTCACGTTGGGGCGCTACCGGAACTGATCGAATTGGTAGTCTACAGTGTTTCTGGATGTTTCAGACTGAAGCTGGCGTCAGCATGAGAGCACCACCATGTCGTAGCTCAGTCGTGGCCATTCCACGAGCAATCATGGTAGCCGCTCCCCACCAGAAGCCTGTGGGAGTCGGGGGCCCCCAAGACTTTTGTAGAATCTTCAAGGCTCAGGGGACGCTTTCGAGAGTGGGGCCCAAGCCCTAGTAGACAAGCGTCCGAGTTCCAAGGTGTCCCAGGGCCATTTTAGTGGACCACGCCCAAATCTGAAGAGCCGGCCGCCATTTTGAGAGTCCTGTGGCAACCGCCTATCGCTGCATCGCAAGAGCGGGAGCAACTCAACTACATGGTGAGCGAGACGCTGTAGTCGCAAGAGCGGGCGGTAAACAGCTGAATGGCGGAAGAGGCACAGTGTAGCAAAAGCGGGCGGAATGGCAACTGAAACGGTAAAGGGGCGCCCCACTACAGCGTGTCTTCAGGTCAAACGGATTGTGGGACAAGGTCCAGAATGGAAGAGTCATCAAAAGGCAAAAAGTTCCGCCGGACCCCGGGAGCCGGCCGCCTATGTCGGAGGCGATCTTAGGCCACACCAGGGCAACACGACTTGGGGAGGGGGCAGGAGCCAAGAGCCCCCTCCCAGTCCGCGCCACCACACCGTATGTTGAAAATCTGAAGCCATCGTTCTACAAACTCTCAACCAGCCTTGGATGGAAAAATCTTGATGAATGTACAAACTGAAAACCAGTTTTTGTTTGCATAGCATGAGCAGCAACGCTTGCTATCAGAGTGCATGAGTTTCATGCTCGATCGATTGAGCTAGCCGGATCAGGCAACAAAAAGTATAAAATAGTTATGTAAATAGTTATTTAATAAAATGTTTTACCCTGTTACTTTGCTGGTGTGTTGTATATATTTATAATATTTGCATAGAGTTTATCATTATTTTGGGCGGGGTGGGTGGCGGAGCCGAGCTGTCTTGCAGCCCTCATGGTGTGGAGCTCAGTTCATCTCACTATTTTCGTATTTCTCATGAAGGGTTGTTCCTAATGTTTCTATTTTAGCGAGGTCAAAAAGAGATCCCATTAGTGGCCTACTGATTTTGCTCGATTACTTTTGTTTTTTTACACGATTTTTCACTATCTGCAAAGACTAAACAGAGTATTGCGACTTTGTGCTTGTTTGTAAATAGAGAATGAACCAAAGAGAATCAATTCTAAAACAGTAAATGCTTGGATAACAATCAATCAAATGGAGAGACAAGCAGGCACGACGGATTACAACGGGGGCAAAGGCCTGCGTTAACTACCCTTCACTATCTGCAAAGAGAGAGTACTACTAAGAGAAAAGAGGGGAGGGGGGGCAGCCTTCAAAGCACATCAGCGTGCATAAACACGAAAAAGTTTTGACCTATCACGTACTTGACATTTGACAGCTTTTGATATTTGCTATTAAAAAACCATTGAAATTCACAGAAAAAAACATAGGTTTTAGGCCATATATAGTTAGGGATTAGCATTTACAAAACCTTAATTTACTCGCACAAAACCATAGAAATTCGCATATATAGTTAGATGCAATAACTATATATCGCGCACCCGCAACCCACTGCTGATGATGTCACATATTACATCATTCATGACATGGTCAGTGACATCACTGATGACATCACTGATGACATCTCAAATGACATCATTCATGACATGGTCAGTGACATCACTGATGACATCACTGATGACAACTCAAATGACATCACTGACGACATCACTGATGACATCATTCATGTGATAATACGATGAACCTCTTCAGACTCTAATATAACCTTAGATACACTCAGTGTAAACAGACACTCACAGATTGTCATTCATCCATGGAGTTACTCATACACCTAGTCAGTCATGCAAAGAATCAATCACACCTCCATTTCCTCAACTATACAGTTATACACACCTTACGTATTCAAACATATTCTAACACATATTTACTCTCTTATACAATCACTGATACAAGTTTTCAATGATCCATGCAGCCACTCACACATTCACTAGCTCTTATACACAGTAATTTATATATGTCAACTCTCACATGTACTGTGTTTTACATATGTACTTACTTTGACATGTAGCACTGAGATATCCATTCACTCACCAATACACTCATGCACACAGTCAACCACCCATACAGCTGTTTCCACATGCAGTTTTGAACCCATACATCTAGTGAATCAACTGTTCACACATCTATGCACAGAGTCACACACCTCCCAGACACCCACACACACACACTCACTCTCCCATACAAATACTTGGGCAACTAATCAATAACCCATATAGTTACTCATATAGCTACTGATCATCACATGCAGCAGTTTACAGAACAACAGATATAATGATGCACAAATTAAGACAGTTTAGTCACTAACCCATGCACTCAGTGAGACACATTTAATCACTCTCTCATATAATCAGTCATGCACCTACTAAATCCTTCATCCAGACACTTATACATCCACTCATTCTTCAATATGTAAGACATATTTTAACTTTACAGAAACATACAGTCACTGGATGATGTCATCAGTGATGTCATCAGTGATGTCACTGACCATGTCATGAATGATGTCATCAGTGATGTCATCAGTGATGTCACTGACCATGTCATGAATGATGTAATATGTGACATCATCAGCAGTGGGTTGCGGGTGCGCGATATATAGTTATTGCATCTAACTATATATGCGAATTTCTATGGTTTTGTGCGAGTAAATTAAGGTTTTGTAAATGCTAATCCCTAACTATATATGGCCTAAAACCTATGGTTTTTTTCTGTGAATATATATATATTACCTACTGGCGGTCGCCAGTAGGTATATATAGTTAGGATTTTTTCCCTATGGGATTTCTGAAAATTCTATGTCTAATAACTTTGGCGTTTGTGGACGGAATTGGCTGAAATTTTCTGGAAAATGGCACATTTTGTTTCTGAGCAGCTCCTGGAAATTTGGGGGGGTTTCGGCAAGGGGGGGCTGAGATAAAAGGGGGGTCCCAAAACGCGTTTTTCCCATGTTAATTTCCATAGGGCGGTTGGACTCACTTTTAGCCCGAACGGCTGAATGGATTTCCACGAAACTTGGGAAAATTGTAGGGACTGTTAGCCCGATGTGCCTTTGCTAGGTCTCAATATATGTGCTTCAGTGGATTTTGAGAAATTAACGTTTAAATCAAGATATATATCTGTAAAAGCGGTCCGGGCAGCGATCCGGTTCGCGTACTTTTCGCTTATCGGAACTTTGCGCACGGAAAGCTGATTGGCTCTTCGGTGTCTGTCAACATTCTAAACAGTCCGGTGCAGCCGCCATCTTCTCTCTCGGTAGGATCGAGAGACAAGAGGAGGCCAAAACAAAGAGGGAAATTTCCATAAGGGGGCATAGTAGATCCTCCCTGACTCCCTAGGTTTTATGTGGTGTTTTTAAAAGGGCCCAGCAGGGTCCAAAAAAATATATATATTTTTTTTTTCGCGATGAGCGTCTAGTACGCGAACCGGAAAGCGTTCTGGGCAGCGTACTATAAGGATAATAGAATGATACACTTTTCAAAGACTGTATGTTAATTGTTTGTTTTTTTTTCTTTTTTTTTTTTGTTGTCTTTATTTTTAAAGTTATTTTTGTTATTTTCATTGTTTTTCATACTTTATTAAATTTTCTAACATTTCATTGTCAGAAATGTCATAATTTATTATAGGGTGTAATTGTTTTTCATTTTCAAGCAAGTTGTCTACTGCTTCAACACATTGTAGAAGTTCGTGGTCTCTACTGTCATCCATAAAGTCATCAAGTTTGTCTTGGCTGCTCTCCTTCAGTTCAATCGAAAATGAAATTTGTTGTTCGCCTTCCATTTTGCCTGAAATTTTGAATAAGAAAATATATATTAGTAGAGATAGGGCACTGTTGGGATTAATTTTAGATAGTCATTTTTTATCAGTGAATTTATCTTTTGGCAGTGTATAGTATCAGAGTGGAAATAGGACTATAAAAAAGTGTATGTGATTTAACCAAGACAAGCCTAACTCCATTCATAACTATAACAGAGAAGTCTATCTAAATACATTACTACTACAGAGGGATAGTGTATATGTAGCAGAAAAATTCTATTATATTAAGTTATAGTGCACAATATATTTCGTTTTTAAAAATTATATCTTACCTTCACAAAGAAGTTGAAGTTTTTGGAAGCTATTAAAAGGTGTTGTACAACAAGAAGTAGTAGTCAAAATGGCTGTGTTTTCTTCTCTTCCTTTATATATATTCAAGTATATAACCAATCAAATGTCAGGTAATAAAAGTAGAAAATGAAAGTAACATTTTCATTGGTTGTCAATTCCAACAGTTCAGATGTGTTTTGTGAAGTAATTTACCTCACGGTATTTGGAGAGGTCTAAAGGCTAAATGGCTAAATGAAATTTCAATCAAATTTGTGAGAATGAAAGGGATTGTTATGTAGTATGAGCTAATTTATATTTGGTGAGAGTGTCTCTAGTCGTTTTTCTGTAAATTACTTTCCCGCCTTTTTTTTGGACCGCTTCCCGGATAGCGGTCCGGTCCGCGTACTTGGAGCGTAACGGGAGTCCACCATTTTGTGTTTCGGTCGAATCAAGGTATAAAATGGAGGGTAAATAATGTTCTGAATGGGTAGAAGGGGGCATGGTACAAGTATTTTGCCCCCCTACGTTTTCTGAGGGTGGCTGAGGAGGACTATATTTGCGAAGAAAAAACTTTTTTTTGAAATTTTGCGCGGTTAGCTTCCAGTTCGCGTACCGGATAGCGCTCTTTAAGCGTAGTTTGTTGAAAATTACAGAAAAAAGTTAGAAAAAAAAATAATAAAAGTGTGTGATCAGATGAAGGGTAGCTCTGAGAAGAGCTTTTGGGTTTATGGTACATTTAGGTACTTATAAGTAGGTACCAATGCACAGTCTTAAATTCAGAATGAAAATTCTGTTGCCCTCATCTGAGAAGTGAACTCCATCTCCTCTGTAGATATCTTGCATGTAGTAACGCAAGTTATTGTTGTACAGAGAGCCCATTCCATGGTCTCTCATGAAAGCTGACACAGATTTGTTTACATGCTTCCTCGCTTTCTCAATTTGTGGACAAAATTGGTTGGACCACCTCCATTTCTGTCTTTGGCATATATTGGAATATACCAAGGCAGTTTGAGGAAAAAGTGCCATTAATTGCTCAAAGGTGTCCTTTAAAAGCATTTCCAGACCTACCCCTGTCAAAGTGCCCAAATCATTACCTCCACAGTGCACTATTAACAGGTCAGGTTTTGGCAAATGCATAAAGGTTTTCACCAATGGTATCAATTGGTGACATTTTAATCCTCTTTGGCCCAACCACTTAATTTCCACATCTTGTAAATTGAGGTTAGGTAAATTTCTGTTCTCAGCATACCTTTGAGCCCAGTGGATGTAACTATGTCCAACAATCCAGACGTTAAACATGGTGGCTGAAGGTTGTTCTGTAGTCAGATGAAGTGTGGTAATGAAAGGGCAGTTGAAACAGTAGGAGTTTCTAAAGAAAAAAAACTGTGGATTTACAATGCTAATGATTCATTAGCAGTGATTGGTGCATTTCCATTTCTGAAAACAGAAAGTTAGGGTGCATGGATGTGTTCTTTGAAAGATGTAATTTGAATGGTCAAGGAAAAAACATTTAATGAAAGATTGCACTGGATACGCAGGTGCACTGAGAGTTCAGAGTTCAATTGAAACATTGTTGTGTGAATTTGCAAACATGAGAGGTCTTCCAGGAGGTGGTTGCTATGGATACAAGGCAGACAGGGCAGAGGGGGGAAGGGTTTTGATTTGAAAAAAGTGAGGGAAGAGGTATGATTGGCTAATATGAGAGATATGTGAAAAGAATATCTGTATTTCTGTGCTTTCAATAGCTGCAGCCTTTGGAGTGCATCCTTTTTCTTCTGCTGAAGACAATTTGGTGTATTTCTCAGACTGTTTTCAAAACTCCAAAAATATTTGCTAAGGTGAGAAAACATTTATTTAATTTAGATAGAGAAAATAGTATGATTTAAGGAGAAAATGATGAAGAAAGCTGTGTTTATAAAATGTGGTTTTGTCTCTAGTGATATACTAATAGAATTAGTTTCATAGAGAAATTGTAATTGCATATTTGGTGTAACATTCTGGCATGCAGTAACACAAGTTATTGTGGTACATGGAGCCCATTTTATGGTCTGTTATGTAAGCTGAAACAGAGATGTTGCTTTTAAAATCGATTTAAGAAATCAATTTCATTTCTGGATATGTACTGCTAGAGCTTCATAGGTTGTTTTGAGCCATATTTATAAGGTATTTGAGTGTCTAAGATGTTATGTTTTCCTTTTAAAATGTAAAGTGTTCCTCATGGGGCAAGTGTCTTGTAAATACGCTCCCACTTGTGCTTGGCAAATTTAGATTTTGATTATGGGAGTTACCTAGCCATGTTAATAGTGTCCCAAAAATGGTGCTAGTGAATTGCAGAAAACACTTTCATGTGTCTCAAGGACATTTTTAGTCATTTCTCCATGAATGCAGGTATACAATTGATTTATATGCTGTGTTTAAAAACGAATTTTGAAATCAATTACATTTCAGGATATGTACTGTTAGAGCTTCATAGGTTGTTTGGGGTCATATTTAGAAGGCATTTTAGTGTCTTTGATGTTATTTTTCCCTTTTTAAATGGAAAGCGTTCCTCATGGGGCCCTGAGCAGTTCTTAGCCATGTTATTTAATAGGAAGTGGATAACATGGCTAAGAGCATTTGCTGGAAAGTGCATGAATATTGCTGACTTTTCTGCGATGTTATTTTTCCCTTTTTAAATGGAAAGTGTTCCTCTTGGGGCAAGTGTCTTGTAAATACGCTCCCACTTGCGCTTGGCAAATTTAGATTTTGATTATGGGAGTTACGTAGCCATGTTAATAGTGTCCCAAAAATGGTGCTAGGGCATTCCAGAAAACACTTTCATGTGTCTCAAGGACATTTTTAGTCATTTCTCCATGAATGCAGGTATACAATTGATTTATATGCTGTGTTTAAAAACGAATTTTGAAATCAATTACATTTCAGGATATGTTCTGTTAGAGCTTCATAGGTTGTTTGGGGTCATATTTAGAAGGCATTTTAGTGTCTTTGATGTTATTTTTCCCTTTTTAAATGGAAAGCGTTCCTCATGGGGCCCTGAGCAGTTCTTAGCCATGTTATTTAATAGGAAGTGGATAACATGGCTAAGAGCATTTGCTGGAAAGTGCATGAATATTGCTGACTTTTCTGCGATGTTATTTTTCCCTTTTTAAATGGAAAGTGTTCCTCTTGGGGCAAGTGTCTTGTAAATACGCTCCCACTTGCGCTTGGCAAATTTAGATTTTGATTATGGGAGTTACGTAGCCATGTTAATAGTGTCCCAAAAATGGTGCTAGGGCATTCCAGAAAACACTTTCATGTGTCTCAAGGACATTTTTAGTCATTTCTCCATGAATGCAGGTATACAATTGATTTATATGCTGTGTTTAAAAACGAATTTTGAAATCAATTACATTTCAGGATATGTTCTGTTAGAGCTTCATAGGTTGTTTGGGGTCATATTTAGAAGGCATTTTAGTGTCTTTGATGTTATTTTTCCCTTTTTAAATGGAAAGCGTTCCTCATGGGGCCCTGAGCACTTCTTAGCCATGTTATCCAATGGGAGGTGGATAACATGGCTAAGAGCATTTGCTTCAAAGGTTGTTTGGGGTTATACACCATTTTTGGGAAATTATTAACATGCCTATCTAACTCCCATAATCAAAATCGTCATCCTGAATTAATGATTTAAAATATTAGGGAGTGATTTATGAGTGTTGTATGCCTTTTTTGCACCATTGAGTGTCATTTTTGTGATGCAGTGCTGGTGGAAAACATTTGCTATGTTAAATAATTAGTACGGCATTAAGTTTTAGATGACTGTTATTTATTTACTGTTTGGTAATAGTGGTTAATAACATTTTATATTATATTTTTCCACAGATTCAACTGCAGATTCTTTCATAGTTTGGAAAATGCCTTCCAAAAGTCGAATACGAAAGGCTAGAAAACGTCAAAGACAGCAGGATGATGTTTTATTGCAGCAGTCCTCTTCCCCAAATACTTGTCAAAACACCAAGAAAGGTCCGGGTAAGAGCACGAAATCATTCTTAAGAAATATTTGTCATAAAAAAAGTATTTCTCCAAAAAATGTTTCAGTCCTCAAAAAGAAAAGCAATTTAAATGGAAAGGAGAGACCCATCAAAAATGTTACTGGTAGAGGAAGAGATAACTCTGTGCATGATAGTAGAAGGAAACAACAGTTTAGGGACATTCGACATCGAATGTTCCGTAATAGGATAATAGTTAATTTATTGAAAAATATTAAAAAAAAAGGCCAACAGAAAGCGGCATTTTATAAGAAGAAGAAAAATGTAGAGAAAATTATTGATCATGCTTTTGAAATTAAGCGAAAGTTGTTTATTTTGGTAATCAATAGAATTAGGAAACTAAGCAAGGTAATTTCTGATTTCAAAACTAAAAGTAGATGGAAGAGAGTAGTAAATCGTACTAACTTTTGTGAAGTTTTTTCCGGAGAATGGATGCATAGTTCTAGTTGTGAGGCATTTTTTAATGAGGAGAGTTATTTTCAGGATAATGATTTGGTGTTTGCAGTTGACACCAGTGGTCGAGCTTATGAAGTGAAGGATGGTTGTCCAGTTGAAAAAGAACAACTTGTGACAACAGAGACAGAAGAGGCGCTAAGTGATGAGGTTTTAGGAAGACGTCCTAAGGGTCCTGTGTACATTTGGAAGTGTAGTTCTATTTGCAGTGTGCGACAGGTTTCCATCAATTTGCTTTGTGATTTTATACGGACATTTAATAAGAAAAGTTTGAAGCAGAAAATTAAGTTGTTGCAAGATTTAGATCCTTGCAGAGTGAGACAAATGACAGGTTTGCGTGGTCATTCACTGGCTTGTCTTTCCAGGAGAGTATGCCAGAGTGTTTTTCATCATTTCAGGATGCTAGCAGTGCATCATAATAAAGTGAGAAAATTAGTGAGAATGTTGTATTATGCTAAGAGTCCAGCAATTATGCTTAAACAATTATGTGCTGCTCTTTTGCATGGTTCTGAAATAGATGTGAAGAATATTTGTGAAGAAATTGAGTTTTGTTACTTTGGTAGTAAAGATGAGAATGTTCAAATTGACCCTGAAGTAGAGGGTAATGTGGAAGATAATGTACAGGTTTCCAGTACAGATAATTTTCAGAAGGAAATTGCCACGTTTCAGATGAAATCAAGTGAGAGGCCTAATTTCACTTGTGTATGTTGTCGACGCACTTATTATAAGAATCAGACTAAGGTAGTGGATTTATATGCCAAAAGTGAAAGGGAAAATAATACTGAATGGAAGGATTTTGCCACATACTTGATGGTAGAAAATTATTTTGATTTGGGATCGGATCAACGTGTGTGTACTTATTGTTGTAATAAATTAAACCAAAACCAGATGCCTGCTAGGGCAGTTCATAATAATCTGGAATTGGTTGAGATTCCTTCTGAATTGAAGGATTTAAATACTTATGAATCTATTTTGATTCAAAGTATCCATCCCTTTCAGGCTATTGTAAGAATGGAGCCAAAGACAGGGAAGTTGCCTCCAGCAGATTTACAGAGAGGATTAAAGGGAAGAGTTGTTTATTTGCCTCTAGATTTGAACAAAAACATTAATACAATTGGAATAGAAGAAGTGGAAGAGGAACCTCTGGTTATCTTGGTTAATGGGGTTCCGACAAAGAATAAGAAAATATGGCAAGATTTAGTGGATGTTAGGAAAGTCAAAAAGGCAACAGTGTATTTGAAGAAAAATAATAAGTACTATAAGAATGTATATGTTGCAGAAGAGGAAGTAAGTGATGAAGAGGATAGCGATTTGTGTGCTGGCCAAATTGAGAAAGTAGAGGCCTCTAAAAGTGAAGAAATATATGAACATTATAGTGTTCATCCTTTGCATTCCAAGGAAGTCATGGGGAATGCTATTGAGTTGTTTCAAATGAAACAAGCCAAAGGGAGTCCCATTAGTGTTTGGGAGGAAAGTTTGGAAGCTCGGTGTTTCCCACAGCTATTTCCCACAGGTCAAGGAGGAAGATATGATGAGCGACCTCATCAAATTCCTGCGTCTGAATACCGGACTTTACGATTGTATGCAGCAGATCCTAGGTTTCGGCAATGCATTCCCTATTTGTTTCATCTCCTGTTTGAAAGCGATCTGTCTGGACTGTCATATGCAGTGAACCACATCTTAAAAAGTGGTATACAGATGCGAAACATCTCGGCAAGTGACTTTATGCATAAAGTCAATGTCCAAGACAGTATTTTGGATTCTCACCTAATTAATCTCATGGCGTGTCAGCGTGGTACTAATGAGTACTGGTACCGTCGTCATGGTGATTTAAAATGTATGCTGAGGAACTTAGGAACTCCAACATGGTTCCTCACTCTGAGCTGTGCCGAGTATGGCTGGGAAGACTTACTTGAATTTTTACGAGAGGCAAATGGTAACATTGAAAACATCGAATTCAAGACACCCGGAGAACTGTGCTCTTTGGATCCAGTCAATGTATGCAGGTACTTCAATCATAGATTTGAAGCTATGATGTCTTTCATCACAAATAAAAAGAATCCACCTCTTGGACAGGTGTTGGATTTCTTTTGGAGAAAGGAGTACCAAGCAAGAGGTGCCCCTCATATACATATGTTGTTGTGGATCAAGGATGCACCTAAATTTGGAACAGATCCGGATGACTTAGTGATGAATTTCATCGAACAGTATTCTACGTGTGCTGTTCCAAACGCAACGGAGAAGAAAAGTCTAAGAGAACAAGTTCTACGTTTCCAAAGCCATCGTTGTGGAAAGTACTGTCGTCGTAAATTCAGAAACAAGGACAAGTTCTACACCAAATGTCGTTTCAACTTTCCACGACCGGTGATTTCTAAAGGAAGAGTGAACAGTTTGATGTCTTCGCTGCGACATAATGTGACGAGGAAATCACCCAAGAATACATACAATTTGAAAAGGAACGAAGAGTCCAAGTACATCAATGACTACAACCCAGTGATTTTGTCCATGTGGAATGCTAACATGGATATACAGTTTGTGGCTGACAACTGTATGGCTGTGGCTCGGTATGTGACATCTTACATCACCAAAAAAGAAAAGACCGAACTGAAGGATATGTGGGAGGACATTTCTCATGAAAAGAGCCTCAGCAAGAAGTTGTACAGTTTCAGTCTGAAGATGTTGTCGCATCGAGAAATCGGAGCTTACGAATGTTCTGACCGGTTGTCTTCAGCAAGTCTCTATGCCAAATCCAGGAGTCTCGTTTGGGCGAGTCTTGGTCTTGCTGCAACGCGAAATCGAGTTCTAAAACCTGTCCGGGAAATTGAGTATTTGGCAGAAAAGGAACCAAACAGTACCGACATTTTGAAGACCAACATGTTGGATACATATTATCCAAATCGAAGCAGTCACCTTGAGAATGTTTGTCTATATGAGGTTCTCCAAAATTATATATTCAAGAGGAACATCAAAGAAGATATTGAGAAAGGAGTGTATGCTGTAATTGGAAGTGAGGGATGCCTGGTCAAGCAAAGAAAATGCCAATTAGTAAACCATTGAAAATTGAGTGGTGAATCTCCAGAAAAAAAGGAGTTTTTTTATTTAGCACTTTTGCAACTTTTCAAGCCTTGGCGTGCAGAAGAGGAACTGCTTGGAGATTTCCTCTGTTACGAAGACTCTTTCAATGCAGCCAAGGAGTCCATAGAATGTCCTGCTTTTTCTAAATATCAAGAAATGCTAACTTTGGAAATTGAGCAGGAAGCAACGATTGCAGCCGAGATTGCCAGAGACAGTTCTCAGGACAGTCAGAGTTCTGTTTCATTGAGTCAAGATCCACTTGGAGGACCTATTATCGAAAATGAAGCTGCCACTGCTATGAATGAAGTGGAAAGAGCCATGGCACATGCTCAGGAGGATTCAGTTAACTTAGAAGACTTGGAAAAACAACTCAACGTTGAGCAGAGGAAAATATATGATGAAGTTACCACGGAAATTGAGCACGGATTAAGTCATGAGAAGAACAAGTGCTCGTGTACATCGTTGAAGCCTGTCCGACTGTACGTGAGTGGAGAAGCGGGAACTGGAAAAAGTTTCCTCATTAAAGCAATCTCTTGTTATTTGCAGGAAAGGACTGAGTCATCGCTGTCTTGTGTTGTCACCGCTCCTACTGGACTGGCAGCACATAACATTAAAGGTATTACTTTGCATCGTCTACTGATGCTGCCGGTGGAGCATGACAACAAATTACAATACAACAAGTTATCTGGAGATGCTTGCTGTGAAGTTTCAAGAGTATTGAGGAAAATGAAACTACTTATCATTGACGAAGTAAGCATGGTTTCCAATGTCATGCTTGCCTTTGTGCATTTGAGAATGCAAGAAGTACTTAAAACTGAATATGATGTGTTATTTGGTGGGAAACACATCATTGTTTTCGGAGATCTTCTGCAGCTGACACCAGTAAAAGGTCAACCTGTGTTCAAAATACTCACGCATGAAGATACCAGGAAGTGCCTAGGGAGCATTGGCAACGTCAATATATGGTTAAACTTCAATTATGCAGAACTGCATCAAAATATGCGTCAGGCAAAGGATGAAGATTACAAGAATATTCTACAAGATATTAGAATTGGAAAAGTGACCGAGCATGGGAAAGAAGCTTTAAATGCACGATTACTGTCAAATTTATATCCCAAACAAGAGATTGTGCCTGAGAATATTTTTCAGAAAATTACTGAGAAGAAATCCGGGATATGTCTCATGCCAACTCTTGCAGAATGTGCCATCTTCAACAACAAAATGTTGAATTTTGAAAAGCAAGAGATTGTGAAACTTGAAGCTATCGACAAATTAGAGCATATGGGATCAACAATTATTTTGTCAGACAATTTGAAATCAAAATTGAATTCATTAGAGAAGACTATATCTAAAACAGCGGGTTTTGAAAAGACTTTGAATGTGTGTTTAAATTGCCGAATTATTTTGAGAAGGAATTTACATGTAGAAAGAGGTCTGGTAAATGGATCAATGGGTAATGTTGTTGATTTTGAGAAATACAGAAATAGAGATGGAATAGAATTTTTAAAAATTAAATTTGATGGCATTGAGGAAGTACAGCAAATTGGTCGTTGTTCTGCTAGGTTTTTGCTTGTTAAAGATTTATATGTTCGCCGTAAACAGTTTCCTGTTTGCTTGGCATATGCGGTGACAATCCATAAATCGCAAGGTTTAAGTGTAGACTGTGCATTGGTGAATATTGGCAGTTCTGTGTTCAAGGAGGGTATGGCATATGTGGCATTGTCACGAGTTAGAACTTTATCGGGATAGTACTTGATTGACTGTGATGTCACAAACATTTGTGCGGATCTAGATTGTGTTAAGGAATACAATAGGTTAAGAAGAGAGTATGCGCCACATTTGCCTCAATATCCTTTGTTTGAGAAACGTGTGGTAGGCCGCAAACGTAGAAATAGCAGTAATAGTAGGGAGGTTGTTGCAAAAAGACTAAAAGTCAATGAACCGAAAATTGTTAGCAGAAAGAAAGTGGATTCTGTTGAAGATGTTGTCGGTTTTCAATTTGAAAACAGTTCTGGTGTCAACTGCTATGCAAATGTAGTGGTTAATGTTCTCTTTTCACTAGAGAGTTTAAAAGAACAGATTCTGTTGAATTCTGAACAAATTTTATGCTGTTTGTTGAATTCTGTTTTCGAGAAATGTAGCACTGATCGAACAAAAGTAGAAAGTGTGTCTGAAGTTCGTTATCTGTTAGATGAATGTTCAGGTCAAACAGACTTCTCTGAAAATAATCAGCAAGATTGTCAGGAGTTTTTAATGTATATGCTTGATATATTGCAAGTTGAGGGTGTAGATGTAGATCACCTGTTTGGGCTTTCTTATCAATGGCAGCATGACTGCGAGAACTGTATGGTATCAAGTACTACTAGTGTAGACTCAGAAAGATTTATATATTTAACTTTGCCAGACAGTAAATCAGTCTCCTTTAATAAGCTAGTAAATGCAGCGGATCACAACATGGAGTGTAGCCAATGTAAATGTGATATGATGTCAACATTATTTATACGTAGATATGGCCAGTATGTCATTTTAATGATCCAACGTTGTAGGCCTGATGGATCAAAATTGTCAACTTTAATAAAAAATTTTGTGGCTTCTCAGCTGTCAATATCAGGGAGGACTTTTGTTACTGTAGCAATTATCTATCACGATGGTCCATCAACAACATCAGGACATTATACAGCTTACTTAAAGTCTGGAAACGGCTGGTCATTCTGTAATGATTCCGTTGTAACGTTCAAAAAAAAATTGCCGTTTGACCTTAAAAATTCTTACCTGGTGTTTTTAAAACCAAAATTTTAAGTAGAGGGAATGTAAGTCTGCAATGCTGTCTAGATTAAAAATCCAACTATATAAACCTAATGCAAGTAAGTCTGCTTCATAGTAAGCAGTATCAGTGTCATAGGAAAAGGAGAACATGAGTGACAAAGAAGAGTAAGTTATTAGTAGTCCAGGATTGTGAAAATAATCTCAAATATTTTATTTTTGAAAGTTGCGAAAATAGAAAATGTCGGGATTTGATTGGAAGAATAACAAGACTTGCGAATCGCGGCAACATGATTTGGCCTAGTGGAAACATGTGATATAATGAGAGAAGTCTTTTTTTCTATGTAACATATTTTACGTATCGATGGAGGTTTTCTTTCAGAAAGTGGCGGGCTGAAAATATTTGTAGCACAACAGAGTGGATGCTGTTCATAGGAGATCGTTCGACGTCATTGAAAGTAAGTTAATTTTAAGGAGTTTTGAAATCAGATTTCGAAGGTTGTATGGGTTTTTTAAACACAGTCATTTTGATTGTGTTTTTTTTTTCCCGCTGTTACATGATGAATACCTTCAAGTCACTGATTTAAGTGAAATTTGATACATTCTGAGAACAGCAAAAATAAACCATTTAACATGTATAATTAATGTTATGCTTTTTGAAATTATGATATATATTTAGAAATGTGAGGTAGATATGGAGAAGCAGAGTCTTCTGTAAGTGTCAATTTTAATGCTTACAGTGCTGTACTTCTAGGTATTGATTTTTTAAAAAAAAAAGAAATAGGCCTCACCTCAAAGAAAGCTCTTGAAAGCACACATCTTATTTGCATCCTAAAACAATCATTTAAAATGTTTGACACAATTTTATGATGGCTTTACATCTTTTTTGCGCTGTTATTGCATCACTATTGTGAGACATAAGCAATGCAAAAGAAGCATCATGTTTCAAAATAGGCCTCATTTCATCAGCATGAAGATACTGTTTTTTTAAAATAAATATCTTTAGGATTGTGTAGGGGTCGTAGGGAAGTAGAGGTTTCTGTAAATGTCAAAGTTGTTTAAAAACTGTTTCTTCTTGAACCTTTTCCCTTCTTTTTTCTAATTTTTAAATACATGTTTTAATATTTTTGGAAATGTTTGTTCTCTCTTTTACAGATTGAATGTATGAAAAATTTGCTTGAAAAGTTAACATGAATTATAAGGTAAATGTTTTCTACTTTTTTAACCTACATTCCACTGCTGATGATGTCACTGACTATGTTATGATTGATGTAACAAATGGGCATGTTTTACTGCAATGGTAGGTCTTCACATCTATTATCTCGTCTGTATTCTTCAACAAGCATAAATTTGATATGCAACCCAGAGTACGGTTCACCTTAAACAAACTTTTAGAGAGGACACACCTTATCGTCACCCTCACTCAATCATTTAATCTATCACATTTAACATCTATTAGTTCTACTGCTTCATTTCTTTAATCTTTACTTTCCTGTGTTTGCTACTTCTCTCCTTCCTTTCTCTATTACTTAATTTTTCTATTCCTTCCAGTATTTTTCTCAGTCCCTCTCTTCTCATACTTCTTCATTATTATTCACTAATTCTGTCTCTATTAATGTTACTGTTTCTGAATGATCTCCAAAAATTTTAAAAACAAGAACAGTAAGTATAAGGATAGGAAAAGACATTTATGTTACAAGAAAGACAACTATAGGAAGTAAACAGAAAAAACTGTTACTCGCAATCCACTGCTGATGATCTCACTGACCATGTAAAAAATTATGTAATATTTGACATGATCAGAAGTGAATTGCGGGTAACAGTATCTTTTCTTTACTCCCTATAGCTGTCTTTTTTTGTAACATAACTGTCTGTTTCCTTTCCTTATACTTACTGTTCCTTTTTTTAAAAAAAAATTTTTGGTACGCTCAAAGTACGCGTACCGGAGTGCGAACTGGTAGCGAACTAATAGAAATAGAGCTTGGCAGAGTTCAAAGAATTCTACCAATTTTTTTAATAATGGGAGGTAGTTCTGAAAAGAACTGTTTTTTTTTGTTTTTGTTGTTTTAAATTTTTTTTATTAGTTTTCTGAACATTTTTTATATTTTTTTGTTTTTTTCTGAACATTTTGTATTTTTTTTTATTTTTGGGGGGAGGGGGGAAACAAAAATGATTCATCGAAGACGGCTCAACAGGAGCAACCAAAAAAAAAGAATTTACTTTTTGGGGCGTTTTGGGCACACATGATTGGTGATGGCTCTCATTATCAGGGTAATGCTACTTTCGCGGTAGCAAAGTGTCTGGTTGCACCACACACAGACTTGCTTCACTTCTCCCATGTTGATTTGGATGTTCGGGATCACCTCCCTCGCCTCCGGTCCCGATACCTCCTGAACAACAGGTCTTCTTGCCATTTCTGGCGGATTTTGTTGTTGGTCGCGAAGTTGTGCATTGCTGTAATTGTTAGGGTGCCATCGACTCATGTGCCTGTGCATTGTATGATTGCCAAAACTGTACTTTTTGTCTGTGCCCCTTGAAAGTCGTTCGTCGCAAATGCGACAAAAGACGTATCTGGCATTTACTTTCTTTTGGTCAGCAGGAAATTTAAAAAATTGCCAGATATAATTTTCTTTCCTATTATATCTTCTGGGCTCCTCTGGCAAAAACTCGTCATTTTCTTGCTGTTCTTCCTCTTCTTGATTTTCCTCCTCTTCTATAATTAGTGAAGCAGGTAGTCTTTTCTTCCCATGAGGAGGTGGAGGAGGTGGTGGGGGCACACTGGCAGAAGCAACCATTGAAGCCATTGCTGATGAATCAAAAAAGGTCTTTCTCTCACCAAGATGAAAGTCAGAGTGAGGAAAGAAGGAGGGGTTTTCATCATTTGGGAGAAGGAAAAATTCTAAACCAATGAAAAGTGTTAATTTTATATCACATGACCAAGTATTACATCATTAGGAAACCAAAAGTGAAATGAACCAATGAAAAGTGTTATTTTCGAGTCACATGACCTGCTGTGTTTACGTTTCGCGCTTTGCTCCGCTTTCCGGTCCACTTCCGGGTCCGCTAACTTGGCGCGTCCAACGACGTATTACGCGATAACGCAAAACGTCATGCAAACGTAACAGTTACGCTAAAGGAACGTTGACCGGTTCGCGTACTAAGCCGCGGCTTTAAATTGAGCTAACGGGAAGCAGACCGGTTCGCGGACTGGGAGCGGAACAAAAAAAAATGTTTTAAAAAAATTGTCTAAAGAACATGAAAAATATATTTCAAAATTTAAAGAAGAATACATTTTATAGCTACAGATGTTAGCTTTTAAAAAACCAATGAAATTCAATGAAAAAACCATAGGTTATAGACCATATATAGTTAGGGATTAGCATTTAAAAAACCTTATTTTATTTGCACAAAACCATTGAAATTCCATATATAGTTAGAAGCGCTAACTATATATCGCGCACCCGCAATCCACTGCTGATGATGTCACATATTACATCATTCATGACATGGTCAGTGACATCACTGATGACATCACTGATGACATCTCAAATGACATCACTGATGACATCTCAAATGACATCACTGATGACATCTCATTTGACATTACTGATCACATCACTGATGATATCATTCATGTGATAATACGATGAACCTCTTCAGACTCTAATATAACCTTAGATACAATCAGTGTAAACAGACACTCACAGACTGTCACTCATCATGGAGTTACTCACACACCTAGTCAGTCATGCAAAGAATCAATCACACCTCCATTTCCTCAACTATACAGTTATACAAACTTTACTTATTCAAACATATACTAACACATATTTACTCTCTTATACAATCCCTGATACAAGTTCACAATGATCCATACAGCCACTCACACATTCACTGGCTCTTATGCACAGTTATTTATATATGTCAACTCTCACATGTACTGTGTTTTACATATGTACTTACTTTGACATGTAGCACTGAGATATCCATTCACTCACCAATACACTCATGCACACAGTCAACCGCCCATACAGCTGTTTCCACATGCACTTTTGAAACCATACATCTAGTGAATCAACTGCTCACACATCTATGCACAGAGTCATACACCTCCCAGCCACCCACACACACACTCAGTCTCCCATACAAATACTTGGGCAACCAATCAATAACCCATATAGTTACTCATATAGCTACTTATCAACACATGCAACAGTTTACAGAACAACAGACATAATGATGCACAAATTAAGACAGTTTAGTCACTAACCCATGCACTCAGTGAGACACATTTAATCACTCACTCATACAGTCAGTCATGCACCTACTAAATCCTTCATCCAGACACTTATACACCCACTCATTCTTCAATATGTAAGACATATTTTAACTTTACAGAAACATACAGTCACTGGATGTTGTCATCAGTGATGTCATCAGTGATGTCATTTGAGATGTCATCAGTGATGTCATCAGTGATGTCACTGACCATGTCATGAATGATGTAATATGTGACATCATCAGCAGTGGATTGCGGGTGCGCGATATATAGTTAGCGCTTCTAACTATATATGGAATTTCAATGGTTTTGTGCAAATAAAATAAGGTTTTTTAAATGCTAATCCCTAACTATATATGGTCTATAACCTATGGTTTTTTCATTGAATATATATATATATATATCTATATATATACTACTTTGCAACCTACTACAGCTTGAAAAGGATTCATTCACTACTAAAGCGCTATGAATCTCGGGACATTGTAGAAGACTGCCGACTCCGCCTTTCACTTGCCAAAGCCCAAGAAGAAGGAACTGTGTTTCCGAAACGCGTAGGCAGGCAAAAGGACAAATTACGAGTGGAAAGCCATCTTCCTTAATTGCAATAAAGTGAATCGACACTTACCTGCGTGTGGAGTGCTTTTTCAAGTCACAGAAGCAATTTGTAAGGACATATCTATATATATATATATATATATATATTACCTACTGGCGGTCGCCAGTAGGTATATATAGTTAGGATTTTTTCCCTATGGGATTTTTGAAAATTCTATGTCTAATAACTTTGGCGTTTGTGGACGGAATCGACTGAAATTTTCAGGAAAATGGCACATTTTGTTTCTGAGCAGCCCTTGAAAATTTGGGGGGGTTTCGTCAAGGGGGGGCCGAGAAAAAAGGGGGGTCCCAAAACGCGTTTTTCCCATGTTAATTTCCATAGGGCCTTTGGCCTCACTTTTAGCCCGAACGGCTGAATGGATTTCCACGAAACTTGGGAAAATTGTAGGGACTGTTAGCCCGATGTGCCTTTGCTAGGTCTCAATATATGTGCTTCAGTGGATTTTGAGAAATTAACGTTTAAAACAAGATATATATCTGTGACAGCGCTCCGGGCTGCGCTCCGGTTCGCTTACTTTTCGCGTATCGGAACTTTGCGAAGCGAAGCTGATTGGCTTTCCGGTGTCTGTCAACATTCTAAACAGTCCGGAGCGGCTGCCATCTTGTCTCTCGGTAGGATCGAGAGACAAGAGGAGGCCAAAACAAAGGGGGAAATTACCATAAGGGGGCATAGTAGATCCTCGTTGACCCCCTAGGTTTTATGTGGAGGTTTTAAAAGGGCCCAGGAGGGTCAAAAAAAAAATTCTTTTTTTTTTGCGTGGTGAGCGCCTAGTACGCGAACCGGAAAGCGTTCTGGGCAGCGTACTATAAGGATAAAAGAATGATAGACTTTTCTAATACTGTATGTTAATTGTTTGTTGTTTTTGTTGTTTTTTTTTGTTTTCTTTATTTTAAAAGTATTTTTTTTTAAATTTTGATTGTGTGTCATAATTCATTAAACTTTTAACATTCAATAAACATATAAAAATAAATAATGTGTCAAACAATTTTTGAATTAAGAAATTAAAATTTATTTTTCATTTTGTTTTTCAAAATTTAAAAGAAAATCTAAAAAATCATGATCATTTTTTTCTTCATTTTTTAGTAGAAAATCTACTGCATCTACGCATTGCACAAGTTCATTATTTATTGTGTCGTCGTAGAAATCCATGTAATCTTGTGTCTCAATTTTTTCTTCTGTTTCAGTTTTCATGTTGTTTTGTTGTTCTTCCATTTTCAATTCTGAAAAATGAATTTTTAAAAAATATATCAGTACAGAAAGGGCATTGTTGGGTTTCAGTACAGATTGGCAGTTTGTTTATTTATATAGTGTTTTTTTCACAAAGAAAGGTGTCGCCTGCAATTAAGGTCTATTGCAGGGGGCCCCCTCCTTGGGCCTCCCATGGATGGTGTCAGGAGGTATAGGGGAGGGAGAAGGAGACGCTCCCTCAATTGCAAGGAGACCATTCACAGGCACTGAGGGGGCCCATTGTCCAGCATTTTTGCGCCCCCACAGTTTTAACTTTTAGACCACAATCAATTCTCACACCTATGAAGGTGTGAGATATGCGTGTGGATTTAAAGTTAAAACTGTGGGGGCGTCAAAATGCTGGACAATGGGGCCCCCTCAGTGCCTGTGAATGGTCTCCTTGCAAGGGGCCACTTATGTAAATTGGAGGGGGCTTCGCGCACGTTCCTTTTTAGCCTATGGTCTTGCAAATTCTTGGAATGGCTCTGCCATAACTAAAACAGAGTAGTCTATTTTTTCTATAAGTATTACAGAGTGATAGAATATAATTCTTAGAAAATGTTTTTCTAATTAGGTTTCAGTACAGAACATACTTAAGTTTTATAAATAATATCTTACCTTTTAAATATAAGTTGAAGTTATCAGTTGATTTTTTGTTGTGTACTTCACGAAGTAGCAGTCAAAATGGCTGTGTTTCCTTCTCTTCCTTTATATATATTCAGGTATATAATCAATCAAATGTCAGGTAATAAAAGTTGAAAATGAAAGTAATATTTTCATTGGTTGTCAATTCCAACACTTCAGATGTGTTTTGTGAAGTAATTTACCTCACGGTACTTAGAGAGGTCTACAGGCTACATGGCTAAATGAAATTTCAATCAAATTTGTGAAAATGAAAGGGATTGTTATGTAGTATGAGCTAATCTATATTTGGTGAGAGTGTCTCTAGTCGTTTTTCTGTAAATTACTTTCCCACCTTTTTTTAGGACCGCTTCCCGGAAAGCGGCTCGGTTAGCGAACCTTAAGCGTCACGGGAGTCCACCATTTTGTGTTTCGGTTGCATTAAGATACAAGATGGAGGGCAAATAATGTTTAGAATGGGTAGAAGGGGTCATGGTAGACTTATCTTGACCCCCTAGGTTTTCTGAGGGTGGCTGAGGAGGCTTATATGTGCGGAAAAAAAACATTTTTAAAAAAAATTCCGCGAGGTTAGCTTTCGGTTAGCGAACCGGGTAGCGCCCCGGGGAGCGTATTTTGTGGAAAATTAGTGAAAAAAGTTAGAAAAAAATAATAATTGTGAGTGATCAGATGAAGGGTAGCTCTGAGAAGAGCTTTTGGGTTTATGGTACATTTAGGTACTTATAAGTAGGTACCAATGCACAGTCTTAAATTCAGAATGAAAATTCTGTTGCCCTCATCTGAGAAGTGAACTCCATCTCCTCTGTAGATATCTTGCATGTAGTAACGCAAGTTATTGTTGTACAAGGAGCCCATTCCATGGTCTCTCATGAAAGCTGAAACAGATTTGTTTACATGCTTCCTCGCTTTCTCAATTTGTGGACAAAATTGGTTGGACCACCTCCATTTCTGTCTTTGGCATATATTGGAATATACCAAGGCAGTTTGAGGAAAAAGTGCCATTAATTGCTCAAAGGTGTCCTTTAAAAGCATTTCCAGACCTACCCCAGTCAAAGTGCCCAAATCATTACCTCAACAGTGCACAATTAACAGGTCAGGTTTTGGCAAATGCATAAAGGTTTTCACCAATGGTATCAATTGGTGACATTTTAATCCTCTTTGGCCCAACCACTTAATTTCCACATCTTGTAAATTGAGGTTAGGTAAATTTCTGTTCTCAGCATACCTTTGAGCCCAGTGGATGTAACTATGTCCAACAATCCAGACATTAAACATGGTGGGAGAAGGTTGTGCTGCAGTCAGATGAAGTGTGGTAATGAAAGGGCAGTTGAAACAGTAGGAGTTTGTAAAGAAAAAAAACTGTGGATTTCCAATGCTAATGATTCATTAGCCGTGATTGGTGCATTTCCATTTCTGAAAACAGAAAGTTAGGGTGCATGGATGTGTTCTTTGAAAGCTGTAATTTGAATGGTCAAGGAAGAAACATTTAATGAAAGATTGCACTGGATACGCAGGTGCACTGAGAGTTCAGAGTTCAATTGAAACATTGTTGTGTGAATTTGCAAACATGAGAGGTCTTCCAGGAGGTGGTTGCTATGGAAAAAAGGCAGAGAGGGCAGAGGGGGGAAGGGTTTTGATTTGAAAAAAGTGAGGGAAGAGTTATGATTGGCTAATATGAGAGATATGTGAAATGAATATCTGTATTTCTGTGCTTTCAATAGCTGCAGCCTCTGGAGTGCATCCTTTTTCTTCTGCTGAAGACAATTTGGTGTATTTCTGAGACTGTTTTCAAAACTCAAAAAGTATTTGCTAAGGTGAGAAAAGATTTATTTAATTTAGATAGAGAATAGTATGATTTAAGGAGAAAATGATGAAGAAAGCTGTGTTTTTAAAATGTGGCTTTGTCTCTAGTGATATACAAATAGATTTTGTTTCTTTGAGAAATTGTAATTGCATATTCGGTGTAGCATTCTGGCATGCAGTAACACAAGTTATTGTTGTACATGGAGCCCATTCCATGGTCTCTTATGTAAGCTGAAACAGATATGTTGTTTTTAAAAACGATTTTTGAAATCAATTACATTTCTGGATATGTACTGCTAGAGCTTCATAGGTTGTTTTGGGTCATATTTATAAGGCATTTGAGTGTCTTTGATGTTATTTTTTCCTTTTTAAATGGAAAGCATTCCTCATGGGGCAAGTGTCTTGTAAATACGCTCCCACCTGTGCTTGGCAAATTTAGATTTTGATTATGGGAGTTACATAGCCATGTTAATAATGTCCAAAAAATGGTGCTAGGGCATTCCAGAAAACGCTTTCATGTGTCTCAAGGACATTTTCAGTCATTTCCTCTTGAATGCAGGTATACAATTGATTTATATGCTGTGTTTAAAAACGATTTTTTGAAATCAATTACATTTCTGGATATGTACTGCTAGAGCTTCATAGGTTGTTTTGGGTCATATTTATAAGGCATATGAGTGTCTATGATGTTATTTTTCCTTTTTAAATGGAAAGCGTTCTTCATGGTGCAAGTTTCTTGTAAATACCCTCCCACCTGTGCTTGGCAAATTTAGATTTTGATTATGGGAGTTACATAGCCATGTTAATAATGTCCAAAAAATGGTGCTAGGGCATTCCAGAAAACGCTTTCATGTGTCTCAAGGACATTTTCAGTCATTTCCTCTTGAATGCAGGTATACAATAGATTTATATGCTGTGTTTAAAAACGATTTTTTGAAATCAATTACATTTCTGGATATGTACTGCTAGAGCTTCATAGGTTGTTTTGGGTCATATTTATAAGACATATGAGTGTCTATTATGTTATTTTACCCTTTTTAAATGGAAAGCGTTCTTCATGGTGCAAGTTTCTTGTAAATACGCTCCCACTTGCGGTTGGCAAATTTAGATTTTGATTATGGGAGTTACATAGCCATGTTAATAATGTCAAAAAAATGGTGTTAGGGCATTCCAAAAAACGCTTTCATGTGTCTCAAGGACATTTTCAGTCATTTCCTCTTGAATGCAGGTATACAATTGATTTATATGCTGTGTTTAAAAACGATTTTTTGAAATCAATTACATTTCTGGATATGTCCTGCTAGAACTTCATAGGTTGTTTTGGGTCATATTTATAAGGCATTTGAGTGTCTATTATGTTATTTTACCCTTTTTAAATGGAAAGCGTACCTCATGGGGCAAGTTTCTTGTAAATACGCTCCCACCTGCGGTTGGCAAATTTATGAAGCTCTAGCAGTACATATCCAGAAATGTAAACACAGCATATAAATCAATTGTATACCTGCATTCAAGAGGAAATGACTGAAAATGTCCTTGAGACACATGAAAGCGTTTTCTGGAATGCCCTAACACCATTGTTTGGACATTATTAACATGGCTATGTAACTCCCATAATCAAAATCTAAATTTGCCAAACGCAAGTGGGAGCGTATTTACAAGAAACTTGCACCATGAAGAACGCTTTCCATTTAAAAAGGAAAAATAACATCATAGACACTCATATGCCTTATAAATATGACCCAAAACAACCTATGAAGCTCTAGCAGGACATATCCAGAAATGTAATTGATTTCAAAAAATCGTTTTTAAACACAGCATATAAATCAATTGTATACCTGCATTCAAGAGGAAATGACTGAAAATGTCCCTGAGACACATGAAAGCGTTTTTTGGAATGCCCTAGCACCATTGTTTGGACATTATTAACATGGCTATGTAACTCCCATAATCAAAATCTAAATTTGCCAAGCGCAAGTGGGAGCGTATTTACAAGAAACTTGCACCATGAAGAACGCTTTCCATTTAAAAAGGAAAAATAACATCATAGACACTCATATGCCTTATAAATATGACCCAAAACAACCTATGAAGCTCTAGCAGTACATATCCAGAAATGTAATTGATTTCAAATAATGACTTACTTCATTGGTAGGCCTTCACATGTATTATCTCCTTTGTTTTCTTCAGTGAAAATCTTATCTGCAACCATGTGTTGGCCTCACCTCAAACAAACAAAACAGGTGATGGACCGAATGTGGATCAATGACACACATTCACCCCAGTCCAAAGATCTGGGCCTAAACAAACCTTTAGATAGGCCACACCTTATCGTCATCCTGAATTAATCATTTAAAATATTAGGGAGAGATTTATGATTGTTGTATGCCTGTTTTGTACCACTGTGTGTCATTTTTGTGATGCAGTGCTGGTGCAAAAGATTTGCTATGTTAAATAATAAGTAGGGCATTAAGTTTTTGATGACTGTTATTCATTTACTGTTTGGTAATAGTGGTTAATAACATTTTTTATTATATTTTTCCACAGATTCAACTGCAGATCTTTTCTTAATTTGAAAAATGCCAACGAAAAATCGAATTAGAAAGGCTAGAAAACGTCAAAGACAGCAGGATGATCTTTTATTGCAGCAGTCCTCTTCCCCAAATACTTTTCAAAACACCAAGAAAGCTCCGGGTAAGAGCACAAAATCATTCTTAAGAAATATTTTTAGTAAAAAAAGTATTTATCCCAAAAATGTTTCAGTTCAGAAAAAGAAAAGCAATTTAAATGGAAAGGAAAGACCCATCAAAAATGTTACTGGTAGAGGAAGAGATAACTCTGTGCATGATAGTAGAAGGAAACAACAGTTTAGGGACATTCGAAAACGAATGTTCCGTAACAGGATAATAGTTAATTTATTAAAAAATATTAAGAAAGGCCAACAGAAAGTGGCATTTTATAAGAAGAAGAAAAATGTAGAGAAAATTATTGATCATGCTTTTGAAATTAAGCGAAAGTTGTTTATTTTGGTAATCAATAGAATTAGGAAATTAAGCAAGGTAATTTCTGATTTCAAAACAAAAAGTAGATGGAAGAGAGTAGTAAATCGTAGTAACTTTTGTGAAGTTTTTTCCGGAGAATGGATGCATAGTTCAAGTTGTGAGGCATTTTTTAATGAGGAGAGTTATTTTCAGGATAATGATTTGGTGTTTGCAGTTGACACCAGTGGTCGAGCTTATGAAGTGAAGGATGGTTGTCCAGTTGAAAAAGAAAAACTTGTGACAACAGAGACAGAAGAGGCGCTAAGTGATGAGGTTTTAGGAAGATGTTCTAAGGGTCCTGTGTACATTTGGAAGTGTAGTTCTATTTGCAGTGTGCGACAGGTTTCTATCAATTTGCTTTGTGATTTTATACGGACATTTAATAAGAAAAGTTTGAAGCAGAAAATGAAGTTGTTGCAAGATTTAGATCCTTGCAGAGTGAGACAAATGACAGGTTTGCGTAGTCATTCACTGGCTTGTCTTTCCAGGAGAGTATGCCTGAGTGTTTTTCATCATTTCAGGATGCTAGCAGTGCATCATAATAAAGTGAGAAAATTAGTGAGAATGTTGTATTATGCTAAGAGTCCAGCAATTATGCTTAAACAATTATGTGCTGCTCTTTTGCATGGTTCTGAAATAGATGTGAAGAATATTTGTGAAGAAATTGAGTTTTGTTACTTTGGTAGTAAAGATGAGAATGTTGAAATTGACCCAGAAGTAGAGGGTAATGTTGAAGATAATGTACAGGTTTCCAGTACAGATAATTTTCAGAAGGAAATTGCCACGTTTCAGATGAAATCAAGTGAGAGGCCTAATTTCACTTGTGTATGTTGTCGACGCACTTATTATAAGAATCAGACTAAGTTAGTGGATTTATATGCAAAAAGTGAAAGGGAAAATAATAGTGAATGGAAGGATTTTGCCACATACTTGATGGTAGAAAATTATTTTGATTTGGGATCGGATCAACGTGTGTGTACTTATTGTTGTAATAAATTAAACCAAAACCAGATGCCTGCTAGGGCAGTTCATAATAATCTCGAATTGGTTGAGATTCCTTCTGAATTGAAGGATTTAAATACTTATGAATCTATTTTGATTCAAAGTATCCATCCCTTTCAGGCTATTGTAAGAATTGAGCCAAAGACAGGGAAGTTGCCTCCAGCAGATTTACAGAGAGGATTAAAGGGAAGAGTTGTTTATTTGCCTCTAGATTTGAACAAAAACATTAACACAATTGGAGTAGAAAAAGTGGAAGAGGAACCTCTGGTTATCTTGGTTAATGGGGTTCCGACAAAGAATAAGAAAATATGGCAAGATTTAGTGGATGTTAGGAAAGTCAAAAAGGCAACATTGTATTTGAAGAAAAATAATAAGTACTATAAGAATGTATATGTTGCAGAAGAGGAAGTAAGTGATGAAGAGGATAGCGATTTGTGTGCTGGCCAAATTGAGAAAGTAGAGGCCTCTTAAAGTGAAGAAATATATGAACATTATAGTGTTCATCCTTTGCATTCCAAGGAAGTCATGGGGAATGCAATTGAGTTGTTTCAAATGAAACAAGCCAAAGGGAGTCCCATTAGTGTTTGGGAGGAAAGTTTGGAAGCTCGGTGTTTCCCACAGCTATTTCCCACAGGTCGAGGAGGAAGATATGATGAGCGACCTCATCAAATTCCTGCGTCTGAATACCGGACTTTACGATTGTATGCAGAAGATCCTAGGTTTCGTCAATGCATTCCCTATTTGTTTCATCTCCTGTTTGAAAGCGATCTGTCTGGACTGTCATATGCAGTGAACCACATCTTAAAAAGTGGTATACAGATGCGAAACATCTCGGCAAGTGATTTTATGCATAAAGTCAATGTCCAAGACAGTATTTTGGATTCTCACTTAATTAATCTCATGGCGTGTCAGCGTGGTACTAATGAGTACTGGTACCGTCGTCATGGTGATTTAAAATGTATGCTGAGGAACTTAGGAACTCCAACATGGTTCCTCACTCTGAGCTGTGCCGAGTATGGCTGGGAAGACTTACTTGAATTTCTACAAGAGGCAAATGGAAATATTGAAAACATTGAATTCAAGACACCTGGAGAACTGTGTTCTTTGGATCCAGTGAATGTATGCAGGTACTTCAATCATAGATTTGAAGCTATGATGTCTTTCATCACAAATAAGAAGAATCCACCTCTTGGAGAGGTGTTGGATTTCTTCTGGAGAAAGGAGTACCAAGCAAGAGGTGCTCCTCATATACATATGTTGTTGTGGATCAAGGATGCACCTAAATTTGGAACAGATCCGGATGACTTAGTGATGAATTTCATAGAACAGTATTCTACGTGTGCTGTTCCAAACGCAACAGAGAAGAAAAGCCTAAGAGAACAAGTTCTACGTTTCCAAAGCCATCGTTGTGGAAAGTACTGTCGTCGTAAATTCAGAAACAAGGACAAGTTCTACACCAAATGTCGTTTCAACTTTCCACGACCGGTGATTTCTAAAGGAAGAGTGAACAGTTTGATGTCTTCACTGCGACATAATGTGACGAGGAAATCACCCAAAAATACATACAATTTGAAAAGGAACGAAGAGTCCAAGTACATCAACGACTACAATCCAGTGATTTTGTCCATGTGGAATGCTAACATGGATATACAGTTTGTGGCTGACAACTGTATGGCTGTGGCTCGGTATGTGACATCTTACATCACCAAAAAAGAAAAGACAGAACTGAAGGATATGTGGGAGGACATTTCCCATGAAAAGAGCCTCAGCAAGAAGTTGTACAGTTTCAGTCTGAAGATGTTGTCGCATCGAGAAATCGGAGCTTACGAATGTTCTGATCGATTGTCTTCAGCAAGTCTCTATGCCAAATCCAGGAGTATCGTTTGGGCGAGTCTTGGTCTTGCTACAACGCGAAATCGAGTTCTAAAACCTGTCCGGGAAATTGAGTATTTGGCAGAAAAGGAACCAAACAGTACCGACATTTTGAAGACCAACATGTTGGATACATATTATCCAAATCGAAGCAGTCACCTTGAGAATGTTTGTCTATATGAGGTTCTACAAAATTATATATTCAAGAGGAACATCAAAGAAGATATTGAGAAAGGAGTGTATGCTGTAATTGGAAGTGAGGGATGCCTGGTCAAGCAAAGAAAATGCCAATTAGTAAACCATCGAAAATTGAGTGGCGAATCTCCAGAAAAAAAGGAGTTTTTCTATTTAGCACTTTTGCAACTTTTCAAGCCTTGGCGTGCAGAAGAGGAACTGCTTGGAGATTTCCTCTGTTACGAAGACTCTTTCACTGCTGCTAAGGAGACCATAGAATGTCCTGTTTTTCCCAAATATCAAGAAATGCTAACTTTGGAAATTGAGCAGGAAGCAACGATTGCAGCCGAGATTGCCAGAGACAGTTCTCAGGACAGTCAGAGTTCTGTTTCATTGAGTCAAGATCCACTTGGAGGACCTATTATCGAAAATGAAGCTGCCACTGCTATGAATGAAGTGGAAAGAGCCATGGCACATGCTCAGGAGGATTCAGTTAACTTAGAAGACTTGGAAAAACAACTCAACGTTGAGCAGAGGAAAATATATGATGAAGTTACCAAGCAAATTGAGCATGGATTAAGTCATGAGAAGAAAGAGTGCTCATGTACATCGTTGAAGCCTGTCCGACTGTACGTGAGTGGAGAAGCGGGAACTGGAAAAAGTTTCCTCATTAAAGCAATTTCTTGTTATTTGCAGGAAAGGACTGAGTCATCGCTGTCTTGTGTTGTCACCGCTCCTACTGGACTGGCAGCACATAACATTAAAGGTATTACTTTGCATCGTCTACTGATGCTGCCAGTGGAGCATGACAACAAATTACAATACCACAAGTTATCTGGGGATGCTTGCTGTGAAGTTTCAAGAGTCTTGAGGAAAATGAAACTACTTATCATTGACGAAGTAAGCATGGTTTCCAATGTCATGCTTGCTTTTGTGCATTTGAGAATGCAAGAAGTACTTAAAACTGAATATGATGTGTTATTTGGTGGCAAACACATCATTGTTTTCGGAGATCTTCTGCAGCTGACACCAGTAAAAGGTCAACCTGTGTTCAAAATACTCACGCATGAAGATAGCAGGAAGTGCCTAGGGAGCATTGGCAACGTCAATATATGGTTAAACTTCAATTATGCTGAACTGCATGAAAATATGCGTCAGGCGAAGGATGAAGATTACAAGAATATTCTACAAGATATTAGAATTGGAAAAGTGACCGAGCATGGAAAAGAAGCTTTAAAAGCACGATTACTTTCAAATTTATATCCCGAACAAGAGATTGTGCCTGAGAATATTTTTCAGAAAATTACTGAGAAGAAATCCGGAATATGTTTGATGCCAACTCTTGCAGAATGTGCCATCTTCAACAACAAAATGTTGAATTTAGAAAAGCAAGAGATTGTGAAACTTGAAGCTATTGACAAAATAGAGCATATGGGATCAACAATTATTTTGTCAGAGAATTTGAAATCAAAATTGGATTCATTAGAGAAGACTATATCTAAAACAGCGGGTTTTGAAAAGACTTTGAATGTGTGTTTAAATTGCCGAATCATTTTGAGAAGGAATTTACATGTTGAAAGAGGTCTGGTAAATGGATCAATGGGTAATGTTGTTGATTTTGAGAAATACAGAAATAGAGATAAAATAGAATTTTTGAAAATTAAATTTGATGGCATTGAGGAAGTACAGCTAATTGGTTGTTGTTCTGCTAGGTTTTTGCTTGTTAAAGACTTATATGTTCGCCGTAAACAGTTTCCTGTTTGCTTGGCATATGCGGTGACAATCCATAAATCGCAAGGTTTAAGTGTAGATAGTGCATTGGTGAATATTGGCAGTTCTGTGTTCAAGGAGGGTATGGCATATGTGGCATTGTCACGAGTTAGAACTTTATCGGGATTGTACTTGATTGACTGTGATGTCACAAACATTTGTGCGGATCTAGATTGTGTTAAGGAATACAATAGGTTAAGAAGAGAGTATGCGCCACATAGTAGGGAGGTTGTAGCAAAAAGACCAAAAGTCAATGAACCGAAAATTGTTAGCAGAAAGAAAGTGGATTCTGTTGAAGATGTTGTCGGTTTTCAATTTGAAAACAGTTCTGGTGTCAACTGCTATGCAAATGTAGTGGTTAATGTTCTCTTTTCACTAGAGAGTTTAAAAGAACAGATTCTGTTCGAATTCAGAACAAATTTTATGCTGTTTGTTGAATTCTGTTTTCGAGAAATGTAGCACTGATCGAACAAAAGTAGAAAGTGTGTCTGAAGTTCGTTATCTGTTAGATGAATGTTCAGGTCAAACAGACTTCTCTGAAAATAATCAGCAAGATTGTCAGGAGTTTTTAATGTATATGCTTGATGTATTGCAAGATGAGGGTGTAGATGTAGATCACCTGTTTGGGCTTTCTTATCAATGGCAGCATGACTGCGAGAATTGTATGGTATCAAGTACTACTAGTGTAGACTCAGAAAGATTTATATATTTAACTTTGCCAGACAGTAAATCAGTCTCATTTAATAAGCTAGTAAATGCAGCGGATCACAACATGGAGTGTAGCCAATGTAAATCTGAAATGATGTCAACATTAGTTATACGTAGATATGGCCAGTATGTCATTTTAATGATCCAACGATGTAGGCCTGATGGATCAAAATTGTCAACTTTAATAAAAAATTTTGTGGCTTCTCAGCTGTCAATATCAGGAAGGACTTTTGTAACTGTAGCAATTATCTATCATGATGGTTCTTCAACAACATCAGGACATTATACAGCTTATTTAAAGTCTCGAAACGGCTGGTCATTCTGCAATGATTCTGTTGTAACTTTCAAAAAAAAATTGCCGTTTGACCTTAAAAATTCTTACCTGGTGTTTTTAAAACCAAAATTTTAAAGAAAGAATCTCGGGATTTCCTGTGAGGAATTGCAAAAGGTTCAGCAAGTAGAGGGAATGTAAGTCTGCAATGCTGTCTAGATTATTGGTCCAAAACTTTTAATTATAATGTCAATTTAAAAATCCAACTATATAAACCTGATGCAAGTAAGTCTGCTTCATAGTAAGCAGTATCAGTGTCATAGGAAAAGGAGAACATGAGTGACAAAGAAGGGTAAGATATTAGTAGTCCAGGATTATGAAAATAATCTTAAATGTTTTCTTTTTGAAAGTTGCGAAAATAGAAAATGACGGGATTTGATTGGAAGAATTACAAGAGTTGTGAATCGCTGCAACATGATTTGGCCTACTGGAAACATGTGGTAGAATGTGAGAAGTCTTTTCTTGTATGTAACATATTTTTCAAAACGATGGAGGTTTTCTTTCAGAAAGTGGCGGGCTGAAAATATTTATAGCACAACAGAGTGGACGCTGTTCATAGAACATCCTTCGACGTCATTGAAAGTAAGTTAATTTTAAGGAGTTTTGAATTCAGATTTCTTAGGTTGTATGGGTTTTTTAAACACAATCATTTTGATTGTGTTTTTTTTCCCCCGCTGTTACATGATGAATACCTTCAAGTCACTGATTTAAGTGAAATTTGATACATTCTGAGAACAGCAAAAATAAACCATTTAACATGTATAATTAATGTTCTGCTTTTTGTACTTATGATATACATTTAGAAATGTGAGGTAGATATGGAGAAACTGAGTCTTCTGTAAGTGTCAATTTTAATGCTTACAGTGCTGTACTTCTGGGTACCGTTTTTTTTTAAAAAAGGAATAGGCCTCACCTCAAAGAAAGCTCTTGAAAGCACACATCTTATTTGCATCCTGAAACAATCATTTAAAATGTTAGACACAATTTTATGATGGCTTTACATCTTTTTTGCGCTGCTATTGCATCACTATTGTGAGACATCAGCAGTGCAAAAGAAGCACCATGTTCCAAAATAGGCCTCAGTTCATCAGCATGAAGATACTGTTTGTTTAAAATATATATCTTTAGGATTGTGTAGGGGACGTAGAGAAGCAGAGGCTTCTGTAAATGTCAAAGTTGTTGAAAAACTGTTTCTTCTTGAACCTTTTCCCTTTTCTTTTCTAATTTTTAAATACATGTTTTAATATTTTTGGAAATGTTTGTTCTCTCTTTTACAGATTGAAAGTATGAAAAAATATTTTAAAAAGTTAACAAGAATTATAAGGTAAATGTTTTCTACTCTTTTTACCCGCAATGCACTGCTGATGATGTCACTGACCATGTCATGAATGATGTAATAAGAGGACATGACTTACTTCATTGGTAGGCCTTCACATGCATTATCTGCTCTGTATTCTTCAACAAGTGTAAAATTCATCTGTAACCCTGAGTAGGTCTCACCTTAAACAAACCTCAGGAGAGATCACACCTTATCGTCATCCTGAATTAATAAATAGATCTATTAAACAGTATCTCTGGTTTACTCCCTATAGCTGTCTTTCTTTTAACATTACTCTCTGTTTACTTCCCTTATACTAACTCTTCTTTTTTAAAAAAAATATTTTTTTGGTTCGCTTCAAGCTCGCGAACCGGGCAGCGAACCGGAAAGCGAACCAAAAGAAATAGAGCTTGCCAGAGTGCTAAACATTCTAGCAATTTTATTTGAAAGGGGAGGTAGTTCTGAAAAGAACTTTTTTTTAATGTTTTTGTTGTTTTATTTTTATTTATTTTTTTCTGAACATTTTTTGTTTTTTTTGTATTTTTAGAACAGTTTTATGTTTTTTTTGTGTTTTTCATGGAGGGGAAACAACAAAAAACAGGCATTGAAAAGGGCTCAACAGGAGCAAAAAAAAAATTACTGTGTGGGTGGGTTAGGGCAATTGTGGTTTTCGTACGCAATGTTGATTAATTTCACGCTCATGTTCCCATATGAGAGCAGAGCACCACAATATATGCAGGTAAACTTCATGTGTTTGAAGTTTTGCTGTATGTTTGGCACGGTTTCCTGTGCCTCTCTTCCTGTCAAAGAGATATTTGACGTTCACCTGGCCACAGGAGTTGTTGGGGGATTATCTTGCAGGTCCCTTAACTCTGCCCGGCTGTAGTTTAGTGGATGCCACCTTGCAATATGGCGATGCATAGTATGGTTTCCCATACTATACTTTTTTTCAGTGCCTCTAGATAATTTGGATTTGCAAATGAGGCAGGTGGCATACTTCGCATTGACCTTCTTCTCCCCTCGAGGGATTGAAAAAAATTGCCATATGAAACTTGTTTTCCGTCTGGAAACACAGGGCAACTCCTGTATAAACTGTGGTTCATCTGTCTCCTCTTCTTCTAGGTCCTCCTCTTCCTCCTCTCTGTTTGAGATAAATTGAGAATGTGGTCCTCTCTTCTCATGAGGAGGTGGAGGTGGTGGTGGGGGTCCACCAGCTGAAGCAAGGATAGAAACCATTGTTGAACTACAGGAAAATGGTCTTTCTCTCACCAAGATGAAAGTCAGAGTGAGGAAAGAAGGAGGGGTTTTCATGATTTGGGAAAAGCAAAAGTTCTGAACCAATGAAAAGTGTTATTTTTAGGTCACATGACCTAGTCATACATCATTTGGAAACCAAAAGTGAAATGAACCAATGAAAAGTTTGATAAACAAGTCACATGACCTGTTCCGCTTACGTTACGCGGTGCGCGCCGCGTCCCGGATCGTTTCCGGTTCGCGGTCCGGAACACTTCCGGGAGCGCTAACGCAGTGCGTCATAAGACGCATTACGCGACAATGATACGTCGCGCTTCCGCGACGCGTCACAGTTGCGCTAACGAAACGTTTACCGGTTCGCGGACTAGGTCGCGGCATCAAGATGAGCTAACGGAAAGCTTCCCGGTTCGCTTACCGGAAGCGAAGAAAAAAAATATTTAAAAAAAAATTATCAATAAACATCTAAAATATATTTTGGGATTTAAAGAAGAATACATTTTACAGCTACAGATGTTAGCTTTTAAAAAACCAATGAAATTCACAGAAAAAACCATAGGTTATAGACCATATATAGTTAGGAATTTGCATTTATAAAACCTTGAAAATTCACTGAAAAAACCATAGGTTATAGACCATATATAGTTAGGGATTAGCATTTACAAAACCTTATTTTACTCGCATAAAACCATTGAAATTTCATATATAGTTAGTTGCGCTAACTATATATCGCGCACCCGCAATCCACTGCTGATGATGTCACATATTACATCATTCATGACATGGTCAGTGACATCACTGATGACATCACTGATGACATCTCAAATGACATCACTGATGACATCACTGATGACATCTCAAATTACATCACTGATGACATCAATGATGACATCTTAAATGACATTACTGATGACATCCCTGATGACATCTCATTTGACATTACTGATCACATCACTGATGACATCATTCATGTGATTATACGATGAACCTCTTCATACTCTGATATAACCTTACATACACTCAGTGTAAACAGACACTCACAGACTGTCACTCATCCATGGAGTTACTCACACACCTAGTCAGTCATGCAAAGAATCAATCACACCTCCATTTCCTCAACTATACAGTTATACACATCTTACTTATTCAAACATATACTAACACATATTTACTCCCTTAAACAATCCCTGATACAAGTTCACAATGATCCATACAGCCACTCACACATTCACTGGCTCTTATGCACAGTTATTTATATATGTCAACTCTCACATGTACTGTGTTTTACATATGTACTTACTTTGACATGTAGCACTGAGATATCCATTCACTCACCAATACACTCGTGCACACAGTCAACCGCCCATACAGCTGTTTCCACATGCACTTTTGAACCCATACATCTAGTGAATCAACTGCTCACACATCTATGCACAGAGTCATACACCTCCCAGCCACCCCCACACACACTCAGTCTCCCATACAAATACTTGGGCAACCAATCAATAACCCATATAGTTACTCATATAGCTACTGATCAACACATGCAGCAGTTTACAGAACAACAGACATAATGATGCACAAATTAAGACAGTTTAGTCACTAACCCATGCACTCAGTGAGACACATTTAATCACTCACTTATACAGTCAGTCATGCACCTACTAAATCCTTCATCCAGACACTTATACATCCACTCATTCTTCAATATGTAATACATATTTTAACTTTACAGAAACATACAGTCGCTGGATAATGTCATCAGTGATGTCATCAGTGATGTCACTGACCATGTCATGAATGATGTAATATGTGACATCATCAGCAGTGGATTGCGGGTGCGCGATATATAGTTAGCGCAACTAACTATATATGAAATTTCAATGGTTTTATGCGAGTAAAATAAGGTTTTGTAAATGCTAATCCCTAACTATATATGGTCTATAACCTATGGTTTTTTCAGTGAATTTTCAAGGTTTTGTAAATGCAAATTCCTAACTATATATGGTCTATAACCTATGGTTTTTTCTGTGAATATATATATATATATATATATATATATATATATATATATATATATATATATATATATATATTACCTACTGGCGGTCGCCAGTAGGTAGTTATAGTTAGGATTTTTTTCAATGTTAAATCTCAAAATTCTATTTGGAATAACTTTGGCACCGGTTGACGAATCTGCCAGAAAATTTCCTGAAAATGGCCTCGTCGAGCTCCGGTCCTTCCCTGAAAGTTTGGGGGGGATACGTCAAGCGGGGGCCGAGATAAAAGGGGGGTCCCAAAACGCATTTTCCCCATGTTAATTTCCATAGGGCGGTCAATTTCACTTTTAGCCCGAACGGCTGAATGGATTTACACCAAACTTGGCAAAATTGTAGGGACTGGTAGCCCGATGTGCCTTTGCTATGTCTCAAGATATGTGCTGCAGTGGATTTTGAGTAATTTAGGTTCAAAAAAATATATATATCTATAGGCGCTCTCGGGTGCGCGCACCGGAGTGCGCTCCAGGCGCGACACGCGACTTGCGCGCAGAAAGCTGATTGGCTCTTGGGTGTCTGTAAACATTCTAAACAGTCTGGAGCGGCCGCCATCTTGTGTCTCGGTAAAATCGAGACACAAGGGGTTTGAAAAAAAAAGGGGCAAATGACCATAAGGGGGAAGAGTAGACCCCCTCTGACCCCCTAGGTTTGATGTAGGGACTAAAATAGGGTCCTGCAGGGCATTAAAAAAAAATTTTCGTTTTGCGCGGGGGAAGCGCATGGTACGCGCACCGGCGAAGCACGGGGAAAATCCAGGACCATATTTATGAAGGCCTTGCGCTGTTAGTTTTGCGCCTCCTGTGCGTCAATTTTTGTGACGCACCAGCGGTGTAAAAAAATGTGCATTGTTATGCAATATTTAAAAAGTGACGCATCTATCTAGATGCGTCACTTTTTAAATATAGTGCAACGAGGCACATTTTATTACACTGCTGGTGTTATGCGTCACTTTTCTGTGCGCACTCCTTATGACATTCCAGATGTGTCATATTTAATGTATGACGAATCATGTTGCAAGGAGTTACAGATACGTCAGTATTTCTGACATATCTGTAAACATAAAAGTGATGCGAGGCAGGTGCAAGATTTTGACGCAACAGCATCCTAAAAGTGACGCAGAGAAATCTTATAGATTTCAGTACGTTGTTATTACCAAGCTTTTTGCGGGGGAATGCCCCCTTTGCATACATTATACCTGACGCAGATATAATGTGGCGCAAAGTTTTAAAAAGTGACCCATGTACCTAGATGCGTCACTTTTTAAAAATAGCGTCAGGTATAATGCATGCAGAGGGGGTGTTCTCCCGCAAAAAGCTTTGTAATAGCGACGCAGTGAAATCTTTGAGATTTCACTGCGTCAGTTTTAGGATGCTGTTGCGTCAAAATCTTGTGCCTGCTTTACAGCAGGTGTTAGACTGAGGCAAGACCTTTCACATGCTGCTTTCCCCATTTGAAAGGACACATTACTGGAGTTGCGTCACTTTTGTGACGCACTCCAGCAATGCGTTACTTGGAATGTCATAAGGAGTGCGCACAGAAAAGTGACGCATCGCACCAGTGGTGTAAAAAAATGTGCCTCGTTGTGTTATATTTAAAAAGTGACGTATCTAGGTAGATGGGTCACTTTTTAAAATCAAGCGCCACATTATATCTGCGTGAGGTATAATGCATGCAGAGGGGGTGTTCCCCCACAAAAAGCTTTGTAATAGCGACGCAGTGAAATGTTTGAGATTTCACTGCGTCACTTTTAGGATGCTGTTGCATCCTTTAAATATAGTGCAACGAGGCACATTTTATTACACTGCTGGTGTGATGCGTCACTTTTCTGTCCACAGTCCTTATGACATTCCAGATGTGTCATATTTAATGTATGACGAATCATGTTGCAAGGAGTTACAGATACGTCAGTATTTCTCACATATCTGTAAACATGAAAGTGACGCGAGGCAGGCGCAAGATTTTGACGCAACAGCATCCTAAAAGTGACGCAGAGAAATCTCATAGATTTCAGTACGTCGTTATTACCAAGCTTTTTGCGAGGGATTGCCCCCTCTGCATACATTATACCTGATGCAGATACAATGTGGCGCAGAGTTTTAAAAAGTGACCCATGTACCTAGATGCGTCACTTTTTAAAAAATAGTGTCAGGTATAATGCATGCAGAGGGGGTGTTCCTTGCAAAAAGCTTGGTAATAATGACGCAGTGCGTCACTTTTAGGATGCTGTTGCGCCAAAATCTTGCGCCTGCTTCACAGCAAACCTTTCACATGGTGCTTTTTCCATGTGAAAGGACACATTACTGGAGTTGCGTCACTTTTGTGACGCACTCCTGCAATGCGTTACTTTTGTGTTTACAGATACGTCAGAAATACTGACATATCTGTAACTCCTTGCGAATTGATTAGTCATATATTAAATATGACATATCTGGAATGTCATAAGGAGTGCGTCCAGAAAAGTGACGCATCGCTGTTTTCACGTAGCGATGCGTCACTTTTCAGAAATGAGGCCTCCAGTTTATTCACTGTGTCATAACTTTCTTTTCTAACACTCACCTTCTTTCATTCCTCCTACTTCACTTCCTTTCACCTCTCATACCTTTCTGTTCTTTCTTACTCATTCTCCTTTCAATTATCAATGCACTATATTTCACTTACTCTTCATTTTTTAAGAATATAGCTCTTTGATGAGAATTGGAGGTAGTTCTGAAAAGAACTTTTGGTTTTCTTCTTTTAACTGAACAGGAACAAAAACAGGGAATGGAAACTGCTCAACAGGAGCAAAAAGAAAACAAAAAAATTAGGGGTGGGAAGGGCAGCGATGGTTCTCCAATGCTCGAACCATGAGCAGGACACTTTGCTCCCCATAGGTGAGGAGTTGATTGCAGTATCTGCATTTGACGACCCCATGGTTAAATGCAGGTTGTATGTTTGCTACCTGCTCCTGTGATTGTTCTCTTCCAGAAGAAGTTGCTCCTCCTGTTGATGTAGAGGCCCCATCTCTGGGAACCTCTTGTGCCAGAGCCCTGACACTTTCCCGGGCAAAATTCTGGGGGTGCCTCCTCTCCACATGGCGAATCATGGTGAAGTTGCCAAAAGAGTATTTTTTTGGGGGGTTACCCCGTGACAGGACCTGTTTGCAGATCCTGCACTCTACTTTTGGTGCATTCACCTTCTTCTGGTCTGCTGGAAACTTAAAAAATTTCCAGATGAAATGTTCTTTGACCTTCGGCTGAGGAGGCTCTTCATCAATGAAATCATTGGAGTCATCTTCACTGCTGGATGGTCTGGCAGCCATGATTAATCCAGGAATATGGAGCAGCAAAAAAGGCAGGTCTTTCAGTCACAAAAGTGAAAGAAGAAGTGAAGGAAATGGGTGGGGATTTCATTCATTGTAAAAAAAAACTGTTAGCAACCAATGAAAAATGTTATTTTAGGGTCACATGACCCGACGCGTTTACGCTGCGCGCTCCGGTGCACTTCCGGGTGCGTTTACGCAGCGCGATCGTAGGCGCTTCCGGGGCGCAAACGTGGCGCGATCGTAGGCGCTTTTGCGTGCGTTTATGCGCCGCGAACGTAGGCGCTTCCGAGGGCACTTACGTTGCGCGCCGAAGTGACGTCATCAATCTTTTATAGAAATGCATAATCATTTTCCTTATTAAAAAAAACTAATTTTATTTGTATGGTACGAAATGTTTTGCATTATTATTAACTTTTCATTCATATTTTTTTTCACGAACGACAGTTGCGCTCTGGGTGCGCTTTCAGATGAGCTCTCGGAAAAGCTTACCGGAGAGCTTAGCTGAAAGCTTCCCGGAGCGCGCACCCAGAGCGCAAAAGAAAAAAATTATATAAAAAAAATGAATACTTAAAAAAAAACAGCAAATTGTAAAAAAAAAAAAAGGTTAGAAACTCGATATACAAAGGAATTAGCATTTAAAAAACCTATGAAATTCACTGAAAAAACCATAGGTTTCACACCAGTTATAGTTAGGAATTAGCATTTAAAAAACCTATTAAATTCACTGAAAAAACCATAGGTTTCACACCAGTTATAGTTAGCTGGAAATTTTACTGATATAAAACCATTGAAATTCCCACGTTATAGTTAGATGGACTCACTATAACTTGCGCGTGCAATGCACTGCTGATGATGTCTTATTAAGCCAGTTAACCAATCAATTTTTAAAAACCATCCATTTAGACACTTATTTAAACATTTATTCTTCCATCAACTTTTACATATACATATATAAAATATATTTATTTTTCAGAAAGACACACATTCACTGGATGGTGTCATCAGTGATGTCATGAGTGATGTCACTGACCATGTCGTGAGTGATATAATATGTGATGTCATCAGCAGTGCATTACACGCGCAAGTTATAGTGAGTCCATCTAACTATAACGTGGGAATTTCAATGGTTTTATATCAGTAAAATTTCCAGCTAACTATAACTGGTGTGAAACCTATGGTTTTTTCAGTGAATTTAATAGGTTTTTTAAATGCTAATTCCTAACTATAACTGGTGTGAAACCTATGGTTTTTTCAGTGAATATATATATATATATATATATATATATATATATATATTACCTACTGGCTATCGCCAGTAGGTATATATAGTTAGGATTAATTCCCTATGGGATTTCTGAAAATTCTATGCCTAATAACTTTGGCGTTTGAGGACGGAATCGGCTGAAATTTTCAGGAAAATGGCACATTTTGTTTCTGAGCAGCCCCTGAAAATTTGGTGGAGTTTCGTCAAGGGGGGGCTGAGAAAAAAGGGGGGTCCCAAAACGCGTTTTTTCCATTCATTTTTCCATAGGGCGGTTGGACTCACTTTTAGCTCGAACGGCTGAATGGATTTGCACGAAACTTGGCAAAATTGTAGGGACTGTTAGCCCGATGTGCCTTTGCTAGGTCTCAATATATGTGCTCCAGTAGTTTTTGAGAAATTAACGTTCAAACCAAGATATATATCTGTAACAGCGCTCTGGGCAGCGATCCGGTCCGCTTACTTTTCGCGAAACGGAACTTTGCGCGCAGAAAGCTGATTGGCTCTCCGGTGTCTGTCAACATTCTAAACAGTCCGGAGCGGCCGCCATCTTATCTCTCGGTAGGATCGAGAGAGAAGAGGTGAAAAACGAAGGGGGAATTTATTGAAAGGGTGCAAGGTATACCCCTCTTGACCCCCTAGGATTGTTGTTGGGGTTATTAAAGGGTCCCGTGGGGAAAATAAAAAAAAATGATTTTTCACGGTAGAAGCGTTTCCCGGGCCGCGAACTGGGCCGCAAACTGGTAGCGAAACGGGAATTCGCCATTTTGTGCTTCGTTTTAATTGTTTAGAGACAAAAATTATCGCCGCACATCGGCCACAATGCATGAATATCGTTGAAAAGTCAGCGATATTCATGCATTATCCAGCAAATGCTCTTAGCCATGTTATCCACCTTCCATTGGATAACAGAAAGCTGATTGGCTCTCCGGTGTCTGTCAACATTCTAAATAGTCCGGAGCGGCCGCCATCTTATCTCTCGGTAGGATCGAGAGAGAAGAAGAGGTGAAAAACGAAGGGGGAATTTATTGAAAGGGGGCAAGGTATACCCCTCTTGACCCCCTAGGAATGTTGTTGGGGTTATTAAAGGGTCCCGTGGGGAAAATAAAAAAAAAAATATTTTTCACGGTAGAAGCGCTTCACGGGCCGCAAACTGGGCCGCAAACTGGTAGCGAAACGGGAATTCGCCATTTTGTGCTTCGTTTTAATTGTTTAGAGACAAAAATTATCGCCGCACATCGGCCACAATGCATGAATATCGCTGAAAAGTCAGCGATATTCATGCATTATCCAGCAAATGCTCTTAGCCATGTTATCCACCTTCCATTGGATAACATGGCTAAAAACCGCTCTGTGCGTGAGCTTTTTTTTTTTTGCTGCGTGACGTTTGTTAACGTTCGATTCGATGGAAATCAGGAAGTGTTGAACACCATTTTGTCACTGCGAGTAAATATTTTGTTATAAATGAATCCTTATTGATAAACATTGTCTGCGCCATCTTGCGTTTTTGTCCAATGCCACAATTTTGTCGTGCACGGCAGCCATTTTAGATGCCTTGACCAGGGCCACTCTCTGCACGCCGTCGATTCTCAGCATGGCTCCCCACCCTCGCACGCATCTCCCCCACGCAATGGTCACCCCCGCTCTCTCTCTCATGCATGGGCCATATACTTCCCCCATCTGCGCTGCTCTTCTCTGAGAATCACACCCTGTGCCCGTTCGACACCTCCCTTTCACCCTATTCACTACCGCACCCTCTGACACTTCTCTTCCTCTGTGTCCGATTGTCCAGGCCGGACCTAGGCTATCACCTAGCCCTGCGGATGTAGTGTATGGCTCCAGCTGTAGAGTATCCAGACATGCCAACCCTCCCGATTCAGGTGTGAGACTACTGATTTCAGTGCTAGTCTTTCGTTTCCCGATTCCTGCAAGGAAAAACCCGGGGGCATATTTCCAACAACTAGCGGTAATTTTTGACTCTAACTTGTTTAGAGACAATAATTATCGCCGCACTTCGGCGAATTTTATCGCACATAAACCTTGCTATTAGCAAGGTTTATCGCAAATGCGATAAAAAACGGCCGCAATGCATGAATATCGCTGAAAAGTCAGGGATATTCATGCATTAGTCAGCAAATGCTCTTAGCCATGTTATCCACTTCCCATTGAACAAGCGCATGGTCTTTTAAAGATTTGTGAAGTACTCGGGGCGGGGGGGGCACTGGCAGCAATTTGCAGGCCAGGCAGTGTTCAACACGTGCATCACCCTTTCTCTGCCTGCTATTGCGCTCCATGTTTCGGAAAGGTAAGAAAATGAACGTGCATTTGAGTTTGAAATGTCCGATCTTGTAGCAGTACACTTGCAAAGCCCACACATGACAATAACCCGATTCAAGGCCCCATTCACCCGATTTTTTAAAAAAATATAGTACTCCAAGACAGTTACATTTTAAAACTTTATTAATATTTAAATATAACGAACGCAACAAAAACTGTAAATATATTTAACAATTTTTTGAAATTAACCAGAACTATAACGATAACAACAACAACAACAATAATATAACTTTTATGCCTAAATTACGCAAACATTTAGCTAATCTGCTAAAGGGGGGAGTCGCCATTTCTTTACAATAATCAATAATGAAAAATCCACATCAATAGGGTTGCCCGTTTTGTCGATGCAGCACTATAGTGCAATATACACAGCACCTGGGGTGTCAAGAGTGAACAGGTCTTTCTTTGTTCCTTAAAATGTTATCTGTGTCAACCTCTTCCGAGAATGCTGATGCGTTAGGGATTTCCTTGTGACAGCTGCTTCATAGACAGACGATATCTTTGTTAAGTCATTAGTGTTAAGTGTGTCTGAAACTACAGTGCCCTTCTGTTTTACTTTCCACAGACACTACAGAGTTTTGTGTGTTGTTCTTCTGAGCGACAATTATTCCAGAGGTTTCAGGTTCACTTGTTTTGTTCTGCAGTGAGTTAACAGCTTTAGAGAGTTCATGTTTATTTGCTATGTCCTGCTGTTCGTGAACTGCTTCAGAGACGTCAGCCTCATTTTTTATGTTTCAGTAGATCCTGGACCTGCCCGGCCGCGCCCAAAATGGCGCCGGTGTAAATGGGACTCGTAACTGCTTGTTTTGTACTGGTTGCCCAACCTTGATATCACGAGATACATATGCAGTTTTGAAGCACATGGCGGAGGCTTGTCTGCTGTAGTGGGGCGCCCCTTTATCGTTTCAGTCGCCATTCCGCCCGCTTTTGCTACACTGTGCCTCATCCGCCATTCAGCTGTTTACCGCCCGCTCTTACGGCTACAGCGTCTCGCTCACCATGTAGTTGAGTTGCTCCCACTCTTGCGGTGCAGCGGTAGGCGGCTTCCACAGGACTCTTAAAATGGCGGCCGGCTCTTCGGATTTGGGCCTGGTCCAGTAAAATGGCCCTGGGACACCTTGGAACTCGGACGCTTGTCTGCCAGGGCTTGGGTTCCATTCTCGAAAGCGTCCCCTCAGCCTTGAAGATTGTACAAAAGTCTTGGGGGCCCTCGACTCCCGCAGGCTTCCGGTGGGGAGCGGCTGCCATGATTGCTTGCGGAATGGCCACGACGGAGCTACGAGATGGTGGTGCTCTCATGGTGACGCCAGCTTCAGTCTGAAACATCCAGAAACAAGGTGGGGCTTTCATCGTTTGGGGAAAAAAAATGTTTTAATCCAATGAAAAGTGTTATTTTTAGGTCACATGACCTAGTCTTACATAATTAGGAAAAGAAAAGTAAAATGAACCAATGAAAAGTTTTATTAACAAGTCACATGACCTGTTATGCTTACGTTACGCGCTGCGCGGCGCGCTCTGGATCGTTTCCGGGAAGCTGCGCCTTGCGCACCGGAGCACATCCGGGTGCGCTAACGCGTCGCGTCATATGACGCATTACGCGACAATGCAGGTGCAGAATATAGTCAAAATGTCTCCACCAACCAGCGGTCGGAATTCCACCGCTTTCAGCAGTCCAAAAAGTTCGGTCAAATCTTAAGAGCGGGAGCAACTCAACTACATGGTGAGCGAGACGTTGTAGTCGCAAGAGCGAGCGGTAAACAGCTGAATGGCGGAAGAGGCACAGAGTACCAAAAGCGGGCGGAATGGCAACTAAAACGGTAAAGGGGCGCCCTACGACAGCGTGTCTTCAGGTGAAACGGATTGTGGGACAAGGTCCAGAATGAAAGATTCTTCAAAAGGGAAAAAATTCCGCCGGACCCCGGGAGCCGGCCACCTATGCCGGGGGCGATCTCAGGCCTCACCAGGGCAACACGACTTGGGGAGGGGGCAGGAGCCAAGCGCCCCCTCTCAGTCCGCGCCATCTCACCGCCCCTCGGGAGCCTCCGTCAAGCGGTTTAGGGAGGCACCGTATCACATTGTTTTCCAATGCAGTCAGGTCCACAAATGGACCCCACTACTTTGAATAGTGAAGCTGCAGCAGGTGCAAATAAGGTTTAAACAGTGTTACAAGAACTGCTTAGAACTCTGAAGTATGGCACTCAATAACCAGGACTTATGCCATTTATGTAAGGCAGTGACATGGAAGCAACTCAGGGACAAAAAGCATGAACGAACATTCACGTATGAAAATCTTATTTGGAGAAGGGGTAGAATCCAAACGCCCCCTGCCAGTTCGCGCCACTACACTGTATGTGGAAAATCTGAAGACATCATTCTACAAACTCTCAACGCTTGTTATCAGTGCATGACTTTCATGCTCGATCGATTGAGCTAGCCAGATCGGGCAATAAGAAGTATAAAATAGTTATGTAAATAGTTATTTAATAAAATGTTTTATTCTGTTTCTTTGGTGGTGTGTTGTGTATATTTATAATATTTGCATAGGGTTTGCCGTTATTTTTGGCGGTGTGGGTGGCGGAGTCGAGCTGTTTTGCAGCCCTCATGGTGTGGAGCTCAATTCATTTCACTATTTTCGTATTTCTCATGAAGGGTTATTCCTAATGTTTGTATTTTACCGAGGTTAAAAACAGATCGAATTAGTGGTCTACTGATTTTGCTCGATTACTTTTATTTTTTTACACGATTTTTCACTATCTGCAAAGACTAAACAGAGTATTGCGACTTTGTGCTTGTTTGTAAATAGAGAATGATCCAAAGAGAACCAATTGTAAAACAGTAAATGCTTGGATAATAATCAATCAAATGGAGAGACAAGCAGGTACGACGGATTACAACAGGGGTAAAGGTCTGCGTTAACTACCGTTCACTATCTGCAAAGAGAGAGTACTACTAAGAGAAAAGAGGGGAGTGGGGGGGGGGCAGCGTTCAAAGCACATCAGCGTGCATAAACACGAAAACGTTTTTACCTATCACGTACTTGACATTTGACAGCTTTTGATGTTTGCTATTAAAAAACCATTGAAATTCACAGAAAAAACCATAGGTTATACTCCATATATAGTTAGGAATTTGCATTTACAAAACCTTGAAAATTCAATGAAAAACCATTGGTTTTAGGCCATATATAGTTAGGGATTTGCATTTAGAAAACCTTATTTTACTCGCATAAAACCATTGAAATTCCATATATAGTTATAAGCGCTAACTATATATCGCGCACCCGCAATCCACTGCTGATGATGTCACATATTACATCATTCATGACATGGTTAGTGACATCACTGATGACATCACTGATGACATCTCAAATGACATCACTGATGACATCACTGATTACAACATCCAGTGACTGTATGTTTCTGTAAAGTTAAAATATGTTTTACATATTGATGAATGTGTGGATATATAAGTGTCTGGATGAAGGATTTACTAGGTGCATGACTGACTGATTGAGTGAGTGATTAAATGTGTCTCACTGAGTGCATGGGTTAGTGACTAAACTGTTTTAATTTGTGCATCATTATATCTGTTGTTCTACAAACTGCTGCATATGTTGATCAGTAGCTATATGAGTAACTGTATGGGTTGATTGGTTGTCCAAGTATTTGTATGGGAAACTGAGTGTGTGTGTATGGGTGGCTGGAAGGTGTGTGATTCTGTACATAGATGTGTGAGTAGTTGATTCACTATATGTATAGATTCAAAACTGCATGTGGAAACAGCTGTATGGGCGGTTGACTGTGCATGAGTGTATTAGTGAGTGAATGGATATCTCAGTGCTACATGTCAAATTAAGTACATATGTAAAACACAGTACATGTGAGAGTTGACATCTATAAATAACTGTGCATAAGAGCTAGTGAATGTGTGAGTGGCTGTATGGATCATTGTGAACATATATCAGAGATTGTATAAGAGAGTAAAGTAAATATGTGTTAGTATATGTTTGAATAAGTAAGGTGTGTATAACTGTATAGTTGAGAAAATGGAGGTGTGATTGATTTTTGGCATAACTGACTAGGTGTGTGAGTAACTCCATGGATGAGTGATTGTCTGTTTACACTGATTGTATCTAAGGTTATATTAGAGTCTGAAGAGGTTCATGGTATTATCACATGAATGATATCATCAGTGATGTGATCAGTCATGTCAAATGAGATGTTATCAGTGATGTCATCAGTGATGTCATTTGAGATGTCATCAGTGATGTCATCAGTGATGTCACTAACCATGTCATGAATGATGTAATATGTGACATCATCAGCAGTGGATTGCGGGTGCGCGATATATAGTTAGCGCTTATAACTATATATGGAATTTCAATGGTTTTATGCGAGTAAAATAAGGTTTTCTAAATGCAAATCCCTAACTATATATGGCCTAAAACCAATGGTTTTTTCATTGAATATATATATATATAAACTGGCGGTCGCCAGTAGGTAGTTATAGTTAGGATTGTTTTCCATAGGAAATCCTTAACATTCTATTTGGAATAACTTTGGCCCTGGTTGAAGAATCTTAGCGAATTTCTCATAGAAGATGGCTCGGTCCGCTGCGCTCCTTCCCTGAAAGTTTGGGGGGGATTGGTCAAGTGGGGGCTGAGATATAAGGGGGGTCCCAAAACGTGTTTTCTACATGTTATTTTCCATAGGACCTTTAGACTCGGCTACAGGTCGAACGGCTGAATGGATTTATAAGAAATTTGGCAAAACTGTAGAGTCCGGTTCGCAGATTACGCTTTTTTCGGAATGGTGTAAATCTGTTCAGTAGTTGTTGAGAAAATTAAAGTTAAAGTCAATTATATATCTATAGGCGCGCAAGCGTGCGCGCACTCAAGCGGCTGCGCATGAGCGGAATTTTTTTTTGCTGCGTGACGTCTGTTAACGTTCGATTCGAAGGAAATCAGGAAGTTTTGTTCGCCATTTTGTCACTGCGAGTAAATATATTCATTTCAAAGCGTTGAAACATGGAAAGGGGAGAAGGTAGAGATTGTTTTGCTGCGTAGCTTTTCTCGGGGTGTGCAGTAAGGGCGTTAAACGCAAAAAGATATAATTTTTTCCCGAAAAAAAATACGGGGTGCGCGCACCCGGTCGCGCACACCTATTTACAAGAGTGTGAAAATGGAGATAAATCAGAAGTTTGAGTGGTTAGATATAAGGTGGCTCTGAAAAGAGCCCTTGTGTTAATTGAGTGTTTTCTGCATTTATAAGTAAGTACCGATGCAGAGCCTGATGTTGCAGAGGAAGATTCTGTTTCCCTCATTCGTGAAATGAACACCGTCTCTCCTATAGACGTCTTGCATGTGGTATCGCAAGTTGTTGTGGTAAATAGAACCCATGCTATAATCTCTGAGGAACGCAGAAACAGATTTATTTACATGTCTCCTTGCTTTCTCAAATTGTGCACAATGTTGATTGGACCAATTCCATTCTGTCTTTGGCATATATTGGAATATACCAAGGCAGATCGAGGAAAAAGTGTCATCAATTGTCGAAAGGTGTCTTTTAGAAGCATTTCCAGACCTACCCCAGTGATTGTGCCTAGATCGTTCCCACCACAGTGCACAATTATAAGGTCTGGTTCTGGGAGATGCATAAAAGTTTTCACCAATGGAATCAATTGGTGACATTTCAATCCTCTTTTGCCAATCCATGTTATGTGTACATTTGGTAAGCCGAGGTTGCAAATTCGTCTGCTTACTGCATATTTTTCACTCCAGTGAATATAACTGTGTCCTATTAGCCAGACCTTCATTTTCAAGGGATTTGTAGTCGTCCTCCGATCGGTTCTGGAAGTGGAATGGGAGTTAGAAGTTGAAATTCTAAATAAAGAAAAAGGACGAGGCTGGGTGTGGTTAAAAAAATAAAAATGATTGGTTGATTGTAATAAGTGGAGATTGAACAGTACGTTGCATGTTAATGTTTATGTTAAACGAAAAGTACTATTGGGTGTGAAAAAACAAGACATGTAACAGAGCTGTGGATTGGCAGGTGTTTCTGGAGGGAAAATAGTCTTCTTAGTTTGTTGTAGAACGTTGAGACATGAACTTTTGACCTGTGCCTTCAGCAAGGTGCAGAATGAGGTGTAACCATGGAAACAGCCGGAGATGGCAGTTGGGGATGGGTTCACTTTTTGGTGCCTCTGCATCTGCACTCTGTTCTGTGGTGGCAGGCGGAGAACTGTTTGTTATTGTGGAGATGAAAGTGTGATAGGGAGAGAAATACGACATAGCGTTTGGCCTGTAGAAGCGTGGGAGCAGTGATTAAGTCTGAGTGAAGCGGAACTGTGGCGGTGCTTGGTAACAGTAAAAAAAATGTTTTAACAGTGGTATAACTGTCTGTACGGTGCGCGACCTACTAAGAAAGAGTTCACGGGCCGTAATTGGCTTGCAGGTTCTAGTATCAGTAAGTGAGGTTGAGAAAAGAAAACATTCAGGACTTTATTTATGAAGGCCTTGCGCCACCGGTGCGTCACTTTTTCTCATTTTAAAAAATGAGGCACCGGCGGCGGAAGGTCTTCATAAATAAGGTCCTCAGTGTCTACAGTTAAGGTTATGTGGAACCCATGAATAGTTTTTCAATATGAAATCATTTCAGTTGAGATTATGGATTAAAAGAGAAACCGTGAATATTTGAAATGTTTATTTAGAAATGTACTGTTTTAAAGGCAAATCATTATGTAATATGAGTACAGAAATTGCAAAAAACACAGTAATTGGTATTGTCAGTAGTACATGGAATACAAACGCTATAGTTGAAGAAAAATGAATATAGTTGGAAAAAAACATTGTACACTCTTATAAGGAAGTATATCATATTTTAATAAATGGAAGAAGGTCTCTGGCCTTTCAGTTAGGGAACAATATATGAAAATGCAAGTGGTTATACATCATTACTTTATCAATCAGCTGTCTTTATGCGAAGCACTATCAAGTTTGTGTTACGTTACTGTGTACGGGGAAAAAAAGGCGCCAAAAGCGACAAAATGGCGAGAGGTGCATGTATGTAATCTGTTGGATGGTGCGCAAATCAGTATTGAGGAGAACTACTGTATTGATATATCTTTTGAAGGTTGCAGTATTGCATTTGAAATACAGCACAAGTAACAATGGAAATATTGTTGAAAGAACATATTTTTCTGTAAAGTATTTTAAATTAATAATTTTATAGAAAATTAAAGGAGCAGAGGCGTGTGAGGCGGAAATAAGCAGTTGAGATGCGAAATGGCGTTTACAGTTATAAAAAACTCGTTTAAAATTTACACATTAATTAGGGTACATGTAGCATATATTAGCGAGTTTTGCATCGAGTACGTTTGAAATAACCTTACATAAGATATGCAATAGAATTGTTGAGATTAGACTGTAAAAAAATAAAGTTGAAAATCGAGTAGCTGAAGAAACAAATGTAGTCCACATAAAAGATCAAAATTTAAACAACACGAAATCATAATGTCCACTGTTAGTAAAGCCAATAGGTCTGTTCTTCAAAAGAAAATATGGAAAAGAACGTGAAGAATATAGGGAAGCAAAAGGAAATGAGGACGTCAATGGTTTGTATAAGAGTTATTGAAGCATTGTTTAGGCAAAATAGGTAGCTTCTGCTTGTAACAGGAAATCACTTTTATCATTTGAAAGTATGTCAGCCATCCAATGGAAAAGAGTAAAGCAGTACTCATGATCTGTTAAAATCGGAGCCTCTTTTATTATCAGAGGGCAGGTCGGTGGGTTTTCGATGTAGTTCTCTGTTAGGAGAGAGTTAACCGTCCATTGTGTAGGCAAAGTATGCAGCAAGTGCTTCTAACAGGAAATCACTGTTATCATCTGAAAACATGTCAGCCATCCAATTGAGAAGAGGAAAGGAGCATTCATGATCTGTCATTATTGGAGCGTCTTTTACCATCATAGGGCAGCTCGGTGGGTTTTCGATGTAGCTCTCTGTTAGGAAATCTTGCGCCGCTGCGAATATATTCCAATGACCCAGAACTCCTTGTATCGCTGCAAAGGCCATAAACCCTCCGTTGTAACAAAGCTGTTCATGATCAAGTAACGGATTCATGAGGTGATTGTAATTCGGTTCAGGAGGTACCAAATTGCAGAGACATAAATCCAGGGCCCACGTGAAATCACAGCTCAGGCAATGAAATACATGCTGCACACAGGTGAAATACGAATATCGAAATGATAATCGATATGAAGTATTCAAAGTTGAGAGTGGTAAGGTGCCGTAGTACAGAAGCATTCTCTGTGGAAATAGTTCTAAGTGGTCCGGCTCGTTTGCGAAGGCAGGAGGGACATCCATTTTGAATTTCCCAAGATGGTAAAGGAAACGGCGCAGCACTGCCGGTTGTATAGCAACTCCACAGAATTAGGTCGCCGGCTATGCAGTGGAGAGGAGCAGAATGACTTGATAAATTTTCTAGGAGTCTAGTCACTTATATATTGCTTAGTAGTTATCAAAAAAGTAGCTTTTCTTGAACTGGAGGATGCGTTAAAAAAGTAAGGGAGTGATTTGAGGAAGTTGTAAAGCAAGGTCAATTTTTTTTTACATCAATGCTGTTTTCTGTGAATGTTAGCTAAGTGAAAGATATGTGTGTGAGCAGATGCAACGTTCAGTTTTAAATGTGACAATGGCGCTCTTGTTCATGTCTTCCGATTCAAGGTCGGTATTCGCTGCCAAATACAAAGATCAAGAAACGCATGCGTGGGGTAGATAGTCTGCATTCTTAAAGGAAAGCAAATGAAGGGTTATTTTTACCGCGTTAGCATTGTCGTTTAAAAAGTTAAAGTGATTTCCATTATATGTTAAGAAAGTGTCACTGATGAAGACTGAAAATAAATCCTTATAAATAACAGGGACTGGTGTATTTTAGAAAAGGTGTGTAACATTACATGAATTGTGAAAAAAAATAATGTAATTGAAAGTGTATGGTTTGAAAATGAAAAGTAGAGGTTTATAGTTCACGTTTTGAAAGCAGTTCTAGAGGGTCAGATGCATGATAGATTTATAAAAAATAGAACATGTTTTTCAATAGTATTATGGAAAAAATATGTGCCTTTATGTACTATTTACATTATCTGCCTGTTGCCTATTCTTTGAGTTTTAGTAATCCTGTGTCTTATACGTTTTCCAGGGGCGGTTTGAGGTTCATGGTGGGTTTGGGCAGGGAGGGTAGGTTGGGGGTTTGTAATAGGGGGTCCGGGTGGGGTGGAGTGCGGAGTTTAGTGAAGAGTGAGGGGGGCGGGGGTTAGGGTGTTTGGTAATGGAGCAGAGTCAGAGGACGCCACATTTCTGTTATGGGGTGCCACGGAAATATGTATTTATTCTCAGAGGTTTATTATATTAAGGATATATATCAACATGGTGGCTCTTGTCGTTTTGTGGTTCTGTGCATGTTTATAATGCTGGCCCTGTAGTTTTTGTTTATGGACCTTATTACGACACACAGGGGAGCCACGTTGCACAGTTGGAGATCAGAGACTTAGGAAATAAAACTTTATAATTGTAATTGTTTCATAAGGGGAGGCTTTAAAAGTTTTTCGATAAACTGGTTTTCCAGGGAAGTGGGTGGAGTGTTCCGTGTAAATTGCAGAATAGAAACTAGTAAGAACCAATTGGAAGTGTTGTTTTAAAGTCACATGACTGCACATGCGTGTCTCGACGCCTGTACGCGATAGGTGGGTGAGCGCACCCGGTCGCGCACTGAAAGAAAGCGGCGAGAAAATATCAGCTAATATGCTCTTGAAGCTTGTTTTGGTACAAAGAGTTAGTTCTGAAAAGAACTTTTTTTTTTTTGGGAAACAAGTGTTATGATGCTTTTGATTTCTTAAAGTTGCTACGACATTTTTCAGTATGTCATACTATCCAAATAAAGTGAAGAAATTTAACTTTTCTTGGAGCATTTATGACTCTCAATTTTGTGTTTAATTAGAATAAAGCTTTGCTCTCCGTATACAAGAAGTTTTCCACAGTTCTTGCATTTCATTTGCACGTTCGCCAGATATGGTTTCAAGTCCATTTCAGCACTCGATGGAGATACAGGTCGTCCACCGGAAGATGTGCTGATTACTTCTGATGGTAATAGCGTGGCCTCCGTTTTTCTTGTCAAAGGTGGTCTCTCATTTCCTTCAGATTCGGAAGATGAATGCGGAACGGTAGCCATTGTAGCGAAGTCTTCGGGAAGATGTTCGACTTTGTTCTCTCCTGAGAGTAGAAAAGAAAGTGATGGAAGTGGGTGGAGTGCTGCGTGTAAATTCCAGAATAGAAACTACCAAGAACCAATTAGAAGTGTTGTTTTGAAGTCACATGACTTCACATGCAAGTGTCAGGTCCTGTACGCGATAGGAGGGTGCGCGCACCCGGTCTCGCACTAAAATAAAGCAGCGAAAACACATTTCATAATATGCTCTTGGAGCATGTTTTGGTGGAAAGAGTTAGTTCTGAAAATAACTTTTTTTTTTTTGGAAACAAGTGTTATGATGCTTTCGATTTCTTAAAGTTGCTACTACATTTTTCAGTATGTAATACTATGAAAATGAAGTGAAGAAATTTATCTTTTCTTGGGGCATTTATGACTTTCAATTTTGAGTTTAATAAGAACGAGGCTGTGCTCTCCATACAAAATAATTTCTCCACACTCGTTGCATTTCATGTGCACCTTCGCAAGATATGGTCTCAAGTCCATCTCAGCACTCGATGGAGATACAGGTCGTCCACCAGAAGATGTGCTGGCCACCTCTGATGGTAATAGCGTGGCCAGGGCTCTTGTCGATGCTTTTGCATAATGCTCAGGGTGCCTTTGTTTAACATGCTGCAGCATGGTGTGTATAGAAAAGGAATATTTTCTATTTGGATTTCCCCTTGAGAGCTCCGAATTGCATATCGTGCAGGTTACTTTTGGCGCATTCACTTTCTTTTGATCTTCAGGATAAGTAAAAAATTGCCAAATGAAAGATTCCTTTTTTCTTCTTAACGGTGGTCGCTCATTTCCTTCAGATTCGGAAGATGAATGCGAAAGGGCAGCCATTTCAGCAAAGTTTTCTGGAAGATGCTCGACGTTGTTGTCTCTTGAGAGTAGAAAAGATTGTGAGGAAAGTGGGTGGAGTGCTTCGTGTAAATTCCAGAACAGAAACTACTAAGAACCAATTGCAAGTGTTGTTTTCAAGTCACATGACTTTACATACGCTTCTTAGGACGTGTAGGCGGTGACACTATGTAGTTACGAACGTGATTTCATACTTAGGAACTAGCATTCAAAAAACCTATGAAATTCACTGAAAAAACAATAGGTTTTACACACGTTATAGTTAGGAAATAGCATTTGAAAAACCTATGAAATTCACTGAAAAAACCCTAGGTTTTACACACGTTATAGTTAGGAAGTAGCATTTAAAAAACCTATGAAATTCACTGAAAAAACCATAGGTTTGACACCAGTTATAGTTAGCTGGAAATTTTACTGACATAAAACCAATGAAATTCCACGTTATAGTTAGTTGGACTCACTATAACTTGCGCGTGTAATGCACTGCTGATGACATTACATATTACATCACTCATGACATGGTCAGTGACATCACTTATGACACCATCCAGTGAATGTGTGTCTTTCTAAAAAATAAATATGTTTTATATATGTATATGTAAAGGTCGAGGGAAGAATAAATGTTTAAATTATTGTCTTAATGAATGTTTTTTTCAAAAAGAAATGATTGGATAACTGGCTTATTAAGTGTATCTTAGTGAATACATATATTAGCGAGTAATGTTTAAATATTTAAATATATGTATCAGTGTTTCACTTTGTGAATAAGTGGCTGCATGGGTTGATGAGTACCTACATGTGTGTGTATATGGGTTATTAGATGTTTTTTTAGTATCAGTATGAGTGTCTCTATGGTTTGGTGGGGGTGTTACTTATCATATAGATCCATCAATGACTGACTCACTGTTTCTAGGTTTTTTGAAGACAGCATATGTGCAGGACTGTATGGGTGGATGAGTGTGTATATGTGTGTGTTAGTGAGTGAATGCCTGCCTCACTAGTGTCTTTATCAGTAACGAGATATGTTTTAATTTAGTATATGTGAGTATTGATATATATAAGTCAGTATATGTGAGACTAAGAGATAGAAAGAGTTCCTGTTTAAATAAGTATGTGTTTCTATAAGTGATTGTTTAAGAGAGTAAGTATGTATAAGTTTCTTTAGAAGTAACGTGGTAGTGTGTGTATAGTTTTATATGCAAATAAATGGATGTTCAATAGTTTATTTGCATGTGTGAGTATGTGTGTGAGTAACGTTTGGATGATTGTCGGTGTGTAACAGGATGTATAGGTGTATCACTACATATGATGAGTGAGTATATGTATGAGTAACTATATAGAACTGTTGGTGAATGAGAGAATGTGTATATAGATGGTGGAATTACTGAATTGGTTGTTGTAACTGGTATGGGTATCTCCATTTTTTTGAAAATGTTAATTTCTATTTTCCAATATGTGTTTTAAGGGTTACATTACACTTAAAGGAGGTCTGTCATCAGTGATGTCATGAGTGATGTCATTGACCATGTCATGAGTGATGTAATATGTAATGTCATCAGCAGTGCATTACACGCGCAAGTTATAGTGAGTCCAACTAACTATAACGTGGAATTTCATTGGTTTTATGTCAGTAAAATTTCCAGCTAACTATAACTGGTGTCAAACCTATGGTTTTTTCAGTGAATATATATATATATATATAAACTTCTAGTCCTGAAAAATGCTGCCCCAAATCGCTGTATCTTCTCCTCAGGTACGGAACTCACAGACACCAAAGTAGTTATTTTAAGTGGTTTATTTTCCCAGTGTCCACCAGCATGACACGTTTCGGCTGTGTTGCCACAGCCTTGATCACATGACTGAGAATGACCAACGGTGGTGTATTTATACTGTGCAATAGACGATGTTGATACAAAACACATGGTGCATGGACATAGAGGACATACTACGTTTGTACAGTAAATGAATTAAAAAAGAGAGTCTAAAAGCACAGTGCAAGTAAATACAAAAATTGACATGGCATAAAATACTCTGAGCCTAAAAACGATGCTAAAATTGATAATAAATATTCACATCTATAATGGCTGCAGGATTGTAACAGAGTACGCCGTTAATAATTATGATAATATCGTTGTACAGCACTACCAATAATACCATGTAAACAATAACTTTATAATTCATGGAATGCTGTCCATTGTCCTCCTTGGTCCGACTAAAGTGCACATGTGCTAAGGACAACCAAAGATAAAGTGCAAGTGCATTTAACAAACGTGCGCATAATGCCTGCGAAATTTTAATTAATCTGAGTAAAAAAGATACAAAATTAAATATATCTTAAAAACCCAGTAAGTAAAAAATCACAAAAAAATCCTAACTATATACAGTATCAAACACTTTTTATTTTCGTAGGTGGATGACCCTTTTCTCTTCATAGCTATAAATCAAGTGTCTAAATACACCAATTATCCTTTGTTTATATACTTAAGATAAATTCAATCATGTTGCAAAAATCTCTCTGTTGCCAAGAACCTCATTTCTCATTTATTCAAAGTGCAAGTGCTATCTTTGAAACAAATATATTCTAACCTCTTCGAGGCTCATGACGAGCTGAGCTCGTCATGAGCCGTGGAATGCTCAGGTGCGGGGAGAATTCCCCTCCTGTGCTGAGCGTACCACGGGAGGTAATACACCTGTGACGAGCTGAGCTCGTCATGAGCACCAGAGCGCTGTAGCTCAGGACGAGCTCAGCTCGTCATGAGCATGGGGGCGCTGTGCGCGCCCCCCTGCCCCCCAGCACAGCGGGGGATTAACCCCCGCAGCGAAGGGGTTAAGGGACTAAAGGGCTTGAAAGATAAAAGTGCGAGAACCAGTCTTAAAGAAGAAATGAAATGTAATGTAAGATATCTATCATGAAGTCCTGTCTACAGAAAGGGTCCCTGCTCTGTGACAATTTCTACCTATGAGGGCGCAAAGCAGATCTACAACAGCGTGATCAGATAGACCTCTTAGTTCTATTACTCAAATATATTGTCAGTGGGAAAAATGGAAACACAAAAGCCTAACCAAACTATACTCGGTAGGAAACAAGAGGCAACCTCTACAGAAACTATACAGATCTTCCCCCGTGTTTAACCCATTCGGGATCCTGGTATCTAAAAGCAAGATGTATTTACTTTCAAGTTGCCTCAATTGTTTCTCCCGATCCCCCTCTCTCATGTTCATAGGGACAGCATCTATGATAAAATATTTCAAATCATTCAAGTTCTTCGCATGGACTAATTCAAAGTGGCGGGCAACTGGGTATATATATATATATACATACACACATACACACACACACATACACTTTCAAATTGTTGTGCAGGCTCACTGGCTAACAGAGTTACTGGCTGCCCAGCTAATGTCTGAATAGGACTACTGAGGTGGGTACTGTAAAGTATCAAATTAATCATGGCATTAAACCCGATTTGATGCCCAAGTCGAATTGTATGTCACTAGTATAGAAATGCAACTTTTAAAAAGTAGCCAATCAGTACCCCAGTTTTTCCAGTGGCTTCACAAGCTCACTAGCCACCAGCCAGCATTCTGCATTCTTGGGGAGTATTGTAAATGACTCCCAGGCTTAAAAACAATACCAGCCTGGCAGGAAGCCACTCAGGGTGTTAGCCCAAAAGTCGAGCTTCAAAGGCAAAGCTGGCTTTAGTGGGCAAATTGCCAATCACATTCTTGAGCAGCTGTTCTTTCTTCAGGTAGACAACCCAACAAAAAGAAGAGAGAGGGGATACCAGTGCCCAAACCAGTTTTCCCATGGGAGTATAGCCCACAGGTAGCCACATCTCTTGGGTGGGCTACCAAGCTCCTAACATCCGAGGAAGGGTTCATACATCTTGAGAGTGGGGCAGAATAGTGCCCTCTGGGATTGCTAAATGACACACTTAGGGGCCTATTAGGATGGCGTCCGTCCGCCACCCCGAGGTGGAGGGACCGTGCGCAGGGGTAGCGGCGGTCCCTCTGGTGCAATTAGGATGTGACCGCCACCCTGGCGGTCACATCCCGTATCTTTAACCTTGCGGCGGGTGCTGCTTGAAGCAGCACCCGCCGCAAGGTTAAAAAAGCATGATTTACATTCACATGCACAATGTTTTACATTACATGCACAAAGCGGCAGGCACCGCGCGGTGCCTGCCGCTTTGTGCATGTAAATGCTGGGAGGTACCATAGGTACCCCCCATGTGCACCCCCCACCCCCGACAACCTGGGGGCCCACAACGGGTCCCCAAACACCAAAGACCACATGCTTTTCCATGGCGGAAAAGCCGCCGTGGAAAAGCATGTTTCGATGCACATCCTTAATTTGGCTGATGGTGTCTTGCAGACACCGCCACCAAATAGCCCTCCACACCCCGCGGATCAGCGGCGGACGGACCTGACGTCCGCCGCTGGTCCCACTGCCATCCTAATCTGGCGGTGGGTGTTTTATGTGGCCGCGGCGGTGAATCTGCATCCTCCAGGCCGGCGGTGGCTTCCGCCGGCCCGGAGGATGCGGATTCACCGCCATCCTAATCGGCCCCATCGAAGTAGTCACAGAGAGGGAGAGGACCTTGTAGCCCATTGGCAGTGACGGCAACATCCCCCAAGGGCACTTTATAGCCATAAATATTGCACCCCTGGCACCCTGAACCTCAGATCATGCCAGAATTGGAGAAAGAACCGGACTGCCCTGCTGACCTTCAGACTTGGCAAAGAGTGGCTGCACTGTCAGCTGGACTGCACCTGCTGCCCCTTGGGCTAGTGAAGTGAGGACTGTGCCTGTCGCTCCTGCTTGGAGAAAAGTTGCTCCCAAGCCCCAGACCAAAGAAGTAACTCCAAGGGTCTGCCAAAGGACCCCCTAGAACCAGCACTAGGGTCATCAAAGCCCAACTCAGCAAGTCAGTAGCCACTTCTAGAGAATCACCGCCGACTGCCACAGGGCACTCGAAGAGACCGATTCTCACTGGCCAAAAGGTGCACCCAAGTCTGCTGGACCTAGAAGTGTTATCTGAGTTCAGCTTGGTCGCCCAAGGGGGACACCCTCCACCAGTAGTTTCCGGTCCAGGGAGGACCCGACCTGGCCGTTCGGGTTGGACTGTTTTCATGAGGAGCAGGGTCAAGAATGAGCATAACCGTGAAGGCACCTCTGTCGACCACACAGCAGCCAGAGCATCTTCCATTTCCTGAATCCGCAGCATCAGCACCACTCCATTGAAGTCTATGGCGGTCGTACTGTAGTTTGGAACTGGACTGGAAAACGCAAGGTAACTGTCCAAACAGGGCCAGACTGGGTTCCAAAACTGGCCCTGGCAAAGAGCTCGGCCGGCCCCCCTGGGAGCAGCTGAGCTGTTTGCCAGGGCCGGTTTCAGACGATTTTGTTATGGGAGCCGATTTTGCAGCTATGCTGAAAACTCGGCCCTGTAACAAAAACGGCCCCCAGGGGCCCAAAATCGGCCCCCACCCTAGCGGGAAATGCCCGGTGCCCGCTATGGCCAGTCCGGCTCTGTGTCCAAATACTCCTTTTTGCCCCTCACCACAGACCTTCTCCCTGTCCGATTTGGTCGCCCAAGTCAGGCCAGAGTAGTCAATCTCGACTCTTACTTACTTTTCAAAAGTTGACAAACTTTACAGTTATCAATGCTCATTTTAAATTGAGATTTAAGTTTTCTTTAAAAATCTGTACCACCGGAACACTTCAGCAGATTTTTCTCATCTTGGACTCGAAAAACTCATAAAAATATATATTTTTATGAATTATTTTCTGATTTATTTTGTTTTGTGTTGCTTTCTTATTTCTCTGTTTGTTGCTGTTAAATGGTTTACACCAGTTACTTTGTTTAAGCCTTGCTGCTCGAAGCCATAGCTATCAAGAGTTGAGGTTAAGGTTTTACAAACTAGCTTGACTGGACCCAAGACAGTTTTTGCAAGTGTATTACAAAGTAAGGTCACAGCATACCATATAATACATCGAAATCCTCACATTTATGTACCGGAATAATGGTACTTCCCACATATAAGCACTTACATGGATAAAAACAAAAGTCATTAGAACAGGTAATATGTTTCTGTATCTCTTGTTGTTTGCCTGTGGGTAACACACAAGTCTTAGACTTCTTACTAAATTTGCACACCTTATATTTCTCACATTTGTAAAACCCATTGCTACCTTTTAAACAGCATGCATCTACCTTAAGTTGCAAAAAGTAGGAAGTTAAAGTGTCCTTTAGAGATCTAGCTTTGCAGTAGGATATAATTGGATAAGGGTTTAATTCAAGACCCAAAATGGGATTGGCCTGTATTAAGTGCCAATGTTTGCTCACTCTTTTACCAATCTCATGCTAGCGTTGTAAAAAGTACAAATAAAACGGATAATTCCTCCTCCTCAGCTTTAGTTTCAGTATGGGAAAAAGGCAATCTTGTCCAGTTACTAATGACACTCTTTGCTCTGCTAATTATTTTTTCAGGATAACCTCTTTGCCTGAAACTTTCATTTGTATTAGTTCTTCCTGGAAACCCACTTCTGTACTGCAATTGTATTTAGCTCTGAAGGACTCCCCTTAGGGGATTCCCCACTTGCAGTTACTAGGGTGAGGACTAGTTCCATGGAGCACACTATTTCTTGGTGTTTGTTTATGGAAAAAGTTAATAATAATTCTGCCCTCAAACACAGAAATGTGTAAATCCAAAAATTCAACTTGACGATCACTAATACATGCTGTAAAAGACAGTTACAAATTATTGTTTTGTATATCGCTAAGGTACTATTCTGCTTCACTTTTAATGCCATCACAAAGGACAACAGATCCATAGAAGTATCCTTTGGCTTCAGTGTTAAAAATGTTTGTGACCACCTGCTCCTCCCATCACCCCAGAAAGATGTTAGCATAGCTGGGGGCGAAGTTGGTGCCCATGGCTGTTACAATTCAGAAAAGGGGGTGGTGATGGACAGAGTATCTGAATTAAGCAGAACACTCCTACCCAGTCCAAAGATCAGGGCTTGATTCATCACCGTTTTTTAGCTCACTGCACCATCTCAGCTCAGAACCTGGCTACATGCAAATTAGTCTGTCCCTGGCCCAGTGCATCATGGGAACAGGGCAGACCAAACTATCAAGCCAATTCTTTTACTGGAAAGGAAACAAGCTTCCGGGGACCGGTTTCTGGCATTACAGCCATCTTCGGCCCGGCTTGCTTCAATCCTGATGGTGCAGTGAGCAAGGGACTCACATCTGAGCATACCCTTCCACGCTTATGGTGGACAAAACGATTCAGAAAAGGGGGTGGTGATGGACAGAGTATCTGAATTAAGCAGAACACTCCTACCCAGTCCAAAGATCAGGGCTTGATCCATCACCGTTTTTTAGCTCACTGCACCATCCCAGCTCAGAACCTGGCTACATGCAAATTAGTCTGTCCCTGGCCCAGTGCATCATGGGAACAGGGCAGACCAAACTACCAAGCCAATTCTTTTACTGGAAAGGAAACAAGCTTCCGGGGACCGGTTTCTGGCATTACAGCCGTCTTCGGCCCGGCGTGCTTGAATCCTGATGGTGTAGTGAGAAAGGGACTCACATCTGAGCATACCCTTCCACGCTTATGGTGGACAAAACGATTCAGAAAAGGGGGTGGTGATGGACAGAGTATCTGAATTAAGCAGAACATTCCTACCCAGTCCAAAGATCAGGGCTTGATCCATCACCGTGTTTTAGCTCACTGCACCATCCCAGCTCAGAACCTGGCTACATGCAAATTAGTCTGTCCCTGGCCCAGTGCATCATGGGAACAGGGCAGACCAAACTACCAAGCCAATTCTTTTACTGGAAAGGAAACAAGCTTCCGGGGACCGGTTTCTGGCATTACAGCCGTCTTCGGCCCGGCTTGCTTGAATCCTGATGGTGCAGTGAGCAAGGGACTCACATCTGAGCATACCCTTCCACGCTTATGGTGGACAAAACGATTCAGAAAAGGGGGTAGTGATGGACAGAGTATCTGAATTAAGCAGAACACTCCTACCCAGTCCAAAGATCAGGGCTTGATCCATCACCGTTTTTTAGCTCACTGCACCATCCCAGCTCAGAACCTGGCTACATGCAAATTAGTCTGTCCCTGGCCCAGTGCATCATGGGAACAAGGCAGACCAAACTACCAAGCCAATTCTTTTACTGGAAAGGAAACAAGCTTCCAGGGACCGGTTTCTGGCATTACAGCCGTCTTCGGCCCGGCTTGCTTGAATCCTGATGGTGCAGTGAGCAAGGGACTCACATCTGAGCATACTCTTCCACGCTTATGGTGGACAAAACGATTCAGAAAAGGGGGTGGTGATGGACAGAGTATCTGAATTAAGCAGAACACTCCTACCCAGTCCAAAGATCAGGGCTTGATCCATCACCGTTTTTTAGCTCACTGCACCATCCCAGCTCAGAACCTGGCTACATGCAAATTAGTCTGTTCCTGGCCCAGTGCATCATGGGAACAGGGCAGACCAAACTACCAAGCCAATTCTTTTACTGGAAAGGAAACAAGCTTCCGGGGACCGGTTTCTGGCATTACGGCCGTCTTCGGCCCGGCTTGCTTGAATCCTGATGGTGCAGTGAGCAAGGGACTCACATCTGAGCATACCCTTCCACGCTTATGGTGGACAAAAAGATTCAGAAAAGGGGGTGGTGATGGTTAGAGTATCTGAATTAAGCAGAACACTCCTACCCAGTCCAAAGATCAGGGCTTGATCCATCACCGTTTTTTAGCTCACTGCACCATCCCAGCTCAGAACCTGGCTACATGCAAATTAGTCTGTCCCTGGCCCAGTGCATCATGGGAACAGGGCAGACCAAACTACCAAGCCAATTCTTTTACTGGAAAGGAAACAAGCTTCCGGGGACCATTTTTCCACCATGAGTGTGGTAGGATATGCTCAGACACTCAGCACTGGGCCAGGGTCAGACTAATTTGCATGTAGCCAGGTTCTTAGCTGGGATGGTGCAGTGAGCTAAAAAAGGTGATGGATCAAGCCCTGATCTGTTGACTGGGTACGAGTATTCTGCCTAATTCAGATGCTCGGTCCATCACCAACCCTTTTTCTGAATCATGGCTGTTACAGACAATTTTCTATGAAGTTGCCCATCAAATAAGAACAAATTGTTGTTCAGGCAAAACCTAATTATGCTTAACCCCTTCCGTGCTCCCGCCGGCCATCATGCTTACCACTTCCGTGCTCCCTCCCCAGTGCTGCGCACAACCAATGGCCGACGCAGCCCCGCCCACCCTTTAGAACGCCCACACCGCGGCGGAAAAACCTCTGTGATTAAGGCATTAACAACATTTCATTGTTCTCCAAAAAGTGCACTTGTTGTGATTTCAGAAGGCGTCTGAATGCTTCCAAGCCTAATTGATGATTAATGCAAGTGAAAAGTGAAGTAACAGCAGTAGTAATCATGAGATAACTACTTTCCCAATGAAAATTATGAATCCTACGTAGAAAATCAACAGTATCCTTGCAATGAGATGGCAAACTTCTGACTACAGGAGATAAAAATAACCACGATAGATTGCAGTATTTTGCAAAAGACTAGAATTTTAAGAGGCAATCTGGGGCCCTGGGGGAACCTTTATATTCTTATGGATTTGGGGTAACATATAAACATGGAATAACCGGATCATCGACCCTCAGGAATTTATATTTAGCAAAACTGAGTATGCCTAAGTCTCTCCAATTTAACAATATAGCATGGAAAATCCACTTGATTTTCTTATGTACACTTAAGGGAACAGGTTCATAACAACCAGTTGTATTAACTGCTTCAAGGCCTCCACCCTTTATTTTCTAATGTCCCAATGAACAACATTCTCACCCTTGCTTGAGGGCTTAACCACTATATTGATGTCATTTCTCAATGATTTCAGGACTTGTTTCAGCTTTCTTGTCAAATTGTCCTTCTCCCAAACGTGTTTCTTAGAGCGAAGTTTAGGGAAGTTCCTTGTAACCATGTCCTGGAAAACCTCAATGTTGTCATGTCCTATATTAGGAAGAAAAGTTGATTTTTGTTTAAAAGGGTTCACATGCGCCATATCAGTTTGTGTACACAATTCATTCAATTCAGTTATTTGATTCTTCAATTACAGTTCCTTTTAATTCATATAAATTAATAAAGGTGTCAATGTCCCAGATGCACAACTCCTGATCCATCTCCAATGTTGGCTCATGTGTGAATAATAGTGCCATGCACCCCCTTTCAGTTTGAAGTATCTGCTCAACTTCAACATTCCAATGAAGCGAAAGAGGTAAATTCTAACATCACTATAATTATATTTCGCCATAGGATAAAAGGACAAACCTAATTCAAGTACAGATTGTTCCACAGGTGTCAAAACATGATCCGATAAGTTAACCAGTTAAAAACATTATTCTCACCCATTATTTTTTGTGAAACTGCCTTGTTTTCCTCCCATAAAGTGTTTTATTGTTTTTTTCTCCACTTTCCGCCCCTCCTTTGGCTCCTCCTTTTCCTTTCACTTTTAGGGCCTCTGTCCGTGTACTACTGCACTTCATCAAAACGTACTCCTCTACAAAAAAAAGTCGTCATTGCCTGCACCTGTCCCTCTGAAATTGTTGCTACATCATCCACATCTGAAGGTGCTTCCGAGCTGTATTCAGATGTAATTAAATAATGCTGTTTTTATGTCATAATGTTTTTGTGTTCACTCCAAATCTCATCAGGATTTTTATTGCTAAAGTGGACACCCTGCCTTCCAAATAATCTTTTTTGTCTCTTAAAAATTTCCAACGTTTTTCAGTTTGATTTCAGTCTCATATTCCTCTAGCCTTTTGGTCATCTTTTCCTGAAATGTATTGATCTGTTCTTGATCAGTTTCGCCATTCAAATCACCATTTAATTATTTGATTTCATCACAAATACCTTTCAATTCAATTTTAGCATTCTTAACCAATAGTTCCATCATGTGTTTGGATGATGACCCTATTAACACTGCCCATTCCTCTACAAGTTTAACATTGGGTTTTTCATGAGTTGCACCAAGCGTCAACCAGCTAGCAGCACCTCACCTTGGCACAGAGTACAACCCATATACACATATTACCTACTGGCGATAGCCAGTAGGTAAATATAGCTTGGACCAAAGTTTCCATAAAAAAAGCATTTTTGTTTTGCCAATAACTTTGGCATCCCTTGACGAATCTCCACAAAATTTTCTAAAAGCGTACCCTTTTTTGTTCGGCTCCTGTGTTGAAAGGTCTGGGGTGATCAGTCAAGTGGGGGGGCCTAGAAAAAAGGGGTGTTCCAAAATGCATTTTCCCCATTTTATGTCAAAGGGGATTTGTCATTTTTCACGACTACAGCCTGGACCATTGAACAGAATTATACCAAATTTGGCAGAAAACTGGATGTTAGTTTAGAAAGCGTGCTTTTTGTGATTTGATGTAAATCTCTTCAGTAGTTTCAGAAATATTTAAGTTTAAAAATAAAAGATATCCGGCCACGCGGATCCTACTGAAGTTTGATTGGCTGCCAACACTTCAACCAGGAACTGTTCGCAGCCATCTTGGGACTGGGCTTGAAGTCGAGTTCCACAAAAAATGTTTAAAAAAGGGGGCAGGGTAGAAATACCCAGATCTCCTAGTCCTCTGGAGGGGTGGTCCCCCAGGATTCCGCAGGAACAAAAAAAGCATTCTGCTCTTTGTTTCTAATTGCCCCCCGGGTGGTCAAGGTTCGGGGGGATTTTAATAAAGGAGGTGGCGCACCCCCCTCCTGGGGCTCATTGATGCCACAGGGACCACCACCTCCCCGGGGCTTCTTTGTCAAATAATGCAGTATGGCCTCCTCCACGGTCCTAGGGACCACCTTCTCACTGGGGTTATTTACCGGGACTTTTCGAAAACGTAATGGGGGGAGGGCATGGGCCAGCCCCACAGCCCTAAGGACCACCACCTTCACGGGGCAAAATTGAAGAAGGGAGCCATAGATGGGCCTGGAAACCGCCAACCTCCAGGGATGGCTTCTGCTATGTCCCGGGGTGCCCACCCCTGGGACATAGCTGTTTGCTATGGCTTGGCGGGAGCTTTGCAGCTCCTGCCAAGCCATAGCAAACTGTGCTTCGCTTTGAGCAAGCAAGACTATTTTGCTCTCGCTTGCTCAAAGCGGAGCACAATTTGCTTTTACACACAGGGAGCTGCATGTTAGCAGCTCCCTATTTGTAAAAGCAATGCCGGCCCCCATAGGAGGTGGGAAGTTGGCAGGGACCGCAGGGGCCTTCAGGCTCCCCCCGCGATCCCCATCTTTGGTGAGTGGGTGCCCTGGGTGGGACCAGGGCACCCACATTAGAGGCTGGGCCCCGGGAATGGGGACCCTGAGGTCGAAATCGGCCTGGGAGTGTTTTAAAAAAAAATAAAAAGGCCGGGGTCACAGGGAGTGGTATCCCTGTGGCCTAAATTGGCCCGGAAGGGGGTCCAGTCGCCCCCTCCCTTTAATTTAAATAAAAAATAAAAATCAGTTGCGCCCCGGCGCCTGAAATTGTCCCAGGGAGGAAGGCAGCGTGGCCCACCTCCTGTCAAAAAAGAAAATGCGGTACCAGCAAGTCGCCGGCAGCCTCCCCACCTTTCTCAAATAATATGCAAACGTGCCACCTGGCTGAGTGCTGGTTGGGGGATGAAGTCCACTTGGATGCTGAGATTCCTTGGGGGCTAGGAACCCATTCTGTTACCTTCACTAAGTCCCAGACAGCGAGACTGCTGTTGTCTTGAACCTTTTGGGGTGATCTGTCAAGCAGGGGTCAAGAAAAAAGGGGTGTCCAGAACTGCATTTTCCCCATTTTATGTCAAAGGGGATTTTTCATTTTTTGAACACGACTACAGCCCGAACCACTCAACAGATTTATATTAAATTTCGCATAAAGCTAGATGTTAGTACAGAAAGCATGCTTTTAGTGATTTGGTGTAAATCTGTTCAGTAGTTTCCGAGATATTTAAGTTACAAAAATATCGATATCTGGGGACGCAAGTCCTTGCATTGGCCATGCAGATCCTACTGAAATTTGATGGGCTGCCAACACTTCAACCAGGAAGTGTTGGCAGCCATCTTGGGATTTGGCTTGAAGCCAAGTCCCACAAAAAATGTTTAAAAAAAGAAAAAAGGGGCAGGGTAGAAATATCCTTACCCCCTATGCCTCTTGGAGGGTCCCGCAGGGCCAAAATAAAGCATTATGTGCTTCATATTTAATTTGCCCCGAAGTGGGCAAGGACCTGGGGGTATTGTAATAAAGGGGTGGGAGCACGGCCCCCCTCTTGGGGCTCATTGATGCCCCAAGGGGTGGGCGCACGGCCCCCCTCTTGGGGCTCATTGATGCCCGGAGGACCACCACCTCCCTGGGGTTTCTTTGACAAATAATGCAGGGGAGGGCCGTATGGCCTCCCCTACTGCCACAGGAACCTCCTTCTGACCGGGGCTATTTATTTAACAACGGGGGCCTCTTGGACGCCCCCCGACCAGGGGGACCACCACCTTCTCAGGTTTTAAGTTTAAAGAATGCGTGGGAGCCGCACTGATCCCCCGCAGTGGACGCCACCTCCCTGGGGTTTTTCTAAAATGTAATGCGGGGGCCTGTGGACTGCCCCCAAGCCCCAGGGACCACCACCTCCTCGGGGAAAAATTGAAGAAGGGAGGTGGTCCCCAGGGCCAGCTCCTGCTATGTCATGGGGTGCCCACCCCTGGGACATAGCTGTTTGCTATGGCGTGGAGGGAGAAGCCATAGGAAACTATGGTTCGCTCTGAGCAAGCAAGAGCATTTTTGCTCCCACTTACTCAAAGTGGAGCACAATTTGCTCTTACACACAGGAAGCTGCATGTTACCAGCTCTCTATGTTTAATAGCAATCCCAGTTCCCGCAGAAGGCACGGTTGGGATCCTTGGGGCTGAAATTGTCCCGGAGTGTTTTAAAAAAAAAAGTAAGAGTCCCCGGGCCAAATTTGGCAAGGAAGGTGGGCCGCACGCCCCCCCCCCTTTAAAAAAAGGCCTGGCCCTTGGGGGCGGGCTCCTCCTGTCAAAAAAGCAAGAAATGCAGGGCGGGCAAGTTGCTGGAAGCCCTGCCCCCTTTCTCAACAACTCTGCAAACGCGCCACCTGATGCAGGGCTGGTTGGGGGATGAAGTCCTCGTGGATGCTGAGGGTCCTTGGGGGGCCAACAAGAAGTCCTGTTACCAGGGCCGGACTGGGAACCAAAACCGGCCCTGGCAAAGTGCTCGGCCGGCCACCCCTCCCTACTAGGGGGGGTAGGAGGTGCCGCCGAGCTCTTTGCAGAGTCCTCCGAAAAGAAGGCAAAATTAAATCCAAACCTTCAGGATTGCCATCACTGTCACGCATCCTGTTGTGATAATATTCACTGTCACATAGCCAGGTATTCTTACCAACAGCACTTTGGGTTTTTGGTCGTGTAGATTTGCTGCTCTAATTGCAATGCTAAAGTGCATTTCATGATATCTGTGGTGGTAAAGTGCAGCACAAAGCATGACTATGTCGGTCCCTTGAAAGTAAATAAAACTACTCGATGCACTGCGGTGCTGGAAGGGGGTGAGGGGGTTGTTTTTAAAAAAAATCTGACTTCAGTCGCTTTTCTGTTTAATGTTTACTTATAAGCCATTATAGGCAATGTGGGGGAGGGGACGCCACACTGCTTCAAGGAGAGCTGAAAAATAAATAAATAAACCGTTAGGGTAAACTGCAGCGCTTGTAGCGGACTTACAGAATCCTTCAAGTGGCAAATGGTGATCACTTTCGCGGACGCTTTCATGTTCTCAGTGGCTGCGCGGATCACTGAGAACATCAAAGCAGCCACGAACGAGATCACGCAGGCTGACAGATGGTGCGCGCGCCCGGCGCACATGCACTGGACGGTAAACTGCAGCGCTTGTAGCGGACTTACAGAATCCTTCGGATAGCAAATGGGGATCACTTTTGTGGCCGCTTTGATGTTCTCAGTAGCCGCGCGGCTCACTGAGAATATCAACGCGGCCCCGAAAGTGATCACGCAGGCTGACAAATGGTGCGCGCGCCCGGCGCACATGCACTGTACCCGATCCACCTTCAGCCTTTGGGAGCACTTTCAAAAGCCCCTTACAAAATATCTTGCATAGCATCGCTTACGCGATAGCTAGGCGAGACCTATAAACCATAAAAATGTTCTGAAAAAAACAAAGGTTACAGGGATGTTCTAGTTAGGAAATAGTATTTTAACAAGCATTTGCAATGCAATAGGTCTCACATTAAGTATGTTTGATCTATTGGCATTGCTAAATATTGCAACACCAATTGCAACAAACGCCTATATATTGTAGGCCAAAAAAATGTGTATTTATTTTCGTAGCAATGGTGGCATACTGCGTTTTAGATGAATATGTTTAAAAGTAATGTGCGCCATACTGCGATTGCTACAATAGTTAATTGTGGATGCATTAACAATTGATGTGTGCACTGATGGCTGGTGGTGTGTGTGCCTGTAGAAATTGTGCACTGATGGCTGGTGGTGTGTGTGCCTGGTGGAAGCGTGCACTGACAGCTGGTGGTGTGTGTGCCTGGTGAAAGCGTGCACTGACGGCTGGTGGTGTGTGTGTGCCTGGTGAAAGCGTGCACTGACGGCTGGTGGTGTGTGTGTGCCTGGTGAAAGTGTGCAGTGACGGCTGGTGGTGTGTGTGTGCCTGTTGAAAGTGTACACTGACGCCTGGTGGTGTGTGCCTGGTGGAAGCGTGCAGTGACGGCTGGTGGTGTTTGTGCCCAGTGAAAGCATGCACTGACGACTGATGGTGTCTGTGCCTGTTGAAGGTGTGCACTGACTGTGTGTGTGTTTGTGTGTGTGGTTGTGTGTGTGTGGTTGTGTGTGTGGTAGTGAGTGTCGTTGTGTGTGTGGTAGTGTGTGTGGTTGAGTATGTGTGTGGTTGTATGTGTGGTTCTATTTGTGGTGGTATTTGTGGTTGTGTGTGTGGTTGTGTGTGTGTGTGTGTGGAAGCACTAATGCACTGTGCAGCCTTCGGATGGTCACCCTTGAATCACAGCTGACCTTTGGAAAGCATGAATTCATTATACTTGAGCTCGATGAATATGCAGTCTATAGTACAAACATCAGCGATGCAATGGAGTGAGGGTGCAAGCACCACAGAATAATCAAGTCTTGTATGTGCACATATTGTAATTAGCAGAGGCTTGCATGAGCAGCACGACTTGTGTGCCCTTTATCTTCCAGTTGTGGCTGCAGCGTTATATTCCTCTTATAATTCTCCTTGAAGGTCAGCCAGTGCTTTACATGGGCCGGTACTGGGTACCTGCACTTCTGTGCTGGCACGGGTAGAATGAGAAAATCTTAATACAAGTTACTAAAGTGTTTTACATATTACTAAATACTTGCTGCAAAAATGCTATGTGTGTGGTGAAGTTGGGGAGGAGGAGTGCTAGTAAACTATTGATGTTTGACAGGAATGCCTCCTAGTCCTAACTACTGCCCAGAATGATTAGGCTTGTAGCGAACATAGTAAAGCAAGACATGAAAGTATCTTCCTGGTGCAGGGTATTGCATAACGAGACCACTGCAGGATAAGGTTGGAGACACATTTATTGTCTCATTATTCACAGGAGCCCACGACCAGGTCCCTGCACGTCCAGGGCAACGGCCGACTCACTCAACCGTCCTCTGAAGAGCTGGAACGTGGAACGTCGGACAGGAGCACACATAAAACTACTACTGTGCGTCTCCCGACACAGCACGTGATCATGCCCAGCCACAATATATATACCACACGTCATCCAAGCATATGTTGACTGTGCACCTTTAACAGTATTTACGCATTTCTTGTTCTGCTACATTGTGAATGCAAATAATTAGGATACGTTTCGCTGTTTTGAAAGAATGCAAGACCTATGTTGTGTGAAATCACTTTGTTCTGATCTGCTTTTTTTCTTCCCCCATCCTCCTTCTGAGCTACCATGTACAAAACAAATACAAATTTAACAAAAAGCAGCTGTGTTTAACTCTTTGCAGTGTTTCCGCCGTGCTGGGCCTTATGGACTTGGCGCCTGTCTGCTGCACTCTCAGGTGCTACTTCGGGCTGTCTGTCAGCATGGAATGCATTATCTTGTCAATTTGGATGCATCTGATGTAAAAACAAAATGCAAAAACACACAAGCACCGCAAATGGCAGCTGCTCAAGTTCCCGTGCGCTCACTCAAATGTTTTTTTGTGTGTGCCGAGAACTGTGCACAGTGCTTGAAATGGAAAAATAAAAAATAAAAACAGCACTGAATGCGATAGCTATAGTAAAAAAAAACAGACCCGGGTTCTTGCTTCTGGCGAAGGAGGAGCTGAGGTAGGAGGAGCTGAGGTGGGAGGAGGAACCAGCCGGAGGTAGCTAGTGCCTACATCTGTGTGTTGTGAGAACCTACATGGATGAGCCTTGTCATAGAGCGCCTCTGTGCTCCACCCGACGCTAGAGGCAGGCCATGGGGAAACGGCGGATGCGCGCCACAGGCTCCAGGTTGAGCCGCAGGAAGTGCTGTCTCGCATGACACGTCCCGCATGTGGATGCGGGGGAAGCTGGCCGGCACTCTTCCAGGGAGCGGCCCAGGTGCAGGTAGGTAGTTGGGGCCAGCGGGCTGATTAGAGGGCTGGTCCGGCTGCTGCTGTAGCTGCTCGTTTCGTGCTGCCCGCCTGGCGCGATGCCGCTTTTTGGGCGCCCACTTACAGTACCCATGTTTCCTCTTGGGGGGGGTTGGTCGGGCGGGGGAGCCGGTCTTAGAGGCGCGAGTAAAATGCAATTGCTGTGATAGCGGAAAGGAGCACTTCGGTGGGCGTTGACGGGCCGTGGAGCCGACGGTGGAGGGGGGCGCGAAATGAAAAGTAACTGCACGCGAGGCTTGCAAGGGAGAGAGGAGATGGGCACAGCGCGTGACTGTACGTGGTGAACGTGCGCGCTCACATTTCCAGTCTGGCCGGCCTGCAGCCTGCGCGCGCCCATCTCCTGTCTGCCTTCAAAGCCCTTGAAAGCATAGTCGACGACAATAAGTCTTGCTGGCGACAGCGTTTTGCGCTGCGCCGCCAGGTGCGAGACCTAAAAAGGGAGGTTGTAGTTAGACTGACATTTCACTTGTACAAAATAAGAGAAATTCTGAAGTTATAATTAGCTGAGCTAACATAACTTATGCCCCAGCAATGCACTGCTTATGACCTCACATATTACATCACTCATAATATGGTCAGTGACATCACTCATGACATCTCAAACTCACACAGACACTTATCTTAGTATATATGTTTAACACTCAGTAAGTTTTAAAAACAATCACTGGATGATGTCATCACCACCTTCCTGGGACCTATGAAATATATAAAAGTGAAAGGTGGTGCGTGGCCCCACCCTGGGCCATATAGAGCCTGGGGGACCACCACCTACCCCGGGCCGGCCCATACCTATTATAGGAGGGAGGCCGCCTGGCCCCTCTCGTGAATCCATTAATGGACCTGGGGACTGCCAAGCCCCAAGGCCGGCACTTGCTATCTCACAAGGTGCCAACCCTCAGGAGATAGTAGTATTCTTTCGCTTGGCGGGAGCTGTAACAGCTCCCGCCAAGCGAGAGCAAACAGTAACTCTGCTGCCAGCGGTCATCAGTGATGTCACTGATCATGTCATAAGTGATGTAATATCTGAGGTCATATGCAGTGCATTACAGGGGCCTCGGTTATAGTTAGCTATATACAAATTTGTTTTTCTTTTAATAACTCTAAAACTACTGAATGTAATTACAGTAAATAACACAAAAAGGGTGCTTTCTGGACCAAAAGCTACCTTTTTGCCAAATTTGGTGTGATTTCATCCAGCGGTTCGGGCTGTAGTTGTGTCTAAAATCTCTACGGGAATTTACATGGAAAACACACTTTCTTGACCCGTCCCCTTTTTTGACTCCTCCCCTTTTTCTTGGTCCCCGCTTGACAGATCTCCCCGAAACAGAGTCTGGGTCACTAGCCAGTGACCGGGAAGGAACCAGGAAGGAACCAGGCGGTGTCGGGATGTAATCAGGTGATGTCGTGAAGCTTGTCTCTGCAGCCACGTGGACCAGGAGGCGTCGACGACGACAAGGCGCTGGATACGGACTGTCCCACAAAGGATCTCACTGTTGGCAGTGTTGGCTTCCGTATTGGAGTCAACAAGCCTTGGCAAGGGCAACCCACGCAGGATGTGAAGATCGGCTTCTTGTTCAGACAAGCAAGGTCTGAGGGGCTTCCCTTTTGCTGGAAAGCAGGAGCAAGCCCAGAGCAACCAGGCAAGCAGCGTTGTTTCAAAATGGAGTCTTCAAGTGGGCCACTAGCCAACAGGTTAGCATCCGCGAAGACGCGTCGAGGAGAAATGCAGGCACAGGCCCCACGCGGCACTCATAGAGTGTGGAGGGCTGAGCTTCGGTGCACTTACGGCTCGGGTTTGTGCTTCTCAGGGCCCAATGCACAAATTCGAGGACGCGTCAGAAGCTGTACAGTTAGGAAAAAGCAGGTACTGCAGGGTGCCCGGTCCCACGTCTCTCGTGTCCGCCACGGGTCTCACCTTTGCTGGGGTTGTAGGTCGGGGTCAGAGAAGTCTGGAAGTCCAGAGGCTGCGTCGCTAGGTCTTCAGGCTCCGGCAGGAGCGTCGACGAAGCAAACTGGCAAGTCACTGATGGTGCCTGTTTGCACAGGGTGGTCACTCCTTGGCCACAAGGGAGATTCTTCAGTCTTCTAGTTGCAGTAGAATGTAGAAGGTCCAGAGTTTCGTTTCAGAGTTTCAGTTCAGGATAATCTAAAGTCTCTAGACTCAGCTCCTAGCTTTATATGAATTAAAGGGGCTGGATTACCTGCTAGGTCCCTCCTATGGGTGTGCCCCAGGCAGTGTCTCATTCCTTTCAACCCACCCTGCCCCGAAACACTATAGCCAGTCTGGGGAGGTGCTAGCACCTCCCAAGGCAGGAAATCTATTGTCCAGGCCTCCCTCGCTGGAAGCGCTCCCAGCTGCAGGAGGTCAGACTTGTGTCTATGGCAGCAGCATCCATTTTGTGATGCTGAGGCTCTGTTTAACTTTAACCGGGTAAAGCTACAACTACATGCCTTCTCCCTCTTGAAGGGTGGAATGCTACCCCCGCCGCTAGGACTAGCGGCGGTAGCATTCCAAAGCGTATGACACCTTACACGACATGTTTCAATAAAGCCAAACCAAAGTTACCATTAACCACGAGGATTATAATGCACTTAAGAGTATATTGTTTGGCGATATCATAGAACAGCTATAAGGATATGGTTCCGAAAGCTGCAGACAGGCTCAGCTCATGCTAGAGCACCATCTCACATAAAACCAAGCACTCTGCCTCCAGGATTGTTAATAATCAAACAACACAATTGCCAGTGCTGAGAACCTAAATTGTAAACTCCAAATCTGAAAAAATTGTTATTATGAATGTAACATAAACACCTGCTTTATAAATTGCAACAAATGAATTTTTAATGTTTCTTTTTCAAATATTCTTCAATTTTTTTAAGACACAAACTTATTTCGTGCATGGAAATACAAAAATACTATATACATATTATATACAAAAATGACAAATGGTTTAAACAACAAATACACACATTAACAATTCAGACACTCTTGGCCGTTCAATCATCCAACATAGTTCATACATACACACACATATATACTGGTCTCGGTGTCAATAACACTGTGAACCCATGACATGGAAAATCAACCCCGTTTTTATCCAATGTATAGTTCTTTTCAGAGTTCAAAAAATCGAGAAGAGAATTCTCTTGCTATTCACAGACACCGTTGTAGATATAAATATTTTAAGTGACCCGAGACCGGGTTGGTCGACGCGTTTCAAACCCCGCCAAATACCGGGGTTCTCCTCAGGACCATTATTGTCACTTGGTTCTTGGGTCAGAGATCCAATGGCAAGAAAGTTGTATTTTCCAAACAAAGAGCAGGAAGGGGCCGCTTTTTATGCGTGTTCCAATTATTGTGCCTCAGTTTCCATTAGTCTGATACCCGGCCGTCTCCGTTGTCAATGCCGGATGGAACAGCAGCATCTGGATCTATTTTTGCAGCGTTGCTAGCTGTAGTTGCACTCCTTACGGAAAGACTCGATGCTCCTCCTTCGGTCACTCGCTAGTAGTCTAGGATTGTTAAGGCCTGCCATAGGAGTGACTTATAGGTATATATGTGTCTATATATAATGGTAGGTATAGGGATACTATACCTAAGCAAGGGGTGATTACACGACCTTGCCCCAGCTGACTGATCAGCCAGTTGTGTCAGTTTGGATGGCCAGCCAGGGGTGGCATAATACATGCTGCAGCCCCTGGTGGCCTTGGATGCACCTATGCCCTGGGTACCTATGGTACACTATACAGGGGCTCACAAAGGTGACCCAATACCCAATTGGAGATGTACCTAAAGTACATGGAGTCCATTTTACAGTGAGAGCAGATAGCCTGGGGCCCTGATTAGCAGGATCCCAGGCCAACTAAGTCGAAAACCAGCTAAACACTAGGCAAAAAGTTGGGGGTAACCATAGTCAGATATCCACCTTCCTACACCCCCCCCCAAACGAAAGGAGATAAGGCTATCCTTGACCAGGTAAGCCTATATTGTCTGAGTGGCCATATAAGGAGATACCTGCACTGGCATGGTTGCCCCCTGTCTCATGGTCCACTAAGCAATCCCTCACCCTAGGGGTATCAGAAGGTCTCCACCATAGGGGATCTCTACCTGTGGTGTGTTTTGTCAAAGTAAAAGGCTGGTGTTGGGATGGAGTACTGAAGTGAGGCTCCACTAATGTAAGGCTCAGCTTCCTCCAATCACTATCCACCATATAGGACTTTCTTTCCTTGACTGAGTTGCACTGTGCTCTCAGGGTCAACCTCTGGCTACCTATAGCTGGAGGCTGGGTCCCTTTTGTTGGTTTACTGAGGGACAGGTTAGGTTTGGGGCCACCAGGTCCCAGGTTTGGCTGTGCCCAACAGAGTCCATCTGGGGGAGGTTCCTAACTAAGAGTAAGGAAGGTCCCTCAGGAGTTTTTGGAATTTTCACCTGGCTAGGGCTTCTAGCTTTGGCGCCCCTAATCTGCTGATGGGGGGTTCCTTTGGACAGTGGGCCCTTTTTGGTCCACTGGCCTCCCTGACCTCTACAGCCTTGGGCTGACTGAGGCAGGGTAGAGAGGGGCAGGTTACCTGCTCCAGACTGGGTCCCACCTTGGAAGGGTCCACTGACATCAGAGGCTCTGTCAGGCCAGGCCTGGATACCCCTGGGGCAGTTTCTTCACAAGGGGTAGGATCAGTTCCCTGAGAAGGCTGACGCTTACCTAAAGTCTGGTGGGAGGGAGACTTTTCTTCCTCCCCAATGCTCTCTGTTTGTGTGTAGTGATCCATAGTTTCAGGCTTCACCACACATGAATCTGTTTGAGTTTGGGCTGTGACCATCACAGCCCTACCAACCTTTTCAGGAAGGAACTCGGTTTGGGTTTGGGCTGTGACCATCACAGCCCTACCAACCTTTTCAGGGAGGAAATCTTGAGCTGGGGCTGTAGCCACCACATCCCCACTAACCTTTCCAGGAAGACCTACCATTTTGGAATGGGTTTCTTGTTTTACCTCAGCCCAGGCTGAGATCTCTAGATCATTTCCCAGTAGACAATCTACAGGCAAGTTTGTAGACACTGCCACTCTCTTTGGGCCAGTGACACCTCCCCAGCTGAGATTTACTACTGCCATGGGATGATCTTTCTGCACTCCATCAATATTGATCACCTGGTAAGTGAACCCAGGTAAAAGTTGTCCTGAGGGGACTAGACTCTCAGTCACCATAGCGTTGCTAGCCCCTGTGTCTCTATAGGCCTCAACTTTCTGACTATTGATGAGGGGCTCCTGTCTGTACTTGCCCAATGTGTTGGGACAAGCAGTGAAGTTGGCAAACCCCATTCCATTCTCACAGACAAGAGTAGCTATGGTAGGGGACCTGGTTAGGCCAGAGTCCATCTGAGTTCCCCAAGTAAACCCAGCCAAATTCTTGGGGGCACTCCCACCACCTGGGGGATTACTACTAGTGGTAACAGGAGGTGTTGGAGTATTGCTTGGAGGAACATTTTCCTTCGGCGGGCATTGGGTGAAGCGTTGGCGAGGATTAGCGCGCGGGGCTGGAGGACAGGGAGGATAGGTCTTGTCCGTCATGTGTGCCTTGAAATGGAATTGTGGGGAAGTGTTCCATAATGAGCCCTCTCCTTTGGTCTACTGGGTGTTCTCCACTATGGTCACTCCTGTACTGTACATCAAAAATACGAAGTATAACGCCGCCTGCCCTCTGACGGGATGTTGGTATTATGGCTGTGTTAGTTTTATAGTATCAATGAAGACTGATGCACGTGGTTTTGTCCGGGGCTAATGTGTTGGTGGGTGCTTTCATCTGCAGTTGTATTTTAATATACTCAATAAAGCAATTGATTAAAAAAAAAGGAACATTTTCCTTATTGTTGGCTTTTGGGCAACTGCTGTCAGTTTTCCAATGGCCAGGTTGTCTACATACATGACAGTATGGTTTCTTGACATTAGAGGAAGGAGTTTGGGACCCACCCCACTCAGAGGATTTTTGGGGCCCTGTAGTGGATTTCTCTTTAGATTTATCCCCACCTTTCTCTTGAGGCTTGGTATTATCTTTCTTTTGGTCAACACCCTGATTTTTAGTCCTAACCCTGGTTCGGACCCATTTGTCTGCCTTCTTACCCAATTCGTGGGGAGAGGTCAGATCAGAGTCCACCAGGTGTTGATGTAGAAGCTGGTTCTGACAATTACTAAGGATCTGCTCCCTCATAATCAAATTATACAATCCTGTATAGTCATGTACTTTGCTGCCCAATAACCAGCCCTCCAAGCCTTAGTAGCACAGTCTAAAAAATCAGCCCAGTCATGAGTCTGTGTCTTCTGGGTATCCCTGAACAGCAACATATGTGTTCAGTGGTTAAGCCAAACCCATCAATCAGAGCACTCTTCAGGACTGTGAAGTTGTTAGCATCCTCATCACTGACTGTGAGGAGCTTGTCTCTACCTTTTTTCTGAAAAGGAGAGCCATAAGATTGCTGCCCACTGACCTTGGGGTACCTGCTGTACTTTGCAAGCCCTCTCCAAAGCAGTTATCCATTTGTGGATGTCATCCCCAACTTTGTAGGGTGGGACAATCTTGCTTAGGTTTCTAGTATCATAGGACCTATCTTTATCCTTAGGGATATTGCTGCCACCAGTGGAATCTAATCCACTTAACCTTTGCTCTCTTACAAGAGCAAGTCTCTCTTTGGCGATGGCAAGTTCTTGCCTCTCAATCCTCAGATTGACTTCTCTCATTCTGGCCTGATGTTCCTTTCTCTCAGGGGAAGACATTATCCTAACAACATCTGACCCTACTGAGGCACCAGAGTGGTGAGATTCCCTGGATAGGGACCCCCTCCTCTTGTGCTCAGTGTTAAGTCTGCTTGGGGGTCTGTAAGGGATTATGCCCTCTCCAGTCCCATATAAGCTTAGGTTAGCCTGGTTAAGTGTTCCCACTAGGAACTGGCTATCAGTATCCCCATCAGAGTCCTCCTCTTCAACTCATCTTCATCAATAAGATTAGGATCAGGGGAATCCTCTGCTGAGGGCTGTCCCTCATCTGCATTAACTGACAGACCTGTCCTAGAGGCCTTCTGAGCATCATATTCTTTCATGAGCTCAATCAGGTGCTTGAGGGTAGGGCTGGAACCCTGTTTTAACCTCCTAGATGTGCACAAGTGCCTCAACTCATGGAAGGTGAGGGTATCATATCTGGAAGGTATCCTTAACCGCATCGCTGCTGCGGCGATTTTTGCGCTGGGCGGCAATTTTAAAATGACGCGAAACATGACGAGCTCAGCTCGTCACCAGCACACGCCACCCGTGGGTGATGACGAGCTGAGCTCGTCATCAGCATCGAAGGGGTTAAAGGATCTAAGAAGCAAGTTGGATGGTGAAACCTTTCTTAACAAAGCACCTGACCACAATAGCCAAATTAATATTTCCCCTCTAAATATCACCGAGGGAGTAGTGTGCACACTGACAACCACCCACCATCACAATGGCAGTTCTATATAGAACTTTGAGATACAAAGCGTAATTTTAAGCAAAGGTGCACCACAACAAGGACATGTGTAAACTAAGGTCTTCTAGTTTGCACACAAGATATTTTCAAAAGAAATTTTTCATATGAAACAGGACAATTTTTTTCTCAAAAAAGATTTTTCTTTATTCATTCCAAATGTTAAAGGACACAGCCGACGCGTTTCGTCCCTGCGGGGACTTCTTCAGGGCAAAATGAGTAGTAGAAGCTCCTTAAGCGCGACGATGTATTGTTGGAGAAGCAAAGTTGCAACCCAATGGCCAGGCCGTGTGTGGTCACAGGATCACTGGTTCAAAAACATCAAGTGTATTGTATGGTTCAATGAATAACAAGTTATTCTGTTACAGTTCGATAGGGGACCTGAGGTTCCTGGGACTAGCATTCATATGTGGTTTGAAAGATGTGGATGTGTGTTTTATAGTGATGCATCCAAACGAGTCTATTCTTTTAAGGATTACGGCGAGTCAAGAGCAGTGAAACGGATGTGTGTTCAATGATGAAGCATCCAGAGGGATCGATTCTTTCAAGGATTACGGCGAGTCAAGGGTAGTGCTTAGCCCTTTATTCAGTGGCTTCAAGCAACATGTCCCCTTTCTTGTTTTGTCTTAATTTATGTTATAAAGTGCAGTAGTCCGTACTCGTTCAAATCCAGCGGCAGATTCGTCAAACCAGAGCTGTTCCAAAACCGTCCGTAGCCGTATGTCGTCCCCTTCCCGTCTAAACCAGTTCGTATGTGACCACACACGGCCTGGCCATTTGGTTGCAACTTTGCTTCTCCAACAATACATCGTCGCGCTTAAGGAGCTTCTACTACTCATTTTGCCCTGAAGAAGTCCCCGCAGGGACGAAACGCGTCGGCTGTGTCCTTTAACATTTGGAATGAATAAAGAAAAATCTTTTTTGAGAAAAAAATTGTCCTGTTTCATATGAAAAATTTCTTTTGAAAATATCTTGTGAGCAAACTATAAGACCTTAGTTTACACATGTCCTTGTTGTGGTGCACCTTTGCTTAAAATTACGGGTTAAAGGATCTACCTCCACTGGGCGAGATCCACTTGGTTCTGCTCTCAGAGACATGATCTAGTGAGGTGTGGTGTGTGCACCTACCTACAATAAGTTTTATCTACTAAACCTCTCTAGGATTTGTAGTCAGGGTGTGCTAGGCCATTTGCTCTACAACAACTAAGTTCAGTAAAACCTAAGTATTTTAAGACTTGATTTATATGTACCTCTAGGTACCTTAATGTGATCTTTCAAATGATATCTCAAGATATTATGGTAAAACAATCAGCAAGCTCTTATCCCAACCGCTGCACACCAATGTGAGAAATTGGCCTGAAATGTGATGTCCACTATTCTAGTGGGCACCCTGTATCAGTCCAAACAACCCTTATGGTGGTGGTTGTAAAGTCAACCTTATAGACCAGCTATCCTAGTGGTAGTATGGACAAAGCAGTCTTAGGCTAACACTTCGGAGAGCATGTAAAGCCAATTGATTTACCAATAACAATCTCTTGAATATCAGACGAAAGGACACCACACAAGGTATAAATAAAATATATATGTATTTATTACTAACACAACCCCGCTGACTCTTTATGAGGTCAGAGTTCGAGATACAGCACAGGTTACTCAATAAGCATACTATAAGTTGCACAAATACAATTCTGCCCTAGGGGCCTCACAAACCATATACTAAAGAAGTGCTATAAGGACCACTGCAGGAAAGGTGAGTATGCCTAGGGCCTAGGGAATCCCTTGGGCTACACTGATGAACCAAAGGACTGGAAGTAGGAGGCCCAAAGGATGCGTGAGCAGTGTCTAAACACACACGCGGGTTAACATAAAAAGTCAATGGGAACGTAAAAGTCACAAAGTGATAGATTTAGGACACTTCCGGATGGACTATGGGAAAACCCAGTTAAATTAGGACACTTGGATAGTTACTACCCACGGGAGCACAGGAGTACTTGAGTTACCTCACCCAGGGAAGCCGGGTGCATAGGTATGAAGTCGTGTCGGGTTTCGTCGTCGAATCTTATGGAGATCTGCAAGAAGATGCTGCAGGCGACTAGGAGGAAGATGTCCGGGTGGATCCAAGGATGGATCGGAGTCGAGAAGAACCTGAAAGCAGAGGGGACAGAGTCTGGGTCACTAGCCAGTGACCGGGAAGAAACCAGGAAGGAACCAGGCGATGTCGGGATGCAATCAGGTGATGTTATAAAGCTTTTCTCTGCAGCCACGTGGACCAGGAGGCATCGACGATGACCAGGCCCTGGATATAGACTGTCCCACGAAGGATCTCGCTGTTGGCGGTGTCGGCTACCGGATTGGAGTCAACAAGCCTTGGCAAGGGCAACCCACGCTGGATGTGAAGATTGGCTTCTTTACAGACCAGCAAGGTCTGAGGGGCTTCCCTTTTGCAGGAAAGCAGGAGCAAGCCCAGAGCAACCAGGCAAGCAGCATTGTTTCAAAATGGAGTCTTCAAGTGGGCCACTAGCCAATGGGCTAGCATCCGCGAAGACGCGTCGAGGAGAAATGCAGGCACAGGCCCCACGCGGCACTCGTGGTGTGTGGAGGGCTGAGCCTCGGTGCACTTACGGCTCGGGGTTTGGGCTTCCCAGGGCCCAATGCACAACTTCAAGGACGCCTCAGAAGCTGCACAGTTAGCAAAAAGCAGGTACTGCAGTAAGTCCGGTCCCACGTCTCTCGTGTCCGCCATGGGTCTCAGCTTTGCTGGGGTTGTGGGTCAGAGAAGTCTGGAAGTCCAGAGGGTGCGTCTCTAGGTCTTCGGGCTCTGGCAGGAGCGTCGACGAAGCAAACCGGCAAGTCACTGATGGTGCCTGTTTGCACAGGGTGGTCACTCCTTGACCACAAGGGAGATTCTTCAGTCTTCTAGTTGCAATAGTAGACGCGGATCCGGTACAATTTAGTAATTATCGTCCCATTTCTCTCCTCCCTAAACCAGCTAAAATCCTGGAAAAGGCTGTTCAGAAACAACTGGCGGATTATTTAGAAACTAACCAATTGTTACATGATTCGCAGTCGGGATTTAGAACTGGTTTCAGTACCGAGACCGCTCTTTTAGAGGTCTCGGAGACGATCCGGGAGTGTGTGGATAGGGGCAAGGAGGCCATGTTGGTCCTCCTCGACCTATCCGCCGCTTTCGATACGGTATCTCACAAGATACTATTGTATCGTCTGGGTCAGACTGGAATGGGAGGCGCGGTTTTGACCTGGATTGGCTCCTTTCTTAAAGGACGGACCCAGAAGGTCTTTCTTAGACCTTTTGAATCAGAGGGTAAACCTCTACTTTGCGGCGTGCCTCAGGGCTCTGCTCTGATCCCTCTGTTTTTAATGTGTATCTTGCTCCTCTGGCGAAGGTGGTGGAATCTTGGGGGGTCAGAGTGACCTCTTATGCTGATGATACTCAGCTTGTGTTTTCATTTAGAGATCACTCTGACACTAATTTTGCCAGTTTTCGCCATTGTCTTAGCAATATATGTTCCTGGATGACCTGTAATCATCTTAGACTTAACACTGATAAGACAGAGGTCCTATTTTTGAATCAGAAAACCACGCTGCCTGCCATTTTGTGGGGACCGACTGTGCTCAATCCTCCCCCCATTCCAGTCCAAACAGGACGTAATCTGGGCTTTCAATTTGATAATGCTCTATCCTGCAAAGCTCAAATTAATAAGGTCACGGCAGCTTGCTTCGGTAAGCTGCGTATGATTAGAAAGATTTTTCCGTACCTTCCGTTGGATGCCCGCAGAACAATCATCCATGCCCTTATCACCTCACACCTGGATTACGCCAACAGTCTCTATGCCGGTGCCCCCTTGTACCAAATTGAACGTATGCAGATTGTACAAAATGCGCGGCGAGATTGATTGGCAATATTCCTTATCGCCACTCTGTTGCATCCTATCGTAAGAAGCTACATTGGCTTCCTATTGCCCGTCGCATTCAGTTCAAGGTTCTGACTCTTGCTTTTCGGGCCCTCAATGGGTTGGGCCCGGGATACTTGAGAAAGAGACTTATACTATCCCAGTCGGTTAGATCTCTGCGGTCGAACAACTTGCGTCTCCTGGTTGTCCCTCGCTTTCGCCGTTCCAGAGTGGGTGGCAGAGCGTTTGGCGTAATGACAGCTAAGCTCTGGAACAGCCTTCCACTGGACCTTATGTTTATCTCCTCTGAATCACTGTTCCGGAGCAAACTGAAAACTTGGTTGTTCACCATCCCTTAAAGTTTTTTTCCTTTCTAAGTCTGCAGTCTACAGTGCCGGGACACCCCCGTAGGGGGTAGCCGTGCGCTTTACAAGCTTAAAAAATAAAAATAATAAATAATAGAATGTCGAAGGTCCAGAGTTTCGTTTCAGAGTTTCAGTTCAGGATAATCTAAAGTCTCTAGACTCAGCTCCTAGCTTTATACGAATTAAAGGGGCTGGATTACCTGCTAGGTCCCTCCTATGGGTGGGACCAGGGAAGGGGGTGGTTACACCCCTTTCCCTTTTGTCCAGTTTCGTGCCAGAGCTGGGGCTGGAGTGCGCCAGCAACTGGTTTGACCCGGGCTATGCATGGAGCACCTTGTGTGCCCCAGGCAGTGTCTCATTCCTTTCAACCCACCCTGCCCCAATACACTATAGCCTGTCTGGGGAGGTGCTAGCACCTCCCAAGGCAGGAAATCGATTGTCCAGGCCTCTCTCGCTGGAAGGGCTCCCAGCTGCAGGAGGTCAGACTTGTGTCTGTGGCAGCAGCATCCATTTTGTGATGCTGAGGCTCTGTTTAACTTTAACCGGGTAAAGCTACAACTACATGTCTTCTCCCTCTAGAAGGGTGGAATGCTACCCCCGCTGCCAGGACTGGTGGGGGGGGGGGGGGCAGTATTCCAAAGCGTATGACACCTTACACGACATGTTTCAATGAAGCCAAACCAAAGTTAGCATTAACCGCGAGGATTATAATGCACTTAAGAGTATATGGTTTGGCGATATCATAGAACAGCTATAAGTACATGGTTACGAAAGCTGCAGACAGGCTCAGCTCATGCTAGAGCACCATCTCACATAAAACCAAGCACTCTGCCTCCAGGATTGTTAAGGCCTGCCATAGGAGTGGCTTGTAGGTATATATGTGTCTATATATAGTGGTAGGTATAGGGATACTATACCTAAGCAAGGGGTAATTACACAACCTTGCCCCAGCTGACTGATCAGCCAGTTGTGTCAGTTTGGATGGCCAGCCAGGGGTGGCATAATACATGCTGCAGCCCCTGGTGGCCTTGGATGCACCTATGCCCTGGGTACCTATGGTACACTATACAGGGGCTCACAAAGGTGACCCAATATCCAATTGGAGATGTACCTAAAGTACATGGAGTCCATTTTACAGTGAGAGCAGATAGCCGGGGGTCCTGATTAGCAGGATCCCAGGCCAACTAAGTCGAAAACCAGCTAAACACTAGGCAAAAAGCTGGGGGTAACCATAGTCAGATATCCACCTTCCTACACCGACGCTGCAGCACTCAACATCCTTCGTGGGACAGCTTGAATCGAGCTTCTGGTTGTCGATGACGCCTCCTGGACCCCGTGGCTGAAGAGTCATGCTTCACCTACTTCACTTGAAAGTACCCGACATCGGCTGGCATCTTCTTGTCGCCATCCTGGTCACTGGCTAGTGACCCAGGCTCTGTCCCCTCTGCTTTCAGGTTCTTCAGATCTCCGATCCACCCTTGGATCCATCCGGACCCACTTCACCTGGATGCCTGCAGCACTTCTTTGCAGCTCTCCATTGGAATCGATGACGAAACCCGACACGAAAAGACACCTATGCACTCGGCTTCCTTGGGTGAGGTAAAACGAGTACTTCGGTACTCCCGAGGTCTTGTCTCTCGAGGTGTCCAGTACTGAAAGGGTTTTACTGCAGTCCACTTTTAAGTGTCCTTAAACTTTAAAACTGTAACTCTAACTTTCTCCATAGAAGTCAATGGTGATTTGTGGCTTTGTTTAGACACTGCACGCGTCCCCCGTGGGTCTCCTGCGTCCCTACTTTGGGTGGTTCCTGGTTGCCCCAGCGGTTCTACAGGCTCTAGTCCTGGTCTCTGTGTTGAGAGCGGTACTTATACCACTGTCTTAGTATATGGTTTGTGAGGCCCCTAGGGCAAAACATATACTGTGCTAATTTACTGTGTGCTATTTAAGTTCTTGTATTGTACTTTTGCCTCTAGCCTCATAAAGAGACTAGAGGGGTTGTGTTTAGAATAAATACATATATTGTATATATATATACCTGGTGTGGTTCTGCTTGCATTTGATCTTTCAAGAGATTATAGACTGGTAAAACAAGCTGCTTTACATTCCTTGAAGACTTAGCCTGAAGGCTGCTCTCCACAGCTACCACTAGGATAGCTTTCTATACAGGTTGTCTAAACCTACCATCAATAAGGGTCGTTTGGACTGGTGCAAGGTGCTCACTAGAATAGTGGACATCATATGCCAGGCCAACTTCTCACAGATGGTGTGTTATATTTTTGGGGACCATAAGACATAATAAAAGATTTATTAAAATTCATTCGCAGATCTAGTGATGCCATCAATTTTACAAAGCCATTCACTGAAAGAGAGAAGGCGTTTGCAGTGCAAACCATTATCAGGGCGTCATCGGCATACACTAATGCTGGTAAAAGAGAGCTCTGAATTTTGGGAACATCATGGGAAATAGTAGTTAAAAGAGATTGAAGGTCATTGATGTATAAGATAAATAAAAATGGAGCTAAAACAACCTTGTCTCATGTCTCTCAAAATGTTAAAAACATCTGACACGTCACCATTTGTGATAATTCTTATTCTTGCTTTCATACCTCTATGTAAGTATGCTAGAAAGTGCACGAGTGCTTCATCCAGACCAAGGGAAAATAAAATGGACCACAGATTTGAGCGATTAACACTATCAAACACTGTTGATAGATCCATAAAGGCCAAGTACACAGGAGACTTTTTAGCCATAGTGTACTTCCCTATAATTAACTTGAGGTTAAAGTACTGCTCTAAAGTGCCCACATTAGGTCTAAAACCATACTGGTGAAGTATTAATTTCTCTTTGACCCAATCTTTTTTGCAGTTATATAGGACCCTACACAAAATCTTTAAGGTGGGTTCTATTAATGAGATAAGTCTATAACAGCTGGGCTGAGATCGGTACCCCTTTTTACAAAAAGTTACTATAATGAAAGTCGACCATGATGAGGGAATAGGGGCAAAGGCAAAACTATTAAAAAAAATTCAACAATAATGGCGCCCAAAATCCTGGGTTGTGCTTCAAGAAGTCGATAGGTACCCCATCAGGACCAGGTGCCTTGCCCCCAACACTCTGCTACAATGCCTCCTCTACATCTTCCAGGGACAAGTGGACTGAAGTAAAGTTGGGGTCGGGCAAAATGACAGTAACTGGTCTGTCCTGCGCATACATTTTAGTGGAATGGGTCTCCCAATCCTGACTATTTTTGTTTGCTTTCACAATAATGCATCTCCATCAAGGTCTGGCCATGCAATAGGGGGGTTGGCGACCTGGGTTAACATTAAGGCAGAGGGTAGTGTAAAAGCCCTAAAGATAGTTGATGCCAGCTTTTTAACGATAAGGTATAAAAGAGGTCAGACATTATAATTAACTAATTGTTATAATAACAACTTCACAAGCGTGCCCAACACCAAATTTTTGTTTGATAAGCAATTTTATTGATTTTCAATGAACACATATGCAGCAATGAAAACACTGCCAGTTTATCGCACAGTGAGCAGTACATAACAATGACAGACAAAACGGGGGGAGTAAGCCTCTCACATACACAAGTCCTACTAGGACTAGCAATCTACAATGTCCAAAACCATGTCTATAAGGAAGCCTCCGGAAGTTCAGTCTTCTACCACCCCAACCCATTTACCCCACACCCTTCGAAACTTTTTAGGGCGGCTGCAGGCAGCAAACATGGGGCGTTCCTGTGCTGCACACCAATCTACCCCCTGCGCCACTGTGTCATGGAAGGGTCCAACAGGTCCATCCAAAGGGCTGCAATATCTTGTTTAGCTACCATCAAAGCCGTAGTGAGACAAAACTTCTCTGCCCTGTTCCCATCCAGACCATCAGTAACGCCCAAGAGTATGTTCATAGGGTTCAGCGGGACCTTCCAGCCCAGGACCTCAGTAAGATCAGCGGTCACTAGCTCCCAATAATGAGTGATATCAGGACAGGGCAATACCATGTGATAAAAATTCGCTTGGGGGTAGTGACAGCGGGGACAGGAAGCATCAGGCCGGAGCCCAGAGCGATGAAGGCACAGTGGTGTGAGGTAGGCCGCGTGTAAATAGTATACTTGAACTAATCGGAGCCGCACAGAAGCTGTAACTATTTCAGGGGCCATCAGCGCATCCCTCCAATCAGCATCATCTAAAGGGCCAATCCAACCCTCCCATTTATCCCGGATAGAGGAAAGGGAATTGGGAGTGTTATTTGTGAGGGAACGATAGATGCGGGAAATCCCCCCCTTCCCCAAATTACCAGTCATGACCTGTGCTTCAGGCGGGCTATATTTGGGCAAGGAGGTCCCCTCCAAGATGTGCATATGTAGTGCATGGCGCAAATGAAGATACCAATAGAACTGAGAGGCCTGGAGTGAAAACCGGGACTGTAGATCTGAGAATTCACAAATGTGGCTCCCGCGTCAGACATCTCCTAGCTTAGAAATTCCAATGAGGTCCCAGGCTCTAAAACCAGAAGGGAGGAGATGTCTTTAAGCTGCATTCCGCACCACAAGGGGGTATTTTGGGTTAATTTGCCTGTCCAGAGGGTGTGGTGCAGGGCGGGTCGCCAGGCCAAGAAAACCCCACAAGTAACTTCTGGCAGATTGTGGGGGAAAGCGGTTCCATAGAGCATCCCTTGAATACCAGAGAAACCCAGAGCATGTAGTTCCAGGCGATAGGCCGGGTCCGCCCAACCACCATTGAACCAATCGTGCACAGTAAGAAGCTTGTTTGCCAGATAGTAAAGATGTAGGTTCGTCCTTCCCAACTCCCGTCAAAGGGCGGAATCCTGCATTGACTGAGCGTCAACCTCGGCCTCCGACCCCCCCACAGGAATTTAGTAGCCAAGCCATCCATCTCGCGGAAACAGGACCTGGGGAAGGCGAGGGGCATGTTTTGGAGCAATGATTACCAAAGATCCTACATACGAGTTACAAAAAGCACTTTTTGATGTGTTAAACAAAGGTTTTGATCAAGGCTTCTTAGGTAAGAAGGAGTTTGAATATCTTCAGATTAGACACCCAATGATACCTTTCTTTGTTCTATGTACTACCTAAAGTACATAAGGACGAGAAACAACCCCCCAGGCAGACCCATAGTCTCAGGGTGTGAATCCCTATTTGAACCTGTATCAAAATTTGTGGACTTCTTTTTAAAACCATTTATGTCTGACGTGAAATCATTTTTACAGGACACAACGGATTTTATAAACAAACTAGACTAAATGTCCTTTGACGAAAACAAAGACCTTTTAGTCAGTATGGACGTGGTTTCGTTATACACTCAGATCCCGCAAGACGACGGTCTTGCCATGTTACAGATGTATTTAGATAGCAGACAGAGATCAGTTAAAATTCACACCGATTTTATTTTGGAATTAGCAAGTATAGCATTGAAAACAAAACTATTTTAAATTTGAAGATGACTTCCATTTCCAAATAAAGGGAGTTGCCATGGGCTTTCCATTTGCCCCTGAATTGGCGGTTCTTTTTATGAGTAAGTTTGAAGAGAAATTTGTCTATGAGAATAATCCCTATAAACAGTGGATCGGCGGATGGGTCCGCTTTATTGTTTTCCTAACTTGGACTGGCGAGGAAGAACAACTCCTCGCATTGCACCAGTGGTTAAACAACAGAACAGAAGACATCAAATTCAGTCTTAATTACTCAAGACACAAAATTCCCTTTTTGGATGTTGAAATTTACTCTTCAGAAGGAAAGTTGGTAACCACACTTTTCAAGAAAAAGTCGGATAGAAACAAAGCATTGCACTTTACGAGCAATCATCCGCGAAGTTTAAAGGAAAATCTGGCCCTAGGACAGTTTCTAAGAATTAGAAGAAACTGTTCGTTCAAGGATGAATATATGTTTCATGCAAACAACTTAAAAGACAGACTTTTGTCATGTGGGTACCCTTCAAAACTTCTGAAAAGAGCTATGAGGCGAGCTTGGTGGACACCACAAGACACTTTACTTTCAAAAAAAGCTCAGTGGATCGAATAGTATGTGTCTCCACGTTTTGTCCAACATCCAACTGGCTGAAGAAACAGATGAATCAAAATTGGCACCTTATTAAGAACCCAGATTCCAAACTTACTGAATTCCCTCTCTTCACCTTTAGAAAGGATAAAAGTATCGCAAACCAAATTGTAAGAGCCTCGTTACCAAAACAAAAAACTCCAACTTTGCGGGATTAGGTCGGCCTACCGCCAATTACAGGCCACCACAAATGCGGTACATGCATCTGCTGCCCACTAACTATTGAAGGCAAAGTATTCAAACACAATGGAATTTACTGGAAGCACGAAAATTTCACAAACTGCAAGTCTAAATATGTGGTGTATGGCATAGTTTGTCCTTGCAAAAAACTATATATTGGAAAAACAAATCAAGAAGTCAGACATCGGATTACACAACACAAGTCTAGGATCAAAAAGAACATACAGACAGCACCATTAGTTCATCTTTGGCAGACTCATGGTCATACTGAAAAAGATCTGAAATGGACTGTCATTTCGAAAGTGGATCAAGATATAAGAGGAAGTGACCTGGAGTCCAAATTGACAAAAAGAGAAGTGACATTAATTATTAAATACAATACAGCGGTCGATGGACTGAATGAGCTATCTGAAATCTGTCATTTGTAAGATCTATTCCAAGATTTGGAGACATTTAGCTTTCATGCATTGAGAATCAGAAGTATCAGTCAAGTTATTGGGATGTAGTCATCTGAAACTTAGACTTCGTTAATAGAAATGCCAACTATAAGTTAGTTCTAACTTACTTATATATTTTTATCCAAGCCGGATTATCTGACTAAAACACCACACAAAGATAACTAACTTTTTTTTATTGATGGCGGCGAGTTTTGCGGCAACACAGATTCCATGCTGTAAACACATAACAATAAGCATTTTAAATCGAGCGGCTCAAACTATCTTTCCCAAAATCCCTCTGCTTTGAGGTTACATATAAAGAAATGGCACCGCGTGAACCGGGGCGCACATTTGCAGACGGACTACAAGTAGCTCGAACTACGTTTTCCCAGCATCCTTGGGTTTGATGAGACGTCTAAAAACTGCGCTGTACTATTACGGTTTACAAACGCACTTCTAGCAAGCATACAGAGACGTTTCACTTGTGTTGCAAAGTTGGAGAGCCCTGCGGTCGAAATAAGGTAAAGATCTTTGCCCTTCGAGCTTTATTAATTTCAAATTTCAGTTCCCATGCGACCCGCTAACGGCCGATATCCCGTTTTAATCATAATGCCGACAAACTGAGATTTCGAACTGGATGTAAGAATTTAGTTTTAGTGCTAGGTATGTCCTCCGCAACGCTAAACATTGTTCTAGAAACTTCAAATGGAAAGAGCGACATTAGTCATTTATATATGTGTGGATAGGAGTTCTGACAGTCTCCTGTTTTTCTGCCTTAGGATTGGACCGACGCCAAGCCTACTCGAGAGTTTTCTCAAAGACAGACAGCAAAAGACAATAACATCCGAATAAGGTAATTTGCATATTGAAAACAGTCGACCTCGAACTATAGTTCTCTATTAGTTCATTGAGGGTACATTGCTGATAAAATACATAGTCCCATAGATAAATAACAAAGTTCAAGACAAAGAAAAGCTTTTGTTACACGGCACCATTTTTGAAGCAAGACCACCATTTAACCTGAACCAAGTAAGTATTTTTCGATTGATTCAGGCTATTTAATCGATAGAATAATTCTAAAAAGCTGTTTTGACCATAGTATCCATAATTTTTGTATTTTCAGACTTTTTTGACTTGGAAATTTCTTTTCGAGTTTAGAAAGGTAAGGAGAGCTTGGTGAGTGACTGGACAGTTTGGAGATGTAGCTCATTTTTGTTGAGAGTAAAAAGGTTGTGTTACTTTTGTCTTTCAGAAAAACCTTCGGCCCTGAGGAGAATCCCCGCAGTGGGGGATTCAAATGCGTATTTATTTATTTATTTATTTTGAGCGATTTTTAGAGCGCGCAAATACCCAAGGGTGTCTCGGCGCTATAGTTGCAGAACTCTCATATGGGAAGGGGAGGTTAGGCTGAGAACAACCAAGTTTTGAGTTTTTTCCTGAAATTGAGTAGAGTCGGAGCAGATTTGATGTGGAGGGGCAGTGTATTCCACAATTTGGCTGTGGCGACGGAGAAGCGTTTGTCGCCCCAATTAGCTCTTCTTGTTCGAGGGACTCTTAGCAAGTGGGCTGAGGATGAGCGTAATGTTCTTGAGTGTTCGAGCGGGCAGAAGGCTTGTCTTAGAAATAGAGGGCCTTGGTTGTGGATAGCTTTATATGCTATGCATAAAGCCTTGAATTTGATCCGACTCCTCACTGGCAGCCAGTGTAGCTGTCGGATGTAAGGGGAGATAGATGAAAATTTCGGGATAGATAACAGGGTCCTGGCTGCTGCATTTTGCACTGTCTGTAATTTGTTGAGGACCTTTTGTTGTGCGTTTAGTAGCAAGGCATTACAGTAGTCTGTTTTGGAGAAGACTAAAGTGCTGACTAAGGTTTTGCCTGCAGATGGAGGTAGGTAAGGGGTTAGCTTTTTGATCCTTTTTAAAATGTGGAAGGAAGAGGAAACCACCGAATTAGCATGCTGTTGGAAGGACATCTTGTTATCGAAAATGACTCCTAGGTTGCGTACCTTGGTCACTGGTTCTGGAGGTTGTCCCATCTGAGGTGGCCACCATTGCGGGGACCATGTAGGTTGCAGCCTCCCGAATGTCATCACTTCTGTCTTATCAGAATTTAGTTTAAGACAATTGGATGACATCCAGGAGCTTATTGCCTTCATTCCGTTTTGGAAGTTGGCTGCCACAGAAGTGCCGTCATTGTATACGGACAACACCAGTTTGGTGTCGTCAGCGTAGGTAGTGAGGGAAATTCCATAGGATTTTATGACCCTCGCCAAGTCAGACACATATATGTTGAAAAGTGTCGGACTTAGCGAGGATCCCTGCGGTACTCCACAAGGCAGAGAGAAGGTCTGAGAGATGTAGTTACCTATTTTCACTGTTTGCGGGCGGTTGGACAAAAATGAGGCAAGAAGTTTTTTGGCTTTATCTTTTATTCCTATGGCCGCGACACGGTCGATCAAAGCAACATGATCGACCCTGTCGAAGGCTGCGGAGAGATCTAAAAGTATCAGTATCGCAGAACCTCCGTTATCCATTGTGGACCTTATCTCGTCCGCTGCTTTTAAGAGCGCAGTCTCTGTTCCGTGGACTTGTCTAAACCCAAACTGGGTGTCGTCCAGTAGGTTGTTGTCATGTATGTAGGTTGATAGCTGAGTGTTCATGATTTTTTCAAAAATCTTAGCAGGGAACGGGAGGCATGCGATGGGTTTGTAGCTGGCAGGAAGGAGAGGGTCTAAGGTAGGCTTTTTTAGAAGAGGTTTAATGATAGCCTCCTTCCAGACAGAAGGGTAGATGCCAGTTGCGAACATTGCATTGCAGATGGTGGATAGTGAAGGGGCAATGGATTCAGGGATGAGATTAAGAATGCCAGGAGGGCAAGGATCAAAGGGTGAACCTGATTTGGTTCGGGCAATCAGAGGTTGGATGAGTTCTTGCGTGGTGGCTTCAAAGGCTAGGAAAGCTGGGGCATTATCGGAGGTAGGTTTCAGAGTGGAAGTGGGAGAAGGGTCAGGGGAGAAAGTGGTGAAAATGGCTCTGACTTTGTCTTCGAAGAATTTGGCCAGAGCGTCCGCTAGAGCCTGTGATCCTTCTGGGCGAGGTGCGAGGGGATTGGATAGGTAACTGACCACCTGAAATAGTTTACCTGTCGAGTTTTTGGCCTGATTGATTCGGTTGGTGTAGTAGATGGTTTTCTCTGCTGTTATGAGTTTTTTGTAGTTGGATAAAGCGTTTTTGTATGTGATTTTGTCAGGGGGACTGAAGTGGCGGCGCCACTGCCTTTCTAGGTTCCTGCAGTATGTCTCTGCAGTCGGAGCGGTTCGGTGAACCAAGGAGCAGAGGGGAGTTTTCTACTCCGGTGTGAGATTTTGATGGGTGCTAACTTATTGCAAGCTACATTTAAGTTGTTCAGGTAGTTAGCAGATGCTACTATGGGATCCTGCTCATTTGGCATTAAGCTGTCCCGCATTATCTGTGTAAGATGGTCCAGATTAATGTTTTTCCAATCTCTAAAATTGGTAGGCGAAGAAGGCGTAGAAGGGGAAGTGCTGGAGTTAGTTGGGATGGAAAAGCATACGGCAACATGGTCCGTCCAAACTAGTGGGGTCACCCTAGTGATGGAGATCTTTGGGTTGTTGGTGAAGAGTCCGTCCAAGGTGTGTCCCGCCTTATGGGTGGGTTCTTTAACAATTTGTAAGAGACCAGCTGCCGCTAGGTCATTGATTAGTGTTGAAGTATCGGGGTCATCAGTGGCTTCTAGATGAAAATTGAAGTCACCCAGAATGGTGAAGTGTGGGGATCCTATTGAAGCCTCGATTAGGTTGTCTAAGAACGAGAGGAATTTGGATCTGGACCCAGGAGGGCGGTAGATTAACATGCCTTTGAATGATGATCTACCGGCGAGGCCTATAGTAAAGAGCAGTGCCTCGCACTCGGAGTAGTTTGACTCTGTTGTTGTTATTTTGAAATGATCTTTATAAATAATAGCTATTCCTCCACCTTTTCTTTTGGGTCTGTCTAGCTTGCATACGCAGTAGTTGCTGGGCGTAGCATCTCTGAAATCAGGACCGGAGGATTCGTCACCCCATGTCTCTGTAACAAATAATAGGTCTAATTTATGTGAGTCTATGAATTCGGCAATTTCAAATTTGTGTTTCGGCAGGGACCGTACATTTATGAGTGCTGCTAACACTTGACGGGGAGAGGTTATGTGAGGAGCAGACATATCCTCGGTGCATGTGGGACATTTGAGTGGTCCTATGCAGGGGTTTGTATAGTTGAAGTGAGGTAAAGTGTGGGCTGCCTCTGCTATAGGTCTGATGCTTAGGAGTTGGGCAGAGGTGTAGGTTTGTGCCAACGAGTTTTGAGTGGGCCAGGGGAGCGGTGGAACAGGGGGGGGTGGCCCTCGGCGCGGACGAGCGCAGACGAACCTGCCTTATGCGGGCCTTCGGCGCGCAATCGTCGCGCCCGCTGCGCTCGTCCGCTGCGCTTCCGGATCCGGAGCATATTAAATATTGGTGAGGAGGAGTGTAGCGGGGGGCGTGGTCAGCGAGGTTGGGCGTGGCCGCTTGCCGGAGGGCGGCGTTGCTATGGCAACCCTCGTCCGCGTCAGCGTTTAGTCGGCTGAGCGGGAGAGTGCTCTGAGCAATTGGCAGGTGAAGTCAACAAGTTTTAAAAACACAGAGTATTAACAATTTAAGTGCAGCATAAAATCTCCCGGCTTCCGCCTCAGGAGAGAGTTCTGCGCATAGGCCTTCATTTCTTAGGCCAATCTGTTTGTCCATTTGGTTGCAAAAAAAATTGAATTGATTTATGTAGCTAAATGGCCTTGTTGTTCTAAATCTCTTTGCTTTTATATAACAAAACTATAGTGCTGCACCATAAATAGGGTTTAACAAAATATTCCGGGGGCGTGCATTTCTGTGTATGTATGATGTGAGTATTGATGGATGGGTGAATTAGGTTAATAGGTGTATGATTCTATCACGGTGTATAATGTTGTACAGAGCTCTCAGTTTGTCTAATTCTATGTCTATATTTCTCCAGGGGACGTCTGCACTTCCTCTCACCAGCTTCATCTAGATACCCGGCTGTGCGCCTCACTTTCTATCAGCGTCTATCAGTTTATTTGTCTTCTCTTTCTTGTCCATGTCATCTCTACTTCCTTTCCCCTCTCTCTCTTCTTTTATACAACCCTTGCTTGACCGCCCTGATGCGCCAACACTTTCTTCCTCCCTCCCCCTCAGCCCCTCTGCTCTGCCCTTTCGCCCTTTCACCCTGCCTTCTCCCTCCAGCCCTCCACAGGTGCAAGCTCTCTCTCAGAGCCGTTCCAAAGACGTGCTAACGGCATTAGCAGCCCCTCCAGCTGGTCACTGTGCTGCAGTTCTGGGAGCACTCCACGGAGCTCAAGAGACCTCTGCGCAGCCAGTAATTGAGAAGTAGATTCAGCACTTACTTTACAAATCAGAGCATTTGCTCTTACTTTTTACGGATACAGCTGGCCCTTGATGTGCTCGTAGTGATGTGAGCATCGCTTCCACATTAAATCGATTATCTGAAACTCTACATTTGCCTACATTAAACACGAATCGTTAAACTGCTTCCCAGCCCTAACGGTCTGTGAACCCTGTGCATTGGGTGAAATTAGGCCAACTGTTCTCTGTTACCTCTGTCGAGTTTTCCTCTCTTTATCTAAGTGCGTCACTTCCACCATCAATGCATTTTCACACTTTCTCCCTCTCGCTCCGAGCTCTCAGTCTGTCTACTTCTATGTCTATATTTCTCCAGGGGACGTCTGCACTTCCTCTCACCGGCTTCATCTAGATACCCGGCTGTGCACCTCACTTTCTATCAGCGCCTATCACTTTATTTGTCTTCTCTTTCTTGTCCATGTCCTCTCTACTTCCTTTCCCCTCTCTCTCTTCTTTTATACAACCCTTGCTTGACCGCCCTGAGGCGCCAAAACTTTCTTCCTCCCTCCCCCTCAACCCCTCTGCTCTGCCCTTTCGCCCTTTCACCCTCCCATCTCCCTCCAGCCCTCCACAGGTGCAAGCTCTCTCTCAGAGCCGTTCCAAAGATGTGCTAACGGCATTAGCAGCCCCTCCAGCTGGTCACTGTGCTGCAGTTCTGGGAGCACTCCACGGGGCTCAAGAGACTTCTGCGCAGCCAGTAATTGAGAAGTAGATTATATTTTTAGACTAAAAACTATCAGGATCATCAATCACTTGCCAGGGAAGAGGGGAAATTCTGCTTCTTGTTTTTTGTGCTTCTGACGCCCGTTCAAATTAAACTTTCCTTGTAAATGCTTTCATTTCCACGCCATCTGCGTATCTCAACTGTCCCAATGTCACGTTGTCTGCATTTCTTTTCCTCTCGCTTGCCTCCTCCCCCATTTCATCCATTTCTAGTCTCGGCTTCTCTCTTGTGCCCTCCATATATCTACCCTCTCCCTTCCTCCTCTTCCCTATCGTCTTCCTCTCCGCTCCTTCCCCCACCTGTCTAAACTCTTTCTTCCATAGCTGCATAGATTCCAGTTTGCTTATGTGTGACTTTTCAGTGTTTGAAATGTACTTGAATGTGAAATGTCATTTCCGAATGGGCGCCACTGTGAGTTACAGTTTATCGCAAGTCCGGCTTTGCCTTTGTTGCCAATTTCAGAATAACCTGGGCGACCTAGAAACAGTGGAGTAATTAGGAATGCAGCTGGGTACATTGGGAGGGAGGGGTGAGGGGGGGGTGAAGCAGACCAGGAAAAGCAATATGTGGAAAAGGCCGCTTTTATTGGAACAGGTGCGCATCACATATTAAATAAACCTAGGCAAAAGCCTTCCAAAACTAAACCTCACTAAATACGTAACATCCCTAACCCCGCGCCCCCTTAAAATATCATGACCCCGCCCCCACCCATACAATACATTTCAAACATTACAAAAACATTACATCCCCATATCAACCTTTATAACCTATAAATACAAGCCCTCCGTTAACCAACTCCCATGCCTGCCCCTTCACATCTGTCAATTCCCCAAAACGTGTAACCAAACTAAAAACAATCAACCTATCCTTTCCCTGTCGATAACACAACGTACCCATTAATCAACAAACCGCTGCCAAAAAACTGCCCAAAAACAAATAGACCCCCGCACGGCACCTGCTCCAAGCGACAGAATACAGCAAAAAACTCCTGCTCCCCTGTTCCAACGAAACAAACCGAACCAGTAACCCACTGAGAAAAAATTATAAAATAAAAGACAAAAACACTAACTGGCTGAAGGGAAGAAAAACATGAAATATAGAAAAAATGGGAGGGTGGGAGGGAAAAAATTCCTGCCTGAGCTCCCAGGCACCAGGTCACCAAACCTAAAATGGTGGCTGGGAGCAAGGAGCCCAAAGCATTTATGCTTGGGCTCCTTTTGGGCTACATACTAGGAGAAGCCCAAAAACTGAAATGGCCGCTGCCCTGCTTCATAAACCCCCCCTCACAGCCCCTCCCAAATCGCCCGGGGGGGGACCTCCCTTCGGTCGGCTGCCCCCCCCAAGTTCCCCTTGGGAGGGAGGGGTGAGGGGGGTGAAGCAGACCAGGACAAGGAATATGTGGAAAAGGCCGCTTTTATTGGAACAGGTGCGCATCACATATTAAATAAACCTAGGCAAAAGCCTTCCGAAACTAAATCTCACTAAATACGTAACATCCCTAACCCCGCCCCCTAAAATTTCATGACCCCGCCCCCACCCATACTATACAACATTTCAAACATTACAAAAACATTACATCCCCATATCAACCATTATAACCTATAAATACAAGCCCTCCGTTAACCAACTCCCATGCCTGCCCCTTCACATCTGTCAATCCCCAAAACGTGTAACCAAACTAAAAACAACCAACCTATCCTTTCCCTGTCGATATCACAACTTACCCATTAATCAACAAACCTCTGCCAAAAAACTGCCCAAAAACAAATAGACCCCACCACCCAGAAAGGTGGGGGAGGGAAACTACCCCCTCTTTCTGCCCCCCCCCCAGTAGGAGCAATTCTAAAACCCTTCACTTCTGAACCTACAAGCATCTAGACAAAACTTCTCTGAACTCCAGCAAATAAAGGTCCATACCCAACCTGGATACATGAACTCCATCATCACAAAAAAACAACTGACTCAAAGCAGATATCCCTGTGTGACACATCTCCCGAACCTCAACTGACGGCAAAACCTAAAACTCTCTGAATTCACCTACTTCCTAGCCCTGTCAATTGCTCTAGGGTTCACTGCCCCTCTCCAGATCTTTCAGGGCACTAATTCTGACCATAACACATGGCAACCAGACCAACACTTTTCAATTAAAGATAAATCCTTCTTAGTAGCCAGCAACAAAACCACTCCTTTTACCCCACAAACATCATTCTCTCCCAGGTGTATCAAGAAAATATCCAGACATAGTCCTCTCAACATCGCCTTATTCAAACACGGAATGAGTTCTCTCCAAAGAATACCACCTTTCCCCTTCCACACAATATCGATTATTTGATCAGTAAAACCCAACATTTCAAAAATAACTTTGGGCTGCCTGCACCTGGGCCCCTTTGATGAACGAATGCCCCATTATCCAAACCGTCACTTCTTTAGACTTGGGCCCAGCTACAGAACCTGTAAAAAGAAAAATACAATGAATCTCTAATCAAGGAGGATGACGCATGCGCCTCCCCCGCGTTGCTCTTCACATAACGCTGGAAACAATTTGACAACCAGCGCCCTAACCGCATGATTTCCCCTTGAGACTTTCCCCTATTATGTGCTTCAGACGCTGCACCAAACCTAAGAGTGCGTTCCATATTGCTCCCCATCCAACCTAATCTTCTGCGAGCTTTACGCAACACCATGCACAGTTGATATGCTGTAACTAGCGCCCCATTAAATGTGCTGAAAACAGTATTGCCGTCTGACCCCCCTGACAATGTCTTCCAGCGGCGGGCCAACGCCATGGACAAGTAACCTGAGGAGCCCTCGCTTCCAACCAGACCCCTTTCCCCAACTTACCCTGATCGGTTTTAGAACTAGAAAACCCCTTCTTCAAGGAAAAACACGTCTTACCAAGAGATTCCCTTTTTAGATTTGAAAACCTGATAACTCCGAGACTCGAAAGCCCCAAAACACACGAATGCCTGCAAACCAAAGGTAAAACTTCCAACAACGCGCCAATTACTGCCACGAGAGGGGAGAACGGGACAACTGAACACCTCCCCGCTCACTAGCCCAACCTTCAAGCATTCTCTTCCCGAGCCAAAGGAGAATAACCCTAATCGTCCTGCGATGAAAAGCCTCTCTCTAAAAATCCATAATGAACCGTACAACATCCTCGGAACGCCGCCAAGCTCTTTCACGCCTACCTGCCCCATACGTCAAAAATTCCTTCCATGCCAGGGCATATGCTGTTCGCGTGGACGCAGACAAAGAACCTACCACCAGGTGTAATACCCTACGTTGCCTACATACTACAGATGTTACGGCATTGGGATCGGTATCCTGTCCGCCTCCTTGTCCAGCCCATGGAATCCCCCCACTGCGAACGAGACACCGCATCAGCTATGTCAATGTCCACACCCAGCATGTGCAAAGCTTGAAATGTAAAATCATGTTTCAGGCAGCCTAGAATAAAAACACTCATTAATTTCAAATTCTGTTAATCTCTAGTTGATTGCCTGTGGAAGATCTCAACCACTGCCATGTTGTCCACCCAAAAAAGGACCTTCTTGTGTGCCAGTTCCTCCCCCCAAAGGGTCAATGCCACCAACAATGGAAAAGGCTCAAGAAATGTTACGCACCTCCCTCCATCCCTCCAGTCCTGTGGCCACTTTTCTGCACACCACCTGCCGCACCAGTGTAAGACAAAACTGTCACAGCCCGCTGTATCTGACAACATTTGTACATCCCACTGAACATCTTCCTCCCTGACCCATGGCACACCATTAAATGAAATAAGAAAACAAAAGGACCACCTACGCAAACCCTCAGTCACTCCCCTGACAACCGGACACGGTGATGAGGCAAATGCCGACCAGCCAAAGCTCTTCCCAATCTCTTACAGAAAATCCTCCCTGCCTTGACCGCCCTGCAAGCGAAGTTAAGATGTCCCAGCAACACTTGAATCTCCTTCACCTCCACCTTCTATTTTGACAGCATCCTGACCAGTAATTCCATCATTTTCAGCTTTTTGTCAACCGGCAAGCGAGCCCGCATTGCCACTGAATCGATTGCAATACCCAAAAAGGATAATACTGTAGCTGGTCCCTTTGTTGTTTCAGGAGCCAAGGGCACTCCCAAGTCCTTCATGAGCTCATGGAACGTGTCCAGTGCTGACTGGCACTCCGCGGAGCCCGGGGAACTAACAAAGAAAAATCAACCAAATTGTGTTACCCATAAATGACCTGTGTAGTGCGTGAAATACCATTGCCCAAAAGGTGCTGAAACATTCAAATAGAGCACATGACATGGAGCAACCCATCGATAATGCTTTGTCCACGTACCATTTATCCTTGAAATGGATACTCAGAAGATCCCAATCATCTGGATGGACTGGAAGCAACCGAAAAGCAGACTTGATATCAAATTTTTGCCATCTCTGCAGTTGCGCCCGCGGTCACCACTAGTGACATGGCCACGTCAACTGAGGAATATGCAACTGAGGCACTCTCCTCATCAATGAAATCATTCACCGAAGACCCCTCAGGCCATGACAAATGCTGAATTAGGCCGTATTGCCCTTGTTCTTTTTTGGGCACAACTCCAATAGGTGATATTATCAATTTCAGGATCGGCCAATGAATAAAAAGGGCCTGTCATCCTTCCTTCATGCACTTCTTTGCTCAGTTTTTCTCGCACCCCCACTATTTTCTGACGCTGGCTTCAAGTTATCCGCCCACCTTCTCTGCCTTGATCCCAGATATCCCAAATGAAAACCATATTGAAAACCTTCTAAAAGCTTCTATTTCACTCCTACCTCCTCATAACCCTGGAGTGCCTGTTCTAGCTTTGACAGCCTAACTGGCGTAGGAGCCCTTTGTCCCAGATCCCTGTGCCCCTCTACCTCCCCAACTCCCTTGAAACTGCTGTGTGGTGCCAGATGTACCTGCCCCTGACTGATTAACTTGCTGACTACCTGGTGGTTTTGGCTCCCAACATTTAACAAGGGGATGGAACTTACCACAGTTGGAGCATTTGTGTCTGTACTTGCAATACTCCCTAGTGCAAGCCCTTTGTTGAAGTCCCAGCCTGCTCCAGTTCCAGCCTGTGTAGCCGATCCGCTTCCCACCCCAGGTGGGCTTCCCCTAAAAGGGGCGATAAATTAACGGCAAACCATTAACTGTAAAAATAGTTTTGCCGCCTGCAGCCGCCCCCATGGTATGCTGCCATAAAGCTATATGTAACTCCCCCCACTTTGCTTCTGGAACCCATGCAATCTGAGCCCGAAACTCCTCAACGTATGGGGCCCATGCATAACCTCCCCCCGTACGCTGGGCTTTCGAACCACATCCATATATTTAAAGATAGACATGCTGCGGTCCAGGAATGTCTCACAATATATACTTGCACATATTAGAAACACTGCTGTCCAGTTCTCAATAATCAATGTCACTTTAGGACGCTTAGCCAATTCATATTTTTCCTCCTTAGAACCTTCTTTTAACCAGACCTCCCTGTAAAGGAGTTTCAATATCTCAACATACTCACCCTTCCAAAAGCGCTCTTTTGTTGCCAACCTTAAATAAGCACCCAACGGCTTAGTTACCTCCATGTAAGGCAGCTTTTTAATTTTCACTTCTTTACTATCAAGTGGCTCTTTAACCCTCTTTGCTTTATCCGTATTAGTCCCGCTCTCCACCCTATTGTCCAAGGCCACATTTCCATCCTCAGTGCCCACTCCCGTGACCTTGACATATCCACCCTTGAGCAGTCAACCCTCCAACTCCCCCCCGACCCCCCCCCAGTCCCCACAGACACCATTTTTGGTTTGACCTGTGTATGAGCTTTCTCACCTGGCTCTAAAGAGGCTGGTCTAGACGACTCCGACCGCCGTGCCGATAATTCCACTCTTTCTCTTGTCCAAGGAGCCCTCACCAAGGGGCCGCGCTCTTGTCTGTTCCTTGGCTGCTGTGCCACTCCTGAAACCTGTAAAACACTATGAGAAGCGTGAGAGGGCCCTCCCCCTCCATATCCTGCAAGTCCCCTTCCTTGGGGCTGTCTTCATCATAATCAAGCAAACTCGGCTCCACCACCTGAAGCCCCTCATTATCAAAAGCAATCTCACGGGTCCTACCAAAAACACGCATCAACAATACTGTCCTTCATGTACACTTGGCGTTCCTTTTGGCGGGGGAGCCGACTGTACCCGCCGGTACTCACCCAAGCGTTGACTCTGAAGCTCCATAGCCGACGGTAAGGTAGACCACCTACACCTGCTATTCGTTGGGGCCAGCGAGGTTGCGCCGGACCTTCGTGCGCTGACCGCGACGGGGTCCCTCGGCGGTATGGAAAGTGCCGCGCAAGGCTCTGTCCTCCCTTCACCTCGGTGCAGCTGGGCCGAACTGCGCCCTACCGAGTCTGCTGCGCCGCGCTGATCTGAATCCTGAAAGTAAAAGTTTGGACTGATGTGCTGGGACCCCTAATAGAAAAAACTGACTCTGGCCCCTGCCAACTAGACACCACTGAGCCCCGCTGACCGCCTTCTTACACGCCCTGACTGTACTGTCCTGCCTGTACTCGACACAGGGAGATGTGACCCCCCTCCTCAAAATCACTCCAATCCAACCTAGACCCCAATGCTGCTGAAACTTGACTGCAACTCCTGTCCACTCTAGCAACAACACTCTCACCTTGCTGCCTCCCGACTGGCCCACTGAAATCCAACCGGCCCCCAGATACCCCATCGGGTCATACTGTTCCACTACACCACGGCCCTTTACACCAACTGACAAAGAAGGAAAATTATCCAGGCCCTCCCAAGCTTGCCCACCACTTGCTGGCTCCAAGTCCCCTTGCACCCCCATCACTGAACTAGAAATAACACTCCCAATACTCTCAACAGGAGACATTACGCGTGTCCTCACAGGTGAAACCAAGAAAGCACCATCATCACAAGAAAAACTCCCTTTAACCTGCCCTGCACCGAAGCAGAAAACCCCCCTTTTGACAAACCCTCCAGTTGAAGTACCTCCAAATGTCTCCCTCCTTTCTATCTGCCTCACACCCGAAAAGGAAAAACCTTCTTTACTGGAGCCCTCTTCTCCCACCTGCGCCTACTCACCATCACCTTTTAAACTCCCAACAACTTTCTAACACCTTAACGCTAAATTTAATTAAACTAGCGCTAATGACAATTACCTCATAATACCACAAAAAATTCCTGCCTGAGCTCCCAGCCACCAGGTCACCAAACCTAAAATGGCGGCTGGGAGCAAGGAGCCCAAAGCATTTATGCTTGGGCTCCTTTTGGGCTACATACTAGGAGAAGCCCAAAAACTGAAATGGCCGCTGCCCTGCCTCATAACCCCCCCCTCACGAGCCCCTCCCAAATCGCCGGGGGGGAACCTCCCTTCGGTCGACTGCCCCCCCCCCAAGCCCCCTTTTTGTTTCCGGTGTAAACGACATAACATGTTGGGTGTTGCATGCTTCCCAGGATCACTTATGAAAATATAAGAAGATCGACAAAGAACGGTCTGACTACAGTGCCATTTTACTAGGGCACAGCTGTCTGTATGAAGCACTGGTGACAGCAGTTGCTGACTTCTGCCATACAGTTTGCTGCCTTGCTTGCGCTCCTCTTTCCCTCTTTTATCCGTTTCTTCTTTTCTCTATCTGCCCCGTGGCCCTTTCTTTCTTTGCCTTGCAGCGTCTTTTTTTGTGTGCTTCTGACGCTCGTTCAAATTAAACCCTCCTTGCAAATGTTTTCATTTCCACGCCATCTGCGTATCTCAACTCTCCCATTGTCACGTTGTCTGCATTTCTTTTCCTCTCGCTTGCCTCCTCCCTCATTTAACCCATTTCCAGTCTCGGCTTCTCTCTTGTGCCCTCCATCTATCTCCCCCCTCCCTTCCTCCTCTTCTCTCTCGTCTTCCTTCCCCCACCTGTCTAAACTCTTTCTTCCATAGCTGCCTAGATTCCAGTTTGCTTATGTGCGACTTATGTGCAGCTGCACGCTTTATTTCCGCTTTAAAAGCAGTTTTTTATGTGCACAAAAAGACACTTTTCAAGATGATGCTGCAGATGCATTTCACATGTATTTCAAATAGGAGCGCAAAAAAGACAGAACAGTAAAATACACCATTTATAACTACTGGCAGCCACGTTCTAAGATATTACTACATCAGTTTTGCCTAATAATGTACAACTATTCAGACGTACGGTTTACAAAATGTAGCTTTTAATCTACTTTATGTCACAAATTTTACTTTATTAGCGTTGGACTGCCATTGCATGTTGCATTTTTTTATTCTCTCTACACCCCTCTCATTCTACACCCATCCCTCTCTACACCTATCTCTCTCTACACCCATCTCTCTTTACACCCATCTCTCTCTACACCCATCTCTCTCTACACCCATCTCTCACGCTCCACCCCTCTCGCTACACCCCTCTCGCTACACCCCCTTCTCTCTAAGACCCCCTCTCTCTAAGCCCCCCTCTCTCTACGCCCCCCTCTCTCTACCCCCCTCTCTCTACACCCCTCTCTACACCCCTCTCTACATTCCTCTCTACACCCCTCTCTACACCCCTCTCTACACCCCTCTCTACATTCCTCTCTACACCCCTCTCTACACCTCTCTCTACACCTCTCTCTACGCTCCCCTCTCTACACCCCTCTCTCTACACCCCCTCTCTCTACACCCCCATCTCTCTACCCCCTCTCTCTACACCCATCTCTCTCTACACCCATCTCTCTTGCTACATCCCTCTCGCTACCGCACTCTCGCTATCCCACTCTCTCTACACCTCTCTCTCTACACCCCCTCTCTCTGCACCCCTCTCTCTACAACCCTCTCTACACCCCTCTCTACACCCCTCTCTACACCCCTCTCTCTCTACACCCCCTCTCTCTACACCCCCCTCTCTCTACACCCCCCTCTCTCTACACCCCCTCTCCACACCCCCTCTCTACACCCCCCTCTCTACACCCCTCTCTCTACAACCCTCTTGCTAAACCCCTCTTGCTACACCCCTCTCTCTGCACCCCTCTCTCTACACCCCTCTCTCTCTACACCCCTCTCTCTCTATCACCCTCTATCTATCTATCTTTTGCCCTCTAGCTATCCATCTATCGCCCTCACTCCATCACCCTCACTATATCTATCTGTCTATCTATCGCCCTCACTCTGTCTATCTATCGCACTCACTCTATTGCCATCACTTTATCAATCGATCGCACTCACTCTATCTATTGCCCTTACTCTACCTATCGCCCTCACTCTATCTATCTATCGCACCACCACAGCATCACTCAGGGGCACCACAACATCACTATGTGCAACCACAGCTTCACTGAACGACACAGCATCACTCGTTGCCATCCCAAACATCACTAAGCGCCACCACAGCATCAATCTGTGCAACCATTCAACAACTGGTTCAAATATGTTCTCTCAATGTTTCAAACTTTATTACAAATGTCACAAAAAGATGTTAATATTACACTTCTGTTCTTAGATTTTCCTCCCAGTAAAATACACTGAACATAATCTTCACAAAAGTTAATAACAAAAGTTCAAGCTATTGCCATTATACATTACAATAACTTTTATTTAAGTATTAATTATTTTAAAAAATTAAAAACCATTGTTATTTGTAATATCAATACTTCTAAGTCACGTAAATACAAAACATGTTGCATTACAAATGCTATAGATGTCACATTTTCAAAATTTAAATGTATTGGCATTGTAAATGACAAAGCTATTAATTTTGCTATTTTTAAAACCAACACATAAATAAAAAAATTGTCATTCACAAGACCAATAGCTCAAACTTTCCTAATGCGAGACCTATTGCATTGCAAATGCTTGTTGAAGGGAGAGGCCAGTCAAGACCACTAGTAAAAACCCGCTACAACGAACAACCATGGGAGATGTCTACGAGGAGACACAATTACAAAAAGTAAAGGAGTCTCCAATATATAATCTGTTAGATAAGGTACTGACGAAGATGGAGATTAGCGTACTCTAGAAGGGTTTAACTTTTGTTCCTACAAAACCCACAACTTTTGTTCAGATGAAGGCAGAATTCATCGAATTCTGCAGGAAAATTCGAAAAACCACTTTCTTTTCAGAACAGATTCCACAAAGCAATTTTGAAACAACAGGATTGAGGAAGAAATCCAATTTCTGCCCTCCATCAAGTAAAATCCCAAAAGAGGTTATTACATTTGAAAGAACAGTCTTCTTAGCTATTGCTGATCAAGAGAAAAGAAAACATGGGTTTACAAAATCGAACTTGACAAAAGCTCAAGAAGAAGCTATACAAACCTTCAAAAATGACAAAATTATAACAATAAAACAGGCCGATAAGGGCGGATCAATTGTTATATGGGGGATTCCTCAATATACAGCTGAAGTCAACAAACAACTATCCAATGGGGACTGTTATAGAATGATTACCAAAGACCCTACATACGAGTTACAAAAAGCACATTTTGATGTGTTAAAGAAAGGTTTTGATCAAGGCTTCTTAGGAAAGAGGGAGTTTGAATATCTACAGAATAGACACCCGAGGATACCTTTGTTCTATGTACTACCTAAAGTACATAAGGACGAGAAACAACCCCCGGGCAGACCCATAGTCTCAGGGTGTGAATCCCTATTTGAACCTGTATCAAAATTTGTGGACTTCTTTTTAAAACCATTTATGTCTGACGTGAAATCATTTTTACTGGACACAACGGATTTTATAAACAAACTAGACCAAATGTCCTTTGATTAAAACAAAGACCTTTTAGTCAGTATGGATGTGGTTTCGTTATACACTCAGATCCCGCAAGACGAAGGTCTTGCCGTGTTACAGATGTATTTAGATAGCAGACAGAGATCAGTTAAAATTCACACCGATTTTATTTTGGAATTAGCAAGTGAAGCCTTGAAAAAAAAAACTATTTTAAATTTGAAGATGACTTCTATTTCCAAATAAAGGGAGTTGCCATGGGCTGTCCATTTGCCCCAGAATTGGCGGTTCTTTTTATGAGTACGTTTGAAGAGAAATGTGTCTATGAGAATAATCCCTATAAACAGTGGATCGGCGGATGGGTCCGCTTTATCGATGATGTCTTCCTAACTTGGACTGGCGAGGAAGAACAACTCCTCGCATTGCACCAGTGGTTAAACAACAGAACAGAAGACATAAAATTCAGTCTTAATTACTCAAGACACAAAATTCACTTTTTGGATGTTGAAATTTACTCTTCAGAAGGAAAGTTGGTAACCACATTTTTCAAGAAAAAGTCGGATAGAAACAAAGCATTGCACTTTACGAGCAATCATCGGCGAAGTTTAAAGGAAAATCTGGCCCTAGGATAGTTTCTAAGAATTAGAAGAAACTGTTTGTTCAAGGATGAATATAGGTTTCATGCAAACAACTTAAAAGACAGACTTTTATCACGTGGGTACCCTTCAAAACTTCTGAAAGGAGCTATGAAGTGAGCTTGGTGGACACCACAAGACACTTTACTTTCAAAAAAAGAAAAAAGCTCAGTGGATCGAATAGTATGTGTCTCCACATTTTGTCCAACGTCCAACTGGCTGAAGAAACAGATGAATCAAAATTGGCACCTTATTAAGAACCTAGATTCCAAACTTACTGAATTCCCTCGCTTCGCCTTTAGAAAGGATAAAAGTATCGCAAACCAAATTGTAAGAGCGGCGTTACCAAAACAAAAAACTCCAACTTTGTGGGATTACGTCGGCCTACCACCAATTTCAGGCCACCACAAATGCGGTACATGAATCTGCTGCCCACTAACTATTGAAGGCAAAGTATTCGAACACAATGGAATTTACTGGAAGCACGAAAATTTCACAAACTGCAAGTCTAAATATGTGGTGTATGGCATAGTTTGTCCTTGCAAAAAACTATATATTGGGAAAACAAATCAAGAAGTCAGACATCGGATTACACAACACAAGTCTAGGATCAAGAAGAACATACAGACAGCACCATTAGTTCATCTTTGGCAGACTCATGCTCATACTGAAAAGGATCTGAAATGGAATGTCATTTTGAAAGTGGATCAAGATATAAGAGGAGGTGACCTGGAGTCCAAATTGACAAAAAGAGAAGTGACATTAATTATTAAATACAATACAGCGGTCGATGGACTGAATGAGCTATCTGAAATCTGTCATTTGTAAGATCTATTCCAAGATTTGGAGACATTTAGCTTCCATGCATTGAGAATCAGATGTATCAATCAAGTTATTGGGATGTAGTCATCTGAAATTTAGACTTCGTTAATAGAAGTGCCAACTATAAGTTAGTTCTAACTACTTATACATTTTTATCCAAGCCGAATTATCTGGTTAAAACACCACACAAAGATAACTAACTTTTTTTTATTGATGGCGGCGAGTTTTGCGGCAACACAAATTCCATTCTGTAAACACATAACAATAAGCATCTTTAAATCGAGCGGCTCAAACTATCTTTCCCAACATCCCTCTGCTTTGAGGTTACATGTAAAGAAATGGTGCCGTGTGAACCGCGGCACACATTTGCAGACGGACTACAAGTAGCTCGAACTACTTTTTCCCAGCATCCTTGGGTTAGATGAGACGTCTAATAACTACGCTGTACTATTGCGGTCTAGCAAAGCAAACAGAGACGTTTCACTTGTGTTGCAAAGTTGGAGAGGCCTGCGGTCGAAATAAGGTAAAGATCTTTGCCCTTCGAGCTTTAAAATTTCAAATTTCAGTCCCCATGCGACCCGCTAAGGGCCGATATCCCGTTTTAATCATAATGCCGACAAACTGAGATTTCGAACTGGATGTAAGAATTTAGTTTTAGTGCTAGGTATGTCCTCCGCAATGCTAAACATTGTTCTAGAAACTTCAGATGGAAAGAGCGACATTAGTCATATATATATGTGTGGATAGGAGTTCTGACAGTCTCCTGTTTTTCTGCCTTAGGATTGGACCGACGTCAAAGAGTTTTCTCAAAGACAGACAGCAAAAGACCATAACATCCGAATAAGGTAATTTGCATAATGAAAACAGTCGACCTCGAACTATAGTTCTCTATTAGTTCATTGAGGATACATTGCTGATAAAATATATAGTCCTGAGATAAACAACAAAGTTCAAGACAAAGAAAAGCTTTCGTTACACAGCATCATTTTTGAAGCAAGACCACCATTTAACCTGAACCAAGTAAGTATTTTTTGATTGATTCAGGCTATTTAATCGGTAGAATAATTCTAAAAAGCTGTTTTGACCATAGTATCCATAATTTTTGTATTTTCAGACTTTTTTGCCTTGGAAATTTCTTTTCGAGTTTAGAAAGGTAAGGAGAGCTTGGTGAGTGACTGGACAGTTTGGAGATGTAGCTCATTTTTGTTGAGAGTAAGAAGGTTGTGTTACTTTTGTCTTTCAGAAAAACTTTCGGTCCGGAGGAGAATCCTCACAGTGGGGGATTCAGAATGCGTAGGCCTTCATTTCTTAGGCCAATCTGTTTGTCCATTTGGTTGCAAAAAAATTTGAATTGGTTTATGTAGCTAAATGGCCTTGTTGTTCTAAATCTCTTTGCTTTTTATATAACAAAGCTATAGTGCTGCACCATAAATAGGGTTCAACAAAATATTACGGCGGCGTGCATTTCTGTGTATGTATGATGTGAGTATGGATGGATGAGTGAATTAGGTTAATAGGTGTATGATTCTATAACGGTGTATAATGTTGTACAGATAGTGGTTTTTAGAGTACGAGTGTGAATTCCAATTTTAAAAGGGGCTCCATAATAAAAATAGGAAAGTATTGAGTTAATTACATATATCTGCTCAAGATTTCAAAAACATTGTATAAATGGTTTAAAAAGAAAAAGAAAAATTCTTTTGACAAATTAAAATAAAATATTTTTAGATTTATTTCAAACTGAAATATTGGTTTCTGAAAGGACAATTGTTTCATTCATTGTTTCTGAGAATGACTAAATAACATTGCAGTACTGGCATTTTGTTCTGTTTACTATATCACGGCGTGGCCTTGCTGCGCTTAAGCCAAACCCTTGTTGTTTTCCCCAGAAACCCTTGTTGTTTTCCTTCATCAGGCCTCCACCAGGCCGACGTAGCGATGCAGTGCCAGGAGGTCAATAAGTAGAATAGCAGGGCCCAGGAGGTCGGACTCACGTCAGACAAGGCGGGGGAGGCAACAGGCCAACCACCTGCATCACCTCTCCATGCACAAGGTGCACGGGCAGGCCAGGCGCACGGGGGGCATCACTCACAACTGTCCCAGGACCTCCTTCTCACCCGGACCCACCGCTATGCAAGCTCACCACGTGCCTCCTCCAGACCGTCACTTAGCTTCTAGGGCCTCTCTCCACCACCAGACTCAGCCCCCGCCACACGATGTGGCGGCCCGCACCGCGGCAGCACTGCGGCAGCACCGCAGGGGGGCCAGTATGCAGCTGTAGGGCCCTCCGTCACATAGGGCCCCAGGATCAGCTCTCCACTGCAGGTGTGTCAAGCACGGGCAGGGAGCCAACCCCTGCCGCAGCCGAATCAGATCCCCACAGGCAAAAGGAAGGAGGACGCAGACAGAACCGAGGCCCTCCCACAGACCACAGCTCAACATCCGGGGCTCAACCGCTGTCACCCCTCAGCCCTCGGCCCGTCCTCCCGCCGTCCGAGGTGACAGCCGATAGTGAGGTAGCGCTGCCGGGGAGCCAGGCACACCACCACAAACGCCGCAGCGAAAGCCGGGAGGCTGCCTCGCGCTTGCGGCACTAATTACAGCCGCAGCGGGGGCAGCGCGGAGTCCTCGCCGGAGCCCGGGACAACGAGAAGGCAGGCAGAGTCCCGAACCGCCACCGCACCGCAGAGATCGGGTGGTCCCCAGCCTAGAAGTCGCTGCCGCAGTCCAGGAAACTCATCCCCAGCAGCAGTCAGCGAGTGGCAAGTGGGGTGCAGCCGCTATTTTGGGAGTGAGCGCCGACCAGATCACCACCGCAGGAAACGGCGGTGCCCAGAGTCCCACCGTTCAGAGCACCAACCGGTAAGTGTTAGGCTTGGGGGCGCCGAGTTGCAGGGCTGGATGGCAACCCAGATGGGCAGAATGCGGTCGGATAGCGGAGATGTGCGACCCCCATCTTCGCCCTCTAGCCAAGCCCCCCAAACACCAATTTTATCTCCCTATTCGAGCATATCTCCTCTCTCCAGAAAGTCATCGCAGATAACGGTCAATCAGAGCTTTTGTATAGGGGGAGATTTTAATGTAAGACTTTACAAAGCACCTTCTTATGATTCCCATACAAGGAACCTTCATCTTAATTTTATGGAGGGCACTGTTGCTGCCAATAACCTTGAAACAAGGGGAAGTGAGCTGGCCCCTTTTTTTGCCGCCCATGACTTAGTTAATGTCATGGACATTACATATAGTGAGGCTAAAATACTCCCTACCTTTAAAGGGTGAGGCCAGAAATTTACAATAGATTACATATTCATATACTCCGACCTTGTAGACTCTCTGTTATATGGTAATGTGATCCCCTTTAGTTATAGCGATCACAATCCCATCAAAACGCTTTTTTGTACTAGCCCCTGAGCCAAAGTTTAACAAGGAGATTTGGACTGGTCACCTTAATCCCTCTCTGGATGGACGAAGATTGAAATGGAGATGAAAACAAGTTACTTACCTGTAACTACAGTTATCCAGTGTTGGTATCTTTCATAGATTCACATGCCTGAATCATTCCCCGTCGCTGAGGCGGGAGTCCCACGGTAAATACAAAAGTAGTGGCAAGAGTAAATAACAGTAGTAGGCTAAAAGAAAAAGCCTAAAGTTTAAGTCTTAGTAGCCTATCTACATCATTATAGTAAAAAGAACCAAAGATTGGTCCCAGACAATCAGCTGCTGGCACCCTCTAGAACCCTCCCAGCAGAGGCTGTTCTCCTCAGCTTTTCCTAGCACAAGTGAGAAGTAAGTGTCCCAGATATAGAGAACTGACTAGCCGGGGAGGAGGTTGGGTGCATGTGAATCTATGAAAGATACCAATACAGGAAAGTAACTTGTTTTCTTATCCAGTACTGGGGTATCTTTCAGTAGCAAGCAGTATAATCATATACTGTCATTTGCGGATGGTGGGAGACACTGGTTCATAAACTCCCAAATAGCATCCTCAGTGATTGAAAAACATCTTTCTCTCTTTTTTTTTTTTAAATGGAGTAGTCTTAAAGAAAGCAAAGCTATATTCAACTATTGTATTATATATTACCTACTGGCGGTCGCCAGTAGGTATATATAGTTAGGATTTTTTCTCTATGGGATTTTTGAAAATACTATGTCTAATAACTTTGGCGTTTGTGGACGGAATTGGCTGAAATTTTTAGGAAAATGGAACATTTTGTTTCTGAGCAGCCCCTGACAATTTGGGGGGGTTTCATCAAGGGGGGGCCGAGAAAAAAGGGGGGTCCCAAAACGCGTTTTTCCCATGTTAATTTCCATAGGGCGGTTGGCCTCACTTTTAGCTCGAACGGCTGCATGGATTTGCACGAAACTTGGCAAAATTGTAGGGACTGTTAGCCCGATGTGCCTTTGCTAGGTCTCAATATATGTGCTCCAATGGATTTTGAGTAATTTAGGTTCAAAAAAAGATATATATCTGGGCGGAGCCTAACCACACATCTGATCTGATTGGCTGTCAGCACTTCATCCAAGAAGTGTTGGCAGCCATCTTGGGACCAATATACATGATAGCACCTCATTAAAAAGCATTGTAGTTAATAGAGGGTTTTAGGACTTTAGTTACATTATAAATCATTTGTTGATGGTACCATACTCGTTTTAGGAATTGTGGTGGGTTCTAAGGTGATTTTACCATGTGAAAAAACCTTCTGCTGTGATATCATGAATATTGTTTGAAAGAAAACTAATATCTCATGATTTTCCCACAGTGGTTTGGAAGGGGATCTATAAGCTAAACTGAAAGCATATTTTCTGTAAATTCACATTATCTTTCTCAGTCATGTGAAAATGAAGTCTGACATTCTCAGTAAAACATGTACATCCAACAAGGACAGAGACTGTCAGTTGATTCCTTTGTGTTCTACTGCAGCCTCCTAGAGTGTTCTAAAGAACAACTAGAGCGCTAACAGTCCTACTTATTACAAAGGTATGGCACACCTGAAGCCATCTTGATTGGAATAAAGTGGTAACTCTTAAAACATTTAATTTAAAAAGAAACAACATGAGGGGTTTTTTTTGCCATAGAAAGTATGATTAGTGCTGCAGAATGAAAAATTAGGGCACATTTTGAGTGACTTCTCAAATCCTTTTCTATTTCATTAAAACATTCTGACATGCAGTCTCCCAAAATGGCCACCAGAGACAAAAGAGCCCAAATGTAGCCCAAATATCACCCAGATGTAGCCCAAGTATAGCCCAATGACAGAATGTCCCAGAGTGTTCTAAAGAACAACTAGAGCGCTAACAGTCCTACTTATTACAAAGGTATGGCACACCTGAAGCCATCTTGATTGGAATAAAGTGGTAACTCTTAAAACATTTAATTTAAAAAGAAACAACATGAGGGGGTATATTTTGCCATAGAAAGTATGATTAGTGCTGCAGAATGAAAAATTAGGGCACATTTTGAGTGACTTCTCAAATCCTTTTCTATTTCATTAAAACATTCTGACATGCAGTCTCCCAAAATGGCCACCAGAGACAAAAGAGTCCAAATGTAGCCCAAATATCACCCAGATGTAGCCCAAGTATAGCCCAATGACAGAATGTCCCAGAGTGTTCTAAAGAACAACTAGAGCGCTAACAGTCCTACTTATTACAAAGGTATGGCACACCTGAAGCCATCTTGATTGGAATAAAGGGGTAACTCTTAAAACATTTAATTTAAAAAGGAACAAAATGAGGGGGTATATTTTGCCATATGAATTATGATTAGTGCTGCAGAAAGAAAAATTAGGGCACATTTTGAGTGACTTCTCAAACCCTCTTCAATTTCATTAAAAAATTCTGACATACAGCCTCCCAAGATGGCCACCAGAGACAAAAGAGCCTAAATGTAGCCCAAATATCACCCAGATGTACCCCAAGTATAGCCCAATGACAGAATGTCCCAGAGTGTTCTAAAGAACAACTAGAGCGCTAACAGTCCTACATAACATAACATAACATGAGTATTTGTAAAGCGCACGTTCACCACTACGGGCATCTTGGCGCTGAAATAACAGATGTTTGTTGTTACCCAACTCAATGGTACTCATTTTATCGACCCCAAATGGATGAAAGGCTGAGTGGACCCGCCGGGATTTGAACCTGTGACCATGAGGTCGAACACAGGCCCCTGCAGTAGACGCATTAGTCCACTGAGCCACCAGACCCGGCTTATGACAAAAGTATGGCACACCAGAAGCCATCTTGATTGGAATGAAGTGGTAAGTCTGAAAACACTCAATTTAAAAAGGAACAACATGAGGGGGTTAATTTTGCCATAGAAAGTATGATTAGTGCTTCAGAAAGAAAAATTAGGGATCATTTTGAGTGACTTCTCAAATCCTCTTCTATTTCATTAAAAAAATTCTGACATGCAGACTGAAACATGCACTTTGAATACCAGCAGCAGACGTCCCTGGTGAGCAGTAGCTTTACTACAGTGATCTAATGTGCAACTAGAGTGCTAACATTCAGAATTTATGGCAAATGTGTGACACATCTGAATGCCTTCTTGATGGAACCAAAGTAAACAAGCATTGAAAATGCAATAGATCTCGCCCTCGTTTAAGTTAAAGCCATTCTGTTTGTAATGAGGTGGCTTTTTAGCTTTGCTTTTATTAGTGTTTTTTCAACTTTCATGTAAATAACATGCATCTGTATGCATATAAGTATATGAATGCATGCATTTATGTTTGTATTTATATAGATATACAGATGATATATGTTTATATATGTATGTATATATATATATTCACTGAAAAAACCATAGGCTATAGACCATATATAGTTAGGAATTAGCATTTACAAAACCTTGAAAATTCACTGAAAAAACCATAGGTTATAGACCATATATAGTTAGGAATTAGCATTTACAAAACCTTGAAAATTCACTGAAAAAAACATAGGTTATAGACCATATATAGTTAGGAATTCGCATTTACAAAACCTTATTTTACTCACACAAAACCATTGAAATTCCATATATAGTTAGTTGCACTAACTATATATCGCGCACCCGCAATCCACTGCTGATGATGTCACATATTACATCATTCATGACATGGTCAGTGACATCACTGATGACATCACTGATGACATCTCAAATGACATCACTGATGACATCACTGATGACAACATCCAGTGACTGTATGTTTCTGTAAAGTTAAAATATGTCTTACATATTGAAGAATGAGTGGATGTATAAGTGTCTGGATGAAGGATTTAGTAGGTGCATGACTGACTGTATGAGTGAGTGATTAAATGTGTCTCACTGAGTGCATGGGTTAGTGACTAAACTGTCTTAATTTGTGCATCATTATGTCTGTTGTTCTGTAAACTGTTGCATGTGTTGATAAGTAGCTATATGAGTAACTATATGGGTTATTGATTGGTTGCCCAAGTATTTGTATGGGAGACTGAGTGTGTGTGTGGGTGGCTGGGAGATGTATGACTCTGTGCATAGATGTGTGAGCAGTTGATTCACTAGATGTATGGTTTCAAAAGTGCATGTGGAAACAGCTGTATGGGCGGTTGACTGTGTGCATGAGTGTATTGGTGAGTGAATGGATATCTCAGTGCTACATGTCAAAGTAAGTACATATGTAAAACACAGTACATGTGAGAGTTGACATATATAAATAACTGTGCATAAGAGCCAGTGAATGTGTGAGTGGCTGTATGGATCATTGTGAACTTGTATCAGGGATTGTATAAGAGAGTAAATATGTGTTAGTATATGTTTGAATAAGTAAAGTTTGTATAACTGTATAGTTGAGGAAATGGAGGTGTGATTGATTCTTTGCATGACTGACTAGGTGTGTGAGTAACTCCATGGATGAGTGACAGTCTGTGAGTGTCTGTTTACACTGATTGTATCTAAGGTTATATTAGAGTCTGAAGAGTTTCATCGTATTATCACATGAATGATATCATCAGTGATGTGATCAGTAATGTCAAATGAGATGTCATCAGTGATGTCATCAGTGATGTCATTTGAGATGTCATCAGTGATGTCATTTGAGATGTCATCAGTGATGTCATCAGTGATGTCACTGACCATGTCATGAATGATGTAATATGTGACATCATCAGCAGTGGATTGCGGGTGCGCGATATATAGTTAGTGCAACTAACTATATATGGAATTTCAATGGTTTTGTGTGAGTAAAATAACGTTTTGTAAATGCGAATTCCTAACTATATATGGTCTATAACCTATGTTTTTTTCAGTGAATATATATATATATATATATATATATATATATATTCAGTGAAAAAACCATAGGTTATAGACCATATATAGTTAGGAATTAGCATTTACAAAACCTTGAAAATTCACTGAAAAAACCATAGGTTATAGACCATATATAGTTAGGAATTAGCATTTACAAAACCTTATTTTACTCGCACAAAACCATTGAAATTCCATATATAGTTAGTTGCACTAACTATATATCGCGCACCCGCAATCCACTGCTGATGATGTCACATATTACATCATTCATGACATGGTCAGTGACATCACTGATGACATCACTGATGACATCTCAAATGACATCACTGATGACAACATCCAGTGACTGTATGTTTCTGTAAAGTTAAAATATGTCTTACATATTGAAGAATGAGTGGATGTATAAGTGTCTGGATGAAGGATTTAGTAGGTGCATGACTGACTGTATGAGTGAGTGATTAAATGTGTCTCACTGAGTGCATGGGTTAGTGACTAAACTGTCTTAATTTGTGCATCATTATGTCTGTTGTTCTGTAAACTGTTGCATGTGTTGATAAGTAGCTATATGAGTAACTATATGGGTTATTGATTGGTTGCCCAAGTATTTGTATGGGAGACTGAGTGTGTGTGTGGGTGGCTGGGAGGTGTATGACTCTGTGCATAGATGTGTGAGCAGTTGATTCACTAGATGTATGGTTTCAAAAGTGCATGTGGAAACAGCTGTATGGGCGGTTGACTGTGTGCATGAGTGTATTGGTGAGTAAATGGATATCTCAGTGCTACATGTCAAAGTAAGTACATATGTAAAACACAGTACATGTGAGAGTTGACATATATAAATAACTGTGCATAAGAGCCAGTGAATGTGTGAGTGGCTGTATGGATCATTGTGAACTTGTATCAGGGATTGTATAAGAGAGTAAATATGTGTTAGTATATGTTTGAATAAGTAAAGTTTGTATAACTGTATAGTTGAGGAAATGGAGGTGTGATTGATTCTTTGCATGACTGACTAGGTGTGTGAGTAACTCCATGGATGAGTGACAGTCTGTGAGTGTCTGTTTACACTGATTGTATCTAAGGTATATTAGAGTCTGAAGAGGTTCATCGTATTATCACATGAATGATATCATCAGTGATGTGATCAGTAATGTCAAATGAGATGTCATCAGTGATGTCATCAGTGATGTCATTTGAGATGTCATCAGTGATGTCATTTGAGATGTTATCAGTGATGTCATCAGTGATGTCACTGACCATGTCATGAATGATGTAATATGTGACATCATCAGCAGTGGATTGCGGGTGCGCGATATATAGTTAGTGCAACTAACTATATATGGAATTTCAATGGTTTTGTGCGAGTAAAATAAGGTTTTGTAAATGCTAATTCCTAACTATATATGGTCTATAACCTATGGTTTTTTCAGTGAATTTTCAAGGTTTTGTAAATGCTAATTCCTAACTATATATGGTCTATAACCTATGGTTTTTTCAGTGAATTTCATTGGTTTTTTAAAAGCTAACATCTGAAGCTGTAAAATGTATTCTTCTTTAAATCCAAAAATATATTTTAGATGTTTATTAATAATTTTTTTTTAAATATTTTTTTGCTTCGCTTTCGGTTCGCGAACCGGGAAGCTTTCCGTTAGCTCATCTTGATGCCGCGACCTAGTCCGCGAACCGGTAAACGTTTCGTTTGCGCAACTGTGACGCTTTGCGGAAGCGCGACGTATCACTTTGTCGCGTAATGCGTCTTATGACGCGCCGCGTTAGCGCTCCCGGAAGTGCTCCGGACCGCGAACCGGAAGCGATCCGGGACGCGGCGCGCACCGGGTAACGTGAGTGGAACAGGTCATGTGACTTGTTTATAAAACTTTTCATTGGTTCATTTCACTTTTGGTTTCCTAATGATGTAATACTAGGTCATGTGATCTAAAATTAACACTTTTCATTGGTTTAGAACTTTTGCTTTTCCCAAATGATGAAAACCCCTCCTTCTTTCCTCACTCTGACTTTCATCTTGGTGAGAGAAAGACCATTTACCTATAATTGAGCAATGGCTTCTGTACTTGCTTCAGCTGGTGCACCCCCACCACCACCTCCACCTCCTCATGAGAAGAGAGGACCATCATCTCGGTTCATCGCCAACACAGAGGAGGAGGAAGAGGATGAACTTGAAGAAGAGGAGAGAGAAGAACAAGAGTTCTTACAGGAGTTGCCCCGTGTTTCCCGTCGGAAAACTAGTTTTATCTGGCAGTTTTTTTCAATCCCTCGAGGGGAGAAGAAAGTCAATGCAAAATATGCCACCTGCCTTATCTGTAAAAAAAGGCTATCAAGAGGCACTGAAAAAAAAGTATAGCATGGGAAACTATACCATGCATCGCCATATGACCAGGTGGCATCCACTCAACTACAGCCGTGCAGAGTTGCGTGACCTGCAGGATAATCCCCCAACAACTCCTGTGGCCAGGTCAACCTTGCATATCTCTTTGACTGGAGGAGAGGCACAGGAAACCGTGCCAAACATTCAAAAGAACTTTAAACACATGAAACTAACCTGCTTGTATTGTGGGGCATTGCTTTCATGTGGGAACATGAGCGTAAACTTAATGAACATTGCTTACGAGAATCACAATTGCCCTAACCCACCCAAACAGTAATTTTTTTTTTGCTCCTGTTGAGCCTTTTTCAATGCCTGTTTTTTGTTGTTTCCCCTAAATCAAAAACAAAAAAAAATATAAAACTGTGCAAAAATACAAAAAAATCAAAAAATGTTTAGAAAAAAAAATAAATAAATAAAACAACAAAAACATTAAAAAAAGTTCTTTTCAGAACTACCTCCCCTTTCAAATAAAATTGCTAGAATGTTTAGCACTCTGGCAAGCTCTATTTCTTTTGGTTCGCTTTCCAGTTAGCTGCCCGGTTCGCGAACTAGAAGCGAACCCAAAAAATTTTTTTAAAAAAAAAGAAGAGTTAGTATAAGGGAAGTAAACAGAGAGTAATGTTAAAAGAAAGACAGCTATAGGGAGTAAACCAGAGATACTGTTTAATAGATCTATTTAACGAAGAAAAGATGGAAAAGATGGAAGAGGGTATAATTGCGAAAAACAAAATGGATAAGGAAGTGAAAGAAAAAAAAGAGAGTAGAACAATAACAAAGAAGAGTTTCTTGGAGAATGTGAGTGAATGTTCAAAATAAGATTAAAACATGTGGAATAACAGAGAGAAAAAATAGAAAACAGAAAAGAAGAAATAACTGAAAAAGATTAATTGAAACAGCAAAGAAATGTAAATAACATAGAGCCATATCATCAACATAGGCAATAAAAGTTTTGCTTTTTTTATCAGCAGAAATATGTCGCCAAAGCATTCTAATTAGCTTGATACATATGACTCCTTGTGAGGCCTGTCTTGCAACATGGTGCATCTTTTTCATCAGTGCTGCATCGGTTTTCTGTGGCACGGTTTTAAAACAGCATGACACATTTGCCTAAATGCATCAATTTGTCATTTCGACGCCTCATAACATATCTTTTGCACCGCCACTGTGTCACAAAACTGACGCACAGTGGCGCAAAAGAGGCATAAATATATCATAAATCTGTCCCTAACATTTTAAATAAATAAAACAACAAAAACATAAAAAAAAGTTCTTTTCAGAACTACCTCCCCTTTCAAATAAAATTGCTAGAATGTTTAGCACTCTGGCAAGCTCTATTTCTTTTGGTTCGCTTTCCAGTTAGCTGCCCGGTTCGCGAACTAGAAGCGAACCCAAAAAATTTTTTTAAAAAAAAAGAAGAGTTAGTATAAGGGAAGTAAACAGAGAGTAATGTTAAAAGAAAGACAGCTATAGGGAGTAAACCAGAGATACTGTTTAATAGATCTATTTAACGAAGAAAAGATGGAAGAGGGTATAATTGCGAAAAACAAAATGGATAAGGAAGTGAAAGAAAAAAAAGAGAGTAGAACAATAACAAAGAAGAGTTTCTTGGAGAATGTGAGTGAATGTTCAAAATAAGATTAAAACATGTGGAATAACAGAGAGAAAAAATAGAAAACAGAAAAGAAGAAATAACTGAAAAAGATTAATTGAAACAGCAAAGAAATGTAAATAACATAGAGCCATATCATCAACATAGGCAATAAAAGTTTTGCTTTTTTTATCAGCAGAAATATGTCGCCAAAGCATTCTAATTAGCTTGATACATATGACTCCTTGTGAGGCCTGTCTTGCAACATGGTGCATCTTTTTCATCAGTGCTGCATCGGTTTTCTGTGGCACGGTTTTAAAACAGCATGACACATTTGCCTAAATGCATCAATTTGTCATTTCGACGCCTCATAACATATCTTTTGCACCGCCACTGTGTCACAAAACTGACGCACAGTGGCGCAAAAGAGGCATAAATATATCATAAATCTGTCCCTAACATTTTAAATAATTAATTCAGGATGACGATAAGGTGTGGTCTCTCCTGAGGTTTGTTTAAGGTGAGGCCTACTCAGGGTTGCATATCAATTTTACGCTTGTTGAAGAATACAGAGGAGATAATACATGTGAAGGCCTACCAATGAAGTAAGTCATGTCCTCTTATTACATCATTCATGACATGGTCAGTGACATCATCAGCAGTGCATTGCGGGTAAAAAGAGTAGAAAACATTTACCTTATAATTCTTGTTAACTTTTAAAAATATTTTTTCATACTTTCAATCTGTAAAAGAGAGAACAAACATTTCCAAAAATATTAAAACATGTATTTAAAAATTAGAAAAAAGAAGGGAAAAGGTTCAAGAAGAAACAGTTTTTCAACAACTTTGACATTTACAGAAGCCTCTGCTTCTCTACGTCCCCTACACAATCCTAAAGATATTTATTTTAAACAAACAGTATCTTCATGCTGATGAAGTGAGGCCTATTTTGGAACATGGTGCTTCTTTTGCATTGCTGATGTCTCACAATAGTGATGCAATAGCAGCGCAAAAGAGATGTAAAGCCATCATAAAATTGTGTCTAACATTGTAAATGATTGTTTCAGGATGCAAATAAGATGTGTCCTTTCAAGAGGTTTCTTTGAGGTGAGGCATATTCAGTTTTTTTTAAGAAAACAGTACCCAGAAGTACTGCACTGTAAGCATTAACTTTGACACTTACAGAAGACTCAGTTTCTCCATATCTACCTCACATTTCTAAATGTATATCATAAGTACAAAAAGCAGAACATTAATTATACATGTTAAATGGTTTATTTTTGCTGTTCTTAGAATGTATCAAATTTCACTTAAATCAGTGACTTGAAGGTATTCATCATGTAACAGCGGGGAAAAAAAACACAATCAAAATGATTGTGTTTAAAAAACCCATACAACCTAAGAAATCTGAATTCAAAACTCCTTAAAATTAACTTACTTTCAATGACGTCGAAGGATGTCCTATGAACAGCGTCCACTCTGTTGTGCTATAAATATTTTCAGCCCGCCACTTTCTGAAAGAAAACCTCCATCGTTTTGAAAAATATGTTACATACAAGAAAAGACTTCTCACATTCTACCACATGTTTCCACTTGGCCAAATCATGTTGCAGCGATTCACAACTCTTGTAATTCTTCCAATCAAATCCCGTCATTTTCTATTTTCGCAACTTTCAAAAAGAAAACATTTAAGATTATTTTCACAATCCTGGACTACTAATATCTTACCCTTCTTTCTTACTCATGTTCTCCTTTTCCTATGACACTGATACTGCTTACTATGAAGCAGACTTAGTTGCATCAGGTTTATATAGTTGGATTTTTAAATTGACATTATAATTAAAAGTTTTGGACCAATAATCTAGACAGCATTGCAGACTTACATTCCCTCTACTTGATGAACCTTTTGCAATTCCTCAGAGGAAATCCCGAGATTCTTTCTTTAAAATTTTGGTTTTAAAAACACCAGGTAAGAATTTTTAAGGTCAAACGGCAATTTTTTTTTGAAAGTTACAACAGAATCATTGCAGAATGACCAGCCGTTTCGAGACTTTAAATAAGCTGTGTAATGTCCTGATGTTGTTGAAGGACCATCGTGATAGATAATTGCTACAGTTACAAAAGTCCTTCCTGATATTGACAGCTGAGAAGCCACAATTTTTTTTATTAAAGTTGACAATTTTGATCCATCAGGCCTACATCATTGGATCATTAAAATGACATACTGGCCATATCTACGTATAAATAATGTTGACATCATTTCAGATTTACATTGGCTACACTCCATGTTGTGATCCGCTGCATTTACTAGCTTATTAAAGGAGACTGATTTACTGTCTGGCAAAGGTAAATATATAAATCTTTCTGAGTCTACACTAGTAGTACTTGATACCATACAGTTCTCGCAGTCATGCTGCCATTGATAAGAAAGCCCAAACAGGTGATCTACATCTACACCTTCATCTTGTAATACATCAAGCATATACATTAAAAACTCCTGACAATCTTGCTGATTATTTTCAGAGAAGTCTGTTTGACCTGAACATTCATCTAACAGATAACGAACTTCAGACACACTTTCTACTTTTCTTCGATCAGTGCTACATTTCTCGAAAACAGAATTCAACAAACAGCATACAATTTGTTCTGAATTCAACAGAATCTGTTCTTTTAAACTCTCTAGTGAAAAGAGAACATTAACCACTACATTTGCATAGCAGTTGACACCAGAACTGTTTTCAAATTGAAAACCGACAACATCTTCAACAGAATCCACTTTCTTTCTGCTAACAATTTTCGGTTCATTGACTTTTGGTCTTTTTGCTACAACCTCCCTACTATTACTGATATTTCTTCGTTTCCGGCCTACCACACGTTTCTCAAACAAAGGATATTGAGGCAAATGTGGCGCATACTCTCTTCTTAACCTATTGTATTCCTTAACACAATCTAGATCCGCACAAATGTTTGTGACATCACAGTCAATCAAGTACAATCCCGATAAAGTTCTAACTCGTGACAATGCCACATATGCCATACCCTCCTTGAACACAGAACTGCCAATATTCACCAATGCACTATCTACACTTAAACCTTGCGATTTATGGATTGTCACCGCATATGCCAAGCAAACAGGAAACTGTTTACGGCGAACATATAAGTCTTTAACAAGCAGAAACCTAGCAGAACAACGACCAATTAGCTGTACTTCCTCAATGCCATCAAATTTAATTTTTTAAAATTCTATTCCATCTCTATTTCTGTATTTCTCAAAATCAACAACATTACCCATTGATCCATTTACCAGACCTCTTTCAACATGTAAATTCCTTCTCAAAATGATTCGGCAATTTAAACACACATTTAAAGTCTTTTCAAAACCCGCTGTTTTAGATATAGTCTTCTCTAATGAATCCAATTTTGATTTCAAATTCTCTGACAAAATAATTGTTGATCCCATATGCTCTATTTTGTCAATAGCTTCAAGTTTCACAATCTCTTGCTTTTCTAAATTCAACATTTTGTTGTTGAAGATGGCACATTCTGCAAGAGTTGGCATCAAACATATTCCGGATTTCTTCTCAGTAATTTTCTGAAAAATATTCTCAGGCACAATGTCTTGTTCGGGATATAAATTTGAAAGTAATCGTGCATTTAAAGCTTCTTTTCCATGCTCGGTCACTTTTCCAATTCTAATATCTTGTAGAATATTCTTGTAATCTTCATCGTTCGCCTGACGCATATTTTCATGCAGTTCAGCATAATTGAAGTTTAACCATATATTGACGTTGCCAATGCTCCCTAGGCACTTCCTGGTATCTTCATGCGTGAGTATTTTGAACACAGGTTGACCTTTTACTGGTGTCAGCTGCAGAAGATCTCCGAAAACAATGATGTGTTTGCCACCAAATAACACATCATACTCAGTTTTAAGAACTTCTTGCATTCTCAAATGCACAAAGGCAAGCATGACATTGGAAACCATGCTTACTTCGTCAATGATAAGAAGTTTCATTTTCCTCAAGACTCTTGAAACTTCACAACAAGCATCCCCAAATAACTTGTGGTATTGTAATTTTTTGTCATGCTCCACTGGCAGCATCAGTAGACGATGCAAAGTAATACCTTTAATGTTATGTGCTGCCAGTCCAGTAGGAGCAGTGACAACACAAGACAGCGATGACTCAGTCCTTTCCTGCAAATAACAAGAAATTGCTTTAATGAGGAAACTTTTTCCAGTTCCCGCTTCTCCACTCACGTACAGTCGGACAGGCTTCAACGATGTCCATGAGCACTCATTCTTCTCATGACTTAATCCATGCTCAATTTGCTTGGTAACTTCATCATATATTTTCCTCTGCTCAACGTTGAGTTGTTTTTCCAAGTCTTCTAAGTTAACTGAATCCTCCTGAGCATGTGCCATGGCTCTTTCCACTTCATTCATAGCAGTGGCAGCTTCATTTTCGATAATAGGTCCTCCAAGTGGATCTTGACTCAATGAAACAGAACTCTGACTGTCCTGAGAACTGTCTCTGGCAATCTCGGCTGCAATCGTTGCTTCCTGCTCAATTTCCAAAGTTAGCATTTCTTGATATTTGGGAAAAGCAGGACATTCTATGATCTCCTTAGCAGCAGTGAAAGAGTCTTCGTAACAGAGGAAATCTCCAAGCAGTTCCTCTTCTGCACGCCAAGGCTTGAAAAGTTGCAAAAGTGCTAAATAGAAAAACTCCTTTTTTTCTGGAGATTCGCCACTCAATTTTCGATGGTTTACTAATTGGCATTTTCTTTGCTTGACCAGACATCCCTCACTTACAATTACAGCATACACTCCTTTCTCAATATCTTCTTTGATGTTCTCCTTGAATATATAATTTTGTAGAACCTCATATAGACAAACATTCTCAAGGTGACTGCTTCGATTTGGATAATATGTATCCAACATGTTGGTCTTCAAAATGTCGGTACTGTTTGGTTCCTTTTCTGCCAAATACTCAATTTCCCGGACAGGTTTTAGAACTCCATTTCGCGTTGCAGCAAGACCAAGACTCGCCCAAACGATACTCCTGGATTTGGCATAGAGACTTGCTGAAGACAACCGGTCAGAACATTCACAAGCTCCAATTTCTCGATGCGACAACATCTTAAGACTGAAACTGTACAACTTCTTGCTGAGGCTCTTTTCATGGGAAATGTCCTCCCACATATCCTTCAGTTCTGTCTTTTCTTTTTTGGTGATGTAAGATGTCACATACCGAGCCACAGCCATACAGTTGTCAGCCACAAACTGTATATCCATGTTAGCATTCCACATGGACAAAATCACTGGGTTGTAGTCGTTGATGTACTTGGACTCTTCGTTCCTTTTCAAACTGTATGTATTTTTGGGTGATTTCCTCGTGACATTATGTCGCAGCGAAGACATCAAACTGTTCACTCTTCCTTTAGAAATCACCGGTCGTGGAAAGTTGAAACGACATTTGGTGTAGAACTTGTCCTTGTTTCTGAATTTACGACGACAGTACTTTCCACAACGATGGCTTTGGAAACGTAGAACTTGTGCTCTTAGGCTTTTCTTCTCCATTGCGTTTGGAACAGCACACGTAGAATACTGTTCTATGAAGTTCATCACTAAGTCATCCGGATCTGTTCCAAATTTAGGTGCATCCTTGATCCACAGCAACATATGTATATGAGGAGCACCTCTTGCTTGGTACTCCTTTCTCCAGAAGAAATCCAACACCTCTCCAAGAGGTGGATTCTTCTTATTTGTGATGAAAGACATCATAGCTTCAAATCTATGATTGAAGTACCTGCATACATTCACTGGATCCAAAGAACACACTTCTCCAGGTGTCTTGAATTCAATGTTTTCAATATTTCCATTTGCCTCTCGTAGAAATTCAAGTAAGTCTTCCCAGCCATACTCGGCACAGCTCAGAGTAAGGAACCATGTTGGAGTTCCTAAGTTCCTCAGCATACATTTTAAATCACCATGACGACGATACCAGTACTCATTAGTACCACGCTGACACGCCATGAGATTAATTAGGTGAGAATCCAAAATACTGTCTTGGACATTGACTTTATGCATAAAGTCACTTGCCGAGATGTTTCGCATCTGTATACCACTTTTTAAGATGTGGTTCACTGCATATGACAGTCCAGACAGATCGCTTTCAAACAAGAGATGAAACAAACAGGGAATGCATTGACGAAACCTAGGATCTTCTGCATACAATCGTAAAGTCCGGTATTCAGACGCAGGAATTTGATGAGGCCGCTCATCATATCTTCCTCCTTGACCTGTTGGAAATAGCTGTGGGAAACACCGAGCTTCCAAACTTTCCTCCCAAACACTAATGGGACTCCCTTTGGCTTGTTTCATTTGAAACAACTCAATTGCATTCCCCATGACTTCCTTGGAATGCAAAGGATGAACACTATAATGTTCATATATTTCTTCACTTTTAGAGGCCTCTACTTTCTCAATTTGGCCAGCACACAAATCGCTATCCTCTTCATCACTTACTTCCTCTTCTGCAACATATACATTTATATAGTACTTATTATTTTTCTTCAAATACAATGTTGCATTTTTGACTTTCCTAACATCCACTAAATCTTGCCATATTTTCTTATTCTTTGTCGGAACCCCATTAACCAAGATAACCAGAGGTTCCTCTTCCACTTTTTCTACTCCAATTGTGTTAATGTTTTTGTTCAAATCTAGAGGCAAATAAACAACTCTTCCCTTTAATCCTCTCTGTAAATCTGATGGAGGCAACTTCCCTGTCTTTGGCTCCATTCTTACAATTGCCTGAAAGGGATGGATACTTTGAATCAAAATAGATTCATAAGTATTTAAATCCTTCAATTCAGAAGGAACCACAACCAATTCCAGATTATTATGAACCGCCCTAGCAGGCATCTGGTTTTGGTTTAATTTGTTACAACAATAAGTACACACACGTTGATCCGATCCCAAATCAAAACAATTTTCTACCATCAAGTATGTGGCAAAATCCTTCCATTCATTATTAATTTCCCTTTCACTTTTTGCATATAAATCCACTAACTTAATCTGATTCTTGTAATAAGTGCGTCGACAACACACACAAGTGAAATTAGGCCTCTCACTTGATTTCATCTGAAACGTGGCAATTTCCTTCTGAAATTTATCTGTACTAGAAACCTGTACATTATCTTCAACATTACCCTCTACTTCTGGGTCAATTTGAACATTCTCATCTTTATTTTCAAAGTAACAAAACTCAATTTCTTCACAAATATTCTTGACATCTATTTCAGAACCATGCAAAAGAGCAGCACATAATTGTTTAAGCATAATTGCTGGACTCTTAGCATGATACAACATTCGCACTATTTTCCTGACTTTATTATGATGCACTGCTAGCATCCTGAAATGATGAAAAACACTCTGGCATACTCTCCTGGAAAGACAAGCCAGTGAATGACCATGCAAACCTGTCGCTTCTCTCACTCTGCAAGGATCTAATTCTTGCAACAACTTCATTTTCTGCTTCAAACTTTTCTTATTAAATGTCCGTACAAAATCACAAAGCAAATTGATGGAATCCTGTCGCACACTGCAAATAGAACTACACTTCCAGGTGTACACAGGACGCTTAGGACGTCTTCCTAAAACCTCATTACCTAACACCTCGTCTGTCTCTGTTGTCACAAGTTTTTCTTTTTCAACTGGACAACCATCCTTCACTTCATAAGCTCGACCACTGGTGTCAACTGCAAACACCAAATCATTATCCTGAAAATAACTCTCCTCATTAAAAAATGCCTCACAACTTGAACTATGCATCCATTCTCCGGAAAAAACTTCACAAAAGTTACTACGATTTACTACTCTCTTCCATCTACTATTTGATTTGAAATCAGAAATTACCTTGTTTAGTTTCCTAATTCTATTGATTATCAAAATAAACAACTTTCGCTTAATTTCAAAAGCATGATCAATAATTTTCTCTACATTTTTCTTCTTCTTATAAAATGCCACTTTCTGTTGGCCTTTCTTAATATTTTTTATTAAATTAACTATTATCCTGTTGCGGAACATTCGTTTTCGAATGTCCCTAAACTGTTGTTTCCTTCTACTATCATGCAAAGAGTTATCTCTTCCTCTACCAGTAACATTTTTGATGGGTCTTTCCTTTCCATTTAAATTGCTTTTCTTTTTCTGGACTGAAACATTTTTGGGAGAAATACTTTTTTTACTACAAATATTTCTTATGAATGATTTTGTGCTCTTACCCGGAGCTTTCTTGGTGATTTCACAAGTATTTTGGGTAGAGGACTGCTGCAATAATACATGATCTTGCTGTCTTTGACGTTTTCTCGCCTTTGTAATACGATTTTTAGTTGGCATTTTTTCAATTTAGAAATGATGTGCAGTTGAATCTGTGGAAAAATATAATAAAAAACTGTTATTAACCACTATTACCAAACAGTAAATGAATAACAGTCATCATAAACTTAACACCCTACTTATTATATAACATAGCAAATCTTTGGCACCACCACTGCGTCACAAAAATGACACACAGTGGTATAAAACAGGCATACAACAATCATAAATCTCTCCCTAACATTTTAAATGATTTATTCAGGTTGACGATAAAGTGTGGCCTATCTAGAGGTTTGTTTGGGCCCAGATCTTTGGACTGGGGTAAATGGGTGTCATTGATCCACATTCGGTCCATCACCTGTTTTGTTTGTTTAAGGTGAGGCCAACACACGGTTGCAGATGAGATTTTCACTTGTTGAAGAAAACAAAGGAGATAATACATGTGAAGGCCTAGCAATGAAGTAAGTCATGTCCTCTTCACTCTTGAACAAAGGGCAGACATCTTTTGAATCTGTGGTCACACCTAAACTTCATCTGCACAATGTCATTCATAAACTTAGGAAACACTAGTGATGTAATTGAAAAATGTGAAGTTTCTTTTCCTCATTTCAGAATTACATCACCTGTGTTTCCTTATTGACTTAAAATGTCCTTAATGCACATGAAACCGTTTTTTAGATTGCCCTTGCACCATTTTAGGGTCATTTTGAACATGGCTATGTTACTCCCATAATCAAAATCTAAATTTGCCAACCACAGGTGGGAGCGAATTTACAAGAAACTTGACCCATGAGAAACGCTTTCCATTTAAAAGGGAAAAATAACATCATAGACACTCAAATGCCTTATAAATATGACCCAAAACAACCTATGACGCTCTAGCAGTACATATCTAGAAATGTAATTGATTTAAAAAAATCGTTTTTAAACACAGCATATAAATCAATTGTATAGCTGCATTCAAGAGGAAATGACTGAAAATGTCCTTGAGACACATGAAAGCGTTTTATTGAATGCCCTTGCACCATTTTTGGGACATTATTAACATGGCTATGTAACTCCCATAATCAAAATCTAAATTTGCCAAGCACAGGTGGGAGCGTATTTACAACAAACTTGCCCCATGAAGAACGCTTTCCATTTAAAAAGGGAAAAATAACATCATAGACACTCAAATGCCTTATAAATATGACCCAAACAACCTATGAAGCTCTAGCAGTACATATTCAGAAATGTAATTGATTTCAAAAAAACGTTTTGAAACACAGCATATAAATCAATTGTATACCTGCATTCAAGAGGAAATGACTGAAAATGTCCTTGAGACACATGAAAGCGTTTTATTGAATGCCCTTGCACCATTTTTGGGACATTATTAACATGGCTATGTAACTCCCATAATCAAAATCTAAATTTGCCAAGCACAGGTGGGAGCGTATTTACAACAAACTTGCCCCATGAGGAACGCTTTCCATTGAAAAAGGGAAAAATAACATCATAGACACTCAAATGCCTTATAAATATGACCCAAAACAACCTATGAAGCTCTAGCAGTACATATCCAGAAATGTAATTGATTTGAAAAAATCGTTTTTAAACACAGCATATAAATCAATTGTATACCTGCATTCAAGAAGAAATGACTGAAAATGTCCTTGAGACACATGAAAGCGTTTTATTGAATGCCCTTGCACCATTTTTGGGACATTATTAACATGGCTATGTAACTCCCATAATCAAAATCTAAATTTGCAAAGCACAGGTGGGAGCGTATTTACAACAAACTTGCCCCATGAGGAACGCTTTCCATTGAAAAAGGGAAAAATAACATCATAGACACTCAAATGCCTTATAAATATGACCCAAAACAACCTATGAAGCTCTAGCAGTACATATCCAGAAATGTAATTGATTTGAAAAAATCGTTTTTAAACACAGCATATAAATCAATTGTATACCTGCATTCAAGAAGAAATGACTGAAAATGTCCTTGAGACACATGAAAGCGTTTTATTGAATGCCCTTGCACCATTTTTGGGACATTATTAACATGGATATGTAACTCCCATATTCAAAATCTAAATTTGCAAAGCACAGGTGGGAGCGTATTTACAACAAACTTGCCCCATGAAGAACGCTTTCCATTTAAAAAGGGAAAAATAACATCCTAGACACTCAAATGCCTTATAAATATGACTCAAACAACCTATGAAGCTCTAGCAGAACATATCCAAAAATGTAATTCTTTTCAAAAATCGTTTTTAAACACAACATATCTGTTTCAGCTTACATGAGAGACCATGGAATGGGCTCCATGTACAACAATAACTTGTGTTACTGCATGCCAGATTGCTACACAAAATATGCAATTAAAATTTCTCAAAGAAACAAAATCTATTTGTATTTCACTTGAGACAAAGCCACATTTTAAAAACACAGCTTTCTTCATCATTTTCTCCTTAAATCATACTATTCTCTATCTAAATTAAATAATTCTTTTCTCACCTTAGCAAATACTTTTTGAGTTTCAAAACAGTCTCAGAAATACACCAAATTGTCTTGAGCAGATCAAACAGGATGCACTCCAGAGGCTGCAGCTATTGAAAGCACAGAAATACAGATATTCATTACACATATCTCTCATATTAGCCAATCATAACTCTTCCCTCACTTTTTTCAAATCAAAACCCTTCCCCCCTCTGCCCTCTCTGCCTTTTTTCCATAGCAACCACCTCCTGGAAGACCTCTCATGTTTGCAAATTCACACAACAATGTTTCAATTGAACTCTGAACTCTCAGTGCACCTGCGTATCCAGTGCAATCTTTCATTAAATGTTTTTTCCTTGACCATTCAAATTGCATCTTTCAAAGAACACATCCATGCACCCTAACCTTCTGTTTTCAGAAATGGAAATCCACCAATCACTGCTATTGAATCATTAGCACTGAAACTCCACAGTTTTTTTTCTTTACAAACTCCTACTGTTTCAACTGCCCTTTCATTACCACACTTCATCTGACTGCAGCACAACCTTCTCTCACCATGTTTAAAGTCTGGATTGTTGGACATAGTTACATCCACTGGGCTCAAAGGTATGCTGAGAACAGAAATTTACCTAACCTCAATTTACAAGATGTGGAAATTAAGTGGTTGGGCCAAAGAGGATTAAAATGTCACCAATTGATACCATTGGTGAAAACCTTTATGCATTTGCCAAAACCTGACCTGTTAATTGTGCACTGTGGAGGTAATGAGTTGGGCACTTTGACTGGAGTAGGTCTGGAAATGCTTTTAAAGGACACCTTTGAGCAATTAATGGCACTTTTACCTCAAACTGCCTTGGTATATTCCAATATATGCCAAAGACAGAAATGGAGGTGGTCCAACCAATTTTGTCCACAAATTGAGAAAGCGAGGAAGCATGTAAACAAATCTGTTTCAGCTTACATGAGAGACCATGGAATGGGCTCCTTGTACAACAATAACTTGCGTTACTACATGCAAGATATCTACAGAGGAGATGGAGTTCACTTCTCAGATGAGGGCAACAGAATTTTCATTCTGAATTTAAGACTGTGCATTGGTACCTACTTATAAGTACCTAAATGTACCATAAACCCAAAAGCTCTTCTCAGAGCTACCCTTCATCTGATCACTCACAATTATTATTTTTTTCTAACTTTTTTCACTAATTTTCCACAAATTACGCTCCCCGGGGCGCTACCCGGTTCGCGAACCGAAAGCTAACCTCGCGGAATTTTTAAAAAAAATGTTTTTTTTCCGCACATATAAGCCTCCTCAGCCACCCTCAGAAAACCTAGGGGGTCAAGATAAGTCTACCATGACCCCTTCTACCCATTCTAAACATTATTTGTCCTCCATCTTGTATCTTAATGCGACCGAAACACAAAATGGTGGACTCCCGTGACGCTTAAAGTTCGCGAACCGAGCCGCTTCCCGGGAAGCGGTCCAAAAAAAAGGTGGGAAAGTAATTTACAGAAAAACGACTAGAGACACTCTCACCAAATATAGATTAGCTCATACTACATAACAATCCCTTTCATTTTCACAAATTTGATTGAAATTCCATTTAGCCATTAAGCCTGTAGACCTCTCTAAGTACCGTGAGGTAAATTACTTCACAAAACACATCTGAAGTGTTGGAATTGACAACCAATGAAAATGTTACTTTCATTTTCTATTTTTATTACCTGACATTTGATTGGTTATATACCTGTATATATATAAAGGAGGAGAAGAAAACACAGCCATTTTGACTGCTACTTCTTGTTGTACTTGTACATCACATTTGAATAGCTATCAAACACTTCAACTTGTTTGTGAAGGTAAGTTGTTATTTTTAAAACTGAAGTATATTGTGCACTATAACTTAATATGGTAGACTTTTTCTGATAGATATATACTATCCCTCTATAGTAGTTATAGATTTAGATAGACTTCTCTGTTATAGTTATGAATGGAGTTAGGCTTGTCTTGGTTAAATCACATACACTTTTTTATAGTCCTATTTCCACTCTGATACTATACACTGCCAAAAGATAAATTCACTGATAAAAACTGCCTATCTAAAATTAATCCCAACAGTGCCCTATCTCTACTAATATATATTTTTTTAATCAAAATTTCAGGCAAAATGGAAGGCGAGCAACAAGTTAAATTTACAATTGTACTGGAGGAGAGCAGCCAAGAAAAAATTGATGATTTTATGGATCAAAGTAGAGACCAGGAACTACTACAATGTGTTGAAGCAGTGGATAACCTGCTTCAAAATGAGGACAATTTACACCCTATATTCAATTTTGAAATTTCTGACACTGAAATGTTAGAAAATTTAATGAATTATGAAACACAATCAAAATAAAAAAAAATACTTTAAAAATAAAGAAAACAAAAAAAAACAACAAAAACAACAAACAATTAACATACAGTATTAGAAAAGTCTATCATTCTTTTATCCTTATAGTACGCTGCCCAGAACGCTTCCCGGTTCGCGAACTTGGCGCTCACCACGCAAAAAAAAAATATATATTTTTTTTACCCTCCTGGGCCCTTTTAAAACCTCCACATAAAACCTAGGGGGTCAACGAGGATCTACTATGCCCCCTTATGGTAATTTCCCCCTTTGTTTTGGCCTCCTCTTGTCTCTCTATCCTACCGAGAGACAAGATGGCGGCCGCTCCGGACTGTTTAGAATGTTGACAGACACCGGAGAGCCAATCTGCTTCGCTTCGCAAAGTTCCGATACGCGAAAAGTTCGCGAACCGGAGCGCTGCCCGGAGCGCTGTTACAGATATATATCTTGTTTTAAACGTTAATTTCTCAAAATCCACTGAAGCACATATATTGAGACCTAGCAAAGGCACATCGGGCTAACAGTCCCTACAATTTTGCCAAGTTTCGTGGAAATCCATTCAGCCGTTAGGGCTAAAAGTGAGGCCAACCGCCCTATGGAAATTAACATGGGAAAAACGCGTTTTGGGACCCCCCTTTTTTCTCGGCCCCCCCTTGACGAACCCCCCCCAAATTTCCAGGAGCTGCTCAGAAACAAAATGCGCCATTTTCCTGAAAATTTCAGCCGATTCCGTCCACAAACGCCAAAGTTATTAGACATAGAATTTTCAAAAATCCCATAGGGAAAAAATCCTAACTATATATACCTACTGGCGACCGCCAGTAGGTAATATATATATATATATATATATATATATATATTCACTGAAAAAACCATAGGTTTGACACCAGTTATAGTTAGCTGGAAATTTTACAGACATAAAACCATTGAAATTTCAACGTTATAGTTGGTTGGACTCACTATAACTTGCGCGCCTGCAATGCACTGCTGATGACGTCACATATTACATCACTCATGACATGGTCAGTGACATCACTCATGACATCACTGATGACACCATCCAGTGAATGTGTGTCTTTCTGAAAAATGAATATGTTTTATATATGTATATGTAAAGGTCGATGGAAGAATAAATGTTTAAATAAGTGTCTTAATGGATGTTTTAAAAAAAAAAATGGGTTGGTTAACTGGCTTATTAAGTGTATCTTAGTGAATACATATATTAGCGAGTATTGTTTAAATATTTAAATGTTTGTAACAGTGTTTCACTTTGTGTATAAGTGGCTGCATGGGTTGGTGAGTAGCTACATGTTTGTGTATATGGGTTATTAGATGTTTTTTTAGTATCAGTATGAATGTCTGTATGGTTTGGTGGGGGTGTTACTTAGCACATAGATGCATCAATGACTGACTCACTGTTTGTATGTGTTTTGAAGACAGCATATGTGCATGACTGTATGGGTGGATGAGTGTGTATATGTGTGTGTTAGTGAGTGAATGACTGTCTCACTAGTGTCTTTATCAGTAACTACATATGTTTTAATCTAGTATATGTGAGTATTGATGTATATAAGTGAGTATATGTGAGAGTGAGAGATTGAAAGAGTTCTTGTTTAAATAAGTATGTGTTTCTCTAAGTGATTGTTTAAGAGAGTAAGTATGTGTAAGTTTCCTTAGAAGTAAGGTGGTAGTGTGTGTATAGCTGTATATGCAAATAAATGGATTTTCAATAGTTTATTTGCATGTGTGATTATGTGTGTGAGTAACTTTTGGATGGCTGTCGGTGTGTAACAGGATGTATAGGTGTTTTACTACATATGATGAGTGAATATATGTATGAGTGACTATATAGAACTGTTGGTGAATGAGTGGATGTGTATATAGATGGTGGTATTACTGAATTGGTTGTTGTAACTGGTATGGGTATCTCTATTTTTTTGAAAATTTTAGTTTCTATTTTTGAATATTTGTTTCAAGGGTTGCATTACACTGAAAGGAGGTCTGTCACTCTGTCACAAGGATGGTGTCATCAGTGATGTCATGAGTGATGTCACTGACCATGTCATGAGTGATGTAATATGTGACGTCATCAGCAGTGCATTGCAGGCGCGCAAGTTATAGTGCGTCCAACTAACTATAACGTGGGAATTTCAATGGTTTTATGTCTGTAAAATTTCCAGCTAACTATAACTGGTGTCAAACCTATGGTTTTTTCAGTGAATTTAATAGGTTTTTTAAATGCTAATTCCTAACTATAACTGTTGTGAAACCTATGGTTTTTTCTGTGAATTTCATAGGTTTTGTAAATGCGAATTCCTAACTATATATAGGGCCTCAAACCTATGTTTTTTCAGTGAATTTCAAAGGTTTTTTAATAGCAAATTTCTATTGCTATCAAATATAATAATTTTTATAATGAATCCTATATTGTATATTTATGTAATACTATTTTTTTATGTATATTCTTCATTTTTTAATTTTTTAATTTTTCTTTTTTTGCCCTGGAGCGCTCCCGGTGCTTACGAAAACATCATTGTGACGTATCTCGTAGCCGCGTCCGCGTGATACGCACGGCGTAAGCGCAACCGGAAGCACCCGAGCGCATACGATCGTGCTACGTAAGCGCCCCGGGGCGCGTAGCGTAAGCGCTTCGGGTCTTGGGACCTGAAAATAACACTTTTCATTGGTTCAGAAGGCTTTTTTTCCAAATGATGAAAGCCCCCACCTTTTTTCCTCATTCTCACTTTGTACTTTGACTGAGGAAGACCTGTTTGCAGACCTATTTGTACTGAGAAATGGCTACAGTAGCAGCAGCAGCAGGAGCATCTCAACCACCACCACCACCACCACAAGGACCACCACAACACCACAGTGGTGGAGGAGGAAGAGGAGGAAGAGGAGGAGGAGGAGGAGGAGGAGAGGCGGTTCCTGCCTGAAGATAATACCCCCTATAAGCCAAAGGAGCACATTGTCTGGGAGCTTTTTAAAATCCCAAGGGGCCTAAAGAAAGTTAATGCTCCAAACGTTACATGTCTGATCTGTGACACTGTACTTTCCAGGGGGAACACTGGCAAAAAGTATTCTTTTGGCAACAATACTATGATTCGCCACATGCAACGCCGGCACCCAAACAACTATGCTGCGGCAGAGGTCAGAGAACTGACCAGAAACCCTCCCCAATCTTCTTCCAGCACCTCCCAAAGTAAACAACCCACTCCATCAGATCCAGAGACAAGGGAGATGGTCCCAAATATCCAACCCCAGTTTGGAGATTTTAAAATAGTTTGCAAATTTTGCGGGACTACAATTTGCTATGGAGAGCAAAGTATTAAACTGATTAACCGTGCTGTAGACAGCCACAAGTGCAAAAACAAACCTTAATTTTTTCCTGTTTTTTTTTGCTCCAGTTGAGCCGTTTACAATTCCCTGTTTTTTGTTTGTCCCCATAAAAATTACAAAAAGTATAAAATTGTTCATAAAAGCCAGAAAAAGTAAAAAATGTTCCAAAAAACAATAAAAAAAATATAAAACAACAAAAAAGAATAAAAAAACAGTTCTTTTTAGAACTACCTCCAATTTATAAAAAAAATGCTACATGTTTTAAAAACTCTGTCATTCTTTTTTCCCCATGGTACGCTCCCCGGTACGCTCCGCGGTGCGCGTACCGGGCGCTCCCCCTGCGCAAATCGAATTTTTAAACAAAAATGTTTGCCCCGCGGGGCCCTTTTATGGCCCCCACATCAAACCTAGGGGGTCAGGGGGGTCTACCATGCCCCCTTTTGGTCATTTCCCCCTTTGTTTTTTCTACCTCTTGTGTCTCGATCCTACCGAGACACAAGATGGCGGCCGCTCCGGACTGTTTGGAATGTTGACAGACACCCGAGAGCCAATCTGCTTTCCGCTCGCGAACTCTGGAGCGCTCCCCGGTGCGCGTACCGGGGCACGCTTATAGATATAAATATTTTTTTGAACCTAAATTACTCAAATCCACTGGAGCACATATCTTGAGACGTAGCAAAGGCACATCGGGCTACCAGTCCCTACAATTTTGCCAAGTTTTGTTGAAATCCATTCAGCCGTTCGGGCTAAAAGTGAGTCCAACCGCCCTATGGAAATTAACATGGGGAAAACACGTTTTGGGACCCCCCTTTTATCTCGGCCCCCACTTCACGAATCCCCCCCAAACTTTCAGAGAAGGAGCGGAGCGCAGCGAGGCAAATTTAAGAAAAATTACAGGCAGATTCCTCAACCGGCACCAAAGTTATTCCTAATAGAATGTTGCGGATTTCCTATGGAAAACAATCCTAACTATATATATATTCACTGAAAAAACCATAGGTTTTACACACGTTATAGTTAGGAAGTAGCATTTGAAAAACCTATGAAATTCACTGAAAAAACCATAGGTTTGACACCAGTTATAGTTAGCTGGAAATTTTACTGACATAAAACCAATGAAATTCCACGTTATAGTTAGTTGGACTCACTATAACTTGCGCGTGTAATGCACTGCTGATGACATCACATATTACATTACTCATGACATGGTCAGTGACGTCACTAATGAGATCACTGATGATACCATCCTTGTGACAGAGAGACTAACCTACTTGCACTCTAAAGTAACCCTTAAAACACATTTTGAAAAAAAAAACTAACATATAAAAAAAAGTGGACATACCTATACCAGTTACAACAACCAATTCAGTAATTCCAACATTTATATACACATCCAATAATTCACTAACAGTTCTATATAGTCACTTGTATATATACTCACTGATTATATATAGTGATACAGCTATACATCCTGTTATATACCGACAGACATCCAAAAGTAAATCACACACATATTCACACTTGCAAATAAACTAATAAACATCCATTTATTTACATAGACAAATATACACACAGTAGCACCTTACTTCTAAGTAAACGTACACTTACTTACTCTTTTAAACAATCACTTATAGAAACACATACTTATTTAAACAGGAACTCTTTCAATCTCTCAATGTCACATATACTCACTTATATATATCAATACTTACATAAACTAGATTAAAACATATATCGTTACTGATAAACACACTAGTGAGGCAGGCATTCACTCACTAACACACACATATACACACTCAGCCATCCATACAGTCCTCCACATCCATTAAGACACTTATTTAAACATTTATTTTTACATCGACCTCTACATATACATATATAAAACATATTTATTTTTTAAAAAGACAGACATTCACCAGACCCCCCAGGATATAGCGGCATGGATTCGCAAATTTAGCGGCACAAAAATGGAAATTTAGCGGCACAAATATGGAAATTTAGCGGCAATTTTGCGGCATTTTATTTGGCCATTTTTCCTACAACAAACATAGATATCTTAGCTTTTTTAGTTATTTAACAACATGAAGCTATATCGCTATATTGAGTTGTTAAACTGGCACTAATGAGGAGCATCCAATGCCCATAGAGTGTTACCAAGTTGAAAAGTACTGAAATAATGACATAATCCAATGACAAATTTGCTACATTATACCGCATAATTTGCCTATTATCGCCAACAAAATTACTCAACCCTACTGCATAATTAGCCTTCTACTGCCACATCATTCCAGTAACCCCGATTATAAACTTCCTTTTAAAAGCTTGGTTAGCCTGAAACGTATTGTGATTCTTTCTCTAAGATAAACATGGGCCATTCTAAGATGGCAGTCAAATTGACTTGTTGGAAGAAGCAAATTCTGACATCCTACCACCTGGATTGTGGCTTCTAGCTGTCGAGTGTCAATATCCTAATTCATCCATCGAAATGACAGCATCATGTGGCAGCACAAAGGCATCCATTATTACAGTAAATGTACTTTCACCTCTCTTCTGCAGTAAGCACATGAATAGTTAAAACATTGATAATTCTAGTTTTACAGTGATGGCTCAAATAAAGGAAATATTAAACTATCTTCACTTTTGTTTAGGCATTTTAATTAAATTTCTGGTGTGACCTACATACTGATGACATTGCAGCTGAGGCCGCCAATGTGTTGTCCTGCCTTGTTGCCTCCAGTACTGAGGGAGTACCAAAGGACACATAACCAATTCAAAAATAATAATTTAGGGCTCCCAATAGCTAGATGCTCAGGGTATCTCTACCCTTCCCCAGTACATACTTTTTGAAGAATATTTTTCAGGACATGGAACCGAGTACAGAATATCTCTAGTCAAACTGCAGCCAGCAAATCAGAGCACTCGCTCCCAAAAAATCTTCAGCCAATCAGAAGGCTTGATTTTATATCAATGTTAGCCTCAACAACAAATACATTCAGTCATGTGCAAGGGAGACCCTATGCCTTTTTTAAGTATATACAATTTAGTATAAACAATAGGTCTTGACTACGCTCTCAAAATCATTATAAACATTTATTGGCATCTCACGCGCCACGCAATTTCCATTCTGCTAAACAGAACACTGCAGCATATTGCACTAAGCCTCCTACCTTAATTATCCTTGGAGACTGACACTTGACCTGATGGGACACCGTAGCTGTTTGGTTCATGGTTCAGCGCCTAGGGCAGAGCACAATCCCCACAAGGAATTCAGATGAAAAAAAAGCTCTGGATAGAAAGAGAATACAAATGCTTCCCCGTGTTGTCTGCAACTGCAGCAGTGCTTCTGGCGTGAGAGCTAAACACTGTCACGTAAAAGGCATCTGCATTCCTTCCTTCACCTCTGATAGAACACTGATTAGGTTTCCTGCCCCCAGTGCTCAGGACGATGCACACTGGAAAGCTAAGCAGCAACAGAGCGCTTCAATTCACTTTGCCTGCACCCTTCCAAGCTTGAAATGTGACAGATCCCCCGCTCAGCCAATGATCTGAGCCGAGGCCAGAGCTCCGAGCAGGATTTTAAGCCGAGCAGCGCTGGGCCCGCACCTGCATGCCTCCAACCTCCGAGGATCTGGGGGGATATCTTCCGAGCCCACATTTTCAGACCCCCCAGGATATAGTGGCATGCTTTTTTTAAAAAATACCGCGATTTCTACGAAAGTGCCGATTTCGCGGGCACTTTTGTAAAAATCGCGGCATTTTTTAAAAAGTGCCGATTTCGCGGCAAATCGCGAAATCGCGATATCCTGGGGGGTCTGAGATGGTGTTATCAGTGATCTCATGAGTGATGTAATATGTGATGTCATCAGCAGTGCATTACACGCGCAAGTTATAGTGAGTCCAACTAACTATAACGTGGAATTTCATTGGTTTTATGTCAGTAAAATTTCCAGCTAACTATAACTGGTGTCAAACCTATGGTTTTTTCAGTGAATTTCATAGGTTTTTCAAATGCTACTTCCTAACTATAACGTGTGTAAAACCTATGGTTTTTTCAGTGAATTTCATAGTTTTTTTGAATGCTAGTTCCTAAGTATGTAATCACGTTCGTAACTAGATAGTGTCACCGCCTACACGTCCTGAGAAGCGCATGTAAAGTCATGTGACTTGAAAACAAGACTTCCAATTGGTTCTTAGTAGTTTCTGTTCTGGAATTTACACGAAGCACTCCACCCACTTTCCTCACAATCTTTTCTACTCTCAAGAGACAACAACGTCGAGCATCTTCCGGAAAACTTTGCTGAAATGGCTGCCCTTCCGCATTCATCTTCCGAATCTGAAGGAAATGAGCGACCACCGTTAAGAAGAAAAAAGGAATCTTTCATTTGGCAATTTTTTACTTATCCTGAAGATCAAAAGAAAGTGAATGCGCCAAAAGTAACCTGCACGATATGCAATTCGGAGCTCTCAAGGGGAAATCCAAATAAAAAATATTCCTTTTCTATACACACCATGCAGCGGCATGTTAAACAAAGGCATCCTGAGCATTATGCAAAAGCATCGACAAGAGCCCTGGCCACGCTATTACCATCAGAGGTGGCCAGCACATCTTCTGGTGGACGACCTGTATCTCCATCGAGTGCTGAGATGGACTTGAGACCATATCTTGCGAAGGTGCATATGAAATGCAACGAGTGTGGAGAAATTCTTTTGTATGGAGAGCAGAGCCTCGTTCTTATTAAACTCAAAATTGAAAGTCACAAATGCCCCAAGAAAAGATAAATTTCTTCACTTCATTTTCATACTATTACATACTGAAAAATGTAGTAGCAACTTTAAGAAATCGAAAGCATCATAACACTTCTTTCCCAAAAATTTTCAGAACTAACTCTTTCTACCAAAACGTGCTCCAAGAGCATATTATGAGATGTTTTTTCGCCGCTTTATTTTAGTGCGAGACCGGGTGCGCGCACCCTCCTATCGCGTACAGGACCTGACACTTGCATGTGAAGTCATGTGACTTCTAAACAACACTTCTAATTGGTTCTTGGTAGTTTCTATTCTGGGATTTACACGCAGCACTCCACCCACTTCCATCACTTTCTTTTCTACTCTCAAGAGAGAACAAAGTCGAACATCTTCCCGAAGACTTCGCTACAATGGCTACCGTTCCGCATTCATCTTCCGAATCTGAAGGAAATGAGCGACCACCTTTGACAAGAAAAACGGAGGCCACGCTATTACCATCAGAAGTAATCAGCACATCTTCCGGTGGACGACCTGTATCTCCATCGAGTGCTGAAATGGACTTCAGACCATATCTTGCGAACGTGCACATGAAATGCACGAACTGTGGAGAACTTCTTGTATACGGAGAGCAAAGCTTTACGCTAATTAAACACACAATTGAGAGTCATAAATGTTCCAAGAAAAGTTAAATTTCTTCACTTTATTTGGATAGTATGACATACTGAAAAATGTCGTAGCAACTTTAAGAAATCAAAAGCATCATAACACTTGTTTCCAAAAAAAAAAAAAAAAAAAGTTCTTTTCAGAACTAACTCTTTCCACCAAAACATGCTCCAAGAGCATATTATAAGATGTTTTTTCGCCGCTTTATTTTAGTGCGAGACCGGGTGCGCGCACCCTCCTATCGCGTACAGGACCTGACACTTGCATGTGAAGTCATGTGACTTCAAAACAACACTTCTAATTGGTTCTTCGTAGTTTCTATTCTGGAATTTACACGCAGCACTCCACCCACTTCCATCACTTTCTTTTCTACTCTCAAGAGAAAACAACGTCGAACATCTTCCCGAAGACTTCGCTGCAATGGCTACCGTTCCGCATTCATCTTCCGAATCTGAAGGAAATGAGCGACCACCTTTGACAAGAAAAACGGAGGCCATGCTATTACCATCAGAAGTAATCAGCACATCTTCCGGTGGACGACCTGTATCTCCATCGAGTGCTGAAATGGACTTGAAACCATGTCTGGCGAACGTGCACATAAAATGCAACAACTGTGGAGAACTTCTTGTATACGGAGAGCAAAGCTTTACTCTAATTAAACACAAAATTGAGAGTCATAAATGCTCCAAGAAAAGTTAAATTTCTTCACTTTATTTGGATAGTATAACATACTGAAAAATGTCGTAGCAACTTTAAGAAATCAAAAGCATCATAACACTTGTTTCCAAAAAAAAAAAAAAAAAAAAAGTTCTTTTAAGAACTAACTCTTTCTACCAAAACGTGCTCCAAGAGCATATTATGAGATGTTTTTTCGCCGCTTTCTTATAGTGCGCGACCGGGTGCGCGCACCCATTTATCGCGTACAGGCGTCGAGACACGCATGTGCAGTCATGTGACTTTAAAACAACACTTCCAATTGGTTCTTACTAGTTTCTATTCTGCAATTTACACGGAACACTCCACCCACTTCCCTAGAAAACCAGTTTATCGAAAAACTTTTAAAGCCTCCTCTTATGAAATATTCGACATCAATCACATAGCAGAGTACTAAATAGCACTATATACACTCCGTCCCTTAATTATAAGAGACTTATTGCTATGTAAAAGCAACTTTTGTTTTCACGCGATAATGTGAAATGCGGAGCCTGTTACACAATTTGCTTTCACATATATGTTACTATTCTCCTTCGAGCACTAACACCGTAGAAAATACCACCAATAGCGGTGATAATTTTTTACACCGAGAACGGGCGATTTCTATCGCTTAGAGCCCTTACAATTATAAAGTTTTATTTCCTAAGTCTCTGATCTCCAACTGTGCAACGTAGCTCCCCTGTGTGTCGTAATAAGGTCCATAAACAAAAACTACAGGGCCAGCATTATAAACAGCAAGGGATTTCAATTGAGGAGTTTGTACAGCACTATTAGGACTTGTTGTTTAATCACAGTACCTAAGTATGAGTTAAATCAATGGCTGTTAAAATCAATTCAAAATAGACATAAGATGTTACCACACTAACATCATGATAGAGCAGTATTGCTCAATAAAACAAAGACCAGAAACCAGGATATATTGTCTGAAAATTATTATTAAATTTCAAGGCAAAGTATATATACAAAAACAGTGAATGAACATAAAGTGCAGGGTGCATACATCGATATACAATAAGGATAATCAAGGTCTTGTTTCCTTTTCCTTGGAAATATCCAAATTAAAGTCCAGACTGCTGTATTTCAATGATTGATTGGTTTTAGCCCAGAGTCAGAAGAAAATCAAAAGATGACTGAGGGACCAATTAGGCAGACTTGGACTGAGCAGGTCGACGTTTCGGTCTTGTTATAGTTATTTTTAAGACCATCATCAGGACTACAAGGTAGTATATGCAATTGATGACCCTCTGTAAAAAAAACAATAATACATTATAATATATACAATTAAATTAAATACCTGGTTCATGACATACAATAGTTATGGCACTGGTGAATTTATTTACAATTCCTATTTACACTAAACAAAATAGCAGTAGGTTTTATCCTAAGATAAAATTGGTCGGTGTGGAGACCAAGAAAGTTTGTTATCATAATCAAACAAATTTAAAAGCACATTGTGCTAAGTAGGATAGGTCTATTCCGTGTTCTACTCGCCGCATATTGTACTTACTAATAGCAGTATAGTAGTTTTATTGGCACCGTTGTTTGAGATTATTGACACTGGAGTAGTACACAAAGAAGAATCCAATGTGCCACGGTTGCGCTATAAGGAACAAGGAGTCAATTTAGTTCCTATCAAATGTACATGTTAATTTTATATTATATATAAAGGTTCAGGCATTTACCTTGCAACACTTGGGTGCAGTGATGAATAGAAAAGGATACACCGTCTACCTTCAATTGTTGATCGGTTATCTCTAAGTATAAACTAAATGAAACAGAGAAAATGGCTTTTAGTGGTAAAGAAATAGTCACATAAATGCAACAGGCAGTGCTGCATTGGGTAGAAAAGGTCATGGAGTTAGTGCATGGTTACAGCGTTTATTCATTAAGGTAGGGGGCAGCATATACCCAACAGAGGGGTAGCCCATGCTGAAGAAGCCTGTTGTTTTCTAAGCTTTAGAAATTATTTAAAGATAACCGTGAGGTATATCTTTGGCTTTAAAACGATTTTACTAGAACATGAAGCCTCGCGTTTAATTCAAAGTAAAAAGCTATTTGTAAACAGTTGCGTTCACAGTTACGCTGCTATATTTCCCCAGAATTTTAAGGAGAGTAAAACTCCCAGACCGTGAGTTTAGAGATGCCGGTGCCGCGAATCGGCACTTTGTTAAAGCCGGGAATCGAGCATAACGCGGGGGCTCTTTGCCGGTGTACTTACTGTGGATTAGTCAGCATTGAGACTTCGGGACATCGGAACGCGCGGGATCCGGGCGATGTAACATTGTTGCAGTTACACGCTCTTTAAATACTTTAATCTCATAGCTAGGACCCTTGCGTAGTCTCGTGATATTTCGAGCGGGACTGGAAGACGCTATTTTTATAAACCTAATGCGGCGGCCATCTTAGCATGTTATTGTTTTGCTTGTACAAATATGTCATAATAGAATTATTGGTACGATTTTGCAGGGTGAGTTTGTCCAAAGATTGGACTGACATTCAGTTTCGTTTTGGCCCATAAGTCGAAATATTACCATACCATTTAGACAGAAAAAATCTTTTTCTACATTATTGTTTACAAATGGCAGTATTGTTGCAGGCAAGACTGGCAGGTCAACTACAAACTAGGATTGATTTTCAATTCGTTTGAGAAGTCTTAAATGATAAATAATTCTTGATACTTAATCACAATTTATGTCTGTCACTTACTATGTGCTCACAATCTAATCAGTATCGATGTTAGTGATCCATATACATATAGCTTTTACATTCTGATCAGTATTGATATTTGGAATCAAAACATATCTACATTATTGTTTACAAATGGCAGTATTGTTGCAGGCAAGACTGGCAGGTCAACTACAAACTAGGATTGATTTTCAATTCGTTTGAGAAGTCTTAAATGATAAATAATTCTTGATACTTAATCACAGTTTATGTCTGTCACTTACTATGTGCTCACAATCTAATCAGTATCGATGTTAGTGATCCATATACATATAGCTTTTACATTCTGATCAGTATTGATATTTGGAATCAAAACATATCAACATTACAGCTACGTGTATACAGTGTGGGCATAGTACTGTGATGTGTGCATTAATAGTTTTAAAAGGCTGAAGCGGATTAAACTAAACATGCCAAAGTGTGCCATTCGGTGCTTGAATTGAGGCCATTTTTGACACTGTTGGCCATTTCGATCCAACGGTTTTCTTGAATTATTAGACTTCTGTCACAGTTTTTTTGTCTGATGGTGGGTTTGACCACATCTATCACCCACCATGTCATGTCTTTTTCTGAATGTTTTTTCATGGAGTAGTGATCAACTAGTGGAGCATTGTCCACTTTGCAGCGAATTCGCGATTGGTGTTGCAGAATTCGCTGTTTAATCATTTGGGTAGTTTTCCCTATGTATACCTGGCCGCATGGGCATTGGATACAATATATGACATTGCTCGTTCGGCAGTTAGAAAACTGTCTGCTGGTGTATTCGCGTCCATTGATCACAAAACTTTTGATGTTTTTCGTTGTTGTACAGGCCCTACAATTGTTGCATCTGTAGTGACCAAGGAGTGGTGAAAGTTGTTTCATGTTGTCAACAGTGTTATTATCTGGTTTATCGTAGGCGTGGACCAAGCGATCTCTAAGATTTCGCCCACGTTTAAATGAGAACATTGGTTTGTCTCTGAGTTCGGGTAAGTCGTGCAAGAGAGACCAGTTCTTAGTGACAATCTTTTTGAGTTGTTGACTATGTGTTCCAAAGGTGGTAACACATACTAGAGGAGTCTGATTGCATTTGGTCTTGGTTTGCAACAGAGCCTCACGGTCATTGTACCATGCACGCTTCATGGAGTTCTTCAACAGTTTATTCGGGTACCCTCTTTCCAACAATTTGAGCCTCAGGATCTTCGCCTCGTGAAAGTAATCACAGCGTTTAAAGCAGTTTCTGCGCAGTCGCAGAAACTGCCCGAATGGTAGCCCATCTCGAAGAGATTTGGGATGGTGACTACTGTACTTAAGTAGAGTATTACGAGTGGTGGGTTTGGTGTACAAAGATGTGTATAGGGTATTTTCCTCACTAACTTTTATTGTTAAGTCTAGAAAGTTCATTTCATGGGAATGGTAGTCAAGGGTGAATTGTAGATTCGAGTTTCTCTGGTTGATCCATCCATGAAATTCTTCCAAGAGTTCTTGTGAGCCCTTCCATATTAGGAAAACGTCGTCTATATATCTTAGCCAACATGATATGTTGGCTAAGAATGGATTGAGACTGTTGTAAATAAACTCATTCTCAAAATGGTTGACATAGATATTTGCTATGTTGGGGGCGTAAACAGCCCCCATTGCCACACCTTTCAATTGCTGATAAAACCTTTTTTCAAAAAGGAAAAAGTTTTGGCACATTGAGATCTTAATGCAGTCTACTATGAATTCGCTTGGAACTGAATGTGGTCTCTCACGGCTATCGAGAAGGTTGGTAATGAGTTCCAGTACATCTTTTTGTGGAATGTTGGTGTATAGACTGCTTATGTCCATGGTCACCAAATATTCGCAGTTAGGGTCATATATATGATTTTCCAATTTAGTGATGACAGTAGTGGTGTCTCTGATATATGTCTCAGATTCAGTGACAAAAGGCCTGATAAAAAAATCTGCGTATTGGGCTAGTGGTTTTAGAATGGAGTTACAGCCCGCCACAATGGGTCTCCCTGGTGGTTTAGTGGCGTTCTTATGGATCTTCGGGAGGATATAGATGGCTGGCACAGTTGGCGATTGGTTAATGAGAAAACTGGCTTCTTTCTGGCTCAGCCATCCTCCTTTGAATCCTTCTTCACTGAGTTGTTTGATTTCTTTTTCAAGGGAGGGAGTGGGATCGGATTTAAGCAATCTATAGTTTTCACTGACAGAGAGTTGGTCTAACATCTCTTGCCTGTAGGCTTCCCTGTCCCACAGTACCAGACCACCCCCTTTGTCTGCGGGTTTGATCACTGTGTCGTGGAGGGATTCAAGTTTTTTGAGAGCTAGATGTTCATCTTTGTTCAGGTTGTTTCTACAAAAGATTTTTTCTTTAAATAGTGACTCAGTTTCAATTAACACCGCATTTTCAAAAGTTAAAATATTTTTGGAAACCAAATTATTGGGGGGAAAAAAGGTCGAAGATGGTTTAAGACCAGTGATGTTCCTTTCTGGCAGGTCGTCTTTAAAGGCAAAGTAATTTTTTAGTCGTATTGTTCTAAAAAATTTGTACAGTTCACATTTTGTCACAAATTGGTTGTTCCTGTGAGTAGGGACAAAGGATAAGCCTGATGCGAGGACAGATGTTTCAGCCTCAGACAGAATGTGCTTGGACAAGTTAAAGATTGGAACAGTAGGTGAATCGTTTACCATTGGTAAAACTGGTTCCGTGTTTGTCTCTGGCCTGGGGTGTACTGATTTCTGTACCATCCTCGTCTGGCTCCCCTGGGTTTTGGGGGTTGACCTCTCCCTCTCCTGTTGTCCTGTCCTAAAAAAGGACGTGAGGTTGACGGCTGTTGTTCAAATTGAGGTCTATAGTGACCAGCTGGAATTTGGTCTCCGTCTGATTCTGAGCCTGTCTCAGAGAAGGTCGTTCTTTTCTGTTGTTGTGGGTTAGAGTTAGGGCCTCTAGAATTGTTTTGGGCCAGATAAAAGTCTTTCTGTAAATAGGGATATGTTGTCTCTTTATTATATTTGCGGATATCTTTTTGGAGCTTATCTGTTTTTCTCAGGGAATTGAACTCTTCAAACTCTTTTATCGTTTGTGCTACTTTGTCTACTTGAACAAAGATGAACATCTAGCTCTCAAAAAACTTGAATCCCTCCACGACACAGTGATCAAACCCGCAGACAAAGGGGGTGGTCTGGTACTGTGGGACAGGGAAGCCTACAGGCAAGAGATGTTAGACCAACTCTCTGTCAGTGAAAACTATAGATTGCTTAAATCCGATCCCACTCCCTCCCTTGAAAAAGAAATCAAACAACTCAGTGAAGAAGGATTCAAAGGAGGATGGCTGAGCCAGAAAGAAGCCAGTTTTCTCATTAACCAATCGCCAACTGTGCCAGCCATCTATATCCTCCCGAAGATCCATAAGAACGCCACTAAACCACCAGGGAGACCCATTGTGGCGGGCTGTAACTCCATTCTAAAACCACTAGCCCAATACGCAGATTTTTTTATCAGGCCTTTTGTCACTGAATCTGAGACATATATCAGAGACACCACTACTGTCATCACTAAATTGGAAAATCATATATATGACCCTAACTGCGAATATTTGGTGACCATGGACATAAGCAGTCTATACACCAACATTCCACAAAAAGATGTACTGGAACTCATTACCAACCTTCTCGATAGCCGTGAGAGACCACATTCAGTTCCAAGCGAATTCATAGTAGACTGCATTAAGATCTCAATGTGCCAAAACTTTTTCCTTTTTGAAAAAAGGTTTTATCAGCAATTGAAAGGTGTGGCAATGGGGGCTGTTTACGCCCCCAACATAGCAAATATCTATGTCAACCATTTTGAGAATGAGTTTATTTACAACAGTCTCAATCCATTCTTAGCCAACATATCATGTTGGCTAAGATATATAGACGACGTTTTCCTAATATGGAAGGGCTCACAAGAACTCTTGGAAGAATTTCATGGATGGATCAACCAGAGAAACTCGAATCTACAATTCACCCTTGACTACCATTCCCATGAAATGAACTTTCTAGACTTAACAATAAAAGTTAGTGAGGAAAATACCCTATACACATCTTTGTACACCAAACCCACCACTCGTAATACTCTACTTAAGTACAGTAGTCACCATCCCAAATCTCTTCGAGATGGGCTACCATTCGGGCAGTTTCTGCGACTGCGCAGAAACTGCTTTAAACGCTGTGATTACTTTCACGAGGCGAAGATCCTGAGGCTCAAATTGTTGGAAAGAGGGTACCCGAATAAACTGTTGAAGAACTCCATGAAGCGTGCATGGTACAATGACCGTGAGGCTCTGTTGCAAACCAAGACCAAATGCAATCAGACTCCTCTAGTATGTGTTACCACCTTTGGAACACATAGTCAACAACTCAAAAAGATTGTCACTAAGAACTGGTCTCTCTTGCACGACTTACCCGAACTCAGAGACAAACCAATGTTCTCATTTAAACGTGGGCGAAATCTTAGAGATCGCTTGGTCCACGCCTACGATAAACCAGATAATAACACTGTTGACAACATGAAACAACTTTCACCACTCCTTGGTCACTACAGATGCAACAATTGTAGGGCCTGTACAACAACGAAAAACATCAAAAGTTTTGTGATCAATGGACGCGAATACACCAGCAGACAGTTTTCTAACTGCCGAACGAGCAATGTCATATATTGTATCCAATGCCCATGCGGCCAGGTATACATAGGGAAAACTACCCAAATGATTAAACAGCGAATTCTGCAACACCAATCGCGAATTCGCTGCAAAGTGGACAATGCTCCACTAGTTGATCACTACTCCATGAAAAAACATTCAGAAAAAGACATGACATGGTGGGTGATAGATGTGGTCAAACCCACCATCAGACAAAAAAACTGTGACAGAAGTCTAATAATTCAAGAAAACCGTTGGATCGAAATGGCCAACAGTGTCAAAAATGGCCTCAATTCAAGCACCGAATGGCACACTTTGGCATGTTTAGTTTAATCCGCTTCAGCCTTTTAAAACTATTAATGCACACATCACAGTACTATGCCCACACTGTATACACGTAGCTGTAATGTTGATATGTTTTGATTCCAAATATCAATACTGATCAGAATGTAAAAGCTATATGTATATGGATCACTAACATCGATACTGATTAGATTGTGAGCACATAGTAAGTGACAGACATAAACTGTGATTAAGTATCAAGAATTATTTATCATTTAAGACTTCTCAAACGAATTGAAAATCAATCCTAGTTTGTAGTTGACCTGCCAGTCTTGCCTGCAACAATACTGCCATTTGTAAACAATAATGTAGATATGTTTTGATTCCAAATATCAATACTGATCAGAATGTAAAAGCTATATGTATATGGATCACTAACATCGATACTGATTAGATTGTGAGCACATAGTAAGTGACAGACATAAATTGTGATTAAGTATCAAGAATTATTTATCATTTAAGACTTCTCAAACGAATTGAAAATCAATCCTAGTTTGTAGTTGACCTGCCAGTCTTGCCTGCAACAATACTGCCATTTGTAAACAATAATGTAGAAAAAGATTTTTTCTGTCTAAATGGTATGGTAATATTTCGACTTATGGGCCAAAACGAAACTGAATGTCAGTCCAATCTTTGGACAAACTCACCCTGCAAAATCGTACCAATAATTCTATTATGACATATTTGTACAAGCAAAACAATAACATGCTAAGATGGCCGCCGCATTAGGTTTATAAAAATAGCGTCTTCCAGTCCCGCTCGAAATATCACGAGACTACGCAAGGGTCCTAGCTATGAGATTAAAGTATTTAAAGAGCGTGTAACTGCAACAATGTTACATCGCCCGGATCCCGCGCGTTCCGATGTCCCGAAGTCTCAATGCTGACTAATCCACAGTAAGTACACCGGCAAAGAGCCCCCGCGTTATGCTCGATTCCCGGCTTTAACAAAGTGCCGATTCGCGGCACCGGCATCTCTAAACTCACGGTCTGGGAGTTTTACTCTCCTTAAAATTCTGGGGAAATATAGCAGCGTAACTGTGAACGCAACTGTTTACAAATAGCTTTTTACTTTGAATTAAACGCGAGGCTTCATGTTCTAGTAAAATCGTTTTAAAGCCAAAGATATACCTCACGGTTATCTTTAAATAATTTCTAAAGCTTAGAAAACAACAGGCTTCTTCAGCATGGGCTACCCCTCTGTTGGGTATATGCTGCCCCCTACCTTAATGAATAAACGCTGTAACCATGCACTAACTCCATGACCTTTTCTACCCAATGCAGCACTGCCTGTTGCATTTATGTGACTATTTCTTTACCACTAAAAGCCATTTTCTCTGTTTCATTTAGTTTATACTTAGAGATAACCGATCAACAATTGAAGGTAGACGGTGTATCCTTTTCTATTCATCACTGCACCCAAGTGTTGCAAGGTAAATGCCTGAACCTTTATATATAATATAAAATTAACATGTACATTTGATAGGAACTAAATTGACTCCTTGTTCCTTATAGCGCAACCGTGGCACATTGGATTCTTCTTTGTGTACTACTCCAGTGTCAATAATCTCAAACAACGGTGCCAATAAAACTACTATACTGCTATTAGTAAGTACAATATGCGGCGAGTAGAACACGGAATAGACCTATCCTACTTAGCACAATGTGCTTTTAAATTTGTTTGATTATGATAACAAACTTTCTTGGTCTCCACACCGACCAATTTTATCTTAGGATAAAACCTACTGCTATTTTGTTTAGTGTAAATAGGAATTGTAAATAAATTCACCAGTGCCATAACTATTGTATGTCATGAACCAGGTATTTAATTTAATTGTATATATTATAATGTATTATTGTTTTTTTTACAGAGGGTCATCAATTGCATATACTACCTTGTAGTCCTGATGATGGTCTTAAAAATAACTATAACAAGACCGAAACGTCGACCTGCTCAGTCCAAGTCTGCCTAATTGGTCCCTCAGTCATCTTTTGATTTTCTTCTGACTCTGGGCTAAAACCAATCAATCATTGAAATACAGCAGTCTGGACTTTAATTTGGATATTTCCAAGGAAAAGGAAACAAGACCTTGATTATCCTTATTGTATATCGATGTATGCACCCTGCACTTTATGTTCATTCACTGTTTTTGTATATATACTTTGCCTTGAAATTTAATAATAATTTTCAGACAATATATCCTGGTTTCTGGTCTTTGTTTTATTGAGCAATACTGCTCTATCATGATGTTAGTGTGGTAACATCTTATGTCTATTTTGAATTGATTTTAACAGCCATTGATTTAACTCATACTTAGGTACTGTGATTAAACAACAAGTCCTAATAGTGCTGTACAAACTCCTCAATTGAAATCCCTTGCTGGCCATTTCCTTCACAAACCTTGCCCAAGCCCGCAAGGGTATATTGGGTTGCTCACCCTTATACACATTATATCTGCGCAGAAAACCTCTGCTGTGAGCCATTTTCTTGAAAGTGGTAAAACTGTCAGTGAACAGTTCTATAACTTAAATAATCTTCTCTTATAGTATCAGCCGTGACTTTATGGCTGAATTAGAGACTTTGTCTTACACTGACGACTATATCCAGAAGATTGCCTCTGGACCATCTCTATTGGGCAATAGAAGTACACCAGTAAATTCACCCCTAGAATCTGATCTCAACCAACTTGAACGTCTTAAAAAGAAATTAGTCAGGACTGAACTCCACGCTAAGTTCTTGACTGACTGCCTCAGTGCCAATATAATTCCCACCGGCCTGCAGATTCGCAACATTCCGATCATTTTTACTGAAGACGGTGAATTTAAGACTGGGTTTAGCCACGCAGCTAATAAGTGCTCACGCACCTGGATGGTGCTTAGCATTGAAACAGCGGCTAAACAGATTAAGATCCTTCTAAAAGAAATTGAAACACTTGAAAATAAAATTAACAGCGACTCTAGTGTCACCAATGCTAAAGCTCTTTTAGACAAAGTAGCACAAACGATAAAAGAGTTTGAAGAGTTCAATTCCCTGAGAAAAACAGATAAGCTCCAAAAAGATATCCGCAAATATAATAAAGAGACAACATATCCCTATTTACAGAAAGACTTTTATCTGGCCCAAAACAATTCTAGAGGCCCTAACTCTAACCCACAACAACAGAAAAGAACGACCTTCTCTGAGACAGGCTCAGAATCAGACGGAGACCAAATTCCAGCTGGTCACTATAGACCTCAATTTGAACAACAGCCGTCAACCTCACGTCCTTTTTTAGGACAGGACAACAGGAGAGGGAGAGGTCAACCCCCAAAACCCAGGGGAGCCAGACGAGGATGGTACAGAAATCAGTACACCCCAGGCCAGAGACAAACACGGAACCAGTTTTACCAATGGTAAACGATTCACCTACTGTTCCAATCTTTAACTTGTCCAAGCACATTCTGTCTGAGGCTGAAACATCTGTCCTCGCATCAGGCTTATCCTTTGTCCCTACTCACAGGAACAACCAATTTGTGACAAAATGTGAACTGTACACATTTTTTAGAACAATACGACTAAAAAATTACTTTGCCTTTAAAGACGACCTGCCAGAAAGGAACATCACTGGTCTTAAACCATCTTCGACCTTTTTTCCCCCCAATAATTTGGTTTCCAAAAATATTTTAACTTTTGAAAATGCGGTGTTAATTGAAACTGAGTCACTATTTAAAGAAAAAATCTTTTGTAGAAACAACTTGAACAAAGATGAACATCTAGCTCTCAAAAAACTTGAATCCCTCCACGACACAGTGATCAAACCCGCAGACAAAGGGGGTGGTCTGGTACTGTGGGACAGGGAAGCCTACAGGCAAGAGATGTTAGACCAACTCTCTGTCAGTGAAAACTATAGATTGCTTAAATCCGATCCCACTCCCTCCCTTGAAAAAGAAATCAAACAACTCAGTGAAGAAGGATTCAAAGGAGGATGGCTGAGCCAGAAAGAAGCCAGTTTTCTCATTAACCAATCGCCAACTGTGCCAGCCATCTATATCCTCCCGAAGATCCATAAGAACGCCACTAAACCACCAGGGAGACCCATTGTGGCGGGCTGTAACTCCATTCTAAAACCACTAGCCCAATACGCAGATTTTTTTATCAGGCCTTTTGTCACTGAATCTGAGACATATATCAGAGACACCACTACTGTCATCACTAAATTGGAAAATCATATATATGACCCTAACTGCGAATATTTGGTGACCATGGACATAAGCAGTCTATACACCAACATTCCACAAAAAGATGTACTGGAACTCATTACCAACCTTCTCGATAGCCGTGAGAGACCACATTCAGTTCCAAGCGAATTCATAGTAGACTGCATTAAGATCTCAATGTGCCAAAACTTTTTCCTTTTTGAAAAAAGGTTTTATCAGCAATTGAAAGGTGTGGCAATGGGGGCTGTTTACGCCCCCAACATAGCAAATATCTATGTCAACCATTTTGAGAATGAGTTTATTTACAACAGTCTCAATCCATTCTTAGCCAACATATCATGTTGGCTAAGATATATAGACGACGTTTTCCTAATATGGAAGGGCTCACAAGAACTCTTGGAAGAATTTCATGGATGGATCAACCAGAGAAACTCGAATCTACAATTCACCCTTGACTACCATTCCCATGAAATGAACTTTCTAGACTTAACAATAAAAGTTAGTGAGGAAAATACCCTATACACATCTTTGTACACCAAACCCACCACTCGTAATACTCTACTTAAGTACAGTAGTCACCATCCCAAATCTCTTCGAGATGGGCTACCATTCGGGCAGTTTCTGCGACTGCGCAGAAACTGCTTTAAACGCTGTGATTACTTTCACGAGGCGAAGATCCTGAGGCTCAAATTGTTGGAAAGAGGGTACCCGAATAAACTGTTGAAGAACTCCATGAAGCGTGCATGGTACAATGACCGTGAGGCTCTGTTGCAAACCAAGACCAAATGCAATCAGACTCCTCTAGTATGTGTTACCACCTTTGGAACACATAGTCAACAACTCAAAAAGATTGTCACTAAGAACTGGTCTCTCTTGCACGACTTACCCGAACTCAGAGACAAACCAATGTTCTCATTTAAACGTGGGCGAAATCTTAGAGATCGCTTGGTCCACGCCTACGATAAACCAGATAATAACACTGTTGACAACATGAAACAACTTTCACCACTCCTTGGTCACTACAGATGCAACAATTGTAGGGCCTGTACAACAACGAAAAACATCAAAAGTTTTGTGATCAATGGACGCGAATACACCAGCAGACAGTTTTCTAACTGCCGAACGAGCAATGTCATATATTGTATCCAATGCCCATGCGGCCAGGTATACATAGGGAAAACTACCCAAATGATTAAACAGCGAATTCTGCAACACCAATCGCGAATTCGCTGCAAAGTGGACAATGCTCCACTAGTTGATCACTACTCCATGAAAAAACATTCAGAAAAAGACATGACATGGTGGGTGATAGATGTGGTCAAACCCACCATCAGACAAAAAAACTGTGACAGAAGTCTAATAATTCAAGAAAACCGTTGGATCGAAATGGCCAACAGTGTCAAAAATGGCCTCAATTCAAGCACCGAATGGCACACTTTGGCATGTTTAGTTTAATCCGCTTCAGCCTTTTAAAACTATTAATGCACACATCACAGTACTATGCCCACACTGTATACACGTAGCTGTAATGTTGATATGTTTTGATTCCAAATATCAATACTGATCAGAATGTAAAAGCTATATGTATATGGATCACTAACATCGATACTGATTAGATTGTGAGCACATAGTAAGTGACAGACATAAACTGTGATTAAGTATCAAGAATTATTTATCATTTAAGACTTCTCAAACGAATTGAAAATCAATCCTAGTTTGTAGTTGACCTGCCAGTCTTGCCTGCAACAATACTGCCATTTGTAAACAATAATGTAGATATGTTTTGATTCCAAATATCAATACTGATCAGAATGTAAAAGCTATATGTATATGGATCACTAACATCGATACTGATTAGATTGTGAGCACATAGTAAGTGACAGACATAAATTGTGATTAAGTATCAAGAATTATTTATCATTTAAGACTTCTCAAACGAATTGAAAATCAATCCTAGTTTGTAGTTGACCTGCCAGTCTTGCCTGCAACAATACTGCCATTTGTAAACAATAATGTAGAAAAAGATTTTTTCTGTCTAAATGGTATGGTAATATTTCGACTTATGGGCCAAAACGAAACTGAATGTCAGTCCAATCTTTGGACAAACTCACCCTGCAAAATCGTACCAATAATTCTATTATGACATATTTGTACAAGCAAAACAATAACATGCTAAGATGGCCGCCGCATTAGGTTTATAAAAATAGCGTCTTCCAGTCCCGCTCGAAATATCACGAGACTACGCAAGGGTCCTAGCTATGAGATTAAAGTATTTAAAGAGCGTGTAACTGCAACAATGTTACATCGCCCGGATCCCGCGCGTTCCGATGTCCCGAAGTCTCAATGCTGACTAATCCACAGTAAGTACACCGGCAAAGAGCCCCCGCGTTATGCTCGATTCCCGGCTTTAACAAAGTGCCGATTCGCGGCACCGGCATCTCTAAACTCACGGTCTGGGAGTTTTACTCTCCTTAAAATTCTGGGGAAATATAGCAGCGTAACTGTGAACGCAACTGTTTACAAATAGCTTTTTACTTTGAATTAAACGCGAGGCTTCATGTTCTAGTAAAATCGTTTTAAAGCCAAAGATATACCTCACGGTTATCTTTAAATAATTTCTAAAGCTTAGAAAACAACAGGCTTCTTCAGCATGGGCTACCCCTCTGTTGGGTATATGCTGCCCCCTACCTTAATGAATAAACGCTGTAACCATGCACTAACTCCATGACCTTTTCTACCCAATGCAGCACTGCCTGTTGCATTTATGTGACTATTTCTTTACCACTAAAAGCCATTTTCTCTGTTTCATTTAGTTTATACTTAGAGATAACCGATCAACAATTGAAGGTAGACGGTGTATCCTTTTCTATTCATCACTGCACCCAAGTGTTGCAAGGTAAATGCCTGAACCTTTATATATAATATAAAATTAACATGTACATTTGATAGGAACTAAATTGACTCCTTGTTCCTTATAGCGCAACCGTGGCACATTGGATTCTTCTTTGTGTACTACTCCAGTGTCAATAATCTCAAACAACGGTGCCAATAAAACTACTATACTGCTATTAGTAAGTACAATATGCGGCGAGTAGAACACGGAATAGACCTATCCTACTTAGCACAATGTGCTTTTAAATTTGTTTGATTATGATAACAAACTTTCTTGGTCTCCACACCGACCAATTTTATCTTAGGATAAAACCTACTGCTATTTTGTTTAGTGTAAATAGGAATTGTAAATAAATTCACCAGTGCCATAACTATTGTATGTCATGAACCAGGTATTTAATTTAATTGTATATATTATAATGTATTATTGTTTTTTTTACAGAGGGTCATCAATTGCATATACTACCTTGTAGTCCTGATGATGGTCTTAAAAATAACTATAACAAGACCGAAACGTCGACCTGCTCAGTCCAAGTCTGCCTAATTGGTCCCTCAGTCATCTTTTGATTTTCTTCTGACTCTGGGCTAAAACCAATCAATCATTGAAATACAGCAGTCTGGACTTTAATTTGGATATTTCCAAGGAAAAGGAAACAAGACCTTGATTATCCTTATTGTATATCGATGTATGCACCCTGCACTTTATGTTCATTCACTGTTTTTGTATATATACTTTGCCTTGAAATTTAATAATAATTTTCAGACAATATATCCTGGTTTCTGGTCTTTGTTTTATTGAGCAATACTGCTCTATCATGATGTTAGTGTGGTAACATCTTATGTCTATTTTGAATTGATTTTAACAGCCATTGATTTAACTCATACTTAGGTACTGTGATTAAACAACAAGTCCTAATAGTGCTGTACAAACTCCTCAATTGAAATCCCTTGCTGGCCATTTCCTTCAAAAACCTTGCCCAAGCCCGCAAGGGTATATTGGGTTGCTCACCCTTATACACATTATATCTGCGCAGAAAACCTCTGCTGTGAGCCATTTTCTTGAAAGTGGTAAAACTGTCAGTGAACAGTTCTATAACTTAAATAATCTTCTCTTATAGTATCAGCCGTGACTTTATGGCTGAATTAGAGACTTTGTCTTACACTGACGACTATATCCAGAAGATTGCCTCTGGACCATCTCTATTGGGCAATAGAAGTACACCAGTAAATTCACCCCTAGAATCTGATCTCAACCAACTTGAACGTCTTAAAAAGAAATTAGTCAGGACTGAACTCCACGCTAAGTTCTTGACTGACTGCCTCAGTGCCAATATAATTCCCACCGGCCTGCAGATTCGCAACATTCCGATCATTTTTACTGAAGACGGTGAATTTAAGACTGGGTTTAGCCACGCAGCTAATAAGTGCTCACGCACCTGGATGGTGCTTAGCATTGAAACAGCGGCTAAACAGATTAAGATCCTTCTAAAAGAAATTGAAACACTTGAAAATAAAATTAACAGCGACTCTAGTGTCACCAATGCTAAAGCTCTTTTAGACAAAGTAGCACAAACGATAAAAGAGTTTGAAGAGTTCAATTCCCTGAGAAAAACAGATAAGCTCCAAAAAGATATCCGCAAATATAATAAAGAGACAACATATCCCTATTTACAGAAAGACTTTTATCTGGCCCAAAACAATTCTAGAGGCCCTAACTCTAACCCACAACAACAGAAAAGAACGACCTTCTCTGAGACAGGCTCAGAATCAGACGGAGACCAAATTCCAGCTGGTCACTATAGACCTCAATTTGAACAACAGCCGTCAACCTCACGTCCTTTTTTAGGACAGGACAACAGGAGAGGGAGAGGTCAACCCCCAAAACCCAGGGGAGCCAGACGAGGATGGTACAGAAATCAGTACACCCCAGGCCAGAGACAAACACGGAACCAGTTTTACCAATGGTAAACGATTCACCTACTGTTCCAATCTTTAACTTGTCCAAGCACATTCTGTCTGAGGCTGAAACATCTGTCCTCGCATCAGGCTTATCCTTTGTCCCTACTCACAGGAACAACCAATTTGTGACAAAATGTGAACTGTACAAATTTTTTAGAACAATACGACTAAAAAATTACTTTGCCTTTAAAGACGACCTGCCAGAAAGGAACATCACTGGTCTTAAACCATCTTCGACCTTTTTTCCCCCCAATAATTTGGTTTCCAAAAATATTTTAACTTTTGAAAATGCGGTGTTAATTGAAACTGAGTCACTATTTAAAGAAAAAATCTTTTGTAGAAACAACTTGAACAAAGATGAACATCTAGCTCTCAAAAAACTTGAATCCCTCCACGACACAGTGATCAAACCCGCAGACAAAGGGGGTGGTCTGGTACTGTGGGACAGGGAAGCCTACAGGCAAGAGATGTTAGACCAACTCTCTGTCAGTGAAAACTATAGATTGCTTAAATCCGATCCCACTCCCTCCCTTGAAAAAGAAATCAAACAACTCAGTGAAGAAGGATTCAAAGGAGGATGGCTGAGCCAGAAAGAAGCCAGTTTTCTCATTAACCAATCGCCAACTGTGCCAGCCATCTATATCCTCCCGAAGATCCATAAGAACGCCACTAAACCACCAGGGAGACCCATTGTGGCGGGCTGTAACTCCATTCTAAAACCACTAGCCCAATACGCAGATTTTTTTATCAGGCCTTTTGTCACTGAATCTGAGACATATATCAGAGACACCACTACTGTCATCACTAAATTGGAAAATCATATATATGACCCTAACTGCGAATATTTGGTGACCATGGACATAAGCAGTCTATACACCAACATTCCACAAAAAGATGTACTGGAACTCATTACCAACCTTCTCGATAGCCGTGAGAGACCACATTCAGTTCCAAGCGAATTCATAGTAGACTGCATTAAGATCTCAATGTGCCAAAACTTTTTCCTTTTTGAAAAAAGGTTTTATCAGCAATTGAAAGGTGTGGCAATGGGGGCTGTTTACGCCCCCAACATAGCAAATATCTATGTCAACCATTTTGAGAATGAGTTTATTTACAACAGTCTCAATCCATTCTTAGCCAACATATCATGTTGGCTAAGATATATAGACGACGTTTTCCTAATATGGAAGGGCTCACAAGAACTCTTGGAAGAATTTCATGGATGGATCAACCAGAGAAACTCGAATCTACAATTCACCCTTGACTACCATTCCCATGAAATGAACTTTCTAGACTTAACAATAAAAGTTAGTGAGGAAAATACCCTATACACATCTTTGTACACCAAACCCACCACTCGTAATACTCTACTTAAGTACAGTAGTCACCATCCCAAATCTCTTCGAGATGGGCTACCATTCGGGCAGTTTCTGCGACTGCGCAGAAACTGCTTTAAACGCTGTGATTACTTTCACGAGGCGAAGATCCTGAGGCTCAAATTGTTGGAAAGAGGGTACCCGAATAAACTGTTGAAGAACTCCATGAAGCGTGCATGGTACAATGACCGTGAGGCTCTGTTGCAAACCAAGACCAAATGCAATCAGACTCCTCTAGTATGTGTTACCACCTTTGGAACACATAGTCAACAACTCAAAAAGATTGTCACTAAGAACTGGTCTCTCTTGCACGACTTACCCGAACTCAGAGACAAACCAATGTTCTCATTTAAACGTGGGCGAAATCTTAGAGATCGCTTGGTCCACGCCTACGATAAACCAGATAATAACACTGTTGACAACATGAAACAACTTTCACCACTCCTTGGTCACTACAGATGCAACAATTGTAGGGCCTGTACAACAACGAAAAACATCAAAAGTTTTGTGATCAATGGACGCGAATACACCAGCAGACAGTTTTCTAACTGCCGAACGAGCAATGTCATATATTGTATCCAATGCCCATGCGGCCAGGTATACATAGGGAAAACTACCCAAATGATTAAACAGCGAATTCTGCAACACCAATCGCGAATTCGCTGCAAAGTGGACAATGCTCCACTAGTTGATCACTACTCCATGAAAAAACATTCAGAAAAAGACATGACATGGTGGGTGATAGATGTGGTCAAACCCACCATCAGACAAAAAAACTGTGACAGAAGTCTAATAATTCAAGAAAACCGTTGGATCGAAATGGCCAACAGTGTCAAAAATGGCCTCAATTCAAGCACCGAATGGCACACTTTGGCATGTTTAGTTTAATCCGCTTCAGCCTTTTAAAACTATTAATGCACACATCACAGTACTATGCCCACACTGTATACACGTAGCTGTAATGTTGATATGTTTTGATTCCAAATATCAATACTGATCAGAATGTAAAAGCTATATGTATATGGATCACTAACATCGATACTGATTAGATTGTGAGCACATAGTAAGTGACAGACATAAACTGTGATTAAGTATCAAGAATTATTTATCATTTAAGACTTCTCAAACGAATTGAAAATCAATCCTAGTTTGTAGTTGACCTGCCAGTCTTGCCTGCAACAATACTGCCATTTGTAAACAATAATGTAGATATGTTTTGATTCCAAATATCAATACTGATCAGAATGTAAAAGCTATATGTATATGGATCACTAACATCGATACTGATTAGATTGTGAGCACATAGTAAGTGACAGACATAAATTGTGATTAAGTATCAAGAATTATTTATCATTTAAGACTTCTCAAACGAATTGAAAATCAATCCTAGTTTGTAGTTGACCTGCCAGTCTTGCCTGCAACAATACTGCCATTTGTAAACAATAATGTAGAAAAAGATTTTTTCTGTCTAAATGGTATGGTAATATTTCGACTTATGGGCCAAAACGAAACTGAATGTCAGTCCAATCTTTGGACAAACTCACCCTGCAAAATCGTACCAATAATTCTATTATGACATATTTGTACAAGCAAAACAATAACATGCTAAGATGGCCGCCGCATTAGGTTTATAAAAATAGCGTCTTCCAGTCCCGCTCGAAATATCACGAGACTACGCAAGGGTCCTAGCTATGAGATTAAAGTATTTAAAGAGCGTGTAACTGCAACAATGTTACATCGCCCGGATCCCGCGCGTTCCGATGTCCCGAAGTCTCAATGCTGACTAATCCACAGTAAGTACACCGGCAAAGAGCCCCCGCGTTATGCTCGATTCCCGGCTTTAACAAAGTGCCGATTCGCGGCACCGGCATCTCTAAACTCACGGTCTGGGAGTTTTACTCTCCTTAAAATTCTGGGGAAATATAGCAGCGTAACTGTGAACGCAACTGTTTACAAATAGCTTTTTACTTTGAATTAAACGCGAGGCTTCATGTTCTAGTAAAATCGTTTTAAAGCCAAAGATATACCTCACGGTTATCTTTAAATAATTTCTAAAGCTTAGAAAACAACAGGCTTCTTCAGCATGGGCTACCCCTCTGTTGGGTATATGCTGCCCCCTACCTTAATGAATAAACGCTGTAACCATGCACTAACTCCATGACCTTTTCTACCCAATGCAGCACTGCCTGTTGCATTTATGTGACTATTTCTTTACCACTAAAAGCCATTTTCTCTGTTTCATTTAGTTTATACTTAGAGATAACCGATCAACAATTGAAGGTAGACGGTGTATCCTTTTCTATTCATCACTGCACCCAAGTGTTGCAAGGTAAATGCCTGAACCTTTATATATAATATAAAATTAACATGTACATTTGATAGGAACTAAATTGACTCCTTGTTCCTTATAGCGCAACCGTGGCACATTGGATTCTTCTTTGTGTACTACTCCAGTGTCAATAATCTCAAACAACGGTGCCAATAAAACTACTATACTGCTATTAGTAAGTACAATATGCGGCGAGTAGAACACGGAATAGACCTATCCTACTTAGCACAATGTGCTTTTAAATTTGTTTGATTATGATAACAAACTTTCTTGGTCTCCACACCGACCAATTTTATCTTAGGATAAAACCTACTGCTATTTTGTTTAGTGTAAATAGGAATTGTAAATAAATTCACCAGTGCCATAACTATTGTATGTCATGAACCAGGTATTTAATTTAATTGTATATATTATAATGTATTATTGTTTTTTTTACAGAGGGTCATCAATTGCATATACTACCTTGTAGTCCTGATGATGGTCTTAAAAATAACTATAACAAGACCGAAACGTCGACCTGCTCAGTCCAAGTCTGCCTAATTGGTCCCTCAGTCATCTTTTGATTTTCTTCTGACTCTGGGCTAAAACCAATCAATCATTGAAATACAGCAGTCTGGACTTTAATTTGGATATTTCCAAGGAAAAGGAAACAAGACCTTGATTATCCTTATTGTATATCGATGTATGCACCCTGCACTTTATGTTCATTCACTGTTTTTGTATATATACTTTGCCTTGAAATTTAATAATAATTTTCAGACAATATATCCTGGTTTCTGGTCTTTGTTTTATTGAGCAATACTGCTCTATCATGATGTTAGTGTGGTAACATCTTATGTCTATTTTGAATTGATTTTAACAGCCATTGATTTAACTCATACTTAGGTACTGTGATTAAACAACAAGTCCTAATAGTGCTGTACAAACTCCTCAATTGAAATCCCTTGCTGGCCATTTCCTTCACAAACCTTGCCCAAGCCCGCAAGGGTATATTGGGTTGCTCACCCTTATACACATTATATCTGCGCAGAAAACCTCTGCTGTGAGCCATTTTCTTGAAAGTGGTAAAACTGTCAGTGAACAGTTCTATAACTTAAATAATCTTCTCTTATAGTATCAGCCGTGACTTTATGGCTGAATTAGAGACTTTGTCTTACACTGACGACTATATCCAGAAGATTGCCTCTGGACCATCTCTATTGGGCAATAGAAGTACACCAGTAAATTCACCCCTAGAATCTGATCTCAACCAACTTGAACGTCTTAAAAAGAAATTAGTCAGGACTGAACTCCACGCTAAGTTCTTGACTGACTGCCTCAGTGCCAATATAATTCCCACCGGCCTGCAGATTCGCAACATTCCGATCATTTTTACTGAAGACGGTGAATTTAAGACTGGGTTTAGCCACGCAGCTAATAAGTGCTCACGCACCTGGATGGTGCTTAGCATTGAAACAGCGGCTAAACAGATTAAGATCCTTCTAAAAGAAATTGAAACACTTGAAAATAAAATTAACAGCGACTCTAGTGTCACCAATGCTAAAGCTCTTTTAGACAAAGTAGCACAAACGATAAAAGAGTTTGAAGAGTTCAATTCCCTGAGAAAAACAGATAAGCTCCAAAAAGATATCCGCAAATATAATAAAGAGACAACATATCCCTATTTACAGAAAGACTTTTATCTGGCCCAAAACAATTCTAGAGGCCCTAACTCTAA